>NC_086183.1:25728076-26360000 GCF_023053635.1 Elgaria multicarinata webbii
AGGCAGCATCTGAGCATGGCTGTCTGGTGTACACATTTGCAGTGCTCTCACACTTGCCACACATTAAAAAAAATCACCTTTTCGCCTTTTCTTTCTTTCTTTTCTTTTTTTAAACTTGGACCTTTTATACAGTTCCTGGTTTTGCTACGGTCTTTGGGCTGGTTCACCCATGCGCGTACGTTGCAGTAGAGGCTGCTGGCTCTAATTTCGGTGGGGCTGTGAAACCGTTCTGGCTTTCAATGAAAATTATTCAGGACTCTGAAGGAGCTACCCAAGATGCTGAACTTATTTTGTGGCTAGGGTTCAGCACCTTGGGGAGCTCCTTTAGAGGCTGGTTCTGACTGAAACCAGAATGGTTTCCCAGCCCCATCGGAAGTGGGGCCATCAGCCTCCACTGGTACCTGTGCTTGATTACTCTACGCTGCGTGACCACCAGCTCTGTAGGGGAATGGAACCCATTGGGAAGCGCTGTGGTTTTGGGGCAAAGGTGTGGAAGCACCGGCGTTGGCTCATTTCAGCAGCTTGAGTCGTCACTTGAGGTTGCACTCATCCAGTGATGACTGTGCATGTGTGAGATACCAGCAATGTGGATCTCCTTGAGATTTCCCAGGATAGAAGGCGGTTTCTCCACTCTAAATCTCTTGGCCTCTGCCAGGTTTGTGACTCGGACACGAAGCTCGAGCCCCAGGCGACCGTGGAACTGGTGAAGGTGCTGGAGTCAAACGAACGCTACGGGGCCGTCGGCGGCGACGTGCGCATCCTCAACCTCTCCGACTCCTACATCAGCTTCATGAGCAGCCTGCGCTACTGGATGGCTTTCAACATCGAACGGGCCTGCCAGTCTTACTTCGATTGTGTCTCCTGCATCAGCGGCCCCCTGGGTAAGGTGTCCCCGCGGGCGTGGGTTCCACCTCCTTTCTCTGAACAGGTTAGGATCCAAAGGGTTATTGCATTTCCCCCCGTCCATTTTATCTCACCCGCTTCTGTCGCTGCCCCCTGCAGGCCTGTATCGGAATGACCTCCTCCAGCAGTTTCTGGAGTCCTGGTATAATCAGAAGTTCCTGGGAACCCATTGCACTTTTGGAGACGACCGGCACCTCACCAACAGAATGCTGAGCATCGGCTATGCTACCAAGTATGTAAATCTGGATTCTGGGATTCTCTGGGATAGGGGCAATGTAGAATAGAGAAGGGCAGAGAGATGGGGTCAGGCACAAGACACCAGCATTATATAGTGCAGGGTTGGACAGAAAGAAGACGTCTAGATGTGCCGCAGGGCTCAGTCCTGGGCCCAGTGCTCTGCAACATTTTTATTAATGATTTGGACGAGGAGGTGCAGGGAACGCTGATCAAATTTGCAGATGACACAAAATTGGGTGGGATAGCTAATACCCTGGAAGACAGAAGCAAACTTCAAAGTGATCTTGATAGGCTGGAGTGCTGGGCTGAAAACAACAGGATGAAATTTAATAGGGATAAATGCCAAGTTCTACATTTAGGGAATAGAAACCAAAGGCACAGTTACAAGATGGGGGATACTTGGCTCAGCAATACGACAAACGAGAAGGATCTTGGAATTGTTGTAGATCGCAAGCTGAATATGATGAGCCAACAGTGCGATGTGGCTGCAAGAAAGGCAAATGCTGTTTTGGGCTGCATTAATAGAAGTATAGCTTCGAAATCACGTGAGGTACTGGTTCCTCTCTATTCGGCCCTGGTTAGGCCTCATCTAGAGTATTGCGTCCAGTTCTGGGCTCCACAATTCAAGAAGGATGCAGACAAGCTGGAGCGTGTTCAGAGGAGGGCAGCCAGGATGATCAGGGGTCTGGAAACAAAGCCCTATGAAGAGAGACTGAAAGAACTGGGCATGTTTAGCCTGGAGAAGAGAAGATTGAGGGGAGACATGATAGCACTCTTCAAATACTTAAAAGGTTGTCACACAGAGGAGGGCCAGGATCTCTTCTCGATCCTCCCAGAGTGCAGGACACGGAATAACGGGCTCAAGTTAAAGGAAGCCAGATTCCGGCTGGACATCAGGAAAAACTTCCTGACTGTTAGAGCAGTGCGACGGTGGAATCAGCTACCTAGGGAGGTTGTGGGCTCTCCCACACTAGAGGCATTCAAGAGGCAGCTGGATAAGCATCTGTCATGGATGCTTTAGGGTGGATTCCTGCATTGAGCAGGGGGTTGGACTCGATGGCCTTGTAGGCCCCTTCCAACTCTGCTATTCTATGATTCTATGATTCTATGTTCTGGAGTTCAATTCCCAGCATTCAGAACCACTGGCCATCTGGAGATCTACTTTCGGCCCATCCCTGATGTTGTGGATGGGTATTTCACACTTAGACCGGGGAGAGCCAGATCTTTTCTATATGAGGCTGTAAATAAGCTGAATCTAGTTTTGGTTTTGTAACAAAATTGAGATCGAAGCACAACACAAGAGTGTTTCCTTTCCTGCTTTTCAGCTACATAACCTCTAGGTGGCACTGTAGTATAGCGAAATGGTACAGATACACAAAAGGAAATCCTTTCTTTCGCTTTCACAATTAAACACTGCATTTTCCTTGCTGTAAAAACATAAATCGCCGTAAGCGTTCATTAGACACAGAAGCAAAACTAAAGAGTTGGTAAAGCGAAGTAGCAAAGGCCTAGAATACAACCGAGGTTACTATGTTTTGACTTTAATAATGTTGCTAAATTATTTTAGCAACATGCAATTTTAATAAAAAATTAATTGTGCAAAGGGTTCATCAAGTCATAACAGCACCCTAGAAAGTGGGCTAGTAAGGTGGAGTTTTGTTGTTTTTGGGTAGAATACTACCTGACCGTTTTTGCACTTATAGATGTAAATAAAAGGACTAGAAACTCCCTTTTTAGAAATCTGAGATGTTAATACTAGTCTCTTTTAAACCACCCTTGGTTCTACTCTCCTCCAACCTGGTACCCTCCAGAGGCTTTGGATTCCAACTCCCATCAGCCCCAGCCAGCATGGCCAATGGACTGAAGGACACCAGGTTGGAAAGTAAACGCCTGCCCTGTCCTCTTAAAATTAACGTTTTCTTCTCCTCCTTCCTTTCCTTGTGCCAGGTACACCGCCCGTTCCCGCTGCTACTCAGAGACCCCATCCCAGTTCCTGCGATGGCTGGCACAGCAGACCCGTTGGACCAAGTCCTATTTCCGTGAGTGGCTCTACAACGCCCTGTGGTGGCACCGTCACCATCTATGGATGACCTATGAGTCAGTGGTCTCTGGAATATTCCCCTTCTTTGTCACGGCCACCGTCCTGCGGCTCTTTTACGGGGGGAACCTCTGGGACGTGCTGTGGGTGCTTCTCTGCGTCCAGCTGGTGGCCTGCGTGAAGGCTCTTTACGCCTGCTGGCTGAGGAGAAACTTCATCATGATCTTCATGTCGCTCTACGCTGTGCTCTACATGGGCGGCCTACTTCCGGCCAAGTATTTCGCCATAGCAACCATGAACAAAAGCAGCTGGGGCACTTCGGGCCGGAAGAAAATGGTGGGGAACTACATGCCACTGCTGCCTGTTTCCATCTGGGGCTTACTCCTCTTGGGAGGCCTGATCTACACTATCTATCAGGAAGCTGTGGCTGACTGGACAACCGAGGCCAAACAAACCGAGATCTGGTACTTGCTCGTCGGCTCCGCCATTTACGTGGGCTACTGGACGTTCATGATCACGCTCTACTGGGTGTGGGTGCGGAGATGTTGCCGCAAGCGCGCAGATTTCTACAGTGTTGAGGTGTGAGCTGGACAGGGGAAAACAGTTGAGGATCCTGGAACCTATACCTGGCCATAAGGAAGATTGCCAGACCAGTGAGGGCTAGGAATCGGGGCACTTTGAGTCATTATCCGAGCTGTAGAAGTGGAGAATCGCCTAGTAGGAGTTTCTCTTGGATTGAGGAGTTCACAGTGGGAGATAATAGTTCTTTCTTCCTTCCTTCCTTCCTTCCTTCTGTTGCTTCTTTCTTTCTTACTTTCTTTCTTTCTTTCTTTCTTTCTCTTTCTTCCCTCCACAATATGGTTTGTCAATAGAGTAGAAGTTAGGGTCCTTAGCTTCTTTTCTAGAACCCAGGATGGAGCCTGGTGATGGTTCCGAAGCCCCGAGGTGCCTGTATCTCAGGGAGGATACCTGTTTTATCCGACGAGACATGAGGGGCTACTAGTTTCCCCTTCTATCCCACTTCAGCTGCTGGCTTTCCAGTCCTCGGAAAAGTTCCTGACCTCAGTTTATTTATTCGTGTCGAGTTTTGACATTCCGAGTGTACCTGTGTCTCCATCTTCTCCTCTTTGAAATGCAGCCACCTCTGGGGTGGGGCAACCGGGTAGCTAGAACCACACAGGGATGTGAGCTGCAGAGGAAATAATCTCATTGCACTGAATAGCCTTTGCAGCTCTGGGTTCAAGAGTGCAGCAGCCATTGAACAGGGAGGCTCGGACACAGCAGTTTTTGCTCGCGGTTACTGCTCTGTTGCAGTTTGCAACAGATTGGATTTTGCTGGGAAAAGAAAAGAATAAGAAAACTCCTCACTTTTCTGGAACTGGAGATCAGCCCGTAACACTGAATCCTGCACGATTTAAGGGATTCTTCTTGTTCTGCAAAAAAGAAAGGGAGAAAAAACTTTTCTCTTGCCTTATGAACACTTGACAATTACAAAAGAAATACAAGAGTTTACAATTGTGTAACAGAAGCTGGAAAATTCTGATTTGGGGTCTGTTTGTTTTCCACCCGGAAAGGAAGGTGACACTGTCGAGAGGAGGGTCAAATTCACCGAAATCACCTCCCTATTTTTTGTCGCAATTTTGACCATTGGGGTTTGGGAAGGCCCTGTCTTGCAAGAAAATGAAGGAGTTGATGTTATTTATTTGCCTTATTTTAATAATAAAACAAGAGCTATTTAATGACTTTTTTATAAAGAAAAAAATTGAAGGATGAGGATTTTTTTAAAAAACAAACAAAAACAAAACCTACAGTATTTTTAAAATAGATGGCGTAAAATAAAACTTTATTTATTTTGTAAAGTTTCACTCGTCGTGTTATTTCTTAATTCCACTTTTCGATGGCAGAGAGGACTTTCATTGGCTACTAGTCTTGATGGCTCTATGCTACTGCCGGTATCAGAGGCAGCAAGCCTGTGTACACCAGTTGCTGGGGAACATGGGCGGGAGGGTGCTGTTGCACTCGCGCCCTGCTTTGTGGGTCCCTGGCTGACAGCTGGTTGGCCACTGTGGGAACAGAATGCTGGACTAGATGGACCCTCGGTCTGATCCAGCAGCACACTTCTTGTGTTCTTATACAACACAACAACCATAACAAAAGTACTTAGGATTTGTATAACTTAGTGTGTGTTCAAAGTGTACAATGTGTATTATCTCGTAATCTTTGCAACAACACTGTAAGGTAAGCAAGTATAATTATCTCCATATTGCAGACAGGTGAGGCTGAGAGGAGTAGCTTGCTTAAGTAGCAGAGATCAGATTGAAACCAAAGACTTCATGATTCATAATTCAGGCTCTTAGCCACTATCCTACACTAGCTCTTGAAAGTAAAAAAAATTAACGACAAATTAAAGCAGGAGAACCTCAAGACTGGTTGCTCTCTTTGGGTCCCAGTCCAGCCCTTTGGCCACCTCTCCTTCCCTGGGCCCACCCACCTTCCTCAAACCACCAATCATTTGGTGGTTTCTTGGCTTTTGTACATTTTCCCCCATGCTAAAAGGCTGGAATGCCCCCAGGAAAGCTTAGTGCTTTTCTATGCAAGGCTGTTAATCATCCATTAATCCATTGCCTCTGCATTCAGTTTCATTACGGAATTGAGAGCCAAGCACTAGACAATGAGCATTTCTTTTCCTGCTTTCCCACTACATAACCTCTAGGTGGCACTGTGGTGTAGTGGAATCATGCAAACCCACAGGAGGGAATCCCGCTTTCTTTCGCTTTCACAATTACTTGCTATTTTCCCCTCATCTCAAAATAAAGCTGCCAAAAGTGCTGGCTGGACACAGAAGTGAAACTGGGGGGTCATGACATCATCTAAAAAAATGCCCAGAAATAACTGTGAGTAGGAAATGATGAACACATGATAAATGCCTTGTGTAGTAACGACGCTTAGTTACCACCAGTAAGAGCTGTAAGCTCCAATCTACAGGGTGGGTGGGTGGGTGGGTGGCATTTTTAGACTGACCCCTTTCACCTTCAGATCAACATCTGGAACGTGGCCATGAGAGCTTCTCCAAAATTGAATTTGGCCCTTGGGTTGAAAGAGGTTCTTCCCCCGCCCCACTCCAAATTAAACCGTGCTTTCATATGAGGCCTTAATGGTGCAACTTGTGCCCTGTCCCAAACCCAGAATAATATCTTCAGTTTGTAACCTCCTGTCTTTCTACTGCTTATTTATTTATTTATTACATTTTTATACCGCCCAATAGCTGAAGCTCTCTGGGCGGTTCACAAAAATTAAAACCATAATAAAACAACCAACAGGTTAAAAGCACAAATACAAAAAATACAGTATAAAAAGCACAACCGGGATAAAACCACGCAGCAAAATTGATATAAGATTAAAATACAAAGTTAGAACAGTAAAATTTAAATTTAAGTTATTTTGTATTTCTTTATATACAGTCAACAGAACAATATAAAACAAGAAGATACACCATTATATAAAACAGTACAAAGTAGGGATAAAAAAGAGGGAGTGTTACAAAACCACTAAAGATACTAGATTGTTATTTCTTGGTTTCTGAAAAGAATTGGGTTATTTGGGCCTAGCATAGTGAAAAAGGGAGGGATAAATACATAATAAAATTGCTAATCTGTGGATTTAAGCGCAATCAACATCCATAAGAGATCTGGTGCGGATGGCCAAATTCAGGAATTTGGCCACCTGCTCAGTGGTAGATTTACTGGAGCCCTGAAGTAGACTAATCAGGAGTGACTCAGGGGAGCGTCCAGGGAAACGTTGCATAATAGGACATAATAGGTCTTTCCTTGCCTGTTGGTAAAAATTGCAATGGAAGAGCACATGCAGAATGGATTCCACCTCGATGTTATTACATGGGCAGTATCTGTTTTTGGATGGAATTTTCTTATATCTGGGAGGACGTTAAATCTTACTAGGGTGAATGCCTTCCTGTATTTGGGAATGGTTAACCAACCCAGGTAAGGCATTCCGTCTTTGCAAGAAAGAACTGGGAGACCCAATGATTGGGGGGTAAATTTAAGTTAAAATTAAGTGTTAAAATGCTGAGAGGCTTCTTCCATCTTTCTTTTTAACAGTAAAGAATCCATTATGGTGCAAAAGAAGGAGTAGCTGCTGTGCACAGTGCCTTTTGACTGGCAGCAGTAGGTGCGTCCATTTGGAGGCACACCCACATCAGCAACAATCGTGCCGATTTTATTTGTTGCTCTATTCAGTAGTGCGGTCATCTGGTATATACACCAACCGCTTTGAAGTTCTTTCAGCCCAAAGCTGAACTGAATTTCGGATAAGCTGTTGCAGTTCACATTCCAAAGACAGGTGCAGTTAAAGCCACCGTGGTGCAAAGCCAAACTTTTTTTTTTAAAAAAAAAAAACCAGCATACTACATGGTTGGCTGAGGAACGCTGGTTGTTGCAGGACTTTGTTTTCTACCTAAACTGCATAGGATTGCAGCCAAAAGCTCTTATTGCCAATATATAAGCCTTAGGAGAGGCGTTTCAGTCTTTTAGAATGGGAAACAGCTACACATAAAGCCAGGAAACCTCAAAATGATCAACAGTCAGGGGAAAGGAATTGGAGCCAGGTAACAGGCCATGGTCATCGAGAGAACCCAGGTGGGCTTCTGACATACACAGGTAGAATTGTAGCAGAAGTACCACAGCTGCTTTTTTCTATGGGGGAGGCTATGTGGAGGAGGCGTTCAACGGGTACAGTGCTTGTCCTATGTGTTTGCCTCTTTGTTTATTTTTATTTTTTTAATTTACTACATTTATATCCCGCCTTTTTTCCTCCAAGGAACCCAAGGCGGCGTACATAACCCTCCTCCTCTCCATTTTATCCTCACAACAACAACCCTGTGAGGTAGGTTGGGCTGAGAGTCTGTGACTGGCCCAAAGTCACCCTGTGGGTTTCCATGGCTGAGTGGGGACTAGAACCCAGATCTCCCGACTCCCAGTCCAACACCTTAGCCACTACACCACACTGGTTCTGGTGTAGTGTTGTTGTTTTTATACTGCCTTTTAGTGTATTTATATCCTGCCTTTTTTTCTCCAAGGGACCCAAGGTGGTATACATAATCCTCTTCCTCTCCATTTTACCCTCACAATCACCCTGTGAGGATTTTTCGTGTCCTCTTGACCGCCAAAAGATTGATTCTACAACATTGGAAAGATAAAACCACGCTGCCTATAATTCAATGGACTTAACAACATTAGCAAGATTTGAAAGAGTGGTATGCAGGCGCCATTTACGAGTGGACTTATACTCAGACATTTAGTCTGCCTTCACAGACATTTATGTGTAATTTATGCTACACTTTTTCCTTTTTTTTCATTTAGAACATTGTGATATTTTGAAACAGAGACTTTTGAAATATGTAGTTACATATGTCTATTTTTTCTTATTATTTATTTATTTATTTATTTATTGCATTTCTATACCGCCCAATAGCCGAAGCCCTCCGGGCGGTTTATGGTTTTCATTTTGTAAAAAATCACAATACAAAAGGATTAAAGAGAAAAAAAAACCTGTGAGGTAGGCTGGGCTGAGAGTCTGTGACTGGCCCGAAGTCTCCCAGTGAGCTTCCATGGCTGAGCGGGGACTAGAACCCAGATCTCCTGACTCCCTGTCTGATACTCTAGCCTTTACTCTCACACTGGCTTGCCATAGTGGATAGTAAACACATTTTGTATCCAAAAGATCCTAGGTTCAATCTTGGGCATCGCCAATTTAAAATGGCCAAGGTAGTAAGTCCTGGGAAATATCTTTCTGCCCAAATGAGGGTACAAATGGCACCTTGCCAACCCCTCCAGGTAAGTTTCAGAGTACTCAAAGCCAGTCAAGGTATTCTGGCACCCAGGCCCGACCCTCCCATGCGTCAGGGTGAGGCAGATGCTGAGAGCCTGCAACAAAGGTATTCAAGGAGAGAACTGTGTGCCTTGCGGCCTACTCTGCATCCCCTAAATTAGCCTGCTGCCTTCAAGGTCAGCAGAGAACGCTGTTCCCACATTAGTGTTGAAGACAGAGTCATCCGTCAGTCCATTCAGCTTTTGTACATGAAATGGGAGGGGCGCCATTTTTGTCCTTCGCCTCAGGCACCAAAATGTCTTTGGCTGGCAAGCTGGCACCCAAGGCAATAAATCCTACAAGCAAATGGAAGAATCAGGGTGCAACCCTATGCGTGTCGTGACAGAAAAAGCTGGCAAGGAGATGCTGGGAACTGTAAACATGTCTAAACATGCATAGGATTGCACTCTAAATTAAATAAGTCGTTAGCCTGTCCTGTAAGGCAAAAATAGCTGCCTCAGGTGGTTGCTCACTCTGCTTAATGGTAAGGCTGGTGCAGTCTCTCTGGGGATCAGATTTGAGAACTGAGTAAAGGCTATCAAAATGGCCAGTTGTTTAAGATATTCTGCTTTTACTGGGAGGCGGGGTGAGGTCAGGAATCCTTTGGCTTTTCTGAGGTGCCAAAATCTCACAGGCCTTCCTTCCGAATGATCAGCCCGCCAATCAGTTAGATGCTCAGTGGGGTAAGTCATCTTTTGCCCAGTGTTTTTCTACCTTCCTCCTCAGTACATTATAAACATAAATGAGTTTCAAATCTGTTTAGCTGTCATGGCTCCTGGAGTTTGGTGAAGATAGAGCAGAGCGATCTAAAACAGAACACGCTAAAAGGATGATAATTCCCGGGGTTCTTTATGCTGGGGCAGAGCTGTGATCACTTTGAATGTTTTTTAATGGTTAAAACCATTGGGCAGTGCCAAGCTAGTAAACACTGGTCTGGGATCTGAGTTCAAATCCAATGTCAGCTCAGGTTTTGGGGAGTCCTTGGGGAAGATACCTCATTAATGTTGCTGCTAACCATGTATCTGTCCTCTTTCTCTGGGCCTAATCCAGGGGGAAAGAGCAAGGCAAATGTTGCGTTCTCACTGCTCAGGGTCAAACTACATGTTATGCTAGTTGCATAGCATGTGTTGTTGTTTATTCGTTCAGTCACTTCCGACTCTTCGTGACTCCATAGACCAGCCCACGCCAGAGCTTTCTGTCGGTTGTCGCCACCCCCAGCTCCCCCAAGGTCAAGTCTGTCACCTGCAGAATATCATCCATCCATCTTGCCCTTGGTTGGCCCCTCTTCCTTTTGCCTTCCACTTTCCCTAGCATCAGCCTCTTCTCCAGGGTATCCTGTCTTCTCATGATGTGGCCAAAGTACTTCAGTTTTGCCTTTAATACCATTCCCTCGAGTGAGCAGTCTGGCTTTATTTCCTGGAGTATGGACTGGTTTAATCTTCTTGCAGTCCAAGGCACTCTCAGAATTTTCCTCCAACACCACAGTTCAAAAGCATCTATCTTCCTTCGCTCAGCTTTCCTTATGGTCCAGCATAGCATGTAGCTGAGGCTTAACTTATTTTTCTTATTCTCAAGTAAATGTGTGCAGTCCTAATTTGGATTGGGGCCATTGCACACTGGGAGGGAAAAGTTAAGCCTTTTTCCACCTACCATTTGCTTTCTAAATTCATACACAAATGTGCATGCACACACACACAATTTTAAAATGGGGGGGGGGAAGCCTCTGTTGGCATCAACGGAGGCTTTAAAAAAAGGT
Organism: Elgaria multicarinata webbii; assembly: GCF_023053635.1. NCBI lineage: Eukaryota > Metazoa > Chordata > Lepidosauria > Squamata > Anguidae > Elgaria > Elgaria multicarinata. The sequence continues at coordinate 25,738,894 of NC_086183.1, forward strand.
AATCTTCAGGGAAAAGAGGGCGATTTGTGAAAGCAACTTGTGCAGGGGAGGTTCAATCTTCTCCTTGTGGTGTGCGGTAATCCCAGGGCTTTTCTACATGAAGCATTTATCATGCGCTCGTCATTCCCTACTTACGGTTGGTTATGAGGTTCTTTAGACTATGACGTGACCCTCCAGTATCACTTAGGTGTCTAACCAGCACTTCCAGTGAGTTTTTTTAGAACAGGGAAAATGTGGCATTTAATTGTGACAGTGAAAGATGTGATGTCAGTGGGGTGGTGAATAAATACCTTGGATTGTTCCTTTAGCACTTCTGACCGAAACCCAGAGCGGATTCACTGCCCCACTGACATCAGAACCACCAGCCTCCACTGGGCACCTGTCACAATGGGCATCATCACACAGGGGGAAATCGTGTATGCTTACCGTCGCTTCTCCGCCCGTGTGGATGTCCCTCATTACTTTCTGTTTTGAAAGAGGAAATAAACAACGTGCACGTGGCCCTTTCAGTGGGCCGTTTTAATCCCGCTGCTTCTCCTGCACGCCACAGGAGAGAGCGGCAACTTCCAACTTTAAAAATAAGTCGGACTTACTGGCGTACATTTTTTGTCGTGTGAAGAACGCTAGAGGGGGCGGGAGGCACGCGGGAGGCAAACAGCATCATGAGAGGGACCCTTGAAAATCAGTGAGTGCCAGCAAAGCTCATCGATAAAACGCTCATCTGATGGAGCCCAAAGAGCACCTGCACTCCAAAATCGATCACAGACCAAATCCATTATTAACTGATTGATCCTGGGATGACAAGTTCTGCTCACTGCCATCATTTCGTAATGGGTGGCTGTTTGGAAGCGCTCTGGGCGCCAATCAGGGATGACGCCAGAAGTTGTTGAATGCACAACAGATCCACGCTAGTTGGCAATGAGCGGAATTCCTTTTGCCTGGAGTCTTTGTCTGTGGGTCTAGTCTCTCTTACAAGGTGGGGATTATTCACCCTTGTCTTGCGGGGTTGGGGAAGGATTCTTTGCTGAGCTGCGTGGCTTACTCAACCCCCCCCCCCCAGCCCGGAAGATGTAGACAGGCAGCCCATGACGTTGCTGTCTCCCCTCGGTCCACCCTGGTCTGAGAACGTTGTCTTGGGTTGCTACGAAACATCTGGTTTGAGGGATCTGGGCAGGCGCTGAGTCAGGCCTTGGAAGCGGGGAGGCTGCCGGGGACGGGAAATGATCCGCAAACTTGACGGATGAATCTGCAGGGAGGGAAAGGGAAAGCCGTTGAAGGAGGAACTGAGTGTAGATCTTATCCCTCCACGGCATGTTGTGGCTGCGATGAGGGGCCAAGTCAAGGGGCTGACTCACGCGTTGAAGAGATTTGTGCTCTGAAAGGGAATGTGGAACTTCTAATCATGATGGGGAAGGGCTGTAGGTCAGGGGGGAAAGCGCATGTTTTGCATGCAGAAGGTCCCAGTTTCAATCCCCAGAATCTCCAGGTAGAGCTGGGAAAATGCTTTGTTTGAAAACCCAGAGAGACACCACCAGTCACTGCAGAGTGTCGTGTTTCTCAGAAAACTCTTGCTTTCGATGGGAGGTAAATGACGAGGCTGAAGAGAGTCTAACCTCTTGGAAATGTCCCCCTAAGCAAAACTATGCAAACCAAGCAAGACAATTGTCTGTTCAAGAATAGGAAGCCACTTCCCAAACGCCCGTAACTTCAGAGAGCCTGGTGCGGAGGCAGGTTCTGGCGTAATCAAACCGACTTTCTCACACCTTCCTTCCACCCCATGCGTTTGAGCTTCCGGTGGACCCTAGCATCAGCTAGCTTGTCGGGACGCTCACCTCCAGAAGAAACCTCACTTCCCACAGAGTGTGTAGGATTTGGCCTTGAGGAGATAAGCTCTGGAGAGGGCTGACTTCCAGATGGGGAATTGCCCATGAGAGCTTCCTCCCCCACTTGTACAGGCTGGATGGTGTTTGGCGCTGCGTCTTCTAGTTCTGAATCTGATTCTGATTGATTACCTGAAACATCTTCTCCCAAAACAAGGGCAGGAGGGTTAGACATGACACAGAGGAGGGTGAGGGAACCCAGCAGGTGCTGAGCAGGGGAAACTCATTGCTTTGTGCAGGTGGGGCAGTGCCAATCTGGGGGCTGTCTCTACGTGGGGAAAGCCCCTCGTTAGCTGCGGATCTGTGCTGCGTCAGTTACATGACGCAGATGCAGCTTCGCAGTCCCTGTGGGGCTTTCCCGCGAAGCTGCGCATTGAAAATGACTCATACAATGCGTGCTTCCCGGGGTGAGATTGATCCATCAGATTTTATAGCAATCTGGTGTCACTTTATCACATATCTGACTCGACAATCACATGGATGGCAAATACTTTCTAAGTATGAATTTATTTGGTGAACTATATGATTAAACTGACGTGCTGCGGCTTATGCTGTGAAGCTAGACATCCCGTGAACGTAATTCATATCTTTGGCTCCAAACTTCGCATGAATATTGTTTTTCTCTTTTCCTTTACAAATGAAGAGAATGGCTGCTGTACTTATTTCTCCTTTTCTTTAGCTATATTGTCTGTAAAATTTGTGTATTTTGTTGAATACGTACTTATGATTTAATGCACAATAAAAATAATAAAAATAAAAAGTCGGGGACTTACCCAGACTTTTTCAGTGGGAGTGAGGTCAGTACAGCTCTTCCGCTGTTTGACATTGCTCCAGGGTGAATCTGGGGCCAATCCAGGGCAGTCCCTGGTGGAAGGCAACCAGCGATTGATCACCTTCCACCAGGAAGAAGGCAGGGGCAGCTCCGGTACCCGGATGGGAGAGGAAAACCCGGATGGAAGAGGAAAACCCACAGGGGAGAGGAAAACCATGGGGGTTTTGAGAGAAGAGGCACCGTGAAGACAGCCCCCTGGATCAGGTCCAATGTGCTTAAAGTAAGAAAGGCAGAGAAGAAGAGAGCTGCAGCTATAGGGCAGTATAGAAATATCTCATATAAGAATACAGTAGTGTAAGACTTCTTACTCGAGATTTACCAGACCGATTTTGCTCATTTTTGTTTTAAACTGAAGCTTGAGCAGTGTAGACGTGCAGAAAATTTGGAAAGTTTGAAAAAGTCCAAAGCTCCGCACCCCAGCCAGGAGCCTGAGGTGGTCACGTATCTCTGGGCTGTGCAGGGAGAAAAACGTAACAGCCAAGATGGAGGGAGGGTGTTGCAAGTCGAGCCCACTCTCAGAGCGGCCATATTGGTGGCAGCGGTGGTGGTGAACACTCTGAGGTGGCAGCAGAAGAGGAAAAGCAGTAACCCTATGAAAAGCTCGGTTTAAAATAGGGAAGAGGGGAAGAGGTGGGCTTGAAGCCTGAGGGGAAGAAGTGCACAGTGTTGATGGGTGTAAGAAAGCAAGGGTCAGAAGTCCTGGCTGCATTGAAGAAAAGTAACCTCCATACAGCTTCTGGAGAACTGACATAGCGAGAATCCATGAACAACATGCTTCTCCCTCAGACAAGTAACGCCCATGGTGACGTGAGCTTTACACTAGTCATAAATGAAATGAGTGAAAGAGCATAAAATCGCGCATGTGTGTGTAAAACAGAGATCACACGCACACACTGATTTGCTCTAATGATCATATTTATTTACATCTTGAAGTTACTTGTCTTGGCTTCTCTTCTCTATGCAATGGGGGTTGTTGCTGGAACAGAAAAAAGTGTGGGTCCAAAGGAGTGCTTCTGTGTTGCTGTGCAGACCTCCCCCTAAGAAAGCGCCTGCTTGACAGGTGTAACCCCAAAGTTGATTTGCCTCAGTTTCCTTTTTCTGCACAATGGGTTACTTCTGTGGATATCTGTGACCCCTTGACTCTGCCTGTTGTGGTTCTGCCTAACATTAGGTGCTCTGCTCTCTGCCCCGCCATCTCAATGGGCCCCAGGTGCTACTGGTGCCAAGAGAGGTGTCTCCAGACACATTGGTGCCCGTGGGCCCCCACATTGGAGACCTCAGGAATAACCATAAATCATGCATAATCTCCCTAGCTTATCTGGAAGATGATTAGAATTTGAACCATAGATACAATTTCTGGGGTGTTTTTTTATTAGATGTCATAGTTTATGCCTTCTGCACTGGGATCATCTCCTTGCACTTGGCAAACTCACCCTGAGATTCAAGGACCTTGGCAGTCAATCACTCACTGCAACGCCCAAGCAGAGAGACGCTTTCCATCTGCCCTAAAGCAGCAACTCCCAGGACCAACGGGCAGGAGTGTGCATTGTCCTTGGCTATTAATAGCCACTATCAGCCAAGACTAGGTTTTTCTGGGTGAGGTCCAGCCCAGAGATTCGGGAGGGGTCAAATGAGGTGGGGTCGATTATCAGAGGCTGAGCTTTAGCAGTCCTTCTTACAGCTGTTACTGGCATGGCCAGTGCACACACTGTTCTTGTAAAGGATGGGAGGGAGCTGAGGGAATGGAAAAGCAGTGCGCAGAGGGGAATTTAAGTGACACCCAAAGGCAGACGGACCCCACCCAGCTGAGCTCAGTGCCACAGCCGTGTAAGCAGGATAAAGGGGAGTGCATGGTCTGTGCAAACTCACAAACTCTCTCACCCCTTTGGAAGTGGGACAGGTCTAGGAACTGTCGGCCTAGTCTGCAGACTTCTGACGGAGGGTGTGTTGGCATAATCCAGGAAGCCAGGCGAACCAGATGTGTAAAGGGCAGGAACTGCCTTCCAGGCGGTGAGCTAAGGGGGTAACTTGCACATCTCCATGCATGTGCGCGCGTCTCGCTGTGGGAGAGGGACGCACGCTCCCGCCTTTGCACGCTAGAAACATGACAAGTGAATGCATGAGTCATTTTCACACATCTGTGTATGTGTGGTTGGGGTGGGGGTTGGGAGGGTTGCCACTTCCCAGAATGTGCGAAGCAGCCCCTGGGGCAGCCAGCAAATGTGTTTTTGACCGAAGCCACTAGAAATGATTCAAATGCTCGGATCTGGTGCGTGGTACAGCCCTTCCCGGACAGCGCCACTTCAAATGTCATGCGAGGCGGATTTCATGTATGCTTCACTCACCCCCAGGTTCAACAGCAACAATAAATCCTCCTGCACATAAAAATGCTGGCATGTCAGGGGGAGCTTTTAGCCTCACCTCCTTAATCTGCTAGCAGAGACAGATCCGGGGTTGGGGAGGGGGAGCATCAGCAAAACGCCCTCCTCCATCAGCAGGCCCTGGCGGACTTAGCTAGGGTGACCCTATGGAAAGGAGGACAGGGCTCCTGTATCTTTAACAGTTGTACTGAAAAGGACATTTCAGCAGGTGTCATTTGTATATATGGGGAACCTGGTGAAATTCCCTCTTCATCACAACAGTTAAAGCTGCAGGAGCCCTGCCCTGTTTTAAATCTGGTTACTCTACTATAGCTCCTGCAGCTTTAACTGTTGTGATAAAGAGGGAATTTCACCAGGTTCTCCATATATACAAATGACACCTGCTGAAATTCCTTTTTCTATGCAACTGTTAAAGATACAGGAGCCCTGTCCTCCTTTTCATATGGTCACCCTAGCTTAGCAAGCAGAGGATAATGATAGTCACAGTGCTTGACGGCTAAGTCTGGCCGCCATTTCAATACTCATAGGAACATAGGAAGCTGCCTTACACTGAATCAGACCCTTGGTCCATCTAGCCCAATACTGTCCACACTCTCCTGGGTTTCAGGCAGGATGCTTTCCTCGCCCTACCTGGAGAAGCTGGGCATCGAACCTAGGACCTTCTGCATGCAAAACATGTGCTCTCTCAGTGAGCTATCTAAGGTGGCCTCCCCAACCTGGGGGGGAATTTACACTACTGCTTTTAAAGCACTTTAAAGCACTTTAAAGCACTTTGAAAACGTTTCGAAACCTGTATATGCAGTGTGTCCTGGGCCCCAACAGTTGTCAAAACTGTTATAAAGCGCTTTAAAGCAGTAGTGTAGATCCCCCCCTTGTGCCCTCCAGTCGGACAGATTGCAACTCCCATCATCCCCTAGCCAGCCACGGTCGGGGAAAGCTGCTCTAGGGCATGTGGCTAGACCCACCTGCTCTCTGCTGCTCAGAGTGCTAGCCAAGAATATATTTTAAATGGGGGGGCCTGGTTAGAATAGGTGGCAGCTGCCCATGGAAGCCAGGTGCCGGCGCTGGCCCTGTTTGCTAGCTTTCCACAAAGAGGGGTTTTATAGCATTTCTGTCACGTTTTTGAGAGTTCAAAAAACGTGGCATATGTAACCTCTGTAATCGTTACAACCATCCCATAAAATGGTGTTCTGGACCCCATATTGCAGAGGGCAGAGAGCTGAAGCTGAGAAATTGTGTCTTGCTTTAAAAAAAGATGTACCGACTTCATAGCTGAAGCAAAATATAAACCAGAGGCAAGGTGGGGACTAACCTACCCCTATACCTCTGCAAGAGAAGAAACAGGTGCGGGAGCTTGTTTCAACCTTCCCTGTTAGAAAGAACCCCTATAAGAACTTTGGAACTAAAAACTGGTACCCAGGGCCGGATCTACACTACTGCTTTAAAGCGCTTTAAAACTGATATAAAGCGCTTTAAAGCAATAGTGTAGATCCGGCCCAGGTTTGCTTTTTTCCTTCTCCCTCCCAATCTCTTTTCCTTTTTTATCATGCTTTATAGAACTCTCTAGCTCAGACCCTTTGTCTATATAGCTAGTGACTGGCAGCGGCTTCCCCGGCCAGGGGCTGCTCCCTGACCCTATTCACTGGAAATGCCAGGGATCAAATGCGGCATGTCCAGTTAAAATGTCCGAGCACTTTCGTTTCTGTAAAACTGTGCAAGAAGGTATAAATTTTATTTATGTATTTATTTTAAAGAAATCTGCAAGGTGAAGCAGGGGCTGTTCCACTGAGCCACGGTCCCTCCACTACACCACAGTCTGAGAAAGAGCTAAACATGCCCTAATGTTAGGATGGATTGCAGCCAATATTGGCATGTGTGTCTATCTCAGAGAAAGACTGGGCTTTCTGCTCTCTGGACTGGCGTTTGGTGCCATCTTCTGGATAAGGATTGAAATGTCACCCACGTAGACACGTTGGTGCATGCGTGCCGCTCTCCAGTGTCAATCCCGTCCCCCTGCCTGCTTAAGCATTCCATCAGCACAGGTATTGTTATCCATGATTAAAGCGGATTTCTAAGCTTGGCTAAGCAGGAACCCAGGTGAGCCTTAAGTAAAGTTAAGATGTAAGAGAAACATGGCTAATGCTGATGGGGGAAGAAGAGGGGGGAAGAAAGCAGACAATCCTACAACCCCATTCCTGGTCCCTAAATTGCGGTGAATAAATCTGGAGCTTGATGCATATACTGGAGCTAAATTCTAGAAGGGTCTGTTGCAGCAAAAATGACTCAGGGTCCCGTGGCACCTTAAAGACTCACAAGTGGATTGTGATGTATGCTTTGGTGGGCAGGAGCCCGCTCCGTGTGACGCGTTGCATGAGGCCGATGTTATCCCGTGTTATCATTCCCTCTCATTATTATTATTATTATTTATTTATATAGCACCATCAATGTACATGGTGCTGGTCCCGTACCCCCTCCCCCCCGCTCTCTCATTGTATTCCTACCCTCTTCCATCATTGAAATTGAGATTGCAAGCCTCTAGGAGCACAGACCTGTCTAGTGTTTATTGATAGATTTCTTTATTTAGTCTTTGTAAACCATTCATGGCTGCCAGAGTGGTTGACAAAGATAAATCATAAAAGAGTCCCTGCCTTCAAGCTGACAATTTAAAAGTCACAACACAAAAGGAAAAAGGGATTGAGAGGGGAGAGGAAAAAAAGCATCAGTTCTTCGTGTCAAAGCTTTTCTAGGTGTTCTTTCTGGCAGGTAAGGACGAAATGAGCTTCTGGACCGGTTTGTCTTCTGGCTGATGTATAAAGCTAGGTTGGCCTCTCCCTTGCCAAGATTTTCTTCCTGGGAGGCGGCACATGCCTTTGATTCTCTGGACCTTGATTCTCTGATCTACTATAAAGCGGCATCATGAGGATTGCTACCAGGCAATGGTCAAAAGGGGGGCAGTGGGTATGTGGAAGAGTTCTTGATGGGCGGAGGCAGTAAAGAAGGGAGTAAAGAACCGATGGGTAACTCGTGGCCCTGAATATGTTTGGCCTACAACTCCCATCAGCCCTGGCCAGCACAGCTAATGGTGAAGAATGATGGGAGTGGTAGGCCAAAGCACCTGAAGGGCCACACAAGTTGCCCACCTTTGGAGTAAAGGAACAGCTCCTGGCAGGAAAAGGAGTAAACATGGAATTCAGAAGTGGTTGTGAGAAATGGCACTAGGCCTAAGAGTAAGAAAGGGAAACTAAAAAATCATTATATTTTTATCCTCTCGTTTGTTCAAGAATCTCAAGAGCGGCATACAAGGTCTACTTCCGCTCCTATCATTTATTTACCCTCCTCTCAACAACCCTACAAGGTAGGTTAAGCTGAGAGACAGCATTTTGCTCGAGGTCATCTAACTAGCTTCACGAACAAGCAGGGATTTGAGTCATAGAGTTGTAAGGAGCTTGGAGGTCACCTGGTCCCTGCTCAATCCAAGATCTACAATGTCACGTGCAACTACAGCTAGGTAACCATGTTTCCTAGCTTACAGAGGACAATTTCCTAGCTTACAGAGGAGCAGTACAACAATGGAATCAGTTACCTAGGGAGGTTATGGGCTCTCCCACACTAGAGGCCTTCAAGAGGCAGCTGGACAAGCATCTGTCAGGGATGCTTTAGGGTGGATTCCTGCATTGAGCAGGGGGTTGGACTCGATGGCCTTATAGGCCCCTTCCAACTCTGCTATTCTATGATTCTATGATTCATTTGAAGCAGTCCTCTCTCTGAAGGGCTGCCCAGTCCAAATGGAGTTTAGAGATAAAGGACCATAACAAGGTAGAGCAGAGCCCCTGAAGTTACCCATTAACAGTTATCACCTGGACAGCAGATTGAGCAGACACACAGGGCACCTGGTCACAGTCATTCCCAATATGGTGAGATGTATGGCTTTTCTACTTGAATTACAGTCGATCTTGCGAAATATGTAGATCTACAGAAAATTAGCATATGCAAAGATGACACAAACCTGTGTCAACTTTTGTCCATTATTATTATTATTATTATTATTATTATTATTATTATTATTATTAATCTACATTCTCGTTCGTGGTGGTTTTTCTGGACGGACATGACGGGCTTTGCCAGGTCATGCTATCTTTTACAGATTCAGGAATTTCCTGACAATTGAGCATGTTTTAAGTATGACTGCTTTCTGGATGTTGGTGTGGCTATATTTTGGTAGGGGCAGTTTCTGAAAGTTTTCTGTAGAGTTTTTTTATTTATTTATTAATTGTGACCTTTTCCTGTTGCCATAGTTCTTTAACTTCTATAGCCTTGTTGTTGTTGTTTGTTGTTATGGTTATGCAATTCTTTTCTTTCTTTCTTCTTTTCTTTTTTGCATGATGTAATTGACCACTGTAATTGGCAGCAGCCATGACATTTGACCATCCTAGGGTTCTCCGTCCCTCTCCCCTTCGCAACCCATCAATCCTGACCGGCCTTTTGCCAGTAAATGTCCCTCCCTACTGTATATGGCATCTGAAGCTGGGGATTGTGAAACCTAGTACCAATAAATGTGCAAGCCTTTAAATTGCCACAAGATTCTGCAGTTGTTTTTTCTAGACCAGTAGTGTTCGGGACGTTGGGCAGGCTGGAGTTCTTCAGAACCTGATCAGGAGCCCTTCTATAAGAAGACTAATCACAGTTGCCTGCTTCCCCAAAAGACACAGGTTATCTCTTACTGCTGCGGGGTAGTGTTGAGAATATTTTCAGGTGGGTCCTCAGTTTGTATAGAGCAACCATGGAGCACAGTAGATCTGGCTGGTCCACAATATGACCTGTGCGCATGCCCTACAACACTTCCCAGAATCCTCTGCCAGGGGGTGAGGTTCCACAGAAGACACAGGCCCCATTCCGAAGACACCTTAAGCACCATGGTTAAAGTCATGGTTTAAAGGTGTCTTCTGAACAGGGCCACAGACAATCTCTTCAACAGGAAAAGCAGTGTGGAAAGGTTTGCCTGAAGGTAGAATGTTTGGACGCACTGGTTTAGCTAAGCAGGGCTGGCGCCGAGGGTAGGCATGGTCAGGCATCTAGCGGGGGTCCACGTCCCAGCAGGGGCCCTCTGACAAGAGCCCCCAGGAGTTGCTCCTCCTCTTCACCAATTGCAGTCTGCTGGTTCACCTGCCCTTGCTCTGATCTAGACAATGGTGGCGGAGAGAAGGAGGAGCGATAAATTCCATGGGTTATCTCCTCAATGGCTCTCGGCCTGTCAAGCAAACACCGATGAGAACAAGAATGAAGAGCAAAAGCATCTGGTGACAATGGCAACGAGAAGGTCAACTCACTGAAGGAAGGGGGCCATTGAGGGTGTCTCACTGAAGGGCCATCCAAAATCTGGAGCCGGCACTAACTACAGCAGCCATCCCACCCCACCCGCCCGAAGAAACCCCAGGAAATCGTCATTTTGTGAAAGGGCTGAGAAATCCCCTGCAGCCTCTTTACAAAGCTATGTTTTCCAGGGTCCTGTGTTTCGGAACTGGGTTGGTTCAAACGGGCTTAAAGCAGGCTTGTGTTGGGAGGGCGAGCACATCCTGATTTATTTTGGCCCAAGCTTTCTTATCCGTCGCAAGTCCCAAATGAAAAGGGTGTATGCCATGTGCAAAAGTGTGCATTAACGAAGATGGACAGCAGAGGGAGAAGAACTGTCTCATGTGAAGAGACTAAATTAGCCCCTGAGAGTGCCCCCTTGTCAGCACACACACACACACACACACACACCCTACAGCCTGCATACACTGTGCATGTACAAATAGTTCTGTTTGCTCACGTCCTCAGTCTTGACCCATGACTCCTTCCTACCCTAGCCTGGGACTTGCTTTCTTTTCATAACTCCACTGAGTTGGTGCCTGCAACTTGCCCACTGTCACCCAATCGCAGGCTGCAGTTCTTCAACCTCCCCTCCCCGCCCGACTGTTGCTGTTGCTGCCGCACCGTGGAAGACAGCAATGGGTTAACATGTTCCAGACAGAACATGGAGGTCAGCCTCTTTGATCTGCTGTGACCTAGTGACCTGCGACCTCTGCCTTCATGGCTGGTCGGTGGTGGAGAACTAGAGAGCAGCTGGAGGATTCGATCCTGGAAGGCTGAAAACACCCTCCCACTGTTTGCAGCCTCCTGTTCTGGGAGTGTGTATGTGTGTGAGAGAGAGAGACAGAGACAGAGACAGAGAGACAGTCTCGCGCACACTCACACACACTGCTGCAGAGTGGGAGAGTCGATCCTCACCACTGTTTTTTGACGTAACAAATTTGGCACACCTTGACTTATCCCAACAGCTCTGGTGTGGTGAAGGGATCTCCCATATACCCTGCAGTCAGGCTTGCAAATCCACAAAGAATTGCCCAATTCCCAAAATGAGGATTAGCCCACCTGCCTATAGATGCCGATGTTTGGAGCCTGGGCGGATAATGTCATTATATAGTTTAGTCACTAGGTGGCACTAGGCCTAGCTCTATCTGGGTGGAGTCAGGAGATGCCTGTTGCTGTTCTGCTGTTGTTGGGGGCGGTCAAGAAAGTTCTTGCCCCACTTCCACACTGGTGTGTCCTCGAAGCCAGGAGCGGACAAGAGTTTTGCTCCCACGTTCGGCAGTGGAGATGGAGATGCACGCCAGTGGTGTGATCCACTTGATTATCTAAATACGCAGAAACTAAGCAAAGATTCTCCTGTACTCCATTCAGCCCCTGCTGGAGGGAACAAAACCTACTAATATTACATGTGGTTCCATGCTCTGTACCGTTCTCTGTTGGAGAAGACAACACCTGCTGTGTGTGTGCACATGTGTGCATACACTTGTATATGAGTTTGCGCCCATGCTCTTGCGCACTTGTGTGAACGTCCCCGCTGGAGACATGCCAGCATTCATTATTTAAAGTCTCAGCGTTCCTATAAGCTGCAGCTGATTTTAACTATTGCATGCCCAGTCTTCTGCTACGTGCGGGAAGTGTGGCTGTAGGAGCAGCTGCATTCTGGCTCATTTCCAGTAAGTGCCAGCATAGAGGCGCTGAAGGGTTATGTTTCTAATAAGGCCAAAACCTCAAAAAAGGAAAGAAAAAAGGAAAGCGTCTGCAACAAATCTCTCCTAGTACTGGGAATACGGCGTCACAAAACCCTAACCCTTTACACTCCTTGCTAATTAATGACAGAAAACAACTCCCACTCCATCAGAGTCGTGCTGGGTGAGATCAAGGGTCTATCTAGGCCAGGAGCCTATGGTCAGCCAAACGCTCCTGGGAGGCCCACAATCCTTATGGCCTGCCCCACAGGGGTTCATATTCAAAGCACTAACCCAAATTCACTAGCGTGGATTAGGCTTTCTTTTCCACGCGAGCAGCGAACAAGGCGGGGAAACCCACCCTTTGACTAAGCCAATTGTGAGGACTACCGAGTTGTTGGGGGGGGGGGAGAATGCCGTCGCAACCCTGCCTTCCTAAACCTAGTGCTCTTCAGATGTTTTGTACTACATCTCCCATCAGGCCCAGCCACCATGGGCAATGCTCAGGGATGATGGGAGTGGTAGTTGTCGAATATGCACCCCTAGATTCTGTCTCCAGTGGTTAGAAGAGTAGTGACGTCCACTCTGGGGTTATATCCCAGTCCTCCCGGGCTCAATCCCATTTTCTTCACTCTGGGGAAGCCGGCGTCAGATTTGTACAAGGGCGTCAACCGCAAACTGCAGAACTGAGTGTCCTTGGGTGACCTACTGTGCTAGAGTTAAGAGCAGCCTCGGCAGCAGTCTCTGTGTTGGGGTGGGGAAGGAGGCAGGTTGGTTGCGGGAGAGAGGGGACATGTCCCTGACTCTCCTGTCAAAGCTAAGATGCACAGGGTAGAGAGGCAAACCAATGGAAACCACAGACTGGTTTGAACTGTGTTTGTTGCCCCAGGGGGGGAAATCAATATCAGGTAGAGGCAAGAGTGGAGAGGAAGGCGATTCCCCCCTTCTAAACCTAGAACCCTAAGGCATCATGTCATGAAATTGAAGAGTGGGAGATTCAGAACAGATATAAGGAAGGACTTCTTCACACCGTGCATAGTCAAACTATGGAATTCACTGCTAACAGATACAGTGGTGGCCACCAACTTGGATGGCTTTCAAAGGGGATTAGACCAGTTCATGAAGGATAAAGCTATCAATGGCTTCTCAATAGTCCAGTATCAGAGGCAATATGTGTCTGAAACATCAGTTGCTGGGGAACATGAGTCGGAGGGTGCTTTTGCACTCATGGGCGGCTTGTGGGCTTCCCATTGGGGAGACGTGATTGGCCACTGTGGGAACAGAATGCTGGACTAGATAGGCCTTCGCTCTGATCCAGCACAGGCCATAGAGGTGCCATTAGTCCCCCAATTCCAGGGGATCAGGACCCTTTTACTATGCACCTCAGATATTGGGACGTCAACTGAAGCACAAAAGGCTCCCTGAGGAACCCCAGAAGTGCCCTGCTGGATCAGACCAAGGGTCCATCTAGTCCAGCACTCTGTTCCCACAGTGGCCAACCCGCTGTAGGCCAGGGACCAACAAAGCAGGACATGGTGGGAGGGCATCCCAGGGACTATAGGATTTTTGGGATTCCCCCTTCCAAGGTTATAGACACTCCTACATCCTCTGGAGGGGGATTATGAGATGATCCCTCCCCCTCCCCTGAAAGTGACTTCAAGGACGAGGGTGGGAGGTGCATTCTGGTGGGAGGGTGGAGAAGGGATTGGCTGGGATCCACAGTATCCTTTGGCTTCTTCCACCCAGGTCCCGCCTCTGGCAGCGCAACCTCTCTCTAGACAAAAAACAACTACAATGAGGACACAGAGGCAAACGTCACCTGCACCACTCCTGCTGTGCCGTTCATTTGCCGGAATAGCATTGGATATTCGGAGCGCTCTCACATTGGAGCACGCCTTTAAAAGACATAAGGCTGCACCCTTAAAGTTCCAAATTACAATATAAAACCAAAATCAAAGTCAGCAGCAGCCTACAGATCTAAATAATAATAAAAAATACATTAACCGATTGAACAGCTGGGGGCTTATGGGCATTGCTGTTCAAGACATCCGGGCACCAGGTTGGGGAAGGGTGGTGTAATATGAGGCAAAAGTTTAAGAATTGGTCGGCTTCCTAATCTGTTCATTCTTGGATAGAAGAAGAATTGAGCAAGGAGAGAGAGAGAGAGAGAGAGAGAGAGAGAGAGAGAGAGAGAGAGAGAGAGAGAGAGAGGATTTCTTTCCTAGCCAACGAGGATGCTCGCATTCCGGGGCAGCTCTTTGAATGCCCCGGCGAGCCAATCAGATCGAGGCTTTCCAAATGTGGGCGGGGAAAGGGGCTGTCTGGCTGTGTGTCCTTGGCTCACCCCTCCCCTGAGCTAAGCAGCGGGAGGGGCTCGGGCCGGGAGATTCCTAAGAAGCTTCCAGATGCAACTAAGCAGAGATGCAGATGGAGGAGGATGGGGGGGGGGGGCTGTGGATTGCTGTGCTTGCAAGGATTGTAGGGAGGCAGTCTAGAGAGCATGTAGCCCTGCAAATCCGCATTCCCCCACCCACCCACAGCACCCCTTTACAGCGTGTAAGAGGACGCTCTCCTGGGTGAAAGCTGAAATCTCCAGAATGGCATCAGAGGACGCCAACCAGCACAGAGTGTTTGCTTTGTAAATGTTTTTTTTAATTTTATTTTTTTGGCCTGCCTGCAGGCTGGATTAAGCACCACGCTGCTTACTTTACACAGCAGAGACCTGGCAGTTTTGGGAGACCCTTCCCTTACCGCAATAGGGGTCAGCCTTGCAATCCAGTGCCCGGCTGGCTCAGCTCTTTGCAGGGTCAGCCCTGTTACTGAGATCGCCTCCACGAGAGTGCGACAGGACCAGCACGGTGTAGATGAGGCCCTACAATGGTCCCATCAGTATGAAGTAAGAAGTGTGGATCCCAACTTTCCCACCTACCCCTTTGCAAAATGTCTGGACTGAACAGTAGCATGACAGGCAGAGAATCAACAGGTGAAGCACTTCGTATCTTTACGGGGGAAGGCTTCGCCTGTTACATTTTTGTCTTGGCCCGGCACACCCCACAAAGTGCCAAATCCAACAAGGTGCTCCTGGATACAGTAGCAGAGAAGAGGTGCTATTAATGTTTTGCCCAGAGCATTAAATGGTCAAGATATGTATAACAGAACCTGCCCATCATCCCACATGGTAGGGTGACCATATGAAAAGGAGGACAGGGCTCCTGTATCTTTAACAGTTGCATAGAAAAGGGAATTTCAGCAGGGGTCATTTGTATATATGGAGAACCTGTTGAAATTCTCACTTCATCACAACAGTTAAAGGGCCGGAGCTATAGTAGAGTGACCAGATTTAAAAGAGGGCAGGGCTCCTGCAGCTTTAACTGCTGTGATGAAGAGGAAATTTCACCAGATTTCCCATATATACAAATGACACCTGCTGAAATGTCTTTTTCAGTACAACTGTTAAAGATACAGGAGCCCTGTCCTCCTTTTCATATGGTCACCCTACCACATGGAGTCTCTCACCCCTGCCTCTCTTCCATGCCAGGAAGACAACAGCTCCAGAGGTTAAACTCACCCAGGAAAACAATATAAACTAGAGTAGGGGTCTCCAGCCTCTTTTGAGTTGGTGGGCTCATCTGGAATTTCAAGGGAGTGCTGTGGACACTCTCACAAAATAACTGTCAGGATGTGTGTGGCCAGTCCCAAAACACCCATTTCACAGAAAATCTGGTAAGACTGAAAACAAAGTAACTTCTGCTCCAACACCCATTTCATAGAAGGCAGATCAATGAGACCCAGCCACTTGTGGCTGAGAAACTGAAGACAAGGTAGAGGTGGGGCCTGAGTCCAAATGTCTAGTCATATATTTGCCTCCACAATCCGCCCCTCCCAACAAAATACCCATTTTACAGAAGGTGATGTCCAGAGAATCACATACACAAAGGTAAAAGACCCACCATAGGGCTTCAGCTATTGGGCGTTATAGAAATGTAATAAATAAAAAAAAATAGGGAGCAAGGGCAAGGGACAAAACACACACACACAGAGACAGACAGACAGACAAAAAAACACAGCACAGGTAAAACACAGACCCTTACTCCCAGCTAACCCGTACTACACAACCAATTTATCTTTTCCTTTTTTTTCCGGGCACATGGGCATGCTTCAAAGCAGTGCTGGGTTGCGGCCACCCACCATTTTTATTTATAAGAATGTCGCTGGGGTGAAGAGACATTCTTGGAAATAAAGATGGCGCTGGAGGCCAGCATTTTCGTTTGGAGCGTGACGATCTTTAAAAATGTTTTTAATTTTAACAAAATCTAGGATGGTGGGGAGACGGCTGCCAACAGGAGAGGAGCCAAGAGAAGTGTCCGTGGGCACATTGGCATCCATGAGCACCATGTTGGAGACCCCAGAACTAGAGCAATCACACCAACGATCTGCTGGTGAGAGCATATGGTCAACAGAGCTGTAAACTCAGCTCTAGTGTGACATGATCTTCACCAACTGAAGGCCAGCAAACAAGACAGAAAGCTTCCCCCGCCCCTTTGATTGTACCACTTCAGGCAACAAGGGTCTGCATGTGTGGCCATTTCTCCAGGAAAAAAATTCTGCACACAAGGGGGAAGAAATGGCAGGGAGAAGGCTGAAGGCCATGCTACATGTGGCATTAAATGCATTTTTGCACCGAATGTGCAGGTTTTTAAAAGGGCAAATGGCATCAGCGCTGGAGAGGGTGTTTGAGAATGATAAGAATCACAGCAAGTGGGGATTTAATCCATTGCACCGCTGCTTGGGCCCAGAGGAAAACCCCTCTTCTGAAGTTGTTATTTAGTTTGGGAATAAATCCCACATGGACTCCAGGGGAGTATTGCCTCCCAATGGAAATTCCAGCTCAGTCAAGACCAAAGTAGACGAGGCTGCTGTGATATGGGAATGGGTCCACGTTCCCTTAGGGAAATCTGTCAGGTACTGCATGACTGCAGTGGGTAGAGATGGAAGTGGGTACAGCTAGAGGCAAAGGTGAGTAGGACCAGAATCTGCCCTCACTGTCTCTCATTCCCCCTCCCCTATTTAGTTGCAACCACCCCATTAATCCATCCACCCTTTCTATTTCTCCTCTCTCCCCACCCCATTTTCTCGCATTCTCTCTTCCTCTTTTCTCTCTCTCATGGACCTAATCTACACCAAGCAAGATATTTCATCATTATTATTATTATTATTATTATTATTAATGTATTTATATCCCACCTTTTGCTCAATGCTGGGCCTCAAGGCAGCATTACAAAATTTAAAACCTATACATGCAGCGGCCGGATTGATAACTGGAACCAGAAGGTTCGAACATATAACACCAATTCCGGCCCGCTTGCATTGGCTGCCTATATGTTTCCTAGCCCAATTCAAGGTGCTGGTCTTAACCTATAAAGCCCTACATGGCTTGGGACCGCAATACCTGATGGAACGCCTCTCCCGACATGAATCTACCCATACACTGGGCTCAACATCTAAGGTCCTCCTCCGAGTGCCTACTCCAAGGGAAGCTCGGAGGATGGCAACAAGGGAGAGGGCCTTTTCAGTGGTGGCCCCCCAATTGTGGAATGATCTCCCCGATGAGGCTCGCCTGGTGCCAACATTGTTATCTTTTCAGCACCAGGTCAAGACCTTTCTCTTCTCCCAGGCATTTAACAGCATTTAACAACATATGCTAAGTTGTTGTTTTTTAATGGACCCCAGAACTGTTGTTGTTTAAAATGGATACTGTATACTGTTGTTTTTTATATATTTTTGATGGTTTTAAATTTTGTATTCTTTTTACTGTCCACTGTATTTTAACTTTTGCAAACCGCCCAGAGAGCTTTGGCTATGGGGCGGTATATAAATTTAATAAATAAATAAATGCATTTAAAACCTATAAATAGAAATATACAAAAGTTTTTTAAAAATATTAAATATAGTCCAATATTAAAACATTTAAAATGACAATTTTAAAAGTCCTTGGTACAGACGGAGGTCCAGATTATTTGCCAAAGCCCTGCCGGAACAGAAAAGTCTTTGCCTGCCTCCGAAAGCACATCAAGGAGGGAGCCAGTCTAGTTTCCCTGGGAAGAGAGTTCCAGAGCACTGGAGCAGCCACTGGGAAGGCCCTGTCCTGCATTCCCACCAGGCGTGCCAGTGATGGTGGTGGGACTGAGAGAAGGGCTTCCCCTAAAGATCTTAAATCATGGGCAGGCTTGTAAAGGAGAATACAGTCTTTCAGATAACCTGGACCTGAGTCGTATGGGGCTTTATAGGTCATAAAGAGCACTCTAAATTGTGCCCAACTATGAAAGTGGTATATAAAATGCAGGAGCCACACTATTGCTTTATAGTAGTATTGAAGTGCACTGACAACTGTTGGGGCCCATTGACACATACCATATATCACTTTCATACTGCTTTCATAGTGCTATATCCTGCTTGGTGTAGATTAGGCCATGGACTCCCTTCCTTTTCTCTCTCTTTTCCCCTTTCCTCTCTACTCCTTCTCCCCTTCTGTAGTACTTTACCACTTGGTTCTGATCATTAGGTAAACCAGTCCTTTGAATCAGCCCAGCGGCTGATTCACATCCCTGTTTAGGGGCAGTTCCGTTTTTAGGGCACTTAAACCCAAAGAAAAACAAAATGGTGGTGATAATGCCGGTGCAGCCACGATGTAACAGAATGACAGAGTTGTGGGTCCCAATCCACCACTTCAGGAACAGGGGGACAGGAACTGGAAAGCTACTCAACACTTTCATCAAAAGGTGGTTGTTAACAGGGAAGAGTAGTTATCAGACCCTGGGCAAAATCCTGTGGATAACCCTTCTGGATGGCCAATATCATTACAACCATCCCTGGTAGTCCCACACTTCCACTTTGGTGTTGTTGAACTAAGCAAGTGGGCAGAATAACATTAGCCTACTTCTGAGACAAGGCTCCCTTCCATCTTGATTCCTCTCAAGGACAAGTCACAGAATCACCTCATCCCAATTGTCATGGTTTTTATCATCCAGGGTTGAGTTTTAGCCATACAGGGTTGAGCCCTACATGGTTTGGGTCCAGGCTACCTGCGAGATCGCCTTCTCCCATACAATCCGCCCCGCACACTCAGGTCCTCTGGGAAGAACTTCCTCCAGCCAGCCAAAACTAGGCTGACAAGTATTACTCAGAGGACCTTTTCCTCTGCTGCTCCCACACTGTGGAATGGCCTGCTGGAGGAGATTCGTCAACTTAACAGTCTTTTAGCATTTAAGAAAGCTATAAAGACTAATCTCTTCTGGCAGGCCTATCCAGTGGAATTTTAGGATGCTTTTAGTATGTTTTTAGGAAGTTTTAACAATGTATATTGTGTTTTGATTAATATTTTATGTATTTTATACCTGTTGTTATTCCCCGCCTTGATCAGGATGGAGAGGCGGGTTAAAAATTATTATTATTATTATTATTATTATTATTATTATTATTATTATTATTATTCAGTGAGAACATAACACCACCGAAAATAAGTATTAAATTGAATTTACTGTAGACAAATTGACACTGTGTACAGCACTGATTCTGAAACGCTGTAGCCCCCACAGCATTTTTGTCCCTAGTGATGGAAAATCCGAAAGCCCCTTCTCAGTAAACATATGGGTGTGTGTTTTAAAAAAATGACAATGCCACCTTTTCGTGGCACCAGAATTTGTCACACTTTTGTGGCGCTCCAAATTTTCCACCTGAGGCAGCTACCTCAGGCTGCCTTATAGTAGTGCCAGTCCTGGATTGCTTCTCCATCTTTCTAGCCCTTGGCCTCCCACTGTGCAAGACAAGATAAACAGACAGAAGCTTCATCTTTTATTTCTTTATTTCCTCTATTTTTAGCCCATTTATATCCCACCTCTCTCTCTCTCTCTCTCTCTCTCTCTCTCTCTCTGAAAAAAAAAAGCTTCAGGCAGCTTACAATAATTAAAACATTAAATCACACTGTTCGTGGTGTTCAGTTATTCTCAGCTTTGGGGCAAGCGAAAAGGGAAGTGTGGGAGCAGGAGCAGGTATGCAAGATTCTTTTGGAAAAGCCGGGAAACACAATGGGTCCCTTGATCTCCAGCCCCAGAAAACACCACCAAGATTGGGAATACTGGTTTCTGGTCCAATGGTGAGTGACACATACAGGGAAAGGCCCAGGGAAGTGGTCGCCGTTGGCAACTGCCAGGGCCTCCCTACAGCACTGTAACAATCACTGGACTTTCCCTTCAGGCTGGTCAGTAGCCGTGGCCCGCAGAAGACGCACGATGGCTACCCACGCTCCAGTCGACGAAGCAAAGGCCGCGGCAAAATGTTTTGGGTGCCAACCTTTGAGAAATTGCAGCTTAAGCCAGCTAGAAACCTCTACGCTAGAACCACACCAAATCCAGTACTCTCTCGAATGGGGAAAGGCCCTGCATTGTACTCCGGGCCGTCGACTCCACGAGCCAGACGACTGAGAAGCAGGACCAGGCTTTCCACATCTCTGTGCTCAGCCATTTAAGCTCCTCCCTGCCTTGCTGTTGCTCCCAGCTGCAGCAGCCAAGCAAAGGCGGGTGGAGGGTGGAGGGGGGGGAGATGGAATTTTTTCCCCTGGCTCCCGGCCAAAGGCTCAGCCTGACTGCCCGGCCAGAGTGAGCGACTGGGGGAAGGGAAGGGAGAAAGACAGGGAAGGAGGGAACCAAGGGAGCAAGGAAAGAGACTCCCCCCCCCTTTCTCTCTCTCTGCAACCAGCCGTGCAAGCACACGCACAAGGAGACGCAGAGACACACACAACGGCAGCACGACCACAGGCACACACGCAATCCGGCTCCCAGAAGGATATGCACTCATCGGGCCTTCCCATATGCATGACCAAACAACGCGGGCAGTAAAGGAACAGAGCTGATGGCAATCTTCCCACTCACCATTGGTCATATATCTGCACCTTGGGGTGGGGGTGGGGAATCGGAGCTGCCATTCCGACCAACGCATAAAAATAAGACCACCCCAAGGGCAAGCATGGAAGCTCGGGCAGGAAGTGGGAACCCCTTAATGGGTCCCCCTTCTCCTCCTCCGTGGCAGCCATTAGAGGCCCTCCCTGCCTCGAAATCTCCAGCTGCCTGGACCTGACAAGCTACAAGTCACTTGAACTCTATCCGCTGGTGCAGTAGTCTTCCGCTTCGGACTTGGGACACACCTTTAACCTCAATCTGCTACCTGGCACCCACTGCTAATGTTAGGGTGACCAGATGACCCGGAAAACCCCGGACACCTCCAGAAATACAGGGATCTCCAGGGCAACCAGGAGATCCAATGTTGGGCTACATATGTCCACCATTTTGCTTCTCCCCCAGCCAACCCTCCATCTCTCCCGCTGCTACTTTCCCCCTATCTTTCTCCATGCCCCTCAAATTTTCCCTCTCTTTCCCCCGCTCTCAAAACACACACACCCCAGAAGAATACAGCCGCTGCGCCTAGCTGCAACCCATCTTTGCTTGGCCCGTGGCCCAGCTTTTGGCATGGACACACCAGCCGAAAGTGAAAACCCATCTACTTGTGCACCAAAGAGTAGTGTTTTTAAAACCACAAGTTTGCCTTCAAATCACAAACGTTAACATGTGTGATTCTCGGCTGCTTCCGGGTTTTATTAGGAACTAACAGAACACACAATTCAGTCAGTCGTAAAGGCTATTGTGACACTTTCCTCTGGGAACTGAAACAGCTTTTCAGCCAGGCACCAGGCAGATGGCCTAAGGCAGCCTTGCAGGTAGCGGCCTGTGAGACTCGGGCTAGATCCAGCTAGTGGGATAGGGAGGGCTCTCTTCTAAAAGCAGGGTTGCTGAGGGCTCATGTGCACTGCAGCTGCCCAAGCTGCCTGTTGGACACTGCAGCACAACCAGAAATACAGGAAGTGTTCCTAGAAAAGGGAAATACGTTCTCCTTGCCGTGGCATGCCCCCTGCACGGACAGATGGATGCCTACAGCACGAGACTCTGCTCACTGTTTTGGCCCCTTAGGGTGGAATCCTATGCATGTTTTGACAGAAAAAGCACTACAACTCCCAGCATTCCCCAACCAGCATAGGACTTGTAGGACTTTTTCTGGTTTAAATATGGCTGCTGCCTTTATGTATGACTGAGCTATCATTCATACATAAAATGATATGAATCACTTTAGCTGGAACTTTAATACTACCTGATGTCAATCCCAACACTATTTAGTGGAGAGAATTTATGCATTCAGCTGAATCATCGTGTGATGAAAGCTTAAATGGCATGCATGTATGTGTGAATAACCCTTTCATCAAAATTGCTTGCGTTAACCAGTATTTTTCTCCCTTGCCACCTTTTTGTTATTGTTTACAGTCCCTGCTGTTATATTTATTTATTTATTAATTAATTAATTACATTTTTATACCGCCCAATAGCCGAAGCTCTCTGGGCGGTTCACAAAACCACTTGTGATTTTAACAGCAGCCCACAACACAGAAATTTAGTAGGGGAAGCTTTTTGTTTTTCTGTCATGGGGTTAAATCGTGCACACACACACACACACACCAAAAAGCATCACCTAATATATTTCTGGTTGTTAGGTGGCTCTTAAAAGCACAGGAGCAAGTCTAGTTTTTTAAAAAATAAATAAATAAATGGCAATCCGATTAGGAAGGTTTTTTTTTTTCACTGCGCAGATATAGCTTAACCATTATAGTGAAAACATTTTTATACACATTTGCTTTTCCCCCTAATTTACTTTGCATGCAAAAGTTGAGTTTCCATCGTGCGGAATAGATCCCATTTCATCCACTTCTCGCTACCAGACTGTTCTTTCTCCCTAAGCATCAAAGACCTTAGCAGCAGCCATAAACCCTATTAAACCTTGCTGGGGAAGCCAATTACCACCTGTAAACGCATTATACTTGATCAGTGAGGGACTAATCTGTCCAACAGCAAACTGGGGCTCAAATTGGGGATTGAGACACACCAGCAGAACTCAAGCAGGTGGTGGAAGAGACTGGAAGCCTGACGACAAGAAGAAGGAGAAGGAGAAGGAGAAGAAATCACTTTGGGTTGTGGAACTGAGAACAGAGCTGGGAATATAGTGAAAGTGAGCCCTAAAGTAGATTGTTTCTTCCAATTCTATCTCCTGTTAATTATGCCTGCCCCAGTTCAAGCCAACGATAATCCGTTTTATTCTGCATTATTTTCCATTTGTCTTTCCAGTGGGATGGCTATAAATAAACCAGAGCAAACAACAACAGCATGTTAGCTAGCGAGAATTCAACAAGACAGCAAACACCAAGGAGAGTTAGTTGTTAGAACTTGGGCCTGGAACCTGGGAAATGGGGAATCAGACCCTAGATCAACTGCAGAATTTTTGGTGAGGTATATTGGGTACTAGCAAAGCTGGCCCAGCCTGTTTTCTCCATGAGTACAACTTATCTCATACAGGGAGTCATAGGCCTGTCACGATGATGACTACTATAAGGGATTTCAGCTGCGCCACTGACAAACAGGGCCTTATTGTGCATTTTGAGCCACAATTCACCTGTGGTAATTCCAATTCCATTCATTGATGCCTCAACTTCCCTGCAATCAGGATGTACTTTTAACTTCTTTAAAATGAAATCAAGATTAATTCAGAGGGGGAAATCGTATTCTGGGTATGTACACAAAATACATTTTAAACATTGAGAAAACCTGTAAATTTCAGTGACTTGCAACTTTCCCAAGCTCTATTAGTTTGCAAGGCCAACCCATCCTGGACATCATGTTTGCAAGAGACTGTTCAAGTGTCCTATACTCATGGAGGCTCTCCACACAGTTAAGAACCCTGATTTTCTAGGTTCTTAATCATGTGGACAGACCTTGCAGATACAGGAGGCTCTCCTGTTCAGACTGCCACCTTACTTGTGTACAGACAACAGATGCAACAGCAGAGGGGCATGGCACTGGAACACTCCTCTCTTCCTACATCCCTACAAGACGGTGAATAGAATGACTAAAGACGGCTAATGTACAACTATTGGCTAGTGCCCTCACTGAGTGACTTTCCTACGCTCTACGTGCTATTTGTTACTACTGCATTTTAGTCCAGAACAGATCCAGAAGTTTAGAAATGGCATATTATTCAGGAAACATTTGAATTCTGTCATATACACCCTACATCCAGAATTTTAGAGATTGGGATGTGATTGATATTTTCTCCTTTAAGGCAGGAGCTGATCATGACAAGATGGCTCATTATAGTTGCCACCTACCTGTTTTTCACCAGGATGGTATGGGAACTCTGAACAACTCTTGAACCAGATCATCAAATCCAGGAATGTCTTGAGAAGGGAGTAGATACGGTAAGGAAACATCAGCATTTAAATTCGTTGCCTGTTTTTCTTCAGCAGATCACAAAGAATAAAGGGGGAAAGAACACAATATCAGAAAATCTATTACAGTATTTTGTCCCTCCTCTGGGGTTAGGGTTGCTAGCATCTGGGGTTTACAGGTATCCAGGCTTTGAACTTGGAAGTTCGGTTCCATTTAATACATAGGAATCTACCGTATACTAGGCCAGACTATCGTCTGTTCTGACTAGCAGCCTCAGACCACCAACTAATCATTTTTACGATAGGGAGAAACCATTCCCAATTAATTCATTTCAAAGTTTTTTCATGGGGTTGTGTGTCCGAATAAATAGGGGTTAGGGGGGTGCTTTTAAGTCTCTGCTGCCATGTGTAAAAATGTATGTTGGCTTTGGGTGGGTGGGTGTTGTGCTTGGTATGGTGGATTCTATCCTTAATATAAATCCTTTTCAATGTATGGTGCTGCAACTTAAGATTACACTTATTATTGTTAACATATTCTCATTGATTATTTGCTTGTGCGTGTCAAGGCTTCCATGTGCTTATATAGCAATTGTATATAGGTCTGCTCAAAAGTAAGACTAGCGAATTCAATGGGCTTACACCCATGTAAGCATGCATGTGTGAGAGATAAATGGTCCCCCCTTCGCTTTCAATGTTGCAGCGTTGTTGGGTTGAACTTTTTGTAGATTTGGTTGGCTTGGTGCAGAATGCACCTCAGTCACACTATGAACATGTGGTTTTAAAAATCCTTTCTTTCCTTTTGGTCGTGCAAGTTAACACATATTCAAATTATCCCATGCTAAACCCTCTTTCTTTACTTCCACTTTCTTCTCCTTCCCCCATGATCAGCTTACAAAGACATACACAGAGACTAGTTAAAAGTCAAAACTTCTTTTGAGGTGCTGAAATGCACACACAGAGAAAAATTTCTGTGACACACACACACGCCTTGTTAAGAGTTAAAATTGCTCTTTGAGGTGCTGCACTTCTATCAAACCTCTTTTAAACACACACATATTTTTCTAATGCATCCC
Organism: Elgaria multicarinata webbii; assembly: GCF_023053635.1. Taxonomy (NCBI): domain Eukaryota; kingdom Metazoa; phylum Chordata; class Lepidosauria; order Squamata; family Anguidae; genus Elgaria; species Elgaria multicarinata. The sequence goes on from NC_086183.1 coordinate 25,764,413, forward strand.
ACCTATACTTCCGCTATTGACTTTGAATATGTGATTATCTGGAACTTTCTCACTGTTGATGTATGGTTTCCCCCAAATGTGTGTGTGGGGGGGGGGGGAAGAGAGAGACTGTTGGGGAGGGGGCATTGTGTGAGAGTTCTGGAGGGAAATGGGTGGCTGGAGAGGCATAAAAAGAGTTCCAAAGTCAATGGGATTTGTAGTTTGGATTGGGATGGAATATCAGGAAAAAGGGAGGAAAAGAGAATAACTGGAGTATGGATCACTTAGAAGGAAAACAGAAGATAGCGCAAATTTCCTCTCCTTATCTGCTGACTTGTGAAGTGATGGGGAGGTCTGTTGAGCATCTTCTCTGGGAAAGAAGGGAGAAAGAGGGAAGGATAAGTGTGTGTGGGGGGCTCTTGTGAGCAGAAAGGATGGTAGAGGACCTCTGCTGTCCCTTGCTGCACCTGAGTAATTCATGGATCTGGGTTGCTGTTTTTGTCCCTTTTCTTACAGGATTTAATAATCAAAATAAAACAAGTCTTTCTTTTAACATTGCTCTGGGAAAATGGATTTTTAGGGGAGGAAAGAGGACAATGGGCTCTTCTTTCTTTGCTGAAGTAAGGAAAAGATGGAGTCGATGGGTTTCACAGGTCCAGGTAAGCAAGACAGCCAGAGGGTCTTTGCTGATTGGCTTAAACAAATGTGACAAAAGAAACATGGAGGCATACCTGCTTGCACAATATAGGGTTTTCACTGTAAAAGGAATTGAATTCTTTATTTTCCTTTCCATTTGGCTTGTATTTCATGGTGGGGGTTTCTCTGGTTGTTTACTCACTGCGAGGAGAAAGCTAGCACAGCAGGGACCAAAGGTTTAGCACAGTCCTCTCTATGATGTGTTGTTTTTTACTCGCAGGAAGGATTTTGTGGGGGCTGGAATCCGAGAGGCGGGCGCACGTGGAGATGATGCCTTAGTCTGTAATATTTTTGACCAGGGATAGATAGGCAACCTGGTGCCCTCAGTATATTTTGAAGTACAGCTCCCATAATTTATGATCATTGGCTATGTTGGCTGGGGCTCAAAAACAGTAAGTCATTAAGTTCTTACTTAGAACAGGTTTGTCTTAATTGTGAGCTGTGGAACCAGACATGTGACCAAGGCCTTGCCTCCTTGGGCGTCAGCCATGTTGTCCTCCTTTTTGGTTTCCAAAATATGGTCACCCTACAGTGTCTAGGATTTCTTGTAGCCCTCATTCCTTTTCCATAAACGTAAGTGGAAGATTGTCTTGCTTTGCTGCAGGACAGACTCCTCAGCCACTTGGAGGGCGACCCCAGCAGTTGCTAGGCAACCATGAAGTGCTCCTTTGGCCTCCCTAGACAGAACAGCCAGCCAGGCAGCCGGGCCTAAAAGCAAAGGTGATTTTGGAAACACAGCTAGAAGAAGAGTGAGGGGGGACATTTAATGTATGGACCCAGAGCTTCATACAGGAAATCAAGGATCTAGGGCATGAGGTGTCAGTTTCCACACATGGTCAGCCTCAGGCTGTGAATTCTTGTGCCCTATTTTAAAGCTTTAAAATACCCAACCATTTTAGAGGGTAAAACCAGGCCATAAGATACTACATTTCTTATGAAAAAGAATTTTCAGAACTTTCAATTGCTGTACTCGATTATGATTGTGGAAGCCAGCTCTTTGGGCCTATTCCCCCCCCCCACACACACACACACTTTCTACAGGGGGACTGAATTGGGCTTACCACTGTATAAGGAGCAGCACAGAACTAGTTGAGATTCTTACCCAAAGTTTTTATTTTTCTGGCATGTAGCCCAGGCTTCAAGGCCTGATCAACATTTTCTCTACAATTACTTTCCAGGATGGGATTGCAGGTTTGTACAGCTGGCTCCAGGAATGAAATTCATACAGGGTCCCTCAGTTTCAGATGTGGCTTTTCCTTTCAGTTGTGACGACACACCCAGCAACAGTGAAATGAAAAAGGTAAGCAAATTGAGGGAGAAAGGGTGTAGCTTGCCAAAACAACCCACAGTTCTGGGTTTGCACATAACGACAGCCCATGGTTGAAACAACCAAGAGTTCACAACCCCAGCAACAAATCATGGGTTCTTTTTCTGGTTTGTTTTTGGTTAACAATTTATTTATTTATTTATTTATTTATTACATTTTTATACCGCCCAATAGCCGAAGCTCTCTGGGCGGTTCACAACAAATCATGGCTTGTTAGCACAGCTGCGTTCACGTATCACGACAACCCAGAATTCAGTAACCCATACCGTGGTTTAGCAGTGTTTGTGAACCAGGCCAATAAAAAACTCATCTGGAAGCACCCATAATGTTGCAGTGTGAGGTGTTCCTGTTCAGTCTGTCAGCAAGCCAGCCATGCCTTAATCCAGGATTTTCCATTCCATTCTCACCACCACCACCAAACATGCCCAGCACTCTGTGGTCACTTAGTATGCTCAGTCCTCATGGGTAGGAAGTCAAAATGGGACTAAAGAAGAAGAAGAAGAAGAAGAAGAAGAAGAAGGTATCAACATCCAAGGTAGAATGCCTAAGTTTGCAGAAGTATACAAAATATTTAAGTTCTGCAAACTTAGGCATTCTACCTTACATGTTGATACCATCTTCTTCTTTCTCAGTAGCCCCATTTTGACTTCCTAACCATCAGCATCTGGCAAGCTCTATCCATTTGTTTATCTATTTGTATTGTTTATTTGTATTCCGCCATTCCTCCAAGGAGCTTAAAGTGGTTGAACATGTCTCTCTCCCCTGCCCATTTATTATCTTCACAACATCTCTGTGAGGTATTTAAGTTTGTGAGAGTGACTGCCTGGCCCAAGGTCGCCCAGTGTATGTTAAGTGCGCCATCTTGAGTTTCAGGGCAGAAAGGTAGGATATAGGTAGAAAAACAGAGGTGCTCCTGGATCCAGCAATCTCACTGGAGGTCCAAGCAGCCTCCATGGCATGCAGTGCCCTCCACCAGCATGGACCAAAGATCCCTCCTGGACAGAGATCGCCTGGCCATAGTTGTCCATGCTCTGGTAACCTCTAGGTTAGACTACTGCAATGTATTATATGTTGGATTGCCTTTGGAGACTGTTCAGAAACTTCAGTTAGAGCAAGAACAAAATGCCACTGCTAGCTAATTATCTTGGATCAACTACACTGGCTGCCAGTCCATTTTCAGGTACAATTCAAAGTGTTGGTGCTTACCTATAAATCCCTAAATAACTTCGGACTGGGGTACCTGAGGGGCTGCTCATCAACCTGCTTGTGTATTGAGGACATTTTTGGAGGCTCTCTCCAAGTGCCCCCAACTATCTGAGGTGAGCCAGGTGATAATCTGCGAGAGGGCCTCCTGCATTGTGGCACCCCATTTATGGAACTCTCTCCACAAAGAAATACTCCTGTCCCAACATTATTATCATTTTGGTTCTAATGAAGATGTTTTATCATTTCCCCAGGCTTTTAATGTATTTTAATGTGCTGTATTGTTATATTTTAACTTGATTTTTTTTAATCTTGTTTTTGTAAACCATCCTGGAAGCAATGCTGAAGGATGGTATATAATTTTTAACAAACAAACAATTAACTGATGTGATTAAGGTCTCTTTCTCACAGAGAAACCATTTGAGTGGGCATTAGTCAAACACACCCATTGGATTCTTACGTTCCTCACTGTATGTTATCCAAACATCCTTGTGATTAGGTCTCTTGTCTCCTGCCAGACATAGGTGCAGGATTGCACTGACATGACCCACTACAGTACTATGTACATTGAGGAACATCAGTATGAACCTACATCTATGCTTTTCCTTCTAAAGCTCTGCTCTGGGTTTCTGTTATCTGGGGGTATAGTGGACGGTTATCCATGACAGAGGAGGGGTTGTGAAACATATTCCATCTGTTCATTCTGCCTTCCCCCCCCCCCCCCCCCCGTTTTTAGAAACTGGACTATGATGTTTCCTTTTCTGTCTTTTTGAGGGGAAATTCTTAACTTGCTCCTGGCTTTTTTCCCTCTTTTCTTTTTAACTGTTCATCACTTTGGTGTATATTCTCCTGATTGCTGTCTTATTGTTTTATTTTGCCGCTTGATTATTGGGTTTGATTATCATTTTGATGTATTTTCTGGATTTTAAATGATTTTGTAAACCAATGGAGTCAAAACGTGGGGTGGATTTTTATTTTATTTTTAAAATGGTCTTTCTTGAGCTTCTTGAGATTTGTGCTAATAAAGATTTTTTGGTAAGGAGTGACTGGCATGAAGGAATACAGTGTGGAAGCTGTTCCCCAAAGGGAACAGGCCAGCTCTGCTACAGCCCCACTGATGAGGGGACTGGAAAGTTTGAACTATGAGCAATTATCCTGTTCTTTTGTAGTGTTTGCCACATCCAGGGCCCAGGTCAGAATACTTTGCTGATCAGTGGTAGCAATGAGAAAAAGGGAATAAGTGCTCATTCATAAGGAAGACTCCAATTCAACTCTTGGGAAAACTTGCTCAGCCCTGCATGGTGCCATTTCTTTCTCATGCCAGTTTCCACTTTAGCCAAGTGGGAAAGCAGAGAATGAGGAGGGACAGGAAGAGAAGCTAACAAATGATTTCACGGGTTGGAGCCTTAGAAGAGATGATGATGATGATGATGATGATGATGATGATTATTCTCCTCGCTTATGGTGGTTTTTCTAGACGGACATGACGGGCTGCTTTCTTTTACAGTTTCAGGAATTTCCGGACTAATGAGCATGTTTTAAGTATGACTGCTTTCTGGATGTTGATATGGATGTATTTGGTAGGCCCAGTTTCTGAAGGTTTTCTGTCATTTTTTTTTTAATGTGATGCTGAGGACCAATGTGACTAACGGGATAACTGTGACCTTTTCCTGTTGCCATCGTTCTTTAACTTCCATGGCCAGTGGTGTATATTTTCCTCTTTTCCTCTTCCATTATTATTATTATTATTATTATTTGTATGCCACCTAAAATACACTACCACTGCATCATTTAATGAGGGATATGCACTCCCCACATGCTCAGGGGCACTGCCCTCTCATTAGGATATGTGCCTTGGCGCTGGAAATAATCTCAAACCTTCCTGAGCCCTCTCTCAGATTAAGTTCACTTAAATTTATCGCTTGACCAGGTCAGCTGGCTGGGGCCGAAAGGGGAGAGCGATCATGGACCCAGGAGTCCGGCTTCCACCTCCACCCACCCACGCACCCCCAACAAATCCAACCTTCCTCCTTCCTGGCTGGCTGTAGAGGGCACCAACCCCAGCGTAGCCCCGATGGAGAGCGTTTGATGCAGGCAGAAGGAGTCTGCTTAGCGCAGTCCTGGAACAGCTCGGGCTAAATCAGCAACTCCAAGGCGAGGGAGGGACTCTGCTTCGCCTCGCTTCCTCCCTCCCTCCCTACCTCTCCCTTTTTCTCTTCCACCCCCTTTCTTTTCCGGGAGGGGATCCAATATCCCGCCCCCCCCTTCTCCAACCAATGACATCATCAGCACCCCCAAAGAGCCTCTCCCAGCATGCAGCGCTGGCGGGCCCCGGAGACTTGCTCTTCGTTGCCGGTGGAGACGCAGAGGAGGAGGAGGTGGTGGTGGCTGGTGGCGGCGGCGGCAGCAGCAGCAGCAGCTCTGGGTCTTGGCAGGTGAGTGCACGGCGAGGCTTGCAATGAAAGATCGGTGGCTCGGCGGACCCTCCCTCCAAACCCCTTGTAGAGCGGAGTCGGGGGACATGCCCTTTTTGCACTGCTCCATCCCTCCTTCTCTCTCTCTCCATCTGCAGCAGCGCCTGCCTTGCATTTGCCCCGCTTTCTCTCTCAGCTCTTTCGCCTGCCTCGCTCCACCTTTCTCCCGTTCTCCTGTCACCTTACCTATATCCCTTCCTTCCTTCCTTCCTTCCTTCTTCCCCCCTGGAAGTTCAGTGGCTTTACTCCCCGGTAAGTGGCCTATGGCAGCCTCTGCTCCACCTTTCCTTCCAGCCCCCTTTTTTTTCCATTCCTCCCGTCTTTCTGTCATTCTGCTGCTCTGCTAGCCCGCTTTCAAATCCTCTTTCCGCTCTCCATTCGTATTCACCCCTCCCTCTTCACTCTCACTCTCTTATCCCCCCCTTAACCTTGCTTTCCCTGCCAATCCTATTTCTGCATGGGGCGGGGGGGGGAGAGGTCTGCCCCTTTCTCTGCCTGTTTCAATTCCCCCCCTCCTTCCCCCCCCATAACCTCCCCCCCAAGTTTCCTCCTGCCCTTCAGTCCATGCACTGCTTCGTTCTCCTCCCCACTAGCAACCTGACATTTCCTTCTAGCCCTACATTTTCTCTCGGCTTTTGCTTCCCTCCTGTCCTTCGAGCAGAGTGGGAGAGCCCATCCCCCACCCCCTCTATTTTGTGGGGTGAATAGATGCAAAAAGGGCGAGCCTCCCTCCTCCCCCCTTGCAGGTGCAGCAACTCCTGGCTGGACAGAACCCCCCCCCCCTTCCCTCCTTGTTTCCCCTGCGGGGGCCCCTTTCCACTCAGACTCTTGCACTGTGTATTTTCCTGTGCAGAAGCCTGGAAAGTGCGCGGGTGGGGGGGGGGGGGAGACACACGAAAGAGAAGCAGATTGGAGGTCAAGTTCGAAGAGAGGGAACCAGGAGCCGAGGAGGAGGGATATTTCCTACCCTCCCAAAATCAGAGAAGAAGGGTCTGCAACATAATGACAAGGTGCGGGGGGGACGGACCCCGTTCTTTCCTCTTTCCGCGCCCCATACACCTTATAGACGCATATTCTTTGTTCAGCTGGAGCTCTTCTCCCTCCCCCCCCAAACACACTTTGTGGGAGCTCTAAATGGGGGAAGACTGGATCACTGCAAACCCCCCTTCCCAATGGATCAGGTAGGTGGGCAGGCTTGGGAGGGGGTGGGCACATAATGGGAGGCTATCCAAAGGAAGGAAGTTGAGGCCGGTTAAAGGATAGAGGGTACCTCGGTTCATTTAAAAAAAGAAAGAAAGATTGATTTGACTCCCTTTCTGGCCCCCTCAGCCAAGTGGGAAAGATTTCGAACAGCGCAGTCCTAATGCATGCTTACTCGGCAGCAAGTCCCACTGTGCTCACTGGTGCTTACTCTCAAGAAAACGCGCATAGGATTGCAGCCTAAGCATCGCCAGGTCTTACCCTCCCTTCTCCTTTTCTGTCATCTTTCCTAAGGTGGGTGCTGCCTTGCAGTGCATTAAAAGAGAAAAAAAGGGGGTGCTCTCGGTTACTTCTCTTTCCACCCACCCCATTTCCCACCCTATGCACCCATTTGGCGAGCTTGTGTGCAAAGTCAAAAGAAAAAGAGGTGCCTGGGAATTTGAGTTCCTTCCCTGGGAAGAATGAATTCTGGTGGGCTGGGGGATGAATAGGTGCCTCCTTCCCTTTTGTGAGGAGCGGTGGTGGAGGGTTGAGGGGGATGGAGCAGGAGATTGTCTTGGAAATGGGGCCTGTAGGATTTTTGTATGGTGGCTGTAGAGGAATCTGGTCAAGGCATTATGAATTATTATCTGACTGTCTTTGGCGTCCTTAATGAAGGTTGGGGATCCTGACATTAAAAAGGGGGGGGGGAACCTTGGGAGACAGCAGCAATTCTCTTTTCCCACCCAACCCAGTTTTGCTTGTCTCCCTCGCTCTCTTTCCCTGAATCCTGCCATATAATTTATTCATCCCAAGATGCACCTCTCTGCAGTTGCAGGCAGGAATGGGGGAGGGGGGGCAGAAGAGCTCGACTCTCCCCCCCCCTCCCAATGACTGTACATTTTGCTGCTACCTAACCTGTCCTTGATATAATAGGGGAGGAGGGCATTGTGGATGGGAGGCTTGGGGCATCAGCAGAGCTGAATGTGTGTGTGTGGGGGGCACCCCTCCCAAGGCTGGGATTTAGGAGGAGCAGGGGTGGGGGAGTGCAACATGAGAGGAGGAGCCCAGGGAACGCAGCAAGGGGAGCTTGGGGTTCAGACAAGAGAAGGAAGAGGGGGGGGTATTTTTCAGTGTTTGCACAGTGCCCACCTTCTATGCTTCCAATTTTGACTTAGAACGTGCAGACCGAATGATACTATGTTGAGAACAGGAAGAAGGAGCAGGGTTTGAGGCAGGGGAGCGTGGAACTCTGTTGAGGTGGGAAATGGCTTGGATGATCTGCTGTAATACATTTACTCAGGATTTGGAAGTGTGTGTGTGTGAGGGGGGGAGGGGGGCGAGATTCGAGGAGCTGAATGTAGACCAAGGGCAGCAGCTAAAGATTCCAGACCCCTCTTTCCCTGTTCTAAGATACACACCTCCTTCTACCTTGGCCAGGTTGGGATCAGGGACAGGACTCAGTTGGCCGCTCCTTTTTGAGTGCTGCGGCACTCACGGGGTTAACGTCTGGCAGTCTCCTTGGTGGGGAAGGGCGGGTCTGGAATTAAAGGGTCAAGGGGGAGAGACCCAGCTGCAGCCTGTCTGTGAAGCCAGACAGGGTCAGAGGTCATGGGCGAGGTCAGGGGTCTCTCCCAGCTCAGCCTCCATTCATCCGCAGAGCTTTGGCTAAGCATAAATCAGTTTGCCTAGGAGGGGAGTGGGGTCTTGGGGCTACAGGCAGGGAGGGAAGTACGGCTTGGTGGTGGCTGGGGAAGCCACTGCAAGCAGGGGATCCTTAGCTCATATCCCTTATATAACACAGCCTTACAGTTCTCCATGAGTGAAGAAACACCCCTCCTCCCCATTCTCCCATTCTTTCTGTGCACAGAGACAAATCCATATCCCACTCATGCAACATAGCCATGAGTGCGCACACACACACACACACACAGGTATGCACTACGATGTATGTAGCTTTGCATGGCATGTACATCAGAAAAAGTTCACACGTGTTCGCAGCCACATCCGCAGTCCAAGGGAAGCGATGCATATGTTCTTCATCAAAGGTTCGAGGGTGTCTGCGCATGCGTGAGTGCATGCAAACAGCCTCTGCTAAGATGTTCCAGGGTGGGGCACCATCTTGGGAGTTGGGGGGGGCATAGTCTTTTAGTCCCCCTCTCTGACATATATTGCACGTCACCTCTGGGTAGGATACTGCCAGGGGCAGCTGAGCTGTGTCCACATACACCCTACTTACGAGCGAGCATATATTATTCCAGACCAGTTCCACACAGTCTCTTACGTTGTATACTTCCATGTACACCACACAGGCCCACTTTGTTAACATAGCTGCATGTGACACCACTGCACAAATTCTGACACACGGACCTTGTGCTTACTTCCACCTCCCTATCTCTCTTCACAAACGCAGACACCACCCCGAAACACGGAGGCGACATGCAATAGCTTACCTGCACCCCTGAAATGATGGCTGGGCCCTTCCCTCTAGTGTCAACCAACCCTTTATCTAGCAGTAAAGTACAGTAACTTGCTGGGTATTGAAGGTGAGATCTTCAGCATGATTCACCTGTAATATAAATGATGAACAATGCTTAGTTTGGATTAAATGCTACCCACCCCCACCTCTGCCCCAGTACTATGAATCAGCAGATAAGTTTTACACAGGCATAACAGCACATTGAAAATTCCACACACGCCACCTCCAAGTGCTATGTGACTACCTGTGTATTGATCATAGTGATCTCCCACAATGACATGTTTCTGAGAACAAAAGCAGAGATGCAGATAACTCTGGAGTTTTGTGCAGCAGCAGTTGGTTTTATGTTATTTGCTTCTGAATTGAAATAGACATAATGCCTTATATTGGGGGATAGAGACTGAGGTGGAATGGAGCAGAAGATTGATGGGGGTGTTTTTGAGGGGTCTCCTTTGTGTAGAAAATCCTGCCTGGTGATTCCAGCATTGTCCCCCACCTGACCTACTTCCTTCACACCCAAGTAAGGGTGTCTTGAATGATATTAAGGAGGGGGCTAGCCTGATCTCCCCAGCTGTCTTAGCGTTGGTTGGACTTGTGTGTGTTTGTGTGTCTACACATTACTTAATTTAAGCATGACGGTCCATGCATTGCTGTCCGCATTTGCAGTTTGACTAGTGCACTTCCATGCGCTTGATTGTTCTGAATGCTTTGATCCCAGATCTTAGGCCAGTGAAATTATAATTGAGTTACGTGAAGAAGAAAGAAAGAGAAAGAGGTAAGGAGAGCAGTGTGTTTTGTGTGGACAAGGCCGACGTGCATAGTTGGCACACTGTAAGGCTTTGCGAGAAGATGGGCTCGTGAACACCCATGGCAACATGTGCAAATGTGTTGCACGCTTGAGGAGGTCTGTGTTCACCTAGGAAGGCAACCGTGCACAGCCAATCTTTTGTGCACACAGGCCCACAAACATGCGGTCTCATACTGCCCCTACTCCTCCCCCCCCCATGTACTTTCACTCCCTGTGTTAGAGCCAGAATCCTCTTAAGAACTTGACCTCCCGACCAGCTCTAAGGCGGTTGTGTGTGTGTGTGTGTGTGAGCAGGGAGGGAATTGCAGCAGAGCAGGGACAGATGGGGGAGGGGAGCTTATTGCAGTGGTCCCATCTCTACCAATTCTCTTCCTTCCTTGCTCTTCCCTTTACCTTTCTCTTTCTCTCTTCTTCCATCTCCTTTTCCCCATGGGTTCCCCAGTCTTGGTCTTTTCCCACGTCCTCTGTCTTCGCAGTAGAAGCCAGAAGCCTCTATTCTGAAGAAGACGAAATTGTTTCTCTTTGCTACAGTTGTTCGCAAGGTTGGAGGTTCCAGCTGCTCCAGCTTGTGGTTTGAGGGGCATGGAGGAGGAGCATGGTGGTGATGCCGTTGTCCTTCGGTATGAATGGGGTCATGAAATGGACCTTCGAGGGAAAGCCGCTACACGATAAATGGGCAATCACAAACATAGTGTGTGTGTGTGTGTGTGTGTGTGTGTGTGTGTTGAACCCTGTACTGTGTCAAAGTGCCATAGTAGGCACACAATGGCACACTGCCTCTGTTTCCCCACTTGTCTAGATATATAGATATAATATGTGTCCATCCATTGCTCCAGTTTGCCCAGCCAACTCCTGATCTCTGCCCCTTTCTCCTAATGCACACCTCCCCATCTATTGCAATGTGCAGTCTGCCCTTCATGTCTCCCCATTCATCCATCTCCCCTACTGACTTCCCCATCCATTCATCACCCTTTATAGGCACTGATCTATTTCTGTTCCTGATAGGCAACTTCCAGCCCGGCTCTGTATTCACCCACCCACTTATCCATCATTCTTAAGCCTTTCCCATCCAGTGATTCCCATACAAGCTGGTATTCCTTTTTACCCACACTCTAGCCTCCATCCCGACATGCACATATTTACTTAATCATCTGCATGTACTCACCCATTTCATCCCTACACACTCCATTCCTACGCATTCATATATGCCCAGGTTTTCATATATGTTTAGGTAGTGTGGGAACCTGGGCATAGAGTCTCATGCTGCTGTTAAGAGGTTGGTGGAGCGTCCAGATGATGACAAGCCTTTTAGCTGCTTCGTGACAGGGTGGGGGTTGTTATATCTTCCCTCCATCTATCCCTCTCACCTCTTCTTTCTGTGTGTCTTCATCGCTCTTGCATGCACACCTGCTCAACCCTTTCAGGAAGCATCTCTGTGTCCCTAGGATTAATGGATTCCGGGAGAACTAGATCTCCCATCCCTGTGTTCATACTCTCATAAGAAGAAGAAATTGTGGTGGGGAGAAGAAGAAATGCATGGCTGTAAGAGGGTTCCTACTCTATACCCCCATTGCTGTGGCTGGGAACTTGAGGGTGGGCAGGAGGGAGTGAAGGAAGGGGACTTAGAGGAGAAAGGGATGGACAGACATTGCTCATATTGAAGTATGCAAATATGTTTCATATCTCATAGGGTGTGGGAGGGGAGGTGGTACTAAAATAGGAGGGAAAGGTGTCAATCTGTCTTCTTTGTAGTAGGACTTCTCTATGTTAAACCAGTTGCCTACAGTTTGCCAGGCGAAGCAAGGTCCCAAATTATTTTGTTCCCCCACCCCTCAGGGATGGTAGCAAAGGAAAAGGTGAAAGGGTTGTTGCCATGCCAGTCTGTTTGAAAGGCCAGCTCCTTTTGCAGGGAGAAGAGTGTCATGAGGGTCCCTGCCCTTCTCTTCTCATGTAGCAAGTCTCCTCCAGGTCAGTTCCAACCTTCCCACACCCATATTTTTCAGAGCTAGCTATTGTGAGGAGTGCATGCTAGTGTTGGGGTATGGATTTGGGGGTGAGTGTCCCAAGCCAATTCTGAGGTGTTGGTCTGTAGTGCTGAAAAAGTGACATTCCAGAGGTACAAGAGTGCTTCTAGTTGGAATCGAGTGTTTAGGTGGTATTTTACAAGCAAATTCCTTTGAAAAAGAGATAATCAAAGGGCACATCATCAATGTTTGTCTCAATATAGTTGCCTATAACAGCCATTCCATGATTTTTCCTACTCTCTCTTGCATATTTATTTATTTATTTACTTATTTATTTATACAAAGCATTTATACTCCACTCTTCAGTCAAAAGAATCCCAGAGCCACTTACAAGAATCAACAATTAGATAGTCCCTGCTTTCACGTCTCTGTTTCAGGCTTTAAAAAAAAAAAAGTATTCAAATCTGTGTTAATGATTGTAAGCATGGAACCCGGTGGCAGGGTGTGATCTTGGATTAACATTACAAGGTTGTTTCGCAAGGGGGTTAGCTAGTATCTACGGAGAGGGGACCCCCTTCAGGAGCTGTATGGAGACCCAGAGACCATATGCCTTGCACCAGGGAGCTGTTGCTTTGCTGATTGAGAGAGGCCTTTGGCCTGTTCTTCAGTGCCACCTTTTGAGACAGCCAAACCAAAGAACAGCCAACATTTCTGGACAAAGCCCTGCATTCTAACCTTCTACCACCATCAGCTAGTTAGTTCTACTAATGGAATTACCTTCCCCTTGTAGAGAAAGAAAAAAATCCATGGCTAATTCTAGGGGGACAACCAAGATGAAAGCTTTAATGTTTGTTTTATTTTTAAACAAGGCCAGACCCAATCATGAGGTTGGGAGGGAAAAAAAGGTCCTAAATATGGTACCCCCTGTGCCCTCGCCAAACCGGCTCCAGGATTTTGGGGGTAACTGAGCCAAAGAGAAATACCTGCATTGGTTTCCTAGAACAGTTTCTTTAGAATGGTGCCATCTTGCCTAGAGGGGGGCAGAAAGGGCCCATAGCTTAGTGGTAGAGCACCTCCTTTGCAAGCAAAGGGCCTTGCCATTTCCAGGTAGGACTGGGGAAGACTTCTGCCTGAAATCCTGGAGAGCCATTCAGCGTGGTCAATACTGAGCTAGAGGGATCCAGTGGTCTGACTCAGTGTCATCAGCTTCCTATGACTGACCAGGTATTGGAAGGTGGAGCAGAAGGAAGCTGAGTGGCTGGGATGGGAGTGATGGCACAGGAAGGCACTGTTCAGTAGGTTGCGGCAAATTAGTCTTTTTGCCTCCGGTGACAAAAGGCTAATATGAAATGAAGCAAAGGATTGGGGTGGGTGCAGCTGCAAAGGATTTAATGTAGGCAGGCTTATGGCATTTGATCACACCCCAAAAATCAGGTATAGGAACGTAAACCCTGTTAGAATTGGAATTCTAGGATTTCTGACTGCCGCGTATTCGAAATGGGTGGGTGCTGCATCGTTTCCCTTGGGATGCCTGTGTTGCATGGGCCTCCTGGGTGGTCAGTCCGCACGGTGCCTTGCCTTGCTCCCTGACGGGGTCAGTCTTTTTGCTTTCCGACTTTGGCGTGCGAACTCTTGGCTCTCCGGCGTTCCCCGCAGCCTTTGTGTGGCGCGCTCCGTCTCCACGAGTGTGTGGCCTTGTGTCGTGGTCTCACGGGTATGCGTGTGTATTTGTTGCACACGCCTCCGTTGAGGTCTGTGACACCGCAGTGTGGCGTGTGCCTGAGGGTTAGTGTTGTGCACCTGCCGTGCAATTTTCTCTTTGTCATCTCGTCCCCGTCCTTCTCCTGCATTTTGCGCATGGATGGAGTTTTACCTGTGTGCGTCCATGTGGCGTTGTAATTTATCGGCTGCTTTTGTACGAGTCGACGGCTGATGTATATGGCTGCGTTGCTCTTTGTCTGCATCCGTGTGCCGTGCGCTTATGTATCATTGCAAATCACCGCATGAGGCTTGGCACTTTGCTCCAACTGTATGTTTGCATGTGGTGCTTTCGCCTGGCTATCATCCAGCACATGTGTGTTTTTGTGTGTGGCCGTACTGTTGTCCGGGTGTATCAGGTGCTAGACTGATTCTCCTGGGACTCTGCCCCAACCCCGCCCGGTAGTGTCTGTGTCTCAGCCTCTTTCCCCCTCCCCAAGATCCCCCTTCAGGGGTCAGGGAGTGCCAGCGAGACAGTCTGCCGCCATGGCAACGAGGCCTAACACAGGCTTCAGCCTGACAGTTTTGCTTCCCCCTTAACCCTTCCAGGCCCAGCTCTCGCTACCCCCTCCATTCAGTCCAGTACTGAGTACTCTTGTTCAACAACTTTGCTAAAGCCGTTCCACCCCAATCTTCTCTGCAGTCCCCTATAACACGGGGATATCTCTCTCCATTAATTCCGCCAATACCCCTTATTGTAACATCAAAACTATGTAACGATTTCAGCCCTGGACCACCGTTCCACAGCTTTATGACTTCCCCATATCCTGAGTCCCAGTACCACTGGCTGTTGACACATTAACATCCCCCACCCCCTAAAATAATAGACTTCCCATTATTTTGTGATTTAAGCTAAACCTGAAAGATTCCAAATTCCCACTATGGTTTTCAGCGGGTGCTGGGGGGGGGGGGGGGCGGAGAAAGGCACCTTATTCTTCTAATTAACGTTTTCTAAAGGATGAGGTATTCATGGGGACTAGAAACATATGTTTCGAACTATACCTAGTTTCTCACTGTGTATGCTACCTTCAGATATGGATGGAAGTTCTACCTCATATTGGGATATATGTAATTAGATGCCAGAATACCAGATTATTAATTTCCTTTTTTTGCTTCTAGATTGGATCTAACCATTTTATTATTATATAGTATCGTTTGAAATTCTCAAAATCATATATTTG
This sequence comes from Elgaria multicarinata webbii, assembly GCF_023053635.1. Taxonomy (NCBI): domain Eukaryota; kingdom Metazoa; phylum Chordata; class Lepidosauria; order Squamata; family Anguidae; genus Elgaria; species Elgaria multicarinata. Next base: position 25,779,461 of record NC_086183.1, read on the forward strand.
AGAGTTAGATTTGTATACCATATTTCTTTCATTCTAAGACGCCATCGATTGTAAGACGCACACTGATGTCAGTACCACCAACAGAAAAAAAGCTTTGATTGTAAGAAATAATAAACACACCCGCGATTCTAAGACGCACCCTATTTTTAGAGATGTTTATATGGGGGGGGGAAGTGTGTCTTAGAATCGAAGAAATACGGTAATACAATGGTAAATGTAATGCATTTGTGGGAGCTAAATGTAAAAATATATGTTTTTTAAGTGAAGGGGAAATGGATATTTTTAAATTACGATTTTCAGAATGTATTTTGTGGGTTGGGCCAGGTGTCATACCTCATGGAAAATTACTTCTTTTTCCTCTTTCCCTAATATAAATCTCTCTCTCTCTCCCCCCCCCCAAATCTCTTTTAAAGTGTACCTATTTTTACTCTAACAAATGTTGGGATGTCATGTAGAAGCCACAGATTGACAATAAGCAGCAGCTGCTACATGCTCAAAGGGTTGTCAGTAGGTTCTCAGAGAGAAAAGGTGAGGAAGGGAAAGGAGAATGAACATCTTTCATAAGCAGGAGTATCCTAATTCAAGAATGACCAGACTTTCAGCATCAAGCTTCTGCATCTTTTTAGAGTTGGGAAGATGAAGGAATTTTCGCAGGTGTAACTTTTCAAATCCCGGCAGCATTTTGAAATGAGAAGCTGCATCTGCAGAAATTCTCTCTTACCACAATTTCACAATTCTCTCTTATCACAAAAGTTCAGAAACTTCAGTGTTGAATGGTTGGCCATCCCTCCCCTGATTTTTGCACCATTTAACATATAAATGATAAAGGAGAAATGCTTGCTCTCCACCTTTCTTCCCAAGGTCCATAAGTATATGGCTGTTTGCATTATAAGAAGCTAGCCCTTGACCAGCTTTGACTGGCCGGTCAGTTGCACCCCTTTTTGGAGAAGGTACTGATCCATGCCTTCTGTTTAGATTACTGCAATGCGTTCTATGTGGGGCTGCCCTGGACAAGTGTTTGAAAATAGCAGCCTTCAAAATGCAGCATCCCCAATTGCTTTCTGGCACGTGTTTGGTTGACCATATTAAACCAGTCTTGCATCAGCTGCACTGGTTGCCAGTTTCTTTCTGGGTACAATTCAAGGTGATGGTCCTTAACTATAAATCCGTAAATGGTTTGGGGCCAGGATATCTGAAAGAACCGACCCATAGTTAATATCTGCTTGAAAGGCTCTTCTGTATGTCCTACCACCTCTAAAAGGGGGTAGGTGGGAGAACACAAGACCAGGCCTTCTTTGTGGCGGCACCGTGATTGTGGAACTCTCTCCTTAAGGATGTTAGATTTTCTGTTTAGTTTTAGGTAGGCTGTTAAAAACCTTTTTGTTGTTGTTCTGCATGGCTTTTGAATTAATTTTATATGTATTATCTCAGCTTTCTGCTTGTAAAAGACTGTTTTGCTGTGTGTGGTATTTTACTTTTTATAATTATTTTAACTTGCCTTGTGAGTTGCTTTGGGAAGAATTTTCTGGGCCAAAGGGGGACTCAGAAATAATTGTATAAATAAATAAAAGGGATTTCAGGGATATCCTTCAGTCACTTCACAGAGTGCGATTCTCCCAGTAGAGAAAAACAGTGTTGGATATTTTGGTTCTTAAAGCTGAAAGGATATGTATTTATTTATTTATTTATTTGTTACATTCTTATACTGCCCAATAGCCAAAGCTCTCTGTGCAATTCACAATTAAACCCATAAAATAAAACATGACCACACATACTATAAAGCTTTAAAACTTTAAAAAATACCACGTAAAACCAGAATAAATCCAGCAGCAGTTACAGCCCAGGGAAAGCCTGTGTGAAGAGGTGTATTTTCAGGAGGCGTTTAAAAGTTGTTAAATTTTCTGCCACCCAAACTGCACGAGGGAAGGGTTTTCCAGAGGGTGGGTGCCGCTACATGGAAGGCACCCACCCACCAGAGATGTGATACAGAAGTAAAGTGCGCTCCACTTTGAATACACCTCACAAGAGGACTTAATACTGTTCATTTACGTTCATGTGAAAGCAGCCTGTTGTGAGGATGAGTTTTCCATTCTGCTTGCATATTACAAAGACAGCAGAATTGCATGGTCTTTATAACACACAAGGAGGTTAGCAAGAGAAGGATGCATGCTTCTGTGTTTACATGGGCATCCTTCAGCACTATTAGGCAGATGGGGCTTTAATATCCAGGCAACGGCCTGGTGTGCATATGAGTGAGCGGTTAAAAGGGTCAATTAAACAGGAAACAGTCACCCCTACTGCTGTCGCTTATGTGGAGCAGCAATGTAACAATGCTAGCCCAACCTACCAACTCTAGCTGGGGCTAGTGAAATAGCAGGAGGGCTAGCTGCTCATGAGTGGGGCTAAAGTGCTTCTGCTGCAGGAATAGGGTGGCCACTTGTAAATCACCCCAAAAAGAGGATAAAAGAAGGTGTTGTTTTGTATAAACTTTACATATGCTAATTTCTATGTACAGATGCAAATTTACATATAATTGTTGCTTTAAATAGAAATACAGGCCATAGCTAGACGGGGCGATATCCCAGGGCGATATCCCGGGATTGTCCCTCTGTGTCCACATGACGCACGGGATCCTGGGATCAGGGAGGGATGATCCCTCCCTTTCCCCAGGATCTCACCCTACCCTTTGAACCCGCTTTTTCCGCAGTCTCGGGGTGATTCCGGTTTGTCCCGGCTCCTCGCAGTTACTTGCGAGGAGCCGGAACCCGCGCATGGGGCACAGAGCTCCTCAGGAGCTCTGTGCCCGTCGGGGGTGGGGTGGGTGGAAAATTGTTAAAAATAAAAATAACTTACCTTTTGCGCACGAGCATTTGTGCGCTCTGCTCCTTTAAGGAAAAACAAAATGGCAGGTGAGATGGCCTCTCCCTCCGAGGTCATCGCGTGCCGCATGTAAACAGAGGGGGAAATCTTGCAATAAAAATATCGCAAGATCCACACCCCTCCATCGCACTAGACCAGGTAGGTCTAGCTGAGGCCACAGTACATCTCACCATGAAGTGGAAGATGGCAACCAGGTGACCTGTGTGCCTTGTTCAGTCTGTAACCAGGTCACCTGTGTGCCTTATTCAGCTGCTGTGGATAGGCACCTTCAAGGACCAGCTTTTCCTTCTAATGACTCTTTATCTGATGGTATCTTTTATACTGGACTTGGATTGGATAGCCCTTCAAATAGAGGACTGTCCTCTGCAAAGAAGACACATGACCACCCTATGACCTCAGAGGTGGGTGCATGTGTGTCATATTTATTTATTTAGCACTGATCATTTTTCCTAGACTTGGGGGAGGGGGGAACCAGAAAAAAGTGCTGGAAAAGCAGAAAAATTAGGACAGGGAAACTTTTCCCCCCAGGAATTTTTCCAAAGTTGAGGAGTTCCCCAAATTTCCCCAGTTTTTTCCTCCACCCCCTTCCCCAGCCTTCACATCTCTCATTCTGCCACGTGGCCTTAGAAGGCCATCAGGGTGGCTTACATTATTCTCTCAATATCAGTATTCTATATATAATCCCAACACCCTATTAAAAGCTACAAGATGATAATGCACCATGGAGTAGAAGAAGAAAAAAATTAGTCAATTTAGAATAACAAGCTGTGTCACCCTCCAAACAGCTGCTGAAATGGAAATGGGGACTGGTCCCTGGAAGGTGAGGACAAAGCTAACCTGGTGGACTTCAGTCGGGGTTGGGAAGAGTTCCACAGAGTGGGCGCTCCTACTGGGACGGCTGTATTCCTTCTCCCCTCCAACCCAGCCTCAGACTAGGAACATGGCCTCTTCTGAGGATCTTATTGTACAAGGAGGCTTGTAAGGGACAAAACATTCCTGTAATTGACCTGGGTCCAGGCCAGGGGTAGGGAACTATTCTTCTGTCAAGGGGCGCATACTGGGGATGGTCAGGGCTGGAGCCAAAAGTAGGTAGTGCCATCTCACTTCTCTCTCTCCTCCCTTTCTGCCACCCCTTTTTCTTGCCCTTGTTCCTCCTCTCTGTCTTGCAGGCTGCCTGGGGAAGAAAAATCCTTTTGCCAGTGGTCTGAACTGATCAATTGCAGCAGGTCCATTTCAGCTTCCTTTCCCCATCTTGCTCCCCCACTCCTTGCCAGATGTCTGAACCGATGGCTTTCAGAAGGGTTTTTCGCCCCACACCTCTTCCGTCACTCTTTCCATTTCGGGTTCCTTCCCCACTTTTTCCTTGTCTCGCTCTCCTCTTCTCCCTCTAGGCTCCACCAGTTGCATGAAATTAGGCCAAGGGCCAGGGCCAGCCCTTGAGCTGCGAGTTGTCCACCACTAGTTAGGCTGTGGCTCTGTTTTGGTATCCCAATACATCCGTCCCCATGACCTTCACTCCTCCACCCTGAGCCATCAAAAGTTCTCCTTGGGCCCGTCTTCACATCACCGGGTTGGTGCTGCTCTGCTGCCCAATCCCGCGCTCTCTCTGGTGCACAGTGGTGGCAAGTTGCCCTAATGAGGGGAGGCAGCGCAGGCTTTCCAGCAGCCATTAGGCTCGCTGGGCCCACCCCTTCCCCTAGTTCCCGGTTGCCAATAGGAGGTCGCCTTCCACCCGGGAAGACCCCTGGAGTTACTTCGAGTGAGGACAGACCAGCGGAAGAGCCGGGCTGACCTCACTTTGGCTGGAGAAGTCGGGGTAAGTCCCCAACTTCTCAGCCGTGCATCTTCGCTTCTTTGCCTTCATCTGACTGAGACAGTGCGGATTCAAAGCCACCCCAGGGCAAAGACAATGTCAAGACAGCCCCCTGCTCTCTTAATCACTCCACTCCTTTACCGTTCCTTATACCAAAAGATGTATCACAATGCATAGGTGCCTTTTGGCTGGTGAACCTACTAGGCACCCCCAGACTATGTGCTTGATGCTTCAGAAAGACTGTGACACAAGCAAACCACATTCAGGCAAGAACCTCCCCCTTCCTCAATTGTTTCCCATGCTGCTCAGCTGGTGAAGTGTGTGTGTGAGAGAAGGGGGCGGGGAAAACAGGGAGTGAATGAGAGATAGCCCCACCCATTGCTAGTTCTGATCATGCCCATGTTGGTTTTCATCTTGCCTTCTTTGGTCTTGGTCCCACCTACTGCTGCCGTGCAATTCCCAACCTGTTTCCACTGAAGAAAAGCCGTCCTTGGGCCCAAAAAAGTGACCCCCACCCCACCCCTGCCATAACCCCTGCTGGTGTGAGCCAATGATAGAGGCGCTGCCAAATTTAGAAGGGACAGGAGTCAAAATGGTGTTTGTGCGCATGGAACTGGGCCTGGGAACCTAACAGAGACACCTCATCATTCATCAATAAGTGCAAGCAAAGGAGAACACGTGCAGCAGGTTAAAATGTTGTGGGATCGCAGGAGATGGGCCCAGTTTTAATAAATAAATGAACAATCCAGCTCTGGTTGGGGTGAGAGCTGCTCAAACCAGGGATGTTGTCTGGGAAGGATGGAAGAAGCGGAGGGAGAAATGCTGATAAAGATAAAGGGTATGCAGTGTGTGGATCACTAATCGATGAAGCCGTGTTGAGAAGATGCCTGCTTCTTTGTCCTGTATAATCTGAGTGCCCTATTGTCTCCTTGTCAGCATTTGCAGGCGTAATGCTTCGGTGCTCATATGTAGTTCTGAACCAAAACCAAACATTCCCAACAAAACCTCTCTGAATGCAATGACATTTGTCTTTGTCTTTGTCTTGTTTCTTTATTTTGCCATTTGTCTTTGACTTTTTAGACCAGGGCCCAGGTTTAGTCCCAACCTGCGCTCACATTCCATTTTTCATTATGAATGTCCATAATGAAATTGTTTCTATCCTCTTTCTCCTTATCTTTCCCCAAATCCTCCATCTTTATGCTTTATATTCTCTTCCTATAACCCCTCTCTTAAAAAAAAAAAATACAAACACATCAAACAAAAGAAAGTGTTGGTTATGCCTCTGCTGTGACCCACCTTAGGTTGGCCCGTGACCTAGGGTGGCCAGTTATGCATTGCAAAAAATAAATAAATCCAATGCATCACCAAAAAAAGAGAAGCTCTTTTCCTAATATAGTGCACATTTAATATTTCCTCTAGTATGTGTACTTTTTGATTAGAGAACTCAATTACAAAATTTGGAGACGTGTGAATTTGATAGGATAACTGAATTTCAGTTCACGTAGTTGTTCAGAAGTGCGAAATTAGGTGGGTTTGCATTAAAATGCGAACTGAACGAATTTCTTCCCCATCCAAGTCCTAAATTTTGATGAGCAACTTCAAGTCCTCTGCTCTCCCTTCTTCTGGTTCTTTATTTTGGATTGACAACCCTTTAAATAGAGGACTGTCCTCCATAAGGTAGGACACACAGCCACCCTACCTAATTCTGATCACCACCCCCAGTTGATGACCAGCGTCCTATACCAATGAAATGGATTAAGAGGGGTACATTTGATTTTTATGTGGCTCTCCATACTAAGCCTACAATCCAAAACATATTTACTAGAGAGTAAGCCAGATTGAATTGACATACCTTTCAATAAACATGCTTAGGATTTCTTTATAAAGGCAAGAACATGGCTGCTTCTTCTGATTAGCCTACTGGATTCCTTTCCTACTTCTAAAGATGAACCTAACTGGCAGAAAAGAGGAGTGTTTGGCCTAGCTGTCTATCGCTATATCAAGGAGGCATAGTGATATGCTAATAACTATAAAGCCTAACCCATCCAGGGGAGGGGTACATATCCTATCCTAACAGAGAATTCAGTATAACAAGATGTGGTTGGAGCCTTATATATTCTACAAGGAACTAGATGAATTTATGAAACATAGGTTTCTTTGAGTCTATTAGCCATGATAACTACATGGAACTTCCATATTCAGTGGTAGTATATCTCTGAATAACAGGTTAAATAGATTAAACAGAAAGAGACAGCTATTTCCTTGTGCCTTGTTGGCACAGCTCCCAGAGGCTTCTGGCTGGCCATAGATGGAAACAAAATATTGGATTAAATGGAGCAGCCATAGCTTAGTGGCAAAGGCTCACCTGCTTTGCCTGCAAAATCCATGGCTTCTCCAGTTAAAGGGCTCCGGTAGTAGATGATGAGGAACACCTCTGCTTGAGGCACTATGGAGCTGCTGCCAGTCAAAGTAGGCAATACTGGGCAATATGAACAGAGTTTGATCTGTTATAAAGTAGCTATATTCCTAAGGCAGGGCCGGTCTATCATAAGGCAGAGTGAGGCAGAATCGCGAAAGTCTGGGTTCATACCTCTATGGAGTAAGGGGGTGTTGTTTTTCCTCCAGCGAGCATGGTTTTAACTTGTGTTGAAGCATCAGAGGCCAAGATAACTACAAATGGGATCTTGGGTGCAATTGTGTAATTACTGAAGGCCATGAAGTCCAGGGTCTCCAGCCCCATGCAGTCCTCCATTTTTCTACAATGGTTGATGAGAACGAGGTAGGGTTTTATGCAGTCCTCCTCTTGTAGCACCGAGATGCCCCAAGGGAAAAGCACCTACCTTTTCAATGAGCACTTGGGTGAAGTACCACTGAATTGAGTTAGCTTGTACATAGTTGTCTTGCAGAGGGCCCAGAGTATTTATTTATTTATTCAAAACTTCTATGCACCACGTTTCAACCCTGAACTTACAGCCTCTATTGGATTAGTTATACTTCAGTGTCAGGGTTGAATTGATGACCATATTTGGGGCTGGGAAAGGACTTTATAGCAGGTAAGATTAGCTTGGTGGTTTTTATTTAATTATGCTTTCCTGTTCGTGTCTAGTTTGGTTCGTTTGCTTGAGTCAGCTCGATTTTTCCGCGAAACGATTCCTTGCCTATGGACATCCTGCTTGCTCCAGGTTTCCACTTCCCACACACTATATTATGTGGATGGAGTGAGTCAATGTGCATGTTCCGTATTTCTGTGATGACACTACTGGTGTACAGAAATTGATACTGGGGGCATAAATACCAGTGTACTGAGAACCTCAGCTTCTCATTTAACAGTAGGAGCGAGCTATTAGCCCTTAGGGTTGTGAAGACAGGCTCCAAAGCTCGTTGGTGATGCCAGGTGAAATGTTTGCCCTCCAATATGGTAGAGATGAAGATATAGTTGAGATACCTCTATTCTTGTAACAAAGCTTGAGCATTGATGTAGGTCAGCCTTCCCCCATCTCAAGTCCTCCAGACGTGTCGGACTGCAACTCCCATGTTGGCTGGGAATGATGGGAGTTGCAGTCCAACACTTCTGAAGAGCACTAAGTTGTGGAGAGCTGATGTACATTCTGGCTGTTGTGTGTTGTGTTGTATTCATTTATCCTGCAATAGCCTGTCCGCCATTGATTTAGAAACCAAGATGGTGTTTGCTAGTTTGGTTCAATATATGTTATTAAAAAACAACAACGACATGATTATCTGATAAGATGTCAATGAATTGAGAACCTCAGCTTTTCAAAACATCGGTTTCAAAAAAACATCAGCATCTGCAGTGTCTATGTCTGAAATGGCAGCATTTGCACTACAAGGCAACTTCAGTGTCTATGCATGTGCGCTAGAGACAAGATACATCTACCATCTCTCCCACACACCTGGGAAAGGATATGAACCCTGAGGAATGACCATTCTAGCTGCTCACACTAACAAAATTTTAACCAGATATCCTCCCCCAAGGATAAATAGGGACAGAATTTACCAGGGTAAATAGGGACTGGTAAGCCAGGACGGTTGCAGTGTATAGAAATCTCAGAAGCCAAAGGTGCCTGTGGACAAGAATTCCAGTTGTCAGGAACTAGGGCCTTGGGGCCTTCTGTAGTTCTTTGCCACACCGTGTGATTTGGAGAAGCAGAATGAGTTCTGCATATATTCACAAAACCCCTTATCTTGTATAGTTTATGTTCCAGGGGTAGGCAACTAATTTGGGCCGTAGGCCTATTTGGTAATTAGATAAACACTTTTGGGTATCACTGCAGAATGGCTGCCATGGGAGGCATGGGAAAAGACAAGTAGCCTGCTCAAAAGTCTGAGTATAAGGCAGAAGTGGGTCTGAGCCCCAACACAGTAAACCACTCCTTTGAACCACAGTTTTCAGCACCAAAAGAAACCTGTTTCACACCGATTCCACCTGCTGGTAAGGAAATATGTTAATTGATTTTAAAATGTGAGGGTAGACCATACTGGTAGGTGACAGGAAAAGTGTTTGAAGGAAGGTGCATTGGTGCCTGTGGGCACCGAGTTGCCTATCCGTGGTTTATACAGATCAGTGTTTTGACCCAAAATTTGGGGAACTTTGGCACAAAAATTGTAGGTGACTTCCACACTAGCAATTTTCCATGAAATTGACATGGTTCACTTGGTTATTCTGGAGAATACAGACCATGGTGCTCCGAAACCATTATATTTCAGTGTTTTCTCCATGATCTTTTCCAGCTTCAAATATATGCAATGCCGTCCTTGAACATGTAGATTAGTATAGTGCTAGTTCCTTGCTATTTGCAGAGGGGGTTTCAGTGACTTGGGTAAATGTGTGGCTGGTGCTGTGGCTGGTTTTGCCCACAGCTTTCTGCTTCCATGTTATATTATTATTACCTGCCTGTACCCCTTCCACTGCCTTCCCTGCAATGTGGTCCCCTCCTGTCATCATTATCTCTTCAGTAGCTTGTCTTTGAAATTCATATATATATATGCGCAATGGAACATATCGTGGATGTGTTAAGGTGCAATTATGCATAAACAACAAACCTGGGTAGTATTTCTATTCTTGAAAAAATAAGCACAGAATACAGTGGAGTTTTTGTGCATATCTTTGCAGGTAAGGGGAAAAACCTGGGTAAGGCTAAGTCCTGTAGTGCTCTATATACACCCACCAATACTGTGCCAGCTACTTATATGTTTATAGTGTGGACAGATGTTGCAGGATGTTAGTGGAGAAAGTGGCTCGTATGTGGAACCAGGGTTATAATTCCACTTCCATCGGGTTGTGTAACAGTACTGACTCCATAGCACTGAAGGACTCTAGTGTGGAAGCACCTTGAGAACAATGCCGATGCGACAGGTTTGCTCATCTTCTTCTGAATCACGTCACTGGCACAGGTAGGAGAGATGATGCCAGAAGAATAAGGGTGCTTCCAGACAAGGCTTTTATTGTGCAATTGTACTACTTCATTCATGAAATTCTACAGGGAATCTAGAAGACGCCATCTTCCCCTTGCATCCCTCCTTTGCTTTCCCACTGCTTCCTCCATATTTTTTCTTACCGGAAAAAAATCTGATGAGGAAGAAAAGACAGAACAGCTGCACAGTGTCTTTTGATTTTTAGAACTGAGAGCCCTCTGTCTGGAAGCATCAAAAGAAAAGATAACAGGCTCTGTTTGGGGAACCTATGAACTAACATCTTATGAGAGCTCCCCCACCCCCAAGTGGACCATTAGCTTCGGAAAAGCAGTTGGTGCTTCCAGACTAGACTTTTATCGTACCATCGCTCTCCCTCATTCACAGACTTTTCTAGATGATATCTTCCACTTGTACCTTTCCCGTGTTTTCCTACCGCTTCTTCCGTCTTTTTTCTCACAACAGAAAGTCCATTAAGGAGAAAAAGATGGAATAGCTGCACAGTGCCTTCTCATTGGTAGTGTTGGGAATCCTCTGTCTGGAAGCAGCCTATGATTTATTTATTTATTTATTTATTTATTACATTTCTATACCGCCCAATAGCCGAAGCTCTCTGGGCGGTTCACAAAAATTAAAATCATAGCAAGACAATCAACAGGTTAAAAGCACAAATACACAATACAATATAAAAAGCACAACCAGAATAAAAACCACGCATAAAAATTAATATAAAATTAAAATACAGAGTTAAAACAGTAAAATTTAAAATTAAGTGTTAAAATACTGGGAGAATAAAAAGGTCTTCAGCTGGCGATGAAAGGAGTACAGTGTAGGCGCCAGGCGGACCTCTCTGGGGAGCTCATTCCACAACCGGGGTGCCACAGCGGAGAAAGCCCTCCTCCTAGTAGCCACCTGCCTCACTTCCTTCGGCAGGGGCTCATGGAGAAGGGCCCCTGAAGATGATCTTAAGGTCCGGGCACGTACATATGATACAGGATTTCAGTGCGCAATTAAAGACCGTTGTTTTCATCAGAAACAATTGCACCCATTATTTCCCGTTTTCCTCCCTGTTATTTGCATGCTTGAAAATTCCATGCTCCCAGTGGCAGGCCAGGCCACGCTGCAAAACTCAAAACAGTTAACATTTCACCAGTGTATATGTAAATGGAGTAATTTTGGTGTGGATGTGAATTACTGAGACTTTTGTCTTTGGCTGGTGTTTTGAATAAGATGACCGTCAGGCCCGTTTGGGATTTGTGACTCAAATATGATAGAAACTGGGGAATAGACAGGTGTACATAATCTGAAAGAGGGATTTAAACTTTAGAAGGGAGATTGGAATAGTAGTTCAGAGGAAGGATGTTGTGAACTATTTCTCCACTTTTAAGGTACGCTGTGTTAAAGTTTATACCATATTTTATTGAGGTACTAACCTTCATGCTACTGTAAGAACGAAAACAAACAAGCAAAACCAGAAGTGAAACCCTGAGAGGGCCAAGAGCTGGCACAGCCTGCTCCCAGTGTAGGATAGAATGAATCATAAGAAAATCACCCAGTATATCTAGAGTATCCTGTAGCTTTTTTAATGAGAAAAAGACAGTAGTGAGGAACGTCTTTCAGCTTGAGGATCAAATTCAGTTTTGGAGAAGAACTTGGGGACCAATTCCAGGCCTGAGGTTCCCACCCCTTCATTAAAAAAATTGAGCTGAAAGCATTATGAGGGTTTCGGTTATACATGCCTGAACAGGGCCACAAGGACACCTGAAAAGGTTGGCCATCTTGTAGGGATGAGCAGAATCAAGTTGTAAAGCTCTGAAAAGGTGTAACAGAACAAGGAATTCATTCGCCTTGCACAGCACTGGGCACCTTTGGCTAAACGATACATGGCCTAGCACTGCCTGGGGATATCCCAGGACACAAGAACTTGCCTTGTATTCTCCAAGGAGCCCGAGGGTGCTACGAAGTGGAGGATTCCTAGCATCACCAAACAGCACGTCCATCATTTTGTCCTGAATGGATTTTCTCTAGCAAGCAAAAAGATGGAAGAAGTGGTGGGAAAACACAGAAGGGGTGCAAGAGGAAGACAACGATGTCTGGATCCCCCATAAAATTCCATGAATGAGGCAGGGTGATGGCAAGATAAATGGCTTGTCTAGAAGCACCTTGGCACACCAGTTAAGACCTTCACTGGTCCCAAGTCACATACCATTTCTGGAATGGACCTGAACCTATGGGATGCATCAGATTCCCGTGGGTGTGATCTGAAAAGAACTCTGTCTCGGTTGAACCCCAGTTTCAAAGTTATGAAAGTGATCAGAAATTGAGATTGTTACAAATTGTTACAAGATTTGACACTATTTACAATCCACCATACAGATGGGCCCTTAACTCAGTCCCCTAAAGTGGAAGCATTGACATTACAAGGCATTGTACATTGTTGAAGCAAGCTCAAGAAAACTGTAGAATGGGATGAGATCCCTTAATTCAGCACAAAAAAATGCAATGCCCGCTGTTTGTAGACACAGGGAAGATAAATTATAATAGGTTATTAGTACCAGTGGAGAGATCTCTGCCTTTGGATATGTGCATTCTCAAAATTCATCATAGTCTTCGTTACATTACTCCACAGCTTGGGGGATGGCTTAAAGAATTTAAATGTGAGGTTCCCAAGGCTTGTGGGTTTCGTGAGCTTTGGCTCGAAGTAAATAGCTGTAATAAGGGCTTCTGTGTGCTCTGTGCCAAAACAAATCATTGTAATTTTCAGTTCAGAATAAATTTAAATGATTATAGATTAATCTACAGTGTAAGCAGCCTAATTTCCACCTGCTCATGTCCCTGTTCTCTATTTGCATGCATTCCCAATAAATCAGTACACAGCCTTAGCTGAGCTGCTTTGTCCTTAGGTGTTTAGGCATTGTGTTACTTTTTAAGAAGTAATGTCACAAAATAGTTAGCAAGTTTTCAGTCTCGCCAGAACTCTTCATTAGGCTTTGACTAAGTGCGAACACCGTGGCTTCAACATCAGTCAACTTTTTTTCCCTTCACCATCAAATTTTGCCTCGATGAAGAGTTCTACTCTGGATTTTACGAAATCACCTATTTATGCCTTTTAAATAACTGTGTGACTCGAAATAGACTCGGTTGTGTTCCCATTCAGTTCAGTAGGATTAGCACAGGCAACGTTGCTGGTGGACTGTGCCCAATGAATTTACTGGCATCTGAGGCATGACACTAGAAAAATATTTCAAATTCCAGCATCAGATATTTAAATACCTTGGAAAACAGGCATTTTTCTCAGTCAAACGTTGTAGTCAATATTTTCTCCTGTTTTGGGAAACCAGCCTCTCTCTGCTTGAAGCAGGGAAACAGTTGGAGTGAGTGGTGGGGAGGATTCCTCAAAAAATGTAGCCTATTTCAGATGCTTACCTGGGCCAAAATTTGCACTCCTAATATAACATGTGATGTAGGTGGTCCACAGATGACTTTATTTGCACATAGAATCTTAGAATAGTAGAGTTGGAAGGGGCCTATAAGGCCATCAAGTCCAACCCCCTGTTCAATGCAGGAATCCACCTTAAGCATACCTGAATGCCTCTAGTGTGGGAGCGCCCACAGTCTCCCCTCAACCTTGTTGAGGTGGAAGAGCTGTGCAATCTGGGCCTTTCCACAGACGGAAGTGTCCACAAGGAGCACCCAAACCTCACATGCCACGGAAGTTGTTCCACTATGCATTCCATTTTAATTTTGAAAGTGTTTTTCTTCCTGAAAACCTGTTTAATATAATCCCTTCCTTGCTCAAGTTTTGGGGTTAGTTTGTTGGCTGTACAGAGCTGAACAAAACATTTTAAGTAAAATGTGGAAGAACTCCCCCCCACTCCTTTGGGGCAAATGTCTGTGATATTCTGCTCAGATTTGGAAATCAAAAGCAACTGTATCCGCATCCCTCTTTTTAAAGGCCAGAGAAACCCTTAGGTTGAGGTCTATGAGTAGAGTTACTACTGGTAACTTCCCCAGCCTATGTAGATATGGATGTCACATTCCCAGTTGGGAATGCCACTTAGGACTGTCCCAACATGGAGTTCCTTCAACATTTTGCTTCCTTCCTGGCATTTAATCCTCCTTTTGCCCCATCTGGACTTTAGGAACCCCAATGCTGGTGCTCTGTGATCCCTACAGACCAGAAGAAAATGGTGCTCCCCATCTTCAATTGTGGCAGGGAGCCCAATGCTCAGAGATGTGAAAAGTCTCTCCACATCTCCTCTTGGATAGGACTTGCACCACCTTCTGTTCATACATTTCCATGGACACAATGAAGAGTTCCTCCCCCTCCATTGGTGGTATTCTATAGGTGCAACATATTCTTTCTGATGACTACCAATATTGACTGGAGTCAACGTTCTTGGTGGGGGGTATACCTACACTATCGACGTAGATTGCTTTTATACTAGTTATGGGAATTATAGTTTAGGGAGGCTGCTGACAAGTCTTTGTTAGACGATCCCTACCTACCCCTCCAGTAACTGCAGTCGCCAGGATTCGCCACTTAAAGGCATTGGCTATTAAACCAGCTTCAGCCCATGGTATAGATAGGCCCTTTTGTGAAATCTTCACTACGCTGCTACTAGTCTTTGAGGAGGCTGTGCATATTCCAGCTGTGTGTCTTCTCGCAATGGAGGTAACCTTGCCTCCAATATTGTCACAATGCCCACCTGGTCACTTCCTTCCTGTTTTTTATCTTACTTTGTGGGTGCTTCCAGACGAGGTGTTGAATGTGCAGCCGCCTCATTCACAGAATTGTAAGGGGGATCCAGACTTTGTCGTCATTGCTTCTAATTCCTCCTTTTTTTTCCTTACTGTTTCCTCTATATATTTTCTCACCAAAAAAATTCCCATTAAGGAAGAACCAAAGGAGTAACCACATCATGTCTTCTGTTTGTTAGCACTAGAACCCCTGTAGAAGCACTGTGTGTGCATGTGCATTTGTGTCAGTCACTTTCAACCCTCTGCAAATATGGCCATCCCCAGATCTATTGATCAAGGAATCCTCTGATGCTTCCAGGAGGTTTTAGATTTGATCGACATTTGGATGAGCTGTTCATTTGCAGAAGTGCCATAAAGAACATAGGAATCTTCCTAACATTAACTATTTGTCCATCTAAGCTAGTTACCTGTTCTGACTGGCAGCACCTCTGACTCCAAGGCTTCAGGCAGACCCATGCCCCACAGTCCTTTTTACCTAGAGATGCCAGAGACTAAAACTGGGATGTTATGCATGCGAAACATGCTCTGAGATATGGGCCCTACTCATTTCCGAGGAAGTGGTGAAACATGAACATGTTCAGATTGCAAAAGAGTGCTGGGGGGATTCCACACGTCGTACTGAGGGCACTTCCATGCGCCCCCAGTGCGCACCCAAAGCGATCGTGTAGCTTGCCTGGAAGAGACGAGGAAGAGGCGTCCTTGCCGCTGCCACCAACCTACCTCCTCACCGGCCGGGTCGGAGAGCTCTTCGGCTGAGCTCTCCGACCCGGCCGGCAAGGAGGTAGGTGGGTGGCGGCGGCAAGGACGCCTCTTCCTCGTCTCTTTGAACAGGCAAGCTCACGATCGCTTTGGGTGCGCACTGGGGGCGCATGGAAGCGCCCTCAGTACGACGTGTGGAATCCCCCCTAGTCCAAATGAAAACTAACACGGTCTTAAAACTAACAAGGTCCTCCCTGAGACATGGCAAAATGATCTACCCATTCTTTGAACAGCTCAACTGTGCTTTGGTTGACAATGCAGCATACAACTCCCATGTATTGTACGAAGGCAGGACTTCACAAGATTCCAAAGCCACCATTACCCCCAGCACCTGCACAGAGGGGTTAAGAGATTGCACAGCACCAGTCTGCGTGTGTCCGCTCTTCCTGTTTAATTCCTTATGCCCCAAGATTCTCTAGACTCTCGCCGCTTCTTCAATCTTCTCTATGTAAACAGAAGAACTGAAAACTTGCCTTTCAAAAACAAAACTGAAATGCAAAGGATGCCAAGTGGGAACATGCAGATACACACAACGGAACCTGTTCTACAATAGGGAAACTAAGTGTGTTTGTTGCTGGCACGCTTGCTCTACTAAGATATATACTTCACAAAACCAGGAACACTGTGGTATGGGATGACCTGCTGCCAGCCCTGAACCTGATCCCGAGCAGGGTCTAGCATGGCAATTGTGCCACTCTGCAGTACAAATTCCACAGCTCGGTTGTGTGTTGGAATACAGCTGACACTTAAATGATCTACGCTGTAGGGTAGATAGGCTGCACCCCAGTGTCCCATGCTATGTTCAGTGGATCTGCACGATACGCACTGCAGTGGATACTTCCTGAAAGGTTGCCTCATCCAAGGATGCTTAGTGAGTGTGCAGCTAAATTAGGATTTGAACACAGATCCAGCCCAAGGGGACCACACAAGCTCTCAAGACCCTTACTTGTGGTCCTTTCTGTTAACACCAGGCTTGGTGTTCCCCGTTTGAGAAAGAAGACTCTTTCAAATTAGTCTCAAGCGCAAAAAAAACGTTGAATATTTCCTTGCCCAAAGAATGGGGGCAGGGTAGGGGAGATCACAGCTCCATGCAGTGAAGAAGTCTGTTCGGTTCCCCACATGGGAGCATCCTGCGCGCCTTTCTCGGTGCTTGCGTGCAAAATCAGACGTGTGGGGAGCAGTGTTTGGAAGCGATGTATGGGGCTTTCATGCAACAGTAGATCTACATTGTCTCTGCCACCAGTGCATAATCCGCAATTTCCTGCCTCTGCCATGTAGACAGATGAGTTTTTTGTTTGGGGATGTGCATGGCTTGCCATGAAGTTAGGGTATACTAAATAAGCACATCTGAGACCACTATTTATTGATTTATTTTAATCGTTTATATCCTGCCTTTCAGGATATACATCTTTCCAAGGCGGCTTACAAGTAACATCAAAATGCATTAATCTAATCACAATAACAATACCAACGCATACTAAGTCATCAGGATCCTTCCCAAGGGGCAGCTGGTGGTAGATGGTCCGGGGGGGGGGGGGGGATGGGACGGCCCAGCTGGAGCAGGCTCTGAGGTCTTCTTTGTCTCCCTCCCTCTCTCTGCTGGAATCCTCCCTCTATCCATGATCCCAACATGAACATGCCCCAGTAAAACACTGGTAACATCCAGTGGGTTGTGTGACTCACACGTGGGTCATGATCTGACCTAACATGGGTTGTACTGAGCGGTGCTCAGGACTGGTTCCAGAGCAAGGTATGCTTGGGCCACACTGGGACCTCAGTCCCAAGAGTGCCCACAATTCTTACTTTCTGCAAAGCATCCAGAAAAGTCAGGCAGCAGAAGGGTTATAAAATTTTGTGTCAGGTAGAGAAGAAGGAGAAAGAAACACTTCTCCCTCTCTCATAACATTCATATTCGGGGTCAACCATTTGACGTTGTTTGGCAGTAGATTCAGGACAGTGTTGTTGTTTTTTAAAGTATTTCTTCACACAGCGCATAATTAATGTATGGAATTTGCTGCCATAGGATGTGGTGATGGCCACAGGTTTAGAAGGCCTTCAGGGGGAATTAGACATGTTCGTGGAAGAAGATAGGTGTATCAGCGACTGTTCACCATAAGCAAACCTCTATGTTTGGAGGCCTTTGAGTCTCAGTTGCTGGAGATAAAGCAACAGGGCAGGATTGCTGCCTTCATACGCTACTCATGGGCTTCCCTGGGGCTTCTGGTTAGCCACTATCAGAAGCAGGATACTGAACTTCATGGACGCTTGGTTTGATCCAGCAGGGCCCTTCTTATCTGTGAGAATTCGTGGCTTGCACATCCTGCGTCTCCTAAGTTAAAGGGGTTCAGAAAGTGCACCCATTTTGAGGGCCCCTAAAGTCCTGGAGCTGGCAGTGGTGACACTATCACCATGTTCGAAGTATTTGTCTTTTCCAAAATCGTTAGTAAAAGAAGCCGAGGTGCGAAGAGGGGAAAGCTACGTGCAGCATGGAGGAAGTTGGAGACGGGGAGAGAAATCTAAAATGGCTGCTACCGGGCACTTCGGCATCAGTGGCTGGTGTGAAAGTCCTGGCTCCGCTGCATGAGGCTGAAAGCAGGGAAAAGCAGAGAGAGAGAGAGAGAAGGACAAAATAAAGGAGAACTGTAAAAAAAAAAAAAAAAAAAAGGTGGGGGAAGGAAGGAGAAACATAAAAGTGTATTTCATATTAAAGCGGAGGCTGAAGACCATGCCTGTATCCATCCCCTTTCAGTACAGGGAAAATGAACTGGGGAAGTTCTGTCTGTTTGATGGCCGTAGGGGCAATTGCATTGGACAAAAGAAATAAACCGGGAAGGGCAGCCCTGTTTGGCCAAGGCTGAGTGTAAACAGAATAGTTTGTAGAGAACAGTTCTGGGTCACAACGTGGGGTTAGTTACCCCAGGCCAGTCAGGGGTATCTCTACTTTGAGGCAGGAAGGCTCCTGCCAAACCAAGCGGAGTCGGGTGGGGTGGGAGGAGAGAGTTAACCACGGCTGTTGGATCATGGCCCAGAGTTCCGTTTTTTTTTTCCCAGCGTCCCTCTCTCTCTCTCTCTCTCTTTGCTCTCTCCCGCCCTCCCTCCTTCTCTCTCTCTTTCTCTTCCTCCCTTCGCTGGCACTGAGCATGCACTCATTCTCCCAGCAAAGCACCCCGCCTCCCTTGCAGCTACCCTCTGCATTTCTGCCCCACTTCCTCTGTTGCCTCTTCCCCCACCACGCAGCAAGCCTCGGGCAGGAGCTGCCCCAGCTTGGCACACCCTGGCAGGGCTCCCGGCCTGTCGTCCCTCTCGCCCTCTGTGCCAGCCAAACCCCTCCATTTTCTTTCTCCCTCGCTTCCTAACCTGCACTCTCTCGCTTTGGTGCCCCCACCCCACAACCCTGGGCATCTCCCCGCTTGAACCCCGAAGATTGCATCCCTGAAGATGAACCCGTCCCAAGCAGGGTGAGGCGTCACGCTAAAGGCTTTTCTTTCTTTCTTTTGCCAATTTTGCAAAAGTTTTGTTTCGGGCTAGCAGCAGTGTCGTGGGGCTGAGATCTAGGGGCATCCCCAGAGCTGGATAATAGGGTTGGGAATCTGAAGGGTTTTTCTTTGGGATTGAGGGGAGACAGGGGCAGGGGATAATGGCGGAGCTTCATTTGGGGATTGGGGAGGGGGGTTCCCGAGACAAGGAGGCGAGTGAGTTGGAACTGGAGTTCCACAGTTTATCTTCACCATAGTGGAACCAGGTAAATCCACTTGGCAAGTGGGCGATATCATTCCTTCCTCTGTCTTATAAGTCAGAAAAAGGGAGACAATAGATGAGCCAAATTCAGTGGACCACGTTATGCTGAGGCACACTGTACGTAATGGCGGATGAGTGGTCGGAGAAGACTCTGTCTCCTGCTTCTTCCTTTAAACTAGGAACGCCAAGGTGTCTCTTGCTTTAAGGGCTAACCTTGCTGGTGCCTAGAGACCCCCAACGTTGTACCCCGAGCCGTTTGTGGCTCTCCTAGCGTGCCCCCTAACTCTGGCACGTGGTTTCTGGTCCCACACCCTAGGGAATCCTTCAGCCCTCAGGTCTCCATTATCAGCAGATTCCAACAGGCAAGATCCGTAGCCTCCTTGCACTATTCCTACCCGCAACCAGAGTTGTGGGGCTGCTGCCCCCTCCACCCCGAAGTTTAGCCGAAGATCCCCCAGGCTCAGTTGTAAAATTCTTTGGCCGCAGTGCAGTTGTGTAACAGGACTAAAGGCCTTTCAGGAATTCCCCCATCAGCCTCTGGGCTGCAAGATCGCCGCAGAATTAGAGAAGGCGAAAGGGGAGGGGGGTGCTTGCAGCCCTGTGATTCCCAGGGAATCTGATCTGGCACGGCTGTAGGGCTCAGGAGCAAAACGCGGTACTGGTCTATACGGGAGATTCAAACCTTCAAGTCTCATTCAGACGCCTTCATCCATGTTGCCGCATTTCACTCTCAGCTTCTCGGCATGTCTGCATCTAATGCTGGGGTGGTGGTGGTGGGTTTCAGCCAGCACAGGAGCAAAAGAACAAGGGTTATCTGAAGGGGAAAAGCAGGGCTGTAACAATGTATGTGTGAGAGAGAGAGGAGGAGGAGAAGGAGGAGGGAGGATGGCACTTGAGGCGCACTGCTTAAGTTAGGTGGGGAGGAGTAACAGAGGGCTGTGGGGAAAACTGCAGTGGGTCACGGCTGAGAGAGAGAGAGAGAGAGAGAGAGAGAGAGAGACTTGCAGCATTGATGGAAGCTGTATGCACAGCACTAAGAAGGGGGCTGGTGGGTGCCATGGGCGATGGATCGGCACAGGGAGGGTGGATTGGCACAATGCCAAGGCCTAGGCGGCCGTTGCTAGGAAACCCAGGTTCCCTTGGCAGCCAGACCGCCGTTTCACTTTCATTAAAGGGTGAGGGAGACAGAGAAGAAATGGGGAGGGGGGGCAGGTCAGGAGGAGCCATTAGAAGGGGGGTTGGCGGAGTTGGGTCAAGCGGTACCGTTTGGAGTCACTCTGGCGGGTGCGGAGCGTAGAGCTGGGTTGGAATGTCAATTGGGGGGAGGCGGAGTGATGTCTGTCCACCCCCCTCGGTCCCCCACAAATAGCAAAGGAACAAACTTCTTCCTCCCCAATAATTTTTTGTGAGGAGGTGTGTGTGTGTGTATGTATGTTTCAGGCTTTCCCTTTGCTGGAAGGTGGAATTGTAAGAATGAGCTGGATTGGGTCAGAGATGTGGTGCTGGTGTGCGTGTTTGTGTTTGAGAGAGAGAGACAGCACAAGACTCATTGAGGCATACATCTTGGGGGTGTCATTTCAAGACCGGGGTGCAGAGGCCTGTCCCTCCCTATGCTTTTTTTAAAAAAAATGCCTCTACAGAAAACCATAGAAAAGGCAGCAAAACAATCGCTACCTTTGTCTGCCCAGATGCCCTATCGCCATCCCCACTGAGGGTGTAAGATTTTGGGCCCAAAGCCTGGTTCTCTTGTCCAACCCCAAACAGGCCACTCTTAGTTGCCTTTGTCTCAGTTGGCCTCCCTGTGATGTGGCTAGCAAGCCCACTTTAAAAAAATAATAAAAATCTGAGGCATTATGGGAGAAGAGGGACAAATGGGGGGGGCGATAGCTGTGAGCCTTTGGATGGTGGGGAGACGGCACTGGCAGCCATGGAGGAATGGAGTCCTGAATTCCAATCTGAAATAGCTGCGCTTGGGAGCTGGCAGGCGGTGCATGTGTGGGTCGTGCCGGGGGGCTGGCACTTATAGGGAGATGGGTTGCTCTGGGTGGGAGGGGTCTGGTCAGCAGACTGGTACTCCAGCAGCAGCTGGCGATCAGCAGGGTGGAGGGGGGGAGGTTATTGGAATAAAATTGGCCCTTTAGGGACTGGAAGAAAGGAAGACAGCTATGGGGTGGGCAGAAGGGCCCCCCCCGGGTTGGCACTTAAGGGGGTTGGCACAGAAAATGGCAGGTAATGAAATAAGCGAAGGGGGGTTAGCCGTTGTTGTTTCCCCCTTGGCCTTTTGAGGCCGGGTTGGCCAGCAGAGAAGGGCTTTCAGGCAGGTGGGTGGGGGCGGAGAGCTGGCTGCCTGGCACTCAGGGGGCCAGCCTGCTGGCGGGCAAGTTGGCATAGCGTACCGCAATACAGCGTGATGTGAATTCATTAGAGGCCGGAGCGAGAGAGCGAGACAGGGAAAGAAGGGAAGTGGCGCGCGGCCGGGGGGGGGGGGGGAGACGGGCACTGACCCAAAGGCCAGACAATGGCAGCAGGTAACCATGGTGATGCGCCCGGCTGTGCCAGCCTAGCTTCTCAAGTGGGGAGAGAGTTATCCAGACAACCCCTGGGGAATTACCCGCCCACAGTGGTGTGGGGTGCAAGGGAGGGGTCGGGTCACTCTTTTTCATTCTTTCCTTCTGTCTGCTATTTATGAACGTGAAGCTGCTGCCAACACGCCTCCCTCCTCCTCCGTTCCTTTTGCTCCCGTGTTCGAATCCTGCCTCCTCGGCGAATTCGCCACCCTTCTCGCACCTCTGCCTAATCTTTTCCTCCCTCTTTTGGGAGCTGCCTGGTTCATCCATATTCTCATTTCCCCACTCTCTTAATGGTGCCCCTTTTCTTTGCAGCCACCCCCCATCCATATAACATTCCTCTCTCCAGCCCGGGACCCTCCTGTGTTGACGGTGGCGCCCGAGAGAGGGGGGAGGAAGGTGGCACTGTGCCCAGATCTCAGTATTCCTCTCTGCCTGCACGTCCCTATCTTTCTTCTCCATTGTCTGTCTCAGTCTTTTGCTTTCCCCCCACCCTCCCTCTCCCTCTTGTTCTCCAAACCACCACCATCACGGCTGCCTGCTTCTCCCACCTCACCATGTTTGACCCCCTCCGTCATTTTTCCTCCCCACCCCCACCCTGAGTCTCTTGGCACAAGATGCCCAGCTAATAGACTTTCTGTAGCTCATTCTCCTCTGCCCCCCATTCCTGCACAACAGCTCAGGGCAAGCCCTCCGGCATAGTCTGTGGGTCCACCGTCCCACCCTGGTCCGCCGTTAAACACCCCACCGATGAAATGTTTAAGTTGTGAGAGAGAGAACAAAAGGTATGTCTGGGTTTTATTTCCCCCTTTGCTTCTCCTTTCCTTTCTTTGCAGACCCATCTTCTCCTTGGGCTCTCTTCATCCTTTTCTATATTTCTCCGATTGGCTTTTGTTCTTCATGCCTCCTGCGACAACAGCAGATAGCAACAGAAGGAAGGAGGCTCTACCTACTAGGTTCTTCTAGGGCTGCCTTGGGTGGAAGGAGTCTTGGCTGCTAGGGGAGAGCAGGGACGGTGCTGGAAGTATGGGGTACAAGTTTCGCTACCGCAGGCAGAGTTGGCTCTGCGTCCATATTTCATCACAATACGAAGATACGTTTCCGAGAAGCGATGACGGAATTGAAAATCCATGCAGATTTGCCAGGAAGGTCCTGTAATGCCCATGTAGCGCTTCAGTTCTGATGTAACCTCTTTTGCATGTTTTCCTCCAAGGGAATCATTCCAAAAGCACCCTCAAAGAAGTAAACTTTAGCTCCGAATTCAGCCCATAGCAGGAATATATAAATGGTTCTCCCCTTCGCCTACATACATACACACACACACACACACACTCAAAATTTAGTTAATTTTGTCACGGCTCCTTAGGCTGCTCTTGAAATTTCTCAGTCATTTTGTCTGAGAAAGACATTCCCATGAATTTAGGTGGCACCTGGTGACAACGAAAGGATGTGTGGAACTGCCCTGAGATATTTTTTTTCCAGTAAGGGCAAAAATTGTTTGGCTTTCCTTGAATTCCCTCAGGTGTAGCCTCTAAGGAGGAACCCCTTCGTTTTACTCCGAATTTCGCTTCAGGCTGAATTTCATTGACAACTCATCCTGTAAGTTTCAACAGGGCCATCTGTACTCTAAGGCACATATGCTCTGAGGTCTAAGTTGCCCTTGGACTATGGAAATTCTCATAGAAAAAGAGCCCCATTTGCACCAAACAAATTTCTAGAGCTGTATAGTCTTGTGGAGGAGTCCTGCTTTGTCTGGGAACTTGCCAAATGGAGCCAATGTTGGCTACAAGGGGCAGATGTTCACATCTGCTTCAGAGAGGATTATGGGATCAAGGCCTAGTTCATGAGCATCTCTCAGGACAGAGACATCCCCAAAACAATATTTTTCAGATATACCTGCTGCACTCCTAAGGCTGAAAGGCTTAATATGAACTACAATTCAGCTGTTCAGTACCAGCACTCATAGCCCCTACATAATTAACCAGATTTCTCTCTCCTTTTCACCTGCAAGTTGGTTGGAGGTTGGAATCTTTGAACATGTGCAGAATCTCTCCCTGTCTCTCCCACTTTCTCTTCCTTGCACACACACAGAATAGTCACAAGTCTCTGAGAGCTGATGTGATGCAGCAGGTAGAGTATCCCTGGGTGTCATTAGACCAGGAACTTGCTGAGGCTGAGCTATCCTACAAAGCTGTGATGGTAAAATGTGATGGCCCCATGTAAAAAGAAGGGTAGAATACACATGAGCTAAAAAAAATAAAATGATCACAAGGTGTTCGTTTCTGGACAGGTTTGTATTCCTGAACAAATTGAACAAATTGTTTGAACAATTTGCATTTTGTTCACAATTAAGCCCCGCAAAGATGTGCATCTATCTACTTTTATTTATTTATTTATTTTATTTATTTATTTTATTTTATTACATTTATATACCACCCCAGAGCTGAAGCTCTCTGGGCGGTTTACAAAAGTTGCCAAAGGTATTTACCCTGTCTGGGGACTGAGGGTAGCTAAACTACAAATACATAATCCTGAGGTCTCCAAATCCACTAAATTCAGTTTTGTTTTATTCAGCTTGTCCTGTCTCCTAAAATTAAATAAATACCAACTTTCTTTTGGTAGGTTAAGAACCAGAACACCCATTACTGAACACCATCAAAGAGAAATGGAGGAAGCGCCCCCTAGAGGTAAGATTATTCAATGACTGTTCTTTTCCCACTACTCGAATCATCATTTCCGAAACACTTTGCAATTTAAAAAGACCTGATCTTGTTCGTCCTTGCACCAATTTTGTTGCTACATTTTACAGATGGGGAATTTCAGCTGGGAGAGTATGATTTCCCAAAGATGAGCCAATGAGTTACCCAGATCCAGCCCAGAGCCTTTAATTCCTCTTATCAGAGCTGCCTCAAACATTGCAAAGAAGCCTCAAGTGAAGAAACAGGTGTGCAATATGCTTCCTCTCCCCACACCTCCAGGTTGTGTCCAGAGGAGGAAGATGTACATATCCACTACAGGAAGGTAGGTGTTCTTTCCCTGCATTGGAATAATGTTGCTCCTTCCCACTTGAGAAATAAACATCAGGCCCTTTTTTGAAGGAGAGGGGTTGTTTGCTGGGAAAAGTGCAGAAAAGGGCAACTAAAATGTTTAAGGAGTTGGAGCATCTCCTCTATGAGGGAAGGTTACAACAGCTGGGATTGTTTAGCCTGGAAAAGAGGAGTCTAAAGGGAGGCATGATATAGGTGTACACTATTTTGCATGGTGTGGAGAATGTGGATAGGGAAACATTTTTCTCCCTCTCCCATAATACTAGAACCCACAATCACCCCTTGAAGCTTATTGATGGGAAATTCAGGACAAATAAAAGGAAGGACTTCTTTACACAGTGCATAGTTAAATTATGGAACTCACTACCACAAGATGTAGTGATGGCCACCCATTTGGATGGCTTTAAAAGAGGGTTGCATAAATTCCTGGAGGAGAAGGCTATCAATAGCTACTAGCCCTGATGGTTATGTGCTACCTCCAGTATCCGAGGCAGTAAGCCTGTGTGCACCAGTTGCTGGGGAACATGGGCGGTAGGGTGTTGTTGCCCAAAGAGTTGAGTGTGCTCAACAGCTGGTTGGCCACTGTATGAACAGAGTCCTGGACTAGACGGACCCTCGGTCTAATCCAGCATGGCTCTTCTTCTGTTCATATCAGCTGGTGAATATGCTGATGCTCCACCATTGAACAGCAACAAGGCAGGCAATGGCCCCGTTCAGACAACACGCTAAACCATCCTGCTTAGCCACAAAATGTTTAATGGAATGCATTAAGGTTATTATACATTCCATTAACCATTTTGTGGTTAAGCAGCATGGTTTAGCGTGTTGTCTGAACGGGGCCTGTATGTTCTTATGAGCCTCCGGAAAGTGGCCATTGCCTGTCCTCTTCCCTATCTATCCCTCCCCATTTCCCATTCCTTCAACATGCTGCAGTGGGTGCGACAGTTGAAAGGTGCGTGCCACTGGGGTCCACGTAAGCTTACGTCTGAATAGATTTGTTAGTCTTTAAGGTGCCTCAAGACCCTTTGCTATTTTTGCTGCAATAGAGCAACATGGCAACTCAGTGGAAATTAACACCAGAGGGTTACTCATTCCCCAGAGCTCAATGTTTTTTGTCTCTCCTGCCATTCTGAGTGAGAGAAGCTTTCATTTATTTTACTGCGATTTGCACAAGAGCATCCTGGGGGATTGTGCCCCCTTTTTATTCAGAGGAGATGCCCTAATTTTCAGCGTCAGGTATCTAAATGTCTTACTTAGATTAGACCTTCTTGCTATAAACTGCCCACCTCAACACCTCCAGGGCATCACAGACATCGTAACTGCTAACATTCATCTACCACAGGACTGGATAATGAGGATTACCCTTTATTTCTGCCTTTCCGGACCCTCCCTGAAAATCTGGGTTGAGTTACTTTCATATTTGAGTTGATTCATGGTTTCCTCTTACACACTGCAGTGAGTCAAAGCGGCTTCTTTTTAATGTTAATTTTTTTCCCCTGAAAAGAATGGGGTGAGGCTTCTATTCACAATTCCAGGGCAGAAAATTTATGTTAGCAGCGGTTGGAAGCAGGCTGGGATGAGGAACAGGGACTGAAATTCCTGAGATCTACAAAGTGGCAGAAGGCTCCTGGAAGCCGCCACATGCTAAGCACCTGTCTGTGCAGAGTTTGTTTCTCTGATTCAGGGTGTTTGATGCTCTCGATGAGCTAAATGGGAACTTCTGGATTAAGGATATAAAGAAGAGGCCTGCAGGAACAGACCAAACATCTGTCTAGTCCAGCATCCTGTTTCCTACAGTGGCCAGCCAGATGTTTCAGGAAGCCCAGCAGCCAGACAACAACTGTCCGCCACTGTTGCCACACACCCCTAGCAATTGATCTTCAATGATATACTACCCTTGAACCTGGAGATTCCATTTACGATAGGTTTTACTTTAGTGCTAAAATGCTGGACCAGCCAAAGACAATGTTTACTTGTGGAAATGTTCTTAAATCCCCTCCTTTCCTGGTCCTGATCCAAAAGGTACAAATCGCTGCTGGCATTTACCGTTCCCTTTCCTCCCTGGAGGAGGAGATGGTGGGAGCATTGAATAAAGGAGTGTGTGAGAGTTGAAGCTAGATGCTAGAAGCCCCTGGATGTTATCTTCCCTGTGACCCAAACTATATCACCAGAGGCCCACTGGTCCCTTTTCTGAGGTTGATTCCAGATGGAGGGCTGTTAGGGTTACACATCAAAAGGCACTGCGCATCTGTGAGCAAAAAAGATGGAAGAAGCAGTGGGAAAACGCGGGAGGGTTACAAATGGAAAATGACATTTGGACCCCGCACACCACCACACCTGTAAAAATGTGCTTGGGGCAGGGCAGTTGCAGGATAAAAGCCTTTCCTGGAAGCATCCTGAGATAGAGGTAATTGCTCAGGAAAGTTATTCTTAAGGGAAGGGCTATAGCTCAGTGGCAGAGCACATGCATTACATGCAGAATGTCCCTGGTTCAGTCTCTGGTACCTCCAGGTAGAGCTGGCCCTGAAACCCTGCAGAGCCACTACTAGTCAGAATAGTCAATACTGAGCTTGGAGGGGTCTATGATCTGACTCGGTATATGGCAGCTTCCTGTGTTACCATGGTGGCTCATCAGTGAAGAAGGACATTCTTTCTTCTATAGGGCCTTCGTAGCAGAGCTTCCTGGGAGAATCAGTTCCACCACATCAGGCTTTGAAACCTGCAATTTATCAAGGCCTCAGCTTTCCAAATTCCTCGCAGGATCGATCAGCCCCTTTTCATGGGCAGACGCTTGCTTTGAACGAAAGACTTCCTGCCTCTGTAAATTCTTTGCGTTTCATTATACAGCGACTAGATGGCGCATTAGCGCCCCTCACCGCTTCATCTCCGACATTTTTGAAAGCGGGATGAAGGCCGGAGAAATGTGGGAGATGTCCTGGAGGCTGACGTCATTGTGTAAAGAACCCGCAAATGTCCGTGAGTGATCAGTTGCAAGCATGCAATAAATCACTGCTGTAGAAATGCCCAATGTGCCCAACTTTAATTAGGGGCTGGACAGGGGTGCACAAACATTTTGGCCCCCAGGGCAGCATACAATGCTGCTCACAGACAAGACGTGCATATACATGTACACACACACACTCATGCTCGCATGGGCATATAACATCGAAGTGATCCTGATAACAGGTTACTCCCAGAGGAGGCTTAGATGATGAGCATAGTGTACAGGTAGGTTCATCCCATCTTGAGCTATTATAAAACACTTGTGGCAGTCCTGAGCTCTTTTAAACTCATAAGAACGTAAGAGGAGCCATGCTGGGTCAGACCAAGGATGCATCTAGTCCAGCTCTCTTTTCCCACAGTGCCCAACCAGCTGTTGACCAGGGACCCACAAGCAGGACTCAGTGACCTCTGTTTCCCATCTGTAAAATGGAACTAGTAGTGTCCTACTATACAAGGGCATTTTACCATGAGATTCGGACTGTAAGGCGCCACACATTGAAGCACCATGGTAGATATTGCTAATGGTAGTAAAATAACTTTAAAATAGTTTTCATCCCAGGGACTGTCACCTATGCTGCATATGTGTCAGCATAAGTGCTTCCGTTGTGCTTCTTCACAGGTATGGTATAGTAAGGAAACATGGCATTGAATTATTATTATTATTATTATTATTATTATTATTATTATTATTATTTACAATATTATATACTGCTCAATTATCTAACACAGATCCCAGAGTGGTGAACATAGGTATAAATAGTAAAAGAAAGAAGGTTAAAAAAGCAAATTAAAATTGTTCAATTTAAAAACAAAGGAACCAGAAAAACACTGGCTGGTCAGTTGAGGAAGGCTTCTCGAAACAGAGTTGTTTTCAGAAGGCACTAGAAGCAGCCTAGTGTTGGTGCCTGCCTGACCTCCAGAGGCAGAGAGTTCCACAGGGAAGGGGCCACTACACTAAAGGCTCTTCTCCTGGGGGAAGTTTAAAAGTCCACATGGAACCACCAGGAGAAGGCCCTCCGACGACCTCAGTGATCGGGCACGTTGGTAAGGGAGAAGGCGCTCTCTCAACAATCCTAGTCCCAAGTTGTTTGGGGCTTTGTACTCTAGGACGAAAACCTTAAACCTTGCCCGGTAGCCAGTAGTTAGCCAGTGCAATTTCCTCAGCAAACTCCTACAATGGCAATAAGCTTGTTGGAGTCACTTCTTAAAATACCCGGGCCCTATGCTCCAGATGGTGTACCCTGAATGAGCAGTGGGCACAGGACTCTGCGCATATGGTGCGCCAGCCCAGCTTTCCTCCCGCCCTGCTTCCATGCACGTGACATGACACTTCAATGTAGCATGTGATATTCACTGCCCCCACTATGCGCTCATTTCTAGGGATACACATCATGTATATTGGCATAAAGTTGAAGGCTCACTGACCACATCTGGGCAGCCATTGAGTGCAGAGAGGGTTGTTTATATCATTTGACAAAGGTGAAGATAGGACAAGCAGTAGCGCATTTAAGCTGTTGTATTCTTGATTGGACAAGGCCACTCCCTGCCCTGTAGCTCCCAAAGCTATCACTGTGGTAGACTGAGAGCCTGGGACTCTTAGGACCAAGGGCCTTGCTAGACGAGGCCTTAGCGCGCTGTGAGGCCTGGTTTCCCTGCTGTGCGTTCAGTTGACACACAGGGGAATCCGGGGTCAAGCCGCGCTGAAGCCTCCCCTAACGCGCCATAAGCGAAGTCGCTTATGGCGCGCCTTTTCCGCAGCCCCGGCCTGAGGCCGGGGCTGCGGAACGTCTAGCAAGGTCCGTGGCTTTTTGCGGCTACTCGCTTACTCACGAGTAGCCGGGAAAAGCCACGGACTGGGCACAGTGCTCATACGAGCGCTGTGCCCATCGGGCCGTGGGTGGGAGATAGGGGGGGAAGGCTGGACTGGCAGGAGAGGGGGATGGCGGAGGGCGACACAGGGGACGGGGACGGCGAGGAAGGGCGGGGAAAGAGTGGGCAGGAGGCATGGGAGGGGATCAGGAGCAGATGGGGGGGGCTTGATTAAAAAAAAAACCACTTACCTTCTCCGGAGTCTTGGGGGTGCACGTGGCCCCTTTAACAAAAAATAAATAAAAATGGCCGATGCTGCAGGGCTTCCGTAGTCCCTGCGCGTTGTGCGTCTAGGAGCCGAGGCGGCGCACGCTAAGGTTAGCGTGCCGTCGCCCCTCCTCCGTGCCGGCTTATCCGGCATGGTCTAGCAAGGCCCTAAGTCATCAGGATGCAAAATCAGCTTAGAGCTTACGTACAAACTCTGCTTATGGCAACAACCGGGGGACTCCCCTTCCATCTTGAATATCCTCAGTCTTCCCCGGTCTCTCAGAAGTCCTAGGACAAACCAAGGCATTCTGATATACTGGCTTGGATCAAGGAATGGATCTGTCACAAACATGAGTTTCTCGCATTGCCTGCCTTAAACTTCTGCACACATGCAGTATCATACGGAAGCATGTCAGCTTGGACATGGGCACCAGCGACCACCTTGAACAGCAGGGGGGGAAGGCAAAGAGGAGGGAGCGGGAGAGAGAGACTCAGAGGACCAGTTGTGCAGCCTTGGCAGCTCTGGCATGAGTTGCCTTTTGAGGAACAGGGGCTTCGCCTGCAAGCCTGCATACACGTATCTAGGAGCAAGCGGCACTAAACATAGTGGGACACCTAAGTAAACATACATTGGGTTGGACTGTTAGAAGTAGTTTAAGTTGGAAATCTGGACTTCCAAATTCTGTTCTGAAATGTGGGATTGTTTGTGTGAAATGGGAATCAGCCATATCCATGCTGCTGGCTGGCACCACCTGGCTTACCACTTTCCAGTCTAGTGATTATTTATATTCAGCCTTTCTTCCATGGAACGTGTGTGGGGTTCCTATACTGACTAGACCCACACCTGCTTAGCTTCAGCAAGGTTTCTGCATTATGTGCCTTCAGACCATAGCATTGCATGAAACTAACTTTATTCTTCCATCTCTTCTTTCACCTCACCCCGTTCCTATGTATATTTTCTTCCCGTAGCCTTGCAGAGCTTGGTTCTTCCGCCCTGTGGACCAGGTATCTCTGGCTCCTCTACCCAGCACCTGCCAGAGCTTGGGATGCACCCACCGAACTCCTGTTATGTTTTGCCGGTTGCCATAAACCCGTAGATCCGAACTTGCGGTACGACTGCCTCACACAAGCTCGAGTCTGTGGGTATGTGTCGACCTTGGCCAGGACGTCCAGAAACGCTGCTGCACGTGACCCTACTTTCTAGAATCGGGGCTTAGCCACTGATCCTCCTAAAAATGGTGATAGCCAATGTCTCCACTTGCAAGGGTGTAGTCTGGCAGCTTCCAGTTCCCCCTTCTCAGAAGTCATTCAGTTTGAAGTGCAGGAGAAAGTGAAGAATTTGGTAGCGGGCACAGAATGTAACTCCCTGGGAACCTCAGCTTTCTTTTTTTAAAAAAATCCAGCAAGACTCTAGTCCTTATGCCTGTAAAGATATGCTTCGAAACCAGAGGGGATGCTGCGTCAAGAGTCCAGTGATTGGGAGGCAGGGTTTCAGTGCTTTATGTCTCTCCATGATTAGTAAATCCAGATTCAATTATGAAAAATAACGATTACAGGAGGAGGAGGAGGAAGAGGAAGCATGTGGGGCTTAATTAAAACAGGTTGCAGAATGTGGATTGCCTAATGGCGATTTACTTTGTTAGAGATGCAGTAGACACAGCCCTCACAGCCGGCGTGGACAGTCGGCACATTGATGGTGCTATATAAATAAATAAATAAATAAATAAATAAATAAATAAATAAATAATTATTGAGGCATTTGCCGGGGCTTCGAAACTGCAGAGGGTTCCATCAATCCCTGCTGCCCATCTCCCCTGCTAGTGAGCATGCATGAGCCGCGATCCCCCCCATACACATGAGCTGCCCGGTCCTTTGTTGTGATCTACAGCATAGATTTTGCGAATGCTACCCGGGAGTAGCAGCCTTTGCCCTGAAAGCCTTAATCTCCAATGTTTTGAGGCAGGCTGTGATGATGAGGAGGATGAGGATGAGGATGAGGATGATGATAAGGGAAGCATTTTGGACATTGACAAGTCTGCTTCCCTCTTTTCTTCAAATGTCAGAAGGCAAAATTGGGGCTAGGAGAGTCTCTTGTTCAAGGGCCCATGAAAACCTGGAGCCCAGGCTTCCCTCTCTTGCCTGCAGCTCGGAGGAACCCAGACTTCTGAGAAGGGAAAACTCTTGCCTTGTCCTTCTTTAGACAGCAGGTTCCCACAAC
Organism: Elgaria multicarinata webbii; assembly: GCF_023053635.1. Classification (NCBI taxonomy): domain Eukaryota; kingdom Metazoa; phylum Chordata; class Lepidosauria; order Squamata; family Anguidae; genus Elgaria; species Elgaria multicarinata. Next base: position 25,811,753 of record NC_086183.1, read on the forward strand.
TGGCCGCTTTCTATAGCGTGGTAGAACCTTGTGAAAACCTCTCTGCCTCCAACAGCTGGACTTCACCCTACCCATGGAATGACCACTGCCTTCAATCTCCAGTGGAACCAGTACGCACTTACTGGGGCTCTGCCACATTTCCAGATGATACCTGGAAATCTCTCTTCTCCGCCTTGTTCATCCTCCAACTCTGCCGCGTGCCTCGTGTTGAGGTAGTAGGTTGTATGGTTTAGAATAACACCATCAGGAGATAACTGTACAGCCTCCTAGCTTTCCCCGGGGCAATGCCACAATACGAGAGACAAGTTGGTCTACTTGGCAGCGGGGTGTCAGCCGCCAGAAGGGTGAGTAGCAACGAGACTTCCTGCTGCTAGAAATGGTTTGGCTTAACCTCAGAAATCCCCAACTGTAATTCAGTGTGTGATAGTGCACCAGACGGCAAGCCACGTATGGGGCTGTTTGTATGTTGCTGTTCTATGTGAGCGTAGAAGAAGGGCAGAATGGCATTGGCCACAGAATTCAGCTTCTTGCAAATTCGTTTTTGTCTTTTATTCTTTCTTTTTTAAAAAAAAAAAAAAAGATCAAGTTTCTAGACATTATGAAGGCAAAGATATTGCTTGAAAGTGTGTGGGCAATAAGGCTGGTGACAAACAATGTTGAAAATAGTGTGAGAGAGGCTTCACTTCCTGTGGCAAATGCACACAGGTCTTTTGTCCCACAGTCGCCTTCTACCAAACGGTTTTTGCAGGTTTTCGAAGCAGAAAAGAACTCAGCAAAACCTGTTTGGTCAGAAGAGGAAGCAGGATGCTTGAGCATGCTATCAACAGTGATCCCTCTTCCAAATAACCTTCAATTGCCTGAGAAGAAACCCCCTGAAACCTGTCATATTTGTCCAGGCACAGAAGCCAGAGAGTTTGCTGAATTGGATTTTTCAATAGTCAAAGATTCAAGGCCTTGCAAGGAGCCATTTAAAACAAAACAAAAAATAAATTTAAAAAAATGCAAAAATTGCAGATTATGCAGAATAAATCATGTAAAATAAGTGAGGAACTTGTATAACAATTGCAGAATTCAGCTTTTTTCTTTTTCTTTTTTTGGTGCAGCCGTTATTAGTGTAAACACATATATTCCTGAACAGATATATAGAACAGTCTTCTGATATATGTTTGCGTGTTCATACCGATGTTGTTTCAAGAATTAGCAAATAGTATTAGAACATGTGTAGAAATATACAGGAAGCTGCCTTATTCTGAGTCAGACTGTGGGTCCATCGTCGACACTGACTGGCAGCGACTCTCCAGGGTTTCAGACAGATCCCCCCCCCCCCCAGTTCTAGCTGGAGATGCTGGGAATTAAACCTTCGGCATGAAAAGCATGTGCTCTACTCCAGAGCTGCGGTTCCTCCCCTGTATATGATGCATGAGACTTAAAAGACAAGGATGGACCATTGGATTGATGGTGCACTTTTCATGGGTGCTAGCCTGGAAAAAAAAGAAGTGATGGAACAGTTTGTGGAGGAGAAGGGAATAAAGGCTCAGCAACCCCGAATCTCAGGAGCGGCTGTGTGAAATGGCACTGGACCTAGGAGAAAGACAAGGAATGGCATGTAGGTGCGAGAGAATTTATTGCGGTTTTCTTCCACTCTTCCTCCATAGAGTTCAGGGTGGCATGCTTGGTGAATCCCCCTGTCCACATTTTATCATCTCAACAATCCTGTGAAATAGGTTAGGGTGGGGTGAGGGGGCTTCATTGCTAAGGGGGCAATCCTATGCATGTTTATACACTACACCAGTGTGGTGTAGTGGCTAAAGTGTTGGACACTGGGAGTCGGGAGATCCGGGTTCTAGTCTCCACTCGGCCATGGAAACCCACTGGGTGACTTTGGGCCAGTCACAGACTCTCAGCGCAGCCTACTTCACAAGGTTGTTGTTGTGAGGATAAAATGGGGAAGAGGAGGATTATGTATGCCCCCTTGGGTTCCTTGGAGGAAAAAAGGTGGGATATAAATGCAATAAATAAATAAATATAGAAAGAAGTCTTACTGCTCGCAGCATGCCCCAGCCACCCATGATGGCTGGGGCATGCTGGGAGTTGTGGGACATCTTTCTGTCTAAACATGCAAGGCTAGCACTCTACCCACTAGACTAGACTGCCATTCCAAAGTGAGACGATTGACTGCCTTGTGTAAGCAAACCTAGCAGGAAAAAGTTGGTATGGGGGGAAACGGGAGTGTCCTGAAGAATCTCAGGTGTGGCAGTCTCGTGGCATGTGAAGATCTATATTTGTTTGTTTGTTTAGGACACTTATACACTGCTTTTCCATTTTAATAAATTCCCATGGGGGCTGCATGGGCCATCTGCGTATGCATTCGCTGAACTGAACGCATGCGCAGTCACCTCTTAGCCAACTTCTAACTGCCCCAGAAAAGCTGGATTTTTGTTGCATTCCCCTTAAGCGGAGGAAGAAAGCGGTTCGGAGCCATGGTGGCGGTTCCGAGCGCAGGAGTGGTGGTGCTTTTTCCAGACGAACCACTCTGGAATAAGAACGCATGAATTCCTGGGGAGTGATCTTCTAGTTCTACGCTGGTCTATGCGGTGATCGATGTGCAGTTGTGGGCATGTAGAGGTGCTGGACTCTGTGGATTAAGCTGGGCTTTCTAACCTTTACAAACGGTGTGTACTATGAAGGGGCTCTTTGTTTCACTGTGTGAATCGTCCTTGTTTGTGCTGTGAGCGGCTGTCTGGTGTGGTGTGGAAGCAATATTATGGGATGCAGCCTTTGTTAAGAACACAAAGCCCTTGAAAAAGGAAATCTGGGGGGTTAGGCGACACCAATTAGTGTGGGGTTGGCAGAGAGGATGGATGCACCTGTGGGCACAGGGCAGGGACTTCTTCCGGGGAGCTCTCTGTGTGGTAATGGGTGGCTTCGTTTGCCCACGGGCCGCCCCGCCTGCCGTGTCATTGTCCAGCTGTGTCATGCTGTGCACATCTGTGTGGTGCGCCTCCACTTTGTGTCTGCTGACATCGGAAACTTGGGCAGGATCTACACTATTGCTTTATAATGTTTTATAATGGTTTTGACAACTGCTTGGGCCCAGGACACATTACATATACCGTTTTCAAGCCATTTCCCAAGTGTTATATTCCGCTTGGTGCAGATCTGGCCTTGTATTTCAAATACGTAGTATGAGAACACGGGGCAAGTGTTTTGACGGATCAGACGAAAGGTCAGTTGGGTCCATCATCCAGTGGCCACCGGTGAACAGCCAGATGTGTCTGGAATCTTAGGAGCCAGGAAGGTGATAGCCATCCTCATTGACATACCTGGTACTTTGAGGTATAGTGCCGCTGCACATGGAGGTTCTATTCAGTTTACACAGCGGCTTTAGACTGGCAGCCCAGTCCTCCATAGAGTTCTCCAGTCCCTTTTCCCCAAACCATCTGAGCCAGTGGCCGCTCTACCCAACCCCACTGCCTGGCACAATAGCACTCTTCCCTCTATGCAGCCCCCTCGTGTTGCTTGGCATTGTGTGTGAAGCACCATGTGCTGTGCAGCGCTGTCGTTTCCTGTGCAAGGTCTTATCATGTTCTTGACCTGTGGCTGGCCATGCAGCGTGGCATGTTCAGCAGTCGACCGGCGCCGCAGGGTGGCACGTTCCAGGACTTTTTGTGTTGCGTTTTGCAGCTGGGGTTGCCCAGCCTTGTCCCTGGCTTCAGTGCTCCGCATGCCCTTGTCTGCTGGGCACGGAGTGTGGGTCTGTGGGCAAAGCCACACCTGCCTAGCTCACCTGCTGCTCATTGTCTCGGTTTGCTGCCATTTGAATTTTTCCCAGCCAGCTCCCTCCCTCCCTCCTCTCCTCCGCCGCTCCCTCTTCTCCCCTCCTTCTCTCTCTCCGCCCTCCCTGCCGTCTGGATCCAGGCAAGTCTGATAAAGTTCCATTCCAGACAACAGCCGCATTGCGTTGCTACAGCATAGACAGCGGCCCAGGGAGAGAGAGAGAGAGAGAGAGATACAGCCAGAGTGAGGCGGTGATGGGGAGACGAGGGAGAGAGAGAGAGAGCATCCATCAATATGTTCATCCATGAACCAGAGCCAATGCCAAGGATGGAGGATGGCAACCGACGAGGGCGGATGGCAAGGAAGAAGACCAAAGCAGGTTAACCTTTTCTCTGTGGGCGCGGGAGTTCACCGGCCCTGAGCTGTCAGGAAAAATTGGCAGGGGAATAGGAAGGACCAGGATGACGGCAGAGGGGAAAGGGGTGGAGGGAGTGCAGGAACAGGTGATGGAGAACAAGGGGAGGGGAAAGGATGGACACAGACCAACAAAAGAGGGATGGGGAAGTGGGGCCAGAGGTACCGGAGAGGGTGGGGTGATAGGTGGGACACGGATCCTTAGACGGGAAGACTTAAGTGCAGGGGTCGGGTGGTATTACATAGCGGGTGGGGAGGGGAGAGAAGGGGCAGGACAATGACCGAGGGTAACTAGTTTGACCGTGAAAAAGGGGAAATGTTTGGGGGGGGGCCACCATCTCCCTCGGAGAGATGACAAGACGATAGCTTTGGAATGCCATCTTTTCACTGGGGGCAAGTGGAAGTGAAGCCGGGCATAGAGAGAAGTGCTCTTCCTCCTCTGGGGTTCAACAGTTGCCACCTGGGGCAGCTCTGGGCAAGTGTTGTGGGCATGTCAGGGGGATGCAGCTTTTTCTCTCCAAGGAAGGGGGTGATGCATGTCTGGCACCCTCCCTGAGGGTTTTCTCACAGGGACCCCTTCCTAACATCTCGCACCATGAGCCCACGTTCTTCTTAGGGATTAAGCACATGCCGACGAATCCTCGCCTTTCCCCAAAGGCGACCAACCCACCGTTGCGCATGCATCTGTAGGATTTCGTACCTTGCAAGGATGCACACCCACCTCAGGGACCACACCCACCAGAGGGATTCCCATCCCCACCTGTACTTACATACACAAGCCTTTTTTTAGCAACAGAATCCATGCCTTTCCTTCTCAAACACACAAACACGTAGAAATAGTCTAGGAAGAATCGGCCGGGGTGAAGAGTTCTGTGAGGGTGGGAACTGTGGGGAAGCAGAGAGGCTGGGGGAATGGATCCTATGCTGTTTGTAGCAGATCCATCTCAGGTTGCATGCAAGTGTAATTCTGTGTGCCGTGAGTTATGTTTGATGTGGCAAGTTGAAAGCCGCGAGATGTATGTGGGGCAAGTTATGTATGCAGGGAGACGGGCTCTGCCCTGCCACATGCGCGTGCCACGGATGATTCCATTGTGCACAGGCTGGCAGTGTGCACGGATGGTCCTTTAAAAGAGGGGCACCATTGGGCGGAGAGACGAGCGCACAGAGAGGGTATTGTTTGCAAGGAGGATGGCGCGGTGCGTGGGTAGTGGAGGGTGGCTTTTGTGTGGTATAAGTGCCAAGGTGAACGCATGAAAGGGATATCTGTATATGGAAACACGTGATGCCTGTACGTTTGAGTGGGAGAGAGGCGGCAGGGCTGTTGTCATGTGTGCAATGTGGCTGTGATTGTGCAAATTCTGAAGGTTCATCTGGACATAACATGCTCGCATAAGACAGACCCTAAGAGTATGTGCTAGGCAGTTTGTCGCTATTTCTGTGGGGGGTGTGTGTGTGAGAGAGAGAGAGAGAGAGAGAGAGAGAGAGAGAGAGCATGTTTGGAAGGCTGTTTCCATCCAGCACAAACTTGGATTGATGGAAGTTGGGATGGGGTGGGGTTATGCATTTGCTATGGGTTGGATGAAGAGCGATTTTTAGCTGTGATTATTGTCTTTGGGGTCCTGGAGTTACCTGTAGATAGTTGCAAATATGTGTATGAGGGTGTGTGTGTGTGTGTGTGTTCTGTTATATCGCAGAGCGATTCACGTTTTGCTTTTGGCTCAGCTTGTCGACATGCCTGTCCAGCAGCAGCAATGACAGACACCCCTGACCAGGTGAGTGAAAAAGGTTGAAACGTCGACAGGACCTTCCTTTTGTGTTTGGGAACAGATGCTGGCTTAGACTCCAGCCCCTTGGCGCCTCTCTCGGAGCAGTGACATGGCGGACGGCGCTTTCCTACACAGCACTTACCAGCGTCCTTGCCCCACCTCAGCAGGTCTCCATGGCTCTGCTCCCCGTGGCCTTCTTGCTGCCACTACGGATCCAGGTGGCCGCTTCCTCCCTTGGCCTGTGGGCCAGTCAGCGCATTTGCCGCCGAAAGGACGGCGCTGCTTCCTCGTGTGGCCTCGAAACAATGCCGGTTTGCGGTAGCTTGCGGCGAATGAGTCGGGAAGCTTGACACAAGCAGAGGCCCGCCACAGGCTGAAGAATAGATCAGCCGCAATGAATGACACAGTTGTGAGGGGCTTAGCCCTGGGAGAGCTGACGTTCCTTTGTGAAGAGAGCGGTCCCGGCCTTGGTGGGACCTGGATTGAAATTCGGGAGCCTTTTCATACGTAGAGGACAAGTTCAACAGGGCCACGGAGCCCCTCCTGAGCTGCCTGGGACCCCAACCCCTTCCCTCAACCCTGAGATAGAATCCGCCACAGGAGCCAGCCTCCAGACTGCACGGAAATCCACTTTGCTGTTCACAACAGCAGAGGGGCAGGCGCCATCTCTGTGTCCTCTGGCGTATGCTGGAACGTTCCAGAAATGTAGGCCCATTCTTACCCGGCGCGCAAAGGAGTCTCTCTGGAATCACAGCAGGAGCAAAGCAAGGCCTTGCCATGCCGAAGTGCCAGCAGCACAGCAGTTAGGGCTGAGACTGCTCCACAGCAAGCATCTTAGAAGGTTTTACCCAAATATTTATACAGAAGCTTCTCAGTTGCTTCCCCTTGCCGGGCTCGAGACTGACCCACTTTCTGCAAACTTCTCAGTGGGCATCGATCCAAATGTAGATGGAGTCAAGGCTTTTCTCAGAACCGAAAGTGCCCTTTCAAAACTTACTAATCCCGTTTTCTTTCAGAACTTCTATGGACCTTCCCACAACAGTTCTTTTAATTCGATGTTGTTGGTTTTGCCCAGCTCGTTCTTTTTCCTTGCATCTTTATATCCGCTTGACGACTTTTTATCTTCTCAGACAGCTTTCACACTCCCCTTTTTAAAAACAATCCATGTAAGATTCCACTTTTCATTAAGTAACAGGCTTCCATGCTAGGGTGACCCTATGACAAGGAGGACAGGGCTCCTGTATCTTTAACAGTTGCATAGAAAAGGGAATTTCAGCAGGTGTCATTTGTGTGCATGCAGCACCTGGGGAAATTCCCTCTTCATCATAACAGTTAAAGGTGCAGGAGCTATACTAGAGTGACCAGATTTAAAAAAGAGGGCAGGGCAACTGCAGCTTTTAACTGCCGTGACAAAGAGAAAATTTCCCCAGATTCCCCATATATACAAATGACACCTGCTGAACTTCCCTTTTCTATGCAACTGTTAAAGATACAGGAGCCCTGTCCTCCTTTTCATATGGTCACCCTATTCAATGCTCTCTTGCTGATCCTGCCCCATAACTTCCTTGAGTTCTTGTTACTTGTGGGCCTTTTGCGGGGAAGTGTAGGTTGGGATGTGCAGACTTTAGGCTTGCAGGATGTTCACTGGAACCCTGAAATCCACCAGCTGGAGCCAGGGGCAAAATAATGGCTCAGGAAAATTGGCATAGCCCAGGAATTAGATCTCTGCACACAAATTTGCTCTCCCCACCGCACCCCACCAAGCTTTCTTGATTTTTGCACCCTAATTCAAGAGGAGGTGGAAAGTCTTTATGTTTTTGCTGTTGCTAAGCTATTTGGATTTGGGTATCTGTGCTAATCTACTCAGAATCATGTGGCGATCAACAGGATATCCCAAACTATCTTCTTCCTCCTCCCGTCCCCTCAGTGCAGGGACACATTTTCATTGTGATTGTATACAGTTTGCGTCAGATGGTACTGATGCAGAGGGAGAAGGAAGGTTTGGAGATGAAATAAAACTGTAGGCTGAACAGCTGGCAGGATAGAGCGGTTGCCTTCCATGCCAGGGCAAAAGGGAAGGTTTGTGGAGGGCCCCTAAATGAAATGAGAGAGGCTGGGCTTCAAGCTTGCCTCGCGTTTGCATTCTCTGACGTAGAACCTTTACTTTGGGTGCTGATTGTAGCTACTCTGTGCTTTGGCTAGGGAGCACTCTGCATATCTTGTTCTTCTTAAAGCTTTGCTAGACGAGGGGTTAGCCCGGGCTGATAAGCGGGATCGCCCCTGTGCGATTGGATCAAAACCTGGAATTAGATAAAAGTTGTGTTCTAAAGCCACAGGGTGTTTTGTTTTTCAGGGAAACTAAAAGAAGATGACGAAAAAACACATTGGACAGTTTTTGACCCGGCTCTGCTGAACTTCATGCTTCCCCTGCGTTTCAGACATGGCCGTCACCCCTCCGCTATGCTGCATGCTTTAGTAAAGCAACAAAGGTTTGGGGGTATAAAGGGAGTAGACGAATAAAGGGTTACACAAGCAGCTTGAGAATCAGCCCTGAAAGTCTTGTTGACGTCTAGGAATAGTTGGGGATTGGAAATCTGCTCGCTGTTTTTATTGCTGTCTTGCTAACCTTACGGTGCTCTGGCTCCCACATTGCTGCTGTTGTTTTTCACGTCAAGGAGTCACATGGGGGAAACCACCTTTTCCTCTGTCCCTCGTTTCGACAACCCCCATGCTCCTGTCTCTGCCTTCCTGCTTCTCACTCCCTTTCTTCCTGGCATCCTCTCTGTCCCTGAGACCCTTAACCTGTGAGGAAGCCCAGAGGTCACAGGTGAGGTTCTTGGGAACTGAGCGGGTAGCCCCCTTGCGACCTCAACATCAAAGCCCTTACCTAGTTCCACCAGGATGGAGCAAAGAGTCTTGCTAGGCAAAAGTGCTCGATAAGTTTTAAGGTGCAGCTCCGTCGTTAGGAATGATGAAGACTACTTACGGGGAAAGGGATTCTTTCCTCTGCTGGGGTGGGGTGGGGTGGGGTGGAGGGCATCCAAACCTCTCCCCTATATAAAAGCTCTGAAGATTAATAACTTGCACAGCATGGGACCTGCAGCAGATAATGGGCCCGTTCAGACAACACGCTAAACCAGTGGTTCCGAAAGTGGGCGGTACTGCCCCCTTGGGGGCGGTGGGATTACATAGAGGGGCGTTAAGAGGCAAAGGGGCGGCAGGGGGGCGCTTGAGGTGGTCTTTTCCGAGAAGCGCCTCTCCAGAAGGTCTTAAGACCCAGGGACATTTTTATGGGAGAAGTTAGTTTGGTCCCAAGCCATATAGAGGAAGAATCCACACATGTATTAATACCATTTAAGAAGAGTCCTTTTAACGGTGAATTGAAATGTTTCAAAAGCACCAAAACGCTAATGAAGAGACATACCCTGCTGGGTGTGCCCCGCCACGCCGGCTGCAAAACACAGGCGTTCACTCTCTTTTCCCTCCCTCCCTCAGCAAGTCTGCAGCGGGTGCTTCCCATTTAAAGGGGCCATGCACAGGGGGCACTGGGCATGAGTTTGTGGAACCAAGGGGGCGGTTACCTGAAAAAGTTTGGGAACCACTGCGCTAAACCATGCTGCTTAACCACAAAATGATTAACGGAATGCATTTTCCATTAACCATTTTGTGGTTAAGCAGCATGGTTTAGCGTGTTGTCTGAACGGGGCCAATATCTAATCTTTATGTTCCACTGGCATTACTGATCTAAAATAAAAGAACTGGTCCTGATCTCTCGGACTGAGTACCAGCACCACCAAAGGGCTGGTCTCCCCGGGTCTCACTCCATCAGAGATGACACCATTAAACAATTGAACCTCCGCCTTGCCCCCCTCCCTTGCACAAAGAAGCAAACCTGCTTAAGTTCTTCTTGCCCAGTCTTGTGATCCTAGCTTTATTGAAGACATTAGCAACTGGAAGCAAACTAGATCTGAATTGGCTGGTGCGGGTGCATCTTTTACATTGGTTCCCAACTGTTGTTGGTTTTTGCAAAGGACTGCGGGAACTGTAGTTTTGTGACAGTGCTAAAAGCTCCTCATTCAAAATCCCTAGAGTTCTCTCAAGACAGTTTCTAGAATCCCTTGCCGGGGAAAGACACACCATTTGCACGGGAGGCTGCAACAGTGTCGACAGGGCCAGTATGTTACCCTTGTGAATTGGCAGTTGCAGGGAAGCAGGTACACTTCCAGCCTGCCTCTGAGTGACAGTGAGAAGGCGGGGAGGGTCTCCCCTCTCCCCCCCCCCCCATTTCTATGTGCATTCCTGACTTTGCCTAATCCACAATCTGCTCCTGTGCAGGCTGCTACAGGCCTCCATAGCTTGGAAGAAGCAGTTCACCCCCTAGCCCAAAATTATCCCTGGTGGGTGGCCGTCCGTTCCATATCAGCCCAGCATGAGCCACAACGGATTTCTAATCACTGCATCAAAACCTATTCCAAACAAGCTCGTACTTTCTGGATTCACCTGATTGGACCATTATTCATAAATCAAGGGAGCTGTAACTCTGCCTGACTTTCTACCGTGGGATGTTATTACCACTGGGATGCATCTGAAGATATGCTAGTCTTCAAGATCCCCCCCCCCCCCCCATTACTGGTGATATAACACCAGTAATAATGAAGTAACTCTTGGTTGTGTATATGGGGCAAATCCTTTACCAGCACTGCTGTGCATGGAGTGCATTCATTGCCAGTGTTACAGGGACTGTTTTCTTTTTTTCTCTTTGTGTGTGTATCAGATAGGCATCCTGTGGCCCTCTAGGTCTTTTGGCCTACAACTCCCATCATTCCTCACCATGGGCTATGTTGGCTAGGGCGGAAGGGGATTCTGGCTAAAACATTTGGAGGACCACAAGTTGTCCACCCCGATACACACATGCAGAAATATATGGGTTGCTGGCAAATTCCACCAACACTTGGAATTTTTCAGTGGATTTGGGGTCTGTATGGGTCGAACTCGCTACACAAACTGTGAGATGAATTCTAATTAATCCGGAGCAGGCCCCATAGTGTGTAAACCCTGTTTGTGGGCCTCTGGGTCCTGCCATGTGTGCTGGTGATATCATCTGCACGTACCAGAGCTTAGAGGCCTCTGCCGCTTCCCTGGTCCTCATTGCACAGGTGGGGTCCACCCTGCCTTCCTGTACAGCGTAATTGAGGAGGGGAAAGGAAGGTGCTGATTGTGGCTACAACAGCCTACAATTGCCATGCTGGCTGGGGATAATGGCAATTGTAGTCTAGTCCATCTGCAGGGCTCCAGGTTGGGGGAGGTGGCTTGAATGCTCTGATACTGTTCCCGTGGACATCACAAGATAATTTCAGTAGATGTCTGGAGAGAGAATTCAGTGGATCCAAATTATTTACAAACCTGAAATGTTTGGGTTTTGCCCATTTCAATGTTAGACCCAGCTTCTTTAGCCACCGCAAAATCCCACTCTCTGCCAATTGTCATGCTGTTGCCTCAGACAGATTTTGCTCGAAGCACCGAATCTTGACTGACAACTTCAGACAATACTATTTGCAAGTGAAACTTCTTACAAGGATGCTGCCAAAACCAGCTTCCCAGCAGCAAGTACAAATAATGCTTCCATATTTCGAATTGATCAGTCTAGCTCAGTCCTGTCTATTCAGACTGGCGAAACCTCTACAACAGGAGGTGGGCAGAAGGTCGATCACCAGGTGTTTTGGACTTCAGCTCCCAGAAACCCCTGGCTGCATGGCCAGTCGGCAGGAATGCCAGAAGTTGCAGGCCCAAACATCTGGAGGTCTACTTGCACCCCACCCTGCTCCCTGTAAGTTGGCCTGCTGCCTTCAAGTTCAGTGGAGAACATTGTCCCATGATTAGTGTTGAAGGCAGATTCACCTCCCAGTCCAGTCAGCTTTTGTACATGGAATAGGAGAGGGCGCCATTTTGTCCTTTGTTTTGGTTAGGAAAATGTTTTGTGCTGGCCCTATTACCAATTGTGATTTACTGGTCATAGTACATCTAATGTAGGAGCAAGTGAAGTGAAACTTGTCCAAAAGGGCTGGGGGCCAAAGCCCCTGTAGATAACCAAGCAACTCTTTACAGTAGGCTGAACCAAGAGGAAGTGAACTACTACTCCGTCCCCATCCAAGGGAGCAGATTTGACAGGTGTCTCTGTGTCTTTAAGACTCCTTAGAGGGAGACACCATCAAATGGCTGATCCCCCAATCTCAGCAGCAGTACGGTTCCATCGTCCCCCACCCCCAAGAGGAATTGGAACAGGATGACTAGAGGCCCGTGAGCAAAATCCGGTCTTCTGCGTGTTTTCTGTTCCATTAAAGAGCATTCCATCCATGTAGCCTGCCATGTTCCAAGGCTCTGCGTAGGTAACTGCTCAAGCATGAGGTCTGTTCATTGAACAGATAAAACACATGGTCTGGGCTTTCAGAGGAGGTGAAGCAGGCCTTTGTGCTGGTCCGCTGTTGCTTTTAAGCAACGTGCCCATGCAATCATTTTTCCAAGCCAGAGGTGGGTGGAAGGTCTGCACATACCATGGCCTAGCACCTGGGGGATGCCCAGCTCAATATCCCTGGAGAAGAGGTAGAGGACTGGCTTTGCTAGGGGAGGGGGGGTTGCCGACGGCAGCACTTTTGCTGCAGCAATAGAAGACAGGAAGACCTTTTTTCCCCTCAATGACACCTTTGTGCATATGTTTTACCGTCCAAGACCAGCAGAGGGCAACATCACAACAGAGAACTCCATAGTAGAAGGAGTGTCCAATCAACAGATCAGGAATCCCTGCGACTAAATCCTGTTTAGGTGTGGGTGTGGGTGTTTGCTTGCTTTCATGTGAATATTTATTTACCATCTATACTCTCTTTTAACCCAAATGTTCCCAAGGCATCTTGCATATAAAAGCAGTTTTAAAAATTTGCTGGAGTCTATAAACGCCCCAGTGCAAGCAATTCAAAAACACAACCATCACTTAAAGTAGACTTTCGGAGGAATGTTTGTCACTGGTGATACAATGCACACTGTTTGATAGGTGCTACTCAAGGAACTACAGATTATATAGCACTCCTTATTGCGTGAGAACAGCCGTACAGGATCAGGCCAAGGCCCACACAGTGACCAACCAGCTGCCCACAGAAAACCCACAATGAAGCCATGAGTGCAAAAGCACCCTCCCACCCATGTTCCCCAGCAACTGGTGTACATAAGCATACTGCTTCTGATACTGGAGGTAGCATACAACCATCAGGGCTAGTAGATATTGATAGCCTTATACTCCATGAATTTGCTCACTCCCCTTTTAAAGCCATATAAATTGGTGGCAATTAGTACATCTTGTGGAAATGAATTCCATAGTTTAATCTTTCATAATGCTTCAACCAATTTACCCGGGACAGTCATTATCCTGCAATTTCCAAGTTCCCCCTCCCCCCACCCCCGGGCTTGGATCCCTTTAATTTATTTAAAATGGTGTTACATTGGCCATTCTCCAATTCTCTGGTACAGAGGCTGATATTAGGGACATGTTGCATATTTTTGTTAGATTAGCAATTTCTCATTTGAATTCTTTGGGCATGTCTAGACGAGGGGGTTAGAGGGTGCCGATCTCGCGATTTTATGATCGTGAGATCGTCGCCCTCGTCTACTCGCCGCATTGTGGCCGCTATTTCAGAATTTTTTTTAAAAGGAAAAGGAGCGCTCGATCAACCCCACTCCTGGTGGGCACAGAGCTCCTGAGGAGCTCTGTGCCTGGTTCCCAGCTCCTTGCGATTACTCGCGAGGAGCGGGGACAAAATAGCAATGACGGGCCACACCTTCCGCCGTCTCAGGATCATCCCGAGACCATGGAAAAATCAGAATTGATTGGTAGGGCGATATCCCAGGCCAAAGGAGGGATCATCCCTCTCTGCTCCTGGGATGCCCTGTGCATCATGTGGATGCACAGGGATGATCCCGGGATGATCAATGGGATATCGCCCTGTCTAGACATGCCCTTTATCTGGTCCCAGTGATTTATTAACTTTCAATTTGTCAGTAAGGCTCAAAACTTAAATCTTTTGTCACCAGTATTTCCCTCAGTTCCTCAGACTCCCTTCCTGAAAACATCAGTTCAGGCACACCTGTCCTATATCTTCTAGAGTGAAGGTTGATGAAAATAATTCATTGCAATGGAAGCAATAGGACCTTTCCACAATGTGGTAGTTCATATTGATGAAAAAAATGCAGTGTCCCTACACAAGAGAAGTGTCACCTTCAGGAAATACCATCTGGATCCCTTGCAACAATACCCACACTTGTTTGAAAAGAGATATTTTGAATGCTTTGCAGCTACTGAGGGTGGGCACATTGCACTTTAAAAAAAGATTGGAAAAATCCATCTGGGCTCTTCTAGATGTCTAGAGCCAGTGCAGTGTAGTGGCTAGAGTGTCAGACTGGGAGTCGGGAGATCCGGGTTCTAGTCCCCACTTGGCCATGGAAACCCACTGGGTGACTTTGGGCCAGTCACAGACTCTCAGTCCAACCCACCTCACAGGGTTGTTGTTGTGAGGATAAAGTGGAGTGGAGGAAGAGGATTATGTATGCCACCTTGGGTTCTTTGCAGGGAAAAAGGCGGGATATAAATGCAATAATAAATAAAATATAAATAAATATTGCATTGCATTGAGAGAGAGCATGGAAGATGCAACTGTTGGATAGGTAACTGGATTTTTGCTCATGAGAATAAAGGTACGTTCTATTCCAGAACTGCACCATCTCTCTAAATAGTCTCTCTCTCTCTCTCTCTCTCTCTCTCTCTCTCTCTCTCTCTCTCTCTCTCTCTCTCTCTCTATATATATATATATATATATATATGATGCTGATGATAATGTTACTATTTTATTTTTATCTCGTTTACAGAAATCCTACGGCTGAGGGCCTTGAGCTGTGCAAAGTTCATATTACAGGCAAAAACAAACGCCAAATTTCCTCTGAGCATTTGTAGAGTGCCCTTCCTTTGTGAAGAGAGTGTGTCTTTGTTCGTCCGGATAAACTGTGGAATTTGGTTTTTATGCCAAAATCTGCCTGCCTGTGGTGACAGGGTAACTCCCCAGACCCTCTACTGTCTTGAGTGATGTCCTGGGATAAAACAGCAGGCAGCCATTGTACTATGTAAATGAAGGTATCAATCACTGTGCTCTGCCTTACTGCACAGGTGTGTACTATGACAGCAAACACATGCACCCTACACTCTCCCCACCCACCCCCTGCATTCTTTTAATTCTGGCAGCTGGCCAACAAGGATATAATTCTGGCCAGGCTCTCAGAATTCTCCCTGAGTTGCAATTGTAGGCAAAACAGCCCTTAAGATCCCTTTCATCGAGCCCCTGAGACCAAAACTGTAGTAAGCAGCATTGGGTTAGCCCCATATAGAGGGAAGGTTTTCCTTTCTGCTGCAGCAACTGCTTCTTTGAGTCCGGATGGCTAGCTGTACTCCCTCTGTAGCACAGCCTCTTCATTGAAACAGCTCCAGCCCTCCCGGGTGAGGCAACTGGCCCTCTCTTGCCGAATGTGTGAATGAAGCAGACCCCAAAGAGCTGGGTGCTAAAGCATTCCGCCAGGATTAGGAAATGGACTCTCCTTCAATGCATCCGCAAAGGAGCAGTAAACTCTTACTGGATTTTCCAGCAATATTTTAACACAAAAAGGAAGGAAGTTAGAATCGCCTGCTAAAGTGTACCAAGGGGCATGGCACCACATATGAAACCAACTGCAAAAGGGGGGGGGGGGACAGACTGGGATGGAGACTGAGGATCCGAGGCGGATTTTGCTTTGCACTGTGGATCAGTGTTCTCGTTCATTCCCTATCGATTTAGCTGTCATGGGTAAGAACCCCTCCTGCCTTCTCTGCTTCTCTCCCCCCACCCCCACCCCACCTCCAATTTAAAGGACATATTCCAAGCTTCAAGCTGAGCTGTCTGGTTTCCATGGAGATGGAGGTCTGAGGCTTACAGGTCCCTCCTCTTTCTCATTACAGCTACACACACACACACACACACACACACACACTCTTCTTCTGCCTGTCATGATGCCAAGAAAATCCAGAATTGCACAGACAGAAGGCACCAACAATGGGATATCTCTCATCTTGCCAGCGTGCATAGAAATTCTCTCTTGGCCTCTTTGTTTCAGCAAAGAGCACCTACATTTTTACCGATGTCCTTATAGAGGGGGATCCTGCCGTTTCTAACGCAGAGGTAGCTCTGGTGTAGGACAGGTGTCCGCGCTAAAATCCTTGTCGAGCACAGACAGCATAGGAAAACTCAGATTTACTTATGTAATGAATCTCTCCCTTTCTGCCCAATTCTTAGTGGATTTAAACAGCAACAAGAATAACAGGTCAATATGAAACAGGACGGAATGGACAGAAGGGTGAAAAAAACGTGGGCGTAGACCAGGAATAATCTGGGTGGTCCACCAGAAAGCATTTTATAATAAAGCTTGACGTTCATGAATTAAGCCCATTGATAATTGTGACCAAAAGGGGTCTATGCTAAATGTGGAAAGAACATAGGAATCTGCCTTAAACTGAGTCAGACCATGGGTCCATCTAGCCCAGTGTTGTTGACACTGACTGGCAGCAATGGCTCTGCAGGGTTTCAGATGGGTCTTTCCCGGTGCTACCTGGCGATGCCAGGGGTTGAAATGGAGACCTTTTGCATGCAAAGCAAGTGCTCTACCACTGAGCTATGGCTAGTGAAGAGATGTTTAGGAGGGCTGTGTTACGTGGTCTGAATGCCGAGAAATTCAGATACTTGTGTTTCGTTTCGTTTTTGACTTTAAGACCTTTCCCTCCATATTCTTCAGTTGCAGGTACTTCTCTTTGTCCATCATAAGCTCCCTTATGACATCACCAAAGGGTTCTTTTCTTGGGTGCGGTTCTTCTCCTAGCTTCTGGACACTTGAGTGACACCTATGGGATACCCCCATCTCCTCTGGGTAGCCTTTTCCTCCCAGGCAGCTGCTTGCCTCTTCTGCTTCTCTGATGCCCCCCAGCGCCTTCGTGTTTGCCAGCAATTTTTGGGCTACGAGAGTCCTCAGCATGGGGCCTGCCTGGAGTCTCTGCGGAAGGCCTTTATGCCTTACAGCAGAGTCTATGTTGGTGAGTGCATTGAACCGAAATATTGGAGTGAGAGGAGGTACAGAGATTTGTCCCCGATGTGTAGCGTGCAGGACAAGTAGTTGCAGCTGTTCTTGGTGGGTTTGGTGAGGCAAGATCCAAGCGCATGATAGCGCTGCCAGATTGCAGCGTTTGACCTAAAGTTTCAGGATTTTAGCTTTCTTCACAGCAAGTCCATAGCCAGGAATGTGATGAGGGAGCCTAAAGGGCTGGAAAATATATTTTTGTCCGTTATCCCAGTGTCTTTGCAGTAACTGGTCAAGAGGACACTGGAAGGGGGGGGACAATTGGGTAGAATATTACACGCATGACGCTTTTTCATATATCTCCCACTAGTAAAAGATCTAAAGCAGCGGTCTCCAACATGGTACATGTGGACATCTCTCTTGGTGCCGTCTTGCCCCTTGTGATTTTTCTTTTATTTCTCAAGACTTTTCTTTTTAAAGGGGAAAACAAAACCTTGGCTTACTGCAAAGCAAAGTGCTACCCCTCCAACACCAATTTTATTTCGATTCAAACGAGTGTGTTTTGTTTTGGAGCTCAGACACTTTTCTTGTAGACTCACCGGTTTGACTTTCTGGGAAATATGTATTTTGTGACTAGCCATGCCCACTATGGTAGCCATTTTGTGAGAGCACCCATTAAAATTCCTTCCTATTCCAAATGTGCCCACTGATCCAGAAAGGTTGGGGATGCCTGGACTAGTGCCTTACTTTCTTTTTCCCTTGCCCGCCCCTTTTTCTTTCATTTTTTGCTTTTTGTTAATGGCAGCTGAAAACTCGGAGGGGTCTGGATTATTCCTTTCAGGTTCCAGAATGCCACCACCAATGGCTCTGGGCCTGTTTCTTAAGGTCTCTTCAGGGGAAAGGTTAATGGGTTTTTCTAATGGGTTTTTCTTTTAACCCGCACCTTTAACGAGGCTTCTCTTTCCAGACTCTTTGTGGGATTATAATCAGTTCCTCCATCTAAAGAAATAAAAAGCTGGGGAAATAGTTGTAAAGGGCAGGAGAGTCATGTAAATAACTGGCAAATCACTCTAAGTGAGCAATCATGAGTGCTAACAAAAGCATCTTGCAGAAAGGCTCAAGAGCACATGTCAGCAGACAAAGACAAAGGGATGGGCTTGGTTTATTTCTTAAAGAACGTTTTGAACTACTTTCCCACTGCAGTAGGCCTCCTCAAGGCAACTTATAAACACACATCAAAAATGATAGGACTTAACGACAACAAATCATTAAAACTTAGAGCAGTGTTTGAAAAAAGAAGAAAAAGCCCCCAAAGAATAAAGATGAAGGCAAATGACAGTCAACACCCACACCCACACACCCACACACCAGGGATTGTTCATTATTGAAAACCACAGGCAAACAGGACAGACTTATTGGAAATATTGTCAAGTGAATTTGGCTAGGAAGCAGAGTGCCACAACTGGGGTGCCACCACAGAAAAGGCTCTCACTCTTTTGCTGTTTTGTAGCCACCAGCTCCTAACCTCTGAAGTCTAGGGCAGCAGGGTGGGCAGATGCAGAAGAGGTCAAAGCTCCTGCACCTTTAAGAGCTGTGTACACAAGGGGATTTCAGCAGGTGAACCCCCCCCCCCCGACAATGTTGCTGCTTTTATTGTTGTTAGGGAATAAGGATCCATAGCTAAAGAATCAATATGCGGCTTTTAACCTGCCACTTATTAGAGATGTTGCCAGGAGAATTTGTCTAGGAAGGAGTGCCACCACAGAAAATTCAGTCTCTGTCTGTCTCTGTCTCTGTCTCTGTCTCTCTCTCTCTGTCTCTCTCTCTCTCTCTCTCTCTCTCTCTCTCTCTCTCTGGCCTTAGCTAGACCTAAGGTTTATCCCAGGATCGTCCCAGGGTCATCCCTGTTCATGTACTGTAAATGACACACAGGATATCCCGGGAGCAGGCAGGGATGACCCCAGGACGATCCCGGGATAAACCTTAGGTCTAGCTAAGGCCTGTCTCTCTCTGGCCTCATCCTACACCAAGCAGAATATTGCGGTATGAAAGCGGTATATAAAAGGCAGGAGCCACACCAAGCAGGATATAGCACAATGAAAGTAGTATATGGTACGTGTCCATGGGCCCCAACAGTTGTCAGTGCACTTCAATACCGCTATTTATTTATTTATTATTGCATTTATATCCTGCCTTTTTTCCTCCAAGGAACACAAGGCGGCATACATAATCCTCCTCCTCTCAATTTTATCCTCACAACAGCCCAACTCCAGGTCCAACACTTTAGCCACTACACCACACTCTAGCTCTCCCACTATAAAGCAGTAGTGTGGCTCCTGCCTTTTATATACCACTTTCATACAGCAATATCCTGCTTGGTGTAGATGAGGCCTCTCTCTCTCTCTCTCTCTCTCTCTCTCTCTCTCTCTCTCTCTCTCTCTCTCTCTCTCTCTCTCTGTGTGTGTGTGTGTGTGTGTGTGTGTGTGTGTGTGTGTGTGTTTTGTAGCCACCTGCCTCTAACCTCTGAAGTCCCAGAGAAGAGGCTCAGATGAAGATTTTAATCAATGGGCTGGTTCATAAGGAAACAGGTGGTCCTTTAGGTGTTTTCTGCCTGGCTCGTGTGCTGTTGCTGGCCCAGGCAGGCTCTGCCCCACTCCAGAGGCCTTTCCCCGCCCCATTAGGTGCCACCCCTTGACCTGCAGAGCCCAACAGGACCCAAAAGGGACAAGGAGAGCATCTTTCACCAGCTTCCTCTCTCTTCTTTCCAAGCTGTGTCTGAAATGGAGAAGCTGAAGGACACGTTTGCCAGGATCATCTTTTACTTAGAAGAGAAAGGCATGGCCAATGGTGGGTGCATATGATAACTGACAGAACTCTGCCTACTTAGCTAGATTTAAATCCCAGACCTATCCTGAAGGATCAGTGCAGCTACCAGCAATGTTCTGCAAGGGTGTCACAGCAAAGCGTCCTGTGACACCTTCAGATTTACTGTGGCATAAACCTGTAAAAGCAATGTTACAGGTTGTCTACACAAGGTCGTTAACCTGCTGTATCTACTTTCGGTTTCGTAACAGAATTGAGATCCCAGCTTGACACAGAGCTTTTATTTTCTTGTTTTACCTTTACTTAACTTGTAGGCTATAGCAGAATAACACTATTACACAAATAGGGAAAATACGTTTTCTTTTGCTTTCAGAAATAATACTCCATTTCCCATTCAAAAAAACAAAACAAAAAACGGGAAAGTGCTCTTTAAAAACAGAAGCAGAACTGAAGAGTGCCAATGTTGTCTAAGGAACCTGTAAACAACAGTGCACACAATAAATGCCTCATGTAGAAAACTCACATAAATCGGAGCCCACTTCTTTTTCATGCATCAGATGCAGTAGCTTGAGGCCAGCCTTTCCTACAGCAGCTGTAGGATGCTGGGAGTTACAGTCCAGCACATATGGAGTGCACCAGTTTGGGGAAGGTGGCTCTATTCCCTTGAACATTTATGCCACAATAAATCTATGCATCTGTTTGAGAAGGGGGGGGGGGAGATTTTAATGATGTTCTTATGGTCAGAGCATGCCCTCGTTTTGCCCCACCACAATCTGGGTGGAAAGGATTGCACCCTTAAAGGGTACTTTGCACTAAGAAAACAGGTTAAATGGTTCCAAAAGGGTCTGATGGGGGAGTAACTGGGATTGATTAATCAGCCAAAATGTTTTTAGTTGATTCATTAATGAATAAAATCTTGCAAACTTAAAAAATACAAGCACCACCCTACATGAGGCCTTTCTAAATGAGAAGCTATGCTGTCTGGGGATGTTGGGAGTTATAGTCCAACAGATCTCAAAGGCACCAGGTTGGAGAAAACTGCCCTAGATTTTTGAAAATAATATTTTTTAAAAAATAAATAAATCTGTACCCATTGTTGAAGAACAATTGATTCTTCTGAGCAATACAGAGGGAAGGTGAGAGGAAGGGAAAACGGGGGAACTGGGAAAGAATGGATTCTTGGATGTGCAGAAAAAGCTCACTGGATCCTTGGCTCCAAGGGGCAGGCAGACCATGCGCAGACCAGGCAGACCTGCCATTGGCCAAGGGTTGCAAGGCTGTTGTACCCAAAGAAATAGAACCAATGTGCCTTCTTCTTCCACCTTTCCCCACAGTACCTTATAATCTAGCCATTCCAGAGGCTGCACAACACGTTAAAAAAGAGGTGGCACAACTCCAAAAAGGTAATGTAGGAACGAGGGTCTAACCGGTGTCTGGACAAATGTTCGCAAAACATTTTATTTATTTATTTATTTATTTAGAATATTTATATACCGCTCCCCATTGAAACGTTTTCTCCCTTTGTGTCCCCAAACATTGCTCCCCACATGCATGTAGCCTCCTCTGCAGTCCCCAAATGCCCCACATACACTGTGGATGATGCTTTATGTATTATTACATCTATGGCCTTAGCTAGACCTAAGGTTTATCCCAGGATCGTCCCGAGGTCATCCCTGTTCATGTAAATGACACACAGGATATCCCTGGAGCAGGCAGGGACGACCCCGGGACGATCCCAAGATAAACCTTAGGTCTAGCTAAGGCCTCTATCATGCCTTCCCCTTGCAAGGAATTAAAGCAGCTTACATGGTCTTCCTCCTCTCCACTTTGTGCTCACAAGAGCCCTGTGAGGCTGGTTAGGCTGAGAGATAGTGGCTGGCTAATAATCTCCTAGTGTGGTTCATGGCTGAGTGGGGATTAGAACCCGGATCTCCCAAGTCCCAGTCCAACACTCTAACCATGCTGGCTTTCAGTTAACTTCGCATCCATGACTAACTGAACTCATGTTGCCTCCATGCTCAATGTGAAAATAACTCCTCCTTTAAGTACAACAGCATTTTTGCTGGAGACTTGCCCTTTATTGTGGCTACTGGACCATGAAATGGACCATGATTAGCTCTATGCCACTGAATAGCAGTTGCCCGAGAGGAAAACAAGAGGGGGAGATTTTCACACCCAGCTTATGAGCTTCCAGCAGCATCAGGTTGACCAATGTGTGAAACAGGATCAAGGACAGCCCTGGCGTGCAGCAGGATGAAGCCATGTGCTTCAGGCAGCGTCATTCATGTGGGGGGCAGTAAGATAGATGAAGGTAGGAATTGGGGTCTGAATAGTGCAGCAATGCTCTTTAAAAGTATGCCCCAAGCTCTGTGTGTGTGTGTGTGTGTGTGTGTGTGTGTGTGTGTGTGTGTATCATTTGGGCTCCTCTTCAGGCACCCAAATGCTTTAAGCTGGCCCTAAACAGGATACAGGACTAAGATAGAATTTACACTACTGCTTTATAATAATTTATAACAGTATTGACAACTGTTGGAGCCCAGGACACACTCCATATACGGTTTTCAAACCGTTTTCGAAGTTATATATACTGCTTGGTGTAGATCTGGCAGATGGACCTTTGGTCCAATCCAACATATATATATTTTACATCCATGCATCAATCCATCAAAAAGTTGGCTTGCAAAACTGCAAATGTAAAACCAATATATATTGTAATAAAACCAATCTCTCCCCACCACCACCCCTGTTCTACAGCTCCAGCCTGCATCCCGCCATGTGGTGAGTCCAAATGTCTACTGCATTTTTATCCTGGCCCCATGCGATTCTTGTCAGTGACCTCCAGGCCCAACTTGCATCCCTTCCCCCCCTTCCCTCCCTTGCTTCTTCTTCTGTCCTCCCTGTTCGCTATTTCAAGCATGTGTCATGGGCTGAGCCCATGGTTCCTTTAAGAGGACATTTTTTGCTTCATCCTAGGGAGAGGGAGAGGGGTTTCTTTGTGTCTGAAAAGGGAGTAGCAAGTGAAATGCCAAGGCCGCACTAGGCGAGAAGTGCCTAGCATCTGATAATGCCTCCTTGGGCTGGTACCGGGGGAAGAGTAACAAGTTGCAGCTGTGTCTGGGAGCATCCCATCTCCCTTCAGGAGAGGTGTGGGTTGCTATGTGGTTTCTATTGGTCAGGGTGGGTCTGGTGACAAGGGGGTCCCAGAAAGGGATAAAAAGCTTGGGCACCTAAGGGTCCGGTCTCTTTCCTGTGAGTGTCGGGTCCAGTGTGTGCGTGGTAAGCCAGAGCATCCAGGCCGAGCCGGCTGGATGGTGGAAGCTCCACGTGGCTGCTGAGGGAAAGAGTCTTAGTTCGAATGGCATAAAGCCGAGTCGGAGTGGACAACAAAGAGGTTGAGTCACAGTGCTAAATGTTTGTTATGTTTTAGATTAGGTTTGGGTACAAGTGAGCAAGGAACCTTGCCAGAGTTACGGCTGGTGGTTGGTTAAGTGGGGAGTGAGTGTGAATTCAATTGGCTTGAGCGTGTAAAGGGTGAGGTATTAGTCCCTGCTGTCCTGAGTGTGTTGTTCCTTTGTCCATGTTTTTCCCCAAAACCTCTTACATGTTTACCTTAATGTGTGGACCCTTATGGAAGTGTGTGGTGTGAAGAATAAACGTGTTTGGTCCCTATCTCCTGAGTGTGGTGTCGTTTCCTTGAGAACCTAGATTTTAAAGGGTTAACAAACGGCAGTGAAGGGGTGTATGTCTGGGCTGGCTGAGTCAGACCCCTCCTTCTCTGGCTGGGGAACCGCTGAGTCAAGCCGAGCGGTTCCACCACAGCACGAGCCTATAGGACTTAGTTGGGAATAAAAGTTTGTTTCATTTCCATGCTCTGTGTTAACACTGCATGGAATCCGTTGCGCTGCTCACACCCTTCGTTGGTCTTTGCAGGGTTCCAGAGAGAGGCCCGTTGGTTCCGATGCACAACTTGTAGTATTGAGGACTGTCAGCTGCCCATCGATTGCCCACGTATGCATCCCCTTTGGTCTTTTCTTGAATGTCCTTTTCTACAGATTTGCTGCTTAAAGTGACTATGGTATGTCCTAATCTACACCAAGCAGGATATTGCACTATGAAGGTGGTATATAAAAGCCAGGAGCCACACTACTGCTTTATAGCGGTATTGAAGTGCACTGACAACTGTTGGGGCCCACTGACACATACCATATACCACTTTCATGCAGCTATATCCTGCTTGGTGTGGCTCCTGCCTTTTATATATCACTTTCATATTGAAATATCCTGCTTGATGTAGATTAGGCCTTAAGTGACAGGAAATGTACTGGTTCCTGTCTATTCAGCCTTGGTTAGGTAAGGTGACCATATGAAAAGGGGGACAGGGCTCTTGTATCTTTAACAGTTGCATAGAAAAGGGGATTTCAGCAGGTGTCATTTCTATATATGGAGAACCTGGTGAAAACCCTTCTTCAACACAACAGTTAAAGCTGCAGAGCTATACTAGAGTGACCAGATTTAAAAGAGGGCAGGGCACCTGCAGCTTTAACTGTTGTGATGAAGAGGAAATTTCACCAGATTCCAAATGACACCTGCTGAAATTTCCTTTTCAATACAACTGTTAAAGATACAGGAGCCCTGTCCTCCTTTTCATATGGTCACCCTAGGCCTCATCTTGAGTATTGCGTACAATTCTGGGCACCACACTTCAAGAAGGATGCAGACAAGCTGGAGGGGGTTCAGAGGAGGGCAACGAGGATGATCAGGGGTCTGGAAACAAAGCCCTATAAGAAGGGACTGAAAGAACTGGGCATGTTTAGTCTGGAGAAGAGAAGATTGAGGGGAGACATAACAGCACTCTTCAAATACTTGAAAGGTTGTCGCACAGAGGAGGGCCAGGATCTCTTCTAGATCCTCCCAGAGTGCAGGACACAGAATAACGGGCTCAAGTTACAGGAAGCCAAATTCTGGCTGGACATCAGGAAAAACTTCCTGACTGTTAGAGCAGTACGACAATAGAACCAGTTACCTAGGGAGGTTGTGGGCTCTCCCACACTAGAGGCCTTCAAGAGGCATCTGGACAGCCATCTGTCCATTCCTGCATTGAGCAGGGGGTTGGATTCAATGGCCTTGTAGGCCCCTTCCAACTCTACTGTTCTATGATTCTACGATTCTGTGTTTTGATGGCAAGTACGAAATCAGTGCCGGCTCCAGGTTTTCGAGGGACGTTGTGCAAGACGCCCTCCGTGAGCCCCCTCCCTCAGGGACTCTGCCTTTTCATCTCTTTCGTCACCCGCTGCTCTTGCTCCTCCTCCTCTTCCTTATCATTGGTCACACATGCTTGCTTGACGGGCGGAGAGCCAATGAGCAAGGAGGCAGCGGCATCTACTGCTCTTTCTTGCCACCGCTGTTTGGGTCAGAGCAAGAGGCCAGGGAAGAAGAAAATGGTGCAGAGGAGGAGCAACTCTGGGAGGCTTTTTGTCAGGGGTGACCTGCTAGAGGGTGGACCCTCACCAGGTGCTCTACCAAGCCTACTCTTCATGCCAGCTCTGTACAAAATAGCATCTCATGCTGAAGCCCTGGAAGGCCTACAGAAGGTGCAACGTGGGGAACATAGAAACGCAGGAAGCTGCCTTATACTGGGTCAGACTCTTTGTCCATCTAGCCCAGTATTGTCAACACTGACTGGCAGCAGCTCTCCGGGGGTTTTCAAGCAGGATTCTTTCCTTGCCCTACCTGGAGAAGCCGGGTATTGAACCTGGGACCTTATGCATACAAAGGAAATGCTCTATCACACTGAGCTATGGAGCGGGGAAGTGAGATAAGGAAAGGCCACTGCGTAGTCATAGAACATCTGCTTTCAACGCTTTCAAAAATCCCCAGTTCAATCGCTGGCATCTCCAGGTAGAACTGGTGCCACTCAGTGTAAAGCAACCTTCCCCTCCAGGTCTTTTGGACTACAACCCCCCATCTGTCCCAAACAGCGAGCCCGTAATAAAGGATGATGGGGTTTGTAGTCCAAAACCTCTGGAGGGAGCCAGGTTAGGGAAGGCTGGTGGACTGACAGAAGGTGGAGATGGGAGAAGTGGCATCAATGGTTGGAAGAGCAAAGAAAGAGAGAAAACAGTGTTGGAGGCAGAAGTGTTTGTTTTGATAGAAATGTTCAACGTGGTTCAGAGAGCAATTTTCTCCGTCGTCAAGAGCCACGGCCTAACGAAAAAACAAGATAAACCGGAATAAATACGTGCAGTTCTTCTAAAAAAGAAAGAAAAGATAAACGCACATAGAGACAAACAAGTCATAAATTCTATACACATTTTTTTTTGCTTGTTTTGTCTATCTAGAAGCCCGCATATCTCATAGCAATGATGTATTGGCTCACTTGAGGGAGTTGCGATAAAAACAAAAACAAAATGCGAGTGTGTTCTCCTTACATGTATATTTTGTCATTCCACGTACAACAGCTCTCTGTTGGTTAATATCAAAGCCTGAATAGATTTTATTTACCCACATGTCAAACGTATCTAAAACGTTAGAATCCTCTACTGAAACCACTACAAGAATGGAATCGCTATTTCACACAAAAGATTCATATATATATATATATATATATATATATATATATATATATATATATATGATTACAAACGTTATGAAAGTTACCTTCTGCAGTTATCCGTTCTTTGTAAACAACACTGCCCTAGAGGGACTGGTGGCCTGACTCTATAAGGCAGCTTCCTGTGTTCCACACATTGCCCCTGTGTAGTTGATGACGCAGCAAACTGTGCTCAAAGCTAACAGAAGGATCTGTGGGTTTTTCTACACAAGGCTGCTAATCTGCTACATCTACTCTCGGTTTCAGCGCAGAATTGAGATCCAAGCACTACATGGGCATTTCTTTTCCTGCTTTCCCACTACATAACCTCTAGGTGGCACCGTGGTATAATGGAATAGTGAAAATACCCAAGAGGAAACCACACTTTCTTTTGCTTTCACAATTAAATGCTGCATTTTCCCTGCTCTAAAAATACTTGCCAAAAGTGCTGGTTACAAACAGAAGTGAAACTGGAGGGTCATGACATTGTCTAAAGAACCCCATCAGCAACCGTGAGGGCACAAGAAATGCCTCTTGTGGAAAAGCTCTTTGTCTTCTAATCGTGACGACCACTGTCTAGCATTATAATGAATCTGTCCTAAAAAGAAAATCATTTGATTTCTCCCAACACCCGCATCCCTTATCTCTCTCCAGTTCAAGATGTGCACAAGTTTGAAGGGGACGTTACTCTTCTCAACTGCAAGGTTAAATTCCAGATTCCCCCAGACTGCACCTTCAGATGGAAATTTGCCAAGGATGTGAGTGACACTTTGGAGGTTCAAACTATCTCTTGAACAAAGCCCTGAGTTGAACCCCCAGATCAGCCTTCTCCAATCTGGGGCCCTCCAGGATGTGTTGAACCACAAATCCTGTCATTCCATAGGGTGGGGGTGGGATGAGAAGAACTCAATTACACATGATGTGTGTGTCGTGTTCTTGCCTGTTCCCTCTGGCATTCATACGTGCTGGCAAGCTGACACGAGACACTCACATCAGTGAGACTTCTTTTATTGAGGAAATCACATGGTAGACAAGCTTAATGGTTACAGAGTCTCTAAAACACACTTAAAGCTGAACGATGATTAGGAAGTTTTAGGCTCTTTTTTCTGAAACGATCCTTAAGGCAAACACTTGGAGGTGTGTGTGAATAGGGTATGCCAAGAACAGCTTTGAGCTTCTCCAGACGCCGCATACGCTGGCTCCTCAAAGGAACGTGACCAATCTCCTAAAACAAAGTCCCAGGAAAGGTTGCTCTGAGCCACCAGAGCCGGGCAGAGAGATCTGTCACGCACTTGTCAGTCTCTGCCTACCACTACTGAGCTGACCCTGTTACCATGACTTCAGGAAAGGTTAAGCCTCAGGCCTAGGAGTCCCGGGAACTCCTTGCCACCCGAGTCTGGGCACGAACACAGAATCCACAGCATATGCAAGTCCAAGTCTATGAAAAGGCCTCACTACTTTTCATGGCACAGTTCTTAGATATCCAAAGTCCAAATAGCAAAGCGTCCATGTGCAGAGTGCTTTCAAAGTCCCAAGCGGAGGTGGAATCCAAAGCAGGAGGGAGGTCAGGCGTTGTGTCGAGAGATAAAACCTAGCAAAGCTTTTTCAGCTTTGCACCAGGCTTTACCGCCAATTCAAAGTCACTTGACAGACAGGTCCTCTGACCTGTAAACCTTGCCCACGTGCCAAGAGGTCAGGATGTTACAACCCACTTTGAAGAGTGTCCCCCACCTTTTCCAAAACACTCTGAAGTTCCCAGAGAACCAGCTACTTCAAGGCCGAAGCAAAGCAGTGAACCAGCTACTCCCATGGGAACTGCTTACAGAGATAAGCTTGCAGGGAACATCTGACATTCTCAAAGCATTTCCTAATAAATCTAACCACTAGGTACAAGGCCTATACCTAACAACGTGTAGCTCCAGCCTGGCGAGGGACATTCTCCACGCTTTGCCTTGTGTTAAAGAATACGCAGGGGAAGAATTCTGTGGTTTGTCATCAGTGATGGCTCAGGCACTAGCCAATAGATGCCTCCGGCCTGCGAGAAACCACTTTCTGGTCTACGTGGTGATGGTCCCACTAGCTGTGAGGAGAAATTGCATTTCCCCAATCACAGTGCATTGCTGTTAAGAGTAACGGGCACCTGCAATTCCTCTGCTTGTTTGTTTACTAGAGGGGTGGTGCCTGCGTGGCATCTGTCTGAATTCTGTGCCACCAATGAGCTGAAATGAACTGATTGCCCGAAAAGTTCCTAAGGAGCATCTGCCCATCATTTTTCAAATCCAGGAGTTGAGAAGTCTGTAATACAAGGGTGGGGAATGTGTGGCTCTGCAGATGTTGTTGGCCTACAGCTCCCATCATCCATGATTATTGGCCATGCTGGCTGGGGCTGATGGGAATTGCAGTCCAACAACATCTGCAGAGCCACACATTCCCCTGCCTTAAATGCATATCCCCGCAGCATCATACAGTGTTGCTTGATCTCACTCCCCCTCCAGTGGTGGAACTAAGAAGTGACGGTAATTTGTCTGTCATCCAGTCTTTGTACTCTGCTGACTGCCATTATTTAATAGCGTATAGCTGAACTATGGAATTCACTGCCACAAGATGTAGTCATGGCCACCTATTGGGATGGCTTTGAAAGGGGGTTGGATAAATTCCTGGAGGAGAAGGTTATCAATGGCTAGTAGACCTGATGGCTGTGTGCTACGTCCGGGATCAGAGGCAGTAAGCCTGTGTGCACCAGTTGCTGGGGAACATGGGTGGGAGGGTACTGTTGCACTCATGTCCTGCTTGTGAGTTTCCCGTAGGGCCACTACATGAATGTGAAGATGGATTAGATGGACCTTTGGTCAGATCCAGCACGGCTCGTCTTAGGTTTTTATGATATTTACAAAACAACGGGAACTAGTTTTCAGCTAGGGGTGCATAGTCTTATGGCCACCTGCCAGGAAATCCTTTTCACATTGATGACTATACCAAAGAACTTGATGGGCTACGTGCTACCTCCAGAATCAGAGGTAGTAAGTCAAAATCATCCCTGGGAGAGATCATCCGGAGGCATGGGGCGGGGTGCTATTAGTATGCTGATGACACCCAAATATATTTCTCTATGCCTTCAATAACAGCATCAGCTAAGGATAGTGTGTCTCCTCTGAACGAATGCCTGGAGGCAGTAATGGGCTGGATGAGGAAAAACAAACTGAAGTTGAATCCAGACAAAACAGAGGTGCTTGCTGTCAAGGGCTCTGACCTAGGTTTGGAGGTGTGTCAGCCAGTTCTGGATGTGGCTACACTCCCCCTGAAAGACTGTGTTCGCAGTTTGGGGATGCTCCTGGATCCGTCGCTCCAAATGACAGCCCAGATAGATGCGACGGCCAGGAGTGCCTATAATCAGCTTCGGCTGATACGCCAGCTGCGCCCCTTCTTAGAGTAAGAAGACCTAAAGACGGTTGTGCACATGCTCAAGGCTTGACTTCTGCAATGCGCTCTACATAGGGCTATCATTGTACCTAGTTCGGAAACTTCAACTAGTTAAAAATACGGCAGCCAGGTTGGTCACCAGTACATCTAGGGGTAAGCATATTACCCCAACATTAAAATCACTCCACTGGCTGCCAATTAGTTTCTGGGCAAAGTACAAAGTGTTGGTCATTACCTTTAAAGCCCTAAATGGTTTGGGTCCAGGTTACCTGTGGGATCGCCTTCTCCCATATAGTCCGCCCCGCACACTCAGGTCCTCTGGGGAGAACTTACTTCAGTCAGCCAAAACTAGGCTGACATCAGTTTCCCAGAGGACCTTTTCTTCTGTCGCCCCAGGATTGTGGAACGGCCTGCCAGACGAGATTCGTAAAATTAACTCTCTATGTGATTTTAAGGCAGCTTTGAAGACTAGCCTTTTCCGGCAGGCCTACCCAGACAATGTAAAATCAATAATTTTTATGATGTGTTGATTCCTGTACTAATGTTGTTCCCCGCCTCGATCCAAAGGGAGAGACGGGTAAGAAATTATTATTATTATTATTATTATTATTATTATTATTATTATTATTATTATTATTATTATTATTCAGTTTCTGGGGAATGTGGGTGAGAGGGAGCTGCTGCACCATGTCCTGCTTTGTTGGTCCCTGGTCAACTGCTGGTTGGCCACTGTGTGAACAGAGTGCTGGACTAGACGGACCCTTGGTCTAATCCAGTATGGCACGTCTTATGTCCTGTCCCACTCCTCAGTCCTTCCTCCTTCTCTAAGCATAAAGGAACATCAGAGGGAGGGGGATGCCAGTATCTGTCCCCCACACTGTTCCTCCGCTGCTGGATCGCCCATGGTTACATGAAGGAATGGGGTTTTTCATACACAAATTATAACCCAAGCATAAACTGGAAATTAAAACAAGGCTGCAATCTTAGGCGTGCGTATTTAAAAGTTAACTCTGTCAAAACCACTAGGACTTCAGAAGAAATACGTTTAGGAAATATAAACGGGGGGTATGCCATTATCTCTCTCCAAGTAATCTAACAGGTGGGACAGAGCTTCCCTTCACATCCCAAAATCCATTTTGCCCCTGCTCAGTGGAAGCTGGTGGCTCCGATATCAGTGGAGTGGTGAATCCACTCTGCGTTTCTGTCAGAACAAACCAGTGAATGAAGAGAGACTGAAAGAACTGGGCATGTTTAGCCTG
Source organism: Elgaria multicarinata webbii (assembly GCF_023053635.1). NCBI lineage: Eukaryota > Metazoa > Chordata > Lepidosauria > Squamata > Anguidae > Elgaria > Elgaria multicarinata. Next base: position 25,842,937 of record NC_086183.1, read on the forward strand.
GAGAAGAGAAGATTGAGGGGAGACATGAGAGCACTCTTCAAATACTTGAAAGGTTGTCACACAGAGGAGGGCCAGGATCTCTTCTCGATTCTCCCAGAGTGCAGGACACGGAACAACGGACTCAAGTTAAAGGAAGCCAGATTCCGGCTGGACATCAGGAAAAACTTCCTGACTGTTAGAGCAGTGCGACAATGGAATCAGTTGCCTAGGGAGGTTGTGGGCTCTCCCACACTAGAGGCCTTCAAGAGGCAGCTGGACAAGCATCTGTCGGGGATGCTTTAGGGTGGATTCCTGCATTGAGCAGGGGGGTTGGACTCGATGGCCTTGTAGGCCCCTTCCAACACTGCTATTCTATGATTCTATGAAGCAGAAAAAGACAGACTAGCTGCACCATCCCTGGAAATCACGTCCGCTTGGTCCTACCTCTTGCCCAGAGCCTCTGACGCTGAGATCGCCACGCCAGGCCCCTCCGTCGTCATCTTACGCCCCCTTTTCTCTTTCCACCATTCCGCCTTCAGATGAGAACAGAGGAACTTTTCCTCTTCCAAGACCTGAGTTTCGGATTCGATTCTTCCCTCCTGATCCGGCCCACCCTGGGAACCCATCAAGGAACGATTGCCTGCCAGATTGAGGAAGACAACGATGTGCTGGTCAGGAAGTTCTTCTACCTCAATGGTGAGGATTCAGAGCTTGTGGAGGGACAGAAAGGTCCCTCAAGACGGATTTCTACTGGGTGGTGCAGATGGTTGCTTAGGGAGGCCTAGAGGGTTTTGTCAACAGTTGGATTGGGCCTGGAGTGAAACATGGAGCTATGGGGCCCGCTGTTGTCGATAGTGATGAGGATGATATTTTACAAGTGGAACTTGCAACAAAATGTTGCAGTATGGAGAGCAGGAAAGGGCAACGAAAACAATCAAGGGGCTGGAGCATCTCCCCTATATGGGAAGGTTGCAACAGCTGGGATTGTTTAGCTGCGGAAAAAGGAGGCTAAGGGGAGACATGTTTTATTTATTTATTTATTTATTGCATTTCTATACCGCTCAATCGCCGAAGCTATTGTGTACATAATTGTGCATGCTGCGTAGAACATAGATAGGGAGGCATTCATATCTCTCTCTCTCTCTCTCTCTCTCTCTCTCTCTCTCTCTCTCTCTCTCTCTCTCTCTCATAATAGTAAAACCCAGTCAGGTCATTCCATGGAGCTGATTGGTGGGAGATCCAGGACAGATAAAAGGAAGGACTTCTTCACAACAGTGCACAGTTAAACTATGGAATTCACTAACGCAAGATGTAGTGATGGCCACCAATTTGGATGGCTTCAGAAGGGGGTTGGATAAATTCCTGGAGGAGAAGGCTATCAAGGGCTACTAGCCCTGATGGCTATGTGCTACCTCCAGTATCAGAGGCAGTAAGCCTGTGTGCACCAGTTGCTGGGGAACATGGGCAGGAGTGTGCTGTTGCACCTGTGACCTGCTTGAGGGTTCTTGATCAACAGCTGGTTGACCACTGAGTGAACAAAGTGATGGACTAGAAGGACCCTCGGTCTAATCCAGCATGGCTTTTCTTATGTACTTATGAGTGCTTCTTTTCAGGATTCCAGTCAGTCAGCCATGCCCTTTTCTAGGAAACTCTATTCCGTTCTCCCCCCCCCCCCCCCACATTGCTTGGTCCCTAAATTTGGTTGTTCTACTGTAAGCTCCTCCATTGGTTACTGGGGTCTCCCAAAACTATTCCCCTTGGGTCCAGAGCACTGCCCCATCACACCAGACATTTCCCACATATTTTTGACTACCCTCGTCTTCTTAGTATCCCTCCCCCGTCCCACCTCCTCGGAGATTTGTCATTTCCTTGTGGTTACAGATAGTGACTAGCCTTGCTAAAATAATCCCCCCTCATTATCTTACATTTGTGGCTTTTTTCTTAATTTTCCAGACCCCACCCCCCACTTCTCTCCCCCATTTCCTCTGTGACTATTCTAGGCCATCTTATGACATGTCCGCGTCTAGTTTTCTTGCTGACGTTGACAAAGTGCTTCTGTTTGCTGAATGTCCATGGCTGGAGCTTAGTTGAAGGCGTAGATCAATGTCAGGCTTTGCTTCAAGGCAAACCCGTAGGGTTGATTCTTATGACCTCCACTGTAAAGTTGTTAATGGTTTTCTTATTAGCTGCTATCCGCTATTTAGCATACCTGCTCCCTTTACAAGGCCTCAGTTTATCTCCCTTTCTCCCTCCTCACTTCTGATCACATTGTTGCAGCTATGTTCGTCACTTTTTCCATCCCAGAATGCTGGCAGTTGAAGGCCTGTAGCCTTCCCCAACCTGGTGACTGGGAATGATGGGACCTGCGCTCCAGTCCATCTTGGGAGCACCAAGCCAAGGAAGGCTGGTCTCGCTTATGACGTTTGTTCACTCCATGTGGGACTGCTGGCATCTTTTCGCATCCTGCAGGGACTAAAAAGGAAAAGCAGTTGCAGAAAGTGTGCTTGAGGTGAAGCTGCTGAACTGAAGAGTGGCAGTGAGATGTTCCTTAGGGCAGTTAGACGGTCTGTGGCCTGGTTATTCTGGCAGCCTTTCTGCAGGAGGAATTTCGTGTATGCTCACGATTCCTTGTTCATGTTGATTGTGGACGCTGTGATGTTGTCATCCACCAGGGCCTGTAACACCCTTACAGAACATTGCTGGTAGCTACCCTGATCCTTCAGGATCGGGGTGGGAGATAAATCTAGCTAAGTAGGCAGAATTCTTCCAAGTATCACGTGCACCCACCCTTGGCCGTGCCTTTCTCTTCCAAGTAAAAGAGGATCCTGGCAAACGTGTCCTTCAGCTTCTTCATTTCAGATGCAGCTTGGAAAGAAGAGAGAGGAAGCTGGTGAAAGATGCTCTCCTTGTCACTTCTGGGTCCTGTTGGGCTCTGCAGGTCAAGGGGTGGCACCTAATGGGGCGGGGAAAGGCCTCTGGAGTGGGGCAGAGCCTGCCTGGGCCAGCAACAGCACACGAGCCAGGCAGAAAACACCTAAAGGACCACCTGTTTCCTTATGAACCAGCCCATTGATTAAAATCATCATCTGAGCCTCTTCTCTGGGACTTCAGAGGTTAGAGGCAGGTGGCTACAAAACAGAGAGAGAGACTTTTTTGTGGTGGCACCCTTTCCTAGACAATTTCTCCTGGCCACATCTCTAATAAGTGGCAGCTTAAAAGCTTCATGTAGATTCTTCAGCTATGGATTCTTATTCCCTAACAAAAATAACAGCAGCAACATTGTCCTGGGGGTTCACTTGCTGAAACCCCCACATGTACACAGCTCTTAAAGGTGCAGGCGCTTTGTCCTCTTCTGCATCTGCCCACCCTGCTGCCCTAGCTCAGAGCTAGTAGGCATCGTGGTTCGTATTTCCCCCTCTCCTGCAGTGACGGAGAAAAGGCTCGGGCTAGAGAAAAAGCTCCAGGAGATGTTTAAAGCCATCCTGAATCCCCCACCGGAGGTAGGGCTGGAGGAGGTGGTGGTGAACCGCCTGCCTTCCCTGCAAGAGATGCTCTCTGGGCCGGATGCCCTGAGCAAGAAGAGCGTCATCTTCCTCATCGTGGGAATAGCCTTGAGCTCCATGGTGCTCACCCTGGGAGCAATGTGAGTATTTCCAGGGGAGTGTGCAGGGCGGATTGTACAGGAGAAGGCGTTCCTGCAGGTAGCCTGGACCCAAACCGCGTAGGGCTTTAAAGGTGATAACCAACACCTTGTACTTTGCCTGGCGGGAAGCAAGAAAGTCAAGAGGGAATGATGTTGTTGGAAGATTCAGATTTGAGATGATGGAGACCAGGGGCTCAAGAAGAGTTGGTCCCCACCTCTCCAATGAGCAACTAGTTAGAGTACAAGTAGGGGATCGCGGCTCAATGTATAGAGTGTAGAATTGGGGGAGCCTCAATCTCCAACTCGTTTGGAGGAGTGCCCCTTTCCCTTGTTTTGACAATATTTGTTGTGCAACTGCAGGCCCAATCGACTTTTTCTGAAGACAGTGAGATCCTAGTCCTTTGGGGGGGACAACAATCTCATAGTACAAATTAAGCCCTGCAACAGCACCAACTGCATAGCTGCATCTATTGAACCTCTGCCTATTGCACCCATTCATGCAAAGACGTGGGACAAAAATCCTACCTCCGGAGCACTTTTTAATAGCGAAATTTACACCAGAAGTAGACCTACAGCATAGTCCATCTAGGACTAGGGTTGGAGAACAGGTGCCCTTTGGACTCCACTCCCATCAGTATGGTCAATAGTCATATGATGGGAGTTTGCATTTGGAGGGGTACTGGGTCCCAATCCCTGTTCTAGGACATGACTACCCATACGGTAATAAAGAATATTCCCAAATTTCAGCCCATTACTGTTTACAGTTTTCTTTCGGGGGGGTGGGGAAGCACCTGAGACATAAAATATCCCAAAAAGTCTTTTGATACTTGGCAGCCAGTGGGAAATATTGGAATAAAAAATTGTCCTATTTGTTTTCCTCTTTGAGGAAAGCATTGGCGTGCAGACAGGGGGTTCAGGGGGTTCAGCTGAACCTCCTAATCCGCCGTCGTCGCCATGTTTGCCCTGCCTACGCCATAGCAGAGGCTGCAAAGGCCATTTCAGGAAGCCCAGAAATGAGGGCCTCTCTAGGCACTTCCAGGGCTTGTCTGCACTTCTTCTGGGTCGTCGCTATGGCGATGACCCAGGAGGAGCCTGAATCACTGAGCAGCAGTGCCTAGACAGGCCTCTCCAGGCTCTCCCTGGGCTCCTAGAGGCTTCTCCTTGGGCAGCAGGCACTCTGGTGAGTGCATAGTCCTCCTTGACAGAAGGGGTTTGCACTTGCTAAAGTAATGCGAACAAGCAGAGGCACACCTTGTTCTTTTGTGTTCAAAAGCCATCAAGTGTCCTGTGGCACCTTGAAGACTTGCAAACTATGTTCATCCTGTGTGTGACTGACAACGTGCTCCACAATTGTAGAAACCTCCCCCTCTAAACAACTTCCCCCCTTCTCTGTCAATGATCCGGTTTTGTGTTTCTAATTATGTTTATGTTAACACTTTGGGATTGCAGGCCCTATTGCTGTCTTTATATGTGCCTGCTTATCACTTCAGCCAAAAAGTAGTATTCAGAGTCTCCGTTTTAAAATGTGTATTTTTAAAGTACAGATTACTTGTTAATTAAAAAAATACAGTTTACTTCAGTTTTCGTTTATTTTGTTTGTTTGATGAATGAAAAAAAGTCCTTTATTACTGTATATTCAATCAATGTTTACCTTAAATGTTCACCTTAAAAAATGTTTACCTTAAAAAAAATATCCCTGGTCGAACCACCTAATGAAATGTGCTGCGCACGCCTATGGAGGAAAGCAAACTTAAATACCCCTCTGCTGACACCACCTATGTGGATATGTTTTGGGACATTTTACTGCCCTGAGATACATTGCAATTTGGTATTGGTGTACTAAAATGTCTCAAACAGCATTTGTCTACATTTCTTTGTATCTGTGCATGAGGGAAAGAGGATACTTGCTGAGGATTTTATAAATAGTTGAATTAATATATTTTTCTTAGTTTTTTTTTAAATTTTCTTAAAAAAAAAAAAAAGGCCAGTGAATCAGGTACCTTTTTCAATGACCAAAAGGTGCGTTTTTAAATTAGTAGTTCTGAACACTTAATCCATTAACACAGGAATTTTAGCTGCAACCCATCCTTAGAAAGAAAGGGCATCCTTTCAAAACACACCCTACCCCTCCTCATCCTCTATTACCATAACACCGGAGAGCCATCAGGCAAGAAACAATGGATGCCCTTAAACCTGCAACTCAAAGCAGCCAGGACCTATGCATGTTTATTCGGATGCAAAACTCCTAATTGGATCAGTGGGACTTTCTCAAAAGTAAAAGTTGCCTTAAAATGCACCCTTGATTAGTTTAATCTGATCTGTTAAACCAGTATCTAGGCCTCCCCTCTGAATGTTTATTTATGGGAATTTCACTAATCAGGAATGAATGGCTGTGACAGCACACTTATCTACAGTCTCTGTCTCTCTGTCTTTCTCTCATGTCCTCACCCACTTCTCTCAGGACAATTTATCACTGGGCCACCTACATCAAATCGTGAACTGGGACATGGAACTCTTCTGTTCTTCTCCTTTTTGCTGTGCCTTGGAAAAGAAGGCCTGTATGGGGAAATCACCATTACTGCTCAGTAAAATTATTTATTTATTTATTTATTTATTTATTTATTATAAAAAGTGAGCCATGCATTCAGCTTCCATGAATGATTTGGAGTCTTGCAATATGTGCAACATGAGGCTCATGTGAAAACTCCAAAATACAAAAATATTTTCTTGTGCAGGAAAAGAATTAGAATATAAGAAGAGCCCTGCTGGATCTCCATCTAGTCCAGCACTCTGTTCACACACAGTGGCCATCCAGCTGTTGATCAAGAACCCACAAGCAGGACATGGGTGCAACGGCACCCTCCTGTCCATGTTCCCCAGCAACTGGTGTACACAGGCATCCTTTCTTTGGTACCGGAGGTTCCAACTCAAAAAAGGGGCATGGTAGACCTGGAGAAGGGGGCAGAAAAAGAACAACACACAGGACAAGGCAATTGGCCGAAGTATTGCTATGTGGCTCAGAAAATTTATTTATTTATTTTATTTATTTATTACATTTTTATACCGCCCAATAGCCGAAGCTCTCTGGGCGGTTCACAAAAATTAAAACCATAATAAAACAACCAACAGGTTAAAAGCACAAATACAAAATACAGTATAAAAAGCACAACCAGGATAAAACCACGCAGCAAAATGGATATAAGATTAAAATACAGAGTTAAAACAGTAAAATTTAAATTTAAGTTAAAATTAAGTGTTAAAATACTGGGAGAATAAAAAGGTCTTCAGCTGGCGATGAAAGGAGTACAGTGTAGGCGTCAGGCGGACCTCTCTAGGGAGCTCATTCCACAACCGGGATGTCACAGCGGAGAAAGCCCTCCTCCTAGTAGCCACCTGCCTCACTTCCTTTGGCTCACGGAGAAGGGCCCCTGTAGATGATCTTAAGGTCCGGGTAGGTACATATGGGAGGAGGCGTTCCTTCAAATAACCTGGCCCCAAACCGTTTAGGGCTTTAAATGTCAATACCAGCACTTTGAATCGGGCCCGGACCTGGACTGGCAGCCAATGAAGCTGGAAAAGGACTAGCGTAATATGATATCGCCGGCCAGTCCCTGTTAGTAAACGGGCTGCCCTGTTTTGTTCCAGTTGAAGCTTCCGGACCGTTTTCAAAGGCAGCCCCACGTATAACGCATTGCAGTAATCCAGACAAGAGGTTATCAGAGCATGGATCACTGTAGCTAGGCTATCTCTATCCAGATAAGGGCGTAGTTGGTATATCAGCCCAAGCTGATAAAAAGTGCTCTTTGCCACTGAGTTCACCTGTGCCTCAAGTGACAGTTCTGGATCCAAGAGCACCCCCAAACTACAGACCCGATCCTTTAGGGAGAGTGCAACCCCATCCAGGAAAAGAAAGAAAAAAAGACTGACGGGGAAAATGTGATCAGTGTTTATAAAATGGTGTACGGAAAGAGGGTGTGGGGAATGCTCTCCTCACATAACATTAAGGTCTTAAGGTCACCCAGTGAAATTAAGGACAGACCACCACCACCATCCCCCCTACACACAAATAGTTCACACAGTGCTTAATTTAATGCAGCCTGCTGGCTAGGCTAATTATAGGAGTTGTTGTCCAATATATCTGGAGAGCATCAGGTTCGGGGAGGCTAATTTAACCTATGGAACTGACTGCCACAAGATGTGGAAATGGAGACTTTGGTGGCTTTAAAAATTGTTGGAGGATCAGTGACTATTAGTCATGAGAGCTCAATGAATATCGTCCTGATGTGTATGGTTTTTATACTTCATATAATTTATTTTAACGGTTTTTAATTTTTGTGAACCACTATGAGGCAGTATAGAAATATAATAAAAGAAATTAAAAGGTGCCCCAAGTCCCCTTATTATTTTTGTGAAAAGCCTATGTGGAAACTTTTTGCAAAGTTATAAATCCTGAGGTTTATCTCTAGATGGATAAAGCAGGCTGCATCTCTGAGCACATTTACTAAAAAGTATTTGATGTTGTATCTTGTGGTTTTAATTTTTGTGAACAGCCCAGAGAGCTTTAGTTATTAGGTGGTATATAAATAAATTACCAAGTCAATATATTTAGCATCAGGACAGCATAAACAAAACTCCGTTCATTCCAGAGTTTAAAAGGTGATGCAGTCAAATGTTACCTGCAGTCATGAGGACTAGAAAGTTACTGAAGGGGGAGGAGGAGAGGGAGAGAGAGACAGTCACATCAGCAAAGTCATTTCAGACCCTGGACATAATAGTTTTATGGGGGAGGGGGCATTTAGAAGACCATGTGTATTACTTTAGTTCTGAAACACACAATTACATTTCTCCCCCTCCCACCACCATCAACACAGCCATTTCACACTTTGCAACCGGTTCTACATTTCTTATAAGCTGGAGCCAGCAGAAATATAGGCAAAACCAAACCAAACCAAAACCAAAACGCACGCATGCACACACACACACACACACACTTTTTGCTCACCCTGATGATAATAATTATAAAAGAAATACTCTGAGCTTGTACAGTTTTCACCTTTTAAACTCTGGAATTAACTGAGTTTTGTTTATGCTGTCCTGATGCTAAATGCATTGACTTGGTAATTTATTTATTTCTATACCACCCAATAACTAAAGCTCTCTGGGCTGTTCACAAAAATTAAAACGACAAGATACAGCATCAAATACTTTATAGTAAATGTGCTCAGAGATGCAGCCTGCTTTATCCATCTAGAGATAAACCTCAGGATTTATAACTTTGATAATTACAAAAAAAATCAGCCCAAAACAAAGGTAGCCGTCCTGGTCCATGAGAAATTAAAATCCCAAATCCAGTTTTGCAACACCTTTGTTAGGAATTTTGGTTGATCCTAATAAAGGTATCCAACTATGCATTTTGATACTTCAAGGGTTTTATGATGGTAAGGTTGCTAGAAACGTAATATCGCAACATTGGGTGTAGATTTTAGGATTTCCAGAAGTTAGATCCCAAGAATTGTTTAAAACAAAAAATTAGAATCCCAGAAACTACTAAAACAAAGTCCTGCCTCTTCACTTGGTCCAGGGAGGGGACGAGGGTGGGAAGGAAGAAGGAGCAGCAAAGAGGGACTACGAGCAGTCCTGAGGTCTCTGTCCAAAGCTGTTGTGCTTATTTATTTATTTATTTATTTATTTATTTAACTTCTATACCACCCCCATAGCCAGAGCTCTCTGGGCGGTTTACAGAAATGCTAAAATTGAGATAAAAAGAAGAATACCAAATTTTAAATTTTAAACACAGAACATACACACGTAAAGCGTTAAAAACCGTTACAAAATTAAACATGTGGGTGATTAAGATGTGCTGCCATATGCCTGGGCAAAGAGGAAAGTCTTAACCTGGCGCCGGAAAGAAAGCAGCGTTGGCGCCAGGCGAGCCTCGTCAGGGAGATCGTTCCACAGTCTGGGGGCCACCACCGAAAAGGCCCTGTGCCTCGTTGCCACACTCCAGGCCTCTCTCGGAGTACGCACCCAGAGGAGGACCTTAGATGTTGAACGTAGCAACCGGGTATATTCACATCGGGAGAGGCGTTCCGTCAGGTATTGTGGTCCCAAGCCGTGTAAACTAGCACAAAACTTTGGCATATGTTTGGAAAAGATGCTAGGTTGGGGGGTTCCAAGTTAACAGAGCCTAGCTGTGCCACCAACCGGAGTTTGTAAAAGGCACTCCGTGCCACTGAGGTCACCTGAGCCTCAAGTGACAATGATGGATCTAAAAGAACCCCCATGCTACGAACCTGCTTCTGCAGGGTGAGTGCAATCCCATCCAGGACCGGTAGAACACCACCCCATCCTGTCAGCGGAATCACCTACTAACAGCATCTCAGTCTTGTCTGGATTGAGTTTCAGTTTATCAGCCTTCATCCAGTCCATTGTTGCAGCCAGGCACCGATTCAACACATCCACAGCCTCTCCTGCTGAAGATGAAAAGGACAAATAGAGCTGCGTGTCGTCAGCATACTGATGACAGCACACTCCAAAGCTCCGGATGACTGCACCCAGAGGCTTCATGTAAATGTTAAACAACATGGGGGACAAAACTGACCCCTGTGGGACCCCGTACTTGAGAGTCCAGAGGGCCGAGTAATGTTCCCCAAGCACCATCTTCTGTATCCGACCTGCCAAACAGGAGCAGAACCACTGCAAAGCAGTACCTCCCACTGCCAGCTCAGCCTGTCATCCCAGAAGGATACCATGGTCAATGGTATTGAAAGCCACTGAGAGGCCGAGGAGAATCAACAGAGTCACATTCCCTCTCCTGTCTTTCTCCGGACATAGGTCATCATACAGGGCGACCAAGGCTGTTTCTGTGCCAAAACCAGGCTTGAAACCTGACTGAAATGGATCCAGATAATCAGTCTCATCCAAGAGTGTCTGGAACCGGCCCGCAACCACCCGCTCAAGGACCTTGCCCAGGAATGGAACAAGGGCATTGATGATGGGAGGAGGGGGAGAGTAAGTGAGAATTTACTCAAAAGTAAATTTCATTTAATGGGGGGGGGGGTGTCTCAATAGAAACTATGTTACATAGTTACATAGTTCTATGTTACACAGAAACTATGTAAGTTTGCAGCCTAAAGACATGGGTTGTTGTAGTCTATAATACATTCCCACACTTTCTCTTGCCAGTATGCCATGTTCAGTTTGCAGTTTTTCCTCTTTGGCTAGTCCCAGGCAAATCCACAATCCCGGTCTAGGAGAAGTGTGAGTGTACGGAGTGTGAGTTGTAAACATGCACAACTTGGGACATTACACAGTTCTGTCCTGAGAGGAAGCAAGAAGTGAATTAGACTACCTTCTCTAACATTTTAATTATAGTAATTATTTCTAATCATGCACATATATTGCATGATTAGAAATGCTTGTTTTTGTCCTATCACCGTGGTTCTTTTTGGTACCTAGCACCGCCCCTGCCAGAGTTTCTGGAAAGTCCAGATAGGGAAACTACGGTCTCTCTGCACCGTACCCTACCTTTTTGAGGCTCTTTTATAGAGAAGTTACTGCACTTCAGCAGATTTGTGCAAATCTCCCCAACACTTAAAAAAATTGTTTAGAAGGGGGCACCATGGAGTAAATGGGGCCCCATGGGGGCGGTAATTACTGCTTGTGCATGTATCACATTTGCTCTGTCCCATTCAACCACCCACTAAGTTATTTTTTTAAAAAAAAAACACCTGCAGGTTTTTCTTTTTTCCCTTTTTCTGCAAATTTGAAGGCTAGGAAGTAAATGGAGGGACATTAGTGCAACTGTAGGTTTTGCTTTCAGTACCTTCAGTACCTACAGAGGGGAGACATGATAGCACTCTTCAAATACTTGAAAGTTGTTCACACAGAGGAGGGCCAGGATCTCTTCTCGATCCTCCCAGAGGAATCATTCTAATTTAAGGTGGGTGGTCATATGGTTGCTGCTATTGTTAAAACAATTGGGATTTGGAAAGCCGAATATGTAAACGTAACTTCTGCCTCGCACTTTTCTATAGAAGTCATTTCCACCACCTCCCACCCATTATTACAACAAGCTTTTCAACCCACATTCACTTGGCCAGAACTATTATCACCCCATTGTGGGGTGACCGTTACTGAAAGCTTCGACAGTTACTTGCCTAAGGCCATCTAGTGAATTACTGCAGGAGGATGAATTGAATCGGAAACTTTAAGGCTGTCTTGAATGCCATTTTTGGTAGAAAGGCAGGGTACAAGTCAAATGAATAAATAAATAAATTAAAAAGGCAGGGGTGAGCAGAAGGCAGATATCCAGATGTTTTGAACTTCAACCTCCATAAGCCCCTGCCAGCATAGCCAATAGCTAGGAATGCTGGGAATTGAAGTCCTAAAAATCTGGAAATCTACTTTCTGCCCTTGCTTTAAGGCACACTTGATAATTTTCAGCTACTGCCCCCAAAGCAGTTTCTCAAAAAAAACACAAAAAAACCAGTCTTTCTTTATCTAAAATTTAGAAATCCACTCCATATTTTTCTAGTAGCCTTAACATTGCAGAAGCAGTTTTAATCCAGTTTCCATTGGAGAGCTATCACCAACTCTCTGGTCTAGCTCTATTTAGGCAGCCGTGCCTCTTTCCTTATCACTGTGTTTTGTACTAAAATTACTACAATACAACCATCATTTGTCCTAAACACTGCCTTTGATTTCCCCCTAAAAACTCTGAAAAATCCGACAACCTTTATTATCCTCTGTAAACCAGGAGATTCTCTCCTTAACATATTTATTTATTTATTTATTTAGAATATTTATATACCGCTCCCCATTGAAAAATTTTGGAGCGGTGTACAAGGTAAAATGAAAATAAAAACAGAATAAAACTGTTAAAACAAAATTTAAAAAGAAGCAAAAATCAGAAATCTAAGGCTGCATGTTAAAGAAAGGCTTCTTGGAATAAAGATGTTTTCAGGAGGCGCCGAAAGGAGTACAAGGTCGGAGCCTGCCTGACCTCCAGAGGCAGGGAATTCTACAGGAGGGGAGCCACCACGCTGAAGGCTCTTCCCCTGGTGGATTCCAGTCGGAGGATGGATCTAGGTGGAACCACCAGGAGCAGGCCCTTGGATGACCTCAGTGACTGGGCAGGTTGGTAAGGGAGAAGGCGCTCTCTCAGGTATCCTGGTCCCAAGTTGTTTAGGGCTTTGTACACAAGTACCAGAACCTTCAACCTGGCCCGGTAGCGAATAGGCAGCCAGTGCAGTTCTCTCAGCAGAGGAGTTACATGCTGGAAAGGCGCAGCTCCAGACAACAGCCGAGCTGCAGCATTCTGCACTAGCTCCAGCTTCCGGAGCAGCTTCAAGGGCAGCCCCACATAGAGCGCGTTGCAGTAATCCAATCTTGAGGTTACCAATGCCTGTACCACCGTGGCCAAGCTATCCCTGTCCAGGAGAGGCCGTAGTTGGCGAACCAACTGAAGATGGTAAAAGGCACTCTGAGCCGTGGCGCCTACTTGAGCCTCCAACGACAGAAATGGGTCTAAGAGTACCCCCAAACTACGAACCTGTTCTTTCAGAGGCAGTGCCACCCCATCCAGAACAGGCAATGAGCCTGCCTCCCAGACTCGGGACCGCTCACCCACAGGGCTTCCGTCTTGCCAGGATTCAGTCTCAGTTTATTGGCCCTCATCCAGCCCATTACTGAGTCTAGGCACTGGTCCAGGACCTCCACAGCCTCACCTGATTCAGTTGTCAGATAGAGCTGCGTGTCATCAGCGTATTGATGGCATTTAGCTCCAAATCCCCTAATGACCGCTCCCAACGGCTTCATATAGATGTTAAATAACATTGGGGACAAGATGGTGCCCTGCGGCACTCCATAGCTCAATTGCCAGGAGGCCGAGGACTGGTCACCCAATGCTACTCTCTGAAAATGACCCCGTAGGTAGGACCGGAACCGCTGTAAAACAGTGCCTCCGATGCCCATCCCACAGAGTCGATCCAGGAGGATACCATGGTCAATGGTATCAAAAGCTGCCAAGAGATCAAGCAGGATTAACAGGGTTGCATTCCCCCTGTCCCTCTCTCGATAAAGGTCATCCATCAGGGCGACCAAGGCTGATTCAGTCCGGTAACAAGATTGGAACCCAGACTGGAATGGATCTAGATAATCAGTATCCTCCAAGAGTGCCTGCAAAAACTTACTTCATTGGGAAGCTGCCGTTACGGCCCGTTTTGCACAATACAGACTTTTGCCCGGAATGGGTATCGGAATGTGGTTTCAGGGCAACTTTTGGAGCTTTTTACATCTGTCCCACCTAGTTATGTGCGTTTGGTGAGTTTGGTTGACTTTCCTCATTGGGAAGCTGCTGTTATGGCCCGTTTTGCACAATACAGACTTTTGCCCAGAACGGGTACCGGAACGTGGTTTCGGGGCAACTTTAGGAGCTTTTTATATCTGTCCCACTTAGTTATGTGCATCTGGTAAGTTCGGTTGACTTTCCTTATTGGGAAGCTGCCGTTACAGCCCGTTTTGCGCAATATGGACTTTTGCCCGGAATGAGTATCGGAACGTGGTTTCGGGGCAACTTTGGGAGCTTTCTATATTTGTCCCACCTTGTCATGTGCGTCTGGTGAGTTTGGTTGACTTTCCTCATTGGGAAGCAGCCCGTTTTGCACAATACAGACTTTTGCCCGGAACAGGTACCAGAACGTGGTTTCAGGGCAACTTTGGGAGCTTTTTACATCTGTCCCACCTAGTTATGTGCGTCTGATTAGTTTGGTTGACTTACCTCATTGGGAAGCTGCCGTTACGGCCCATTTTGCGCAATATGCGTTTTTGCCTGGAACAGGTATCTGAACGTGGTTTCGGGGCAACTTTGGGAGCTTTTTACATCTGTCCCACCTAGTTATGTGTGTCTGGTGAGTTTGGTTGACTTACCTCATTGGGAAGCTGCCGTTACGGCCCATTTTGCACAATACAGACTTTTGCCCGGAACGCAGTTTCTTTGCACGTTTTGTGGCTTATTACATCCCTGCCATGGAGTTATGCATAACTGGTAAGTTTGGTTGATATCGCTCATTCAGAAGTGGCCGTTCCGGCCATCCCATTCTGTTCCGGATGTTGTTTTGGGAGTTCTGGGGTTAATAGTGATATAATATTGGAATGGTATATAATGGTGATATAATATTGGAATGGTATATAATGGTATATAATGGTGATATAATATTGGAATGGTTTTAGTCCTAAAATACTGTTCCCAAGTGTTGCTAACACATGCCACTGTTTTCGGTATGGTTTTTTAATATAATGGGGTCGTTCCGGTCTGTTCCGTTCCGTTCCGGCTTTTACACCGTCCCAAAAGAAAAAGCCTGTAGCACTGATCAAGTGTTATCTATTTCCCCCCGCGCCCCCCGCCGACTCTGGGCGGTCCTTGCACCTCGCCCCGCTTACCTGGACGTTCCCACGCGGTCCAGGATCTCCTTTCATGGTCGGTGACGTAGAGGGGGGCGGGGCGTAGCGAGCCCTATTTCCCAGCTGCTCGCGCCCGCCTCTCTCTTGACTCAGAGGCGCCCAGAAGAGCACGTTGCACAGAGCGAAACAGAGAACCGCGTGGCTGCGAGGGCGAGCGAGCGGGCGGGCGCCGAGCACAGCACTTCACGTCACTTCACTTCGGTAAGGCTAAGTTCGGGGATGCCGAGCCGAGGGAGGGGGCCCTTGGATGCCTTTCTCACGAATCGGGACTTTTTTTTGTTTGAGCCTGGGTAGGTGGGGGGGACAGGACGGCAACTTATTCCACGCATTTGAGTTCTTCGGGACAGCAATTTTCCCTCCCCTCCCCCCCCAGTTTCTAAAAATGGTTTACCGTCGGGTTTGGGACTGGGTTTGAGGGCGATCGTGTAAGATGTTTTATTATTGGGGCATCTTCCCTCATCCACCCACAGCGTTGCTTCCCCCCCCTTATTCTCGCCAGGCTGCCTTGGTGTGTTCCCCCATACTTTGTATTGATGGATTGGTTACATTGTTATACTGCCTAATAACCCATGCTCTCTGGTGTGTGCCCCCCATAACTCACCCCTGTGCTGTGCGTTTCTTCCCCCATAATCCCCCCTGTGTTGTGTGTTTCTTCTCCCCATAGCTCACCCCTGTGCTGTGCATTTCTTCCCCCATAATCCCCCCCTGTATTGTGTGTTTCTTCTCCCCATAGTTCACCCCTGTGCTGTGCATTTCTTTCCCCATAATCCCCCCCATATTGTGTGTTTCTTCTCCCCTTCGCTCACCCCTGTGCTGTGCGTTTCTTCCCCCATAATCCCCCCTGTATTGTGTGTTTCTTCTCCCCATAGCTCACCCCTGTGCTGTGCATTTCTTCCCCCATAGCTCACCCCTGTATTGTGTGTTTCTTCTCCCCATAGTTCACCCCTGTGCTGTGCGTTTCTTCCCCCATAATCCCCCCTGTATTGTGTGTTTCTTCTCCCCATAGCTCACCCCTGTGCTGTGCATTTCTTCCCCCATAGCTCACCCCTGTGTTGTGTGTTTCTTCTCCCCATAGCTCACCCCGTGTTGGTGTTGTGCGTTTCTTCCCCCATAATCCCCCCTGTATTGTGTGTTTCTTCCCCCATAATCCCCCCTGTATTGTGTGTGTGTTCTCCCCATAGCTCACCCCGTGTTGGTGTTGTGCGTTTCTTCCCCCATAATCCCCCCTGTATTGTGTGTTTCTTCCCCCATGATCCCCCCTGTATTGTGTGTGTGTTCTCCCCATAGCTCACCCCTGTGCTGTGCATTTCTTCCCTCCCCCATAGATCACTGCTGTGCGTTTCTTCCCTCTCCCCATAGACCACTCCTGCGCTGTGCGTCCCCCCTCCCCCCCCCCCCCCCCAGATCACCCTGCACTGGTGTGTTCTATCCCCAGCCTGGGTTTGTGTGCCCATCGTCCGCTCTCCCCCACGCCTCCCGCGCCGTGCACGCGCGCTCCCACCCCCGTTTCCTGCCCGCCTCCCTGGCTTCTTTGACCCCCCCTCCCGCAGAGGCGCCTTCTGCCCCGCCGTTCTCCATCTCCACCCACCGCTTGCCTGCGTGATGCCCAAGTCCTCGCCCAGCCCTGCTCCCGAGTCCATCACCCAGGCCTGGGCGGCGGCGCGCGGCTTTGGTGGCGGCGGCCAAAGCTAACCGCTTTCCCAGCGCGGTCCCATTTCACGTCTACTCAGAAGCCACTGAGTTCAGTCGGGCTTACTCCCGAGTTGGCGGGCATGGGGCTGCAGCCGGACGCGTTAGTTTTGTAAATGCCACAACTTTCGCGCGTGTGGACGCCGTGCCTCCCCGGAATTCATGACGCGACCTTGTGTGTGGCGCCTCTCCCCTCCATCCCATAATCGCCTTTCTCCCCCCACCCCCGGGTCCATTTCCCCACACTGATTGCCAACATTGGTCTTCTCTCTTGTCTATTTCCAACTCCGCTGCTAATGCTCTCCTCCCCCCCCCCTTCGCCCCTTTCCCAAAAGCTGATGAAACTGCCCCGTAACTTGCCTTGTTTTGCAACCTGTGTCTTGATCAGTGCCTGCCTGTGGGGTGATGTTTGGAGGCGGGAAGGCTGCCTCCTCCTCCTCCTCAGAAACTCCCTCTCTCTTCTAGGCACTTTATTATTAAACAAATACATTCCTTTTCTCTGTCTCTCCCCCCTCCCAACCTTCCCCAAATGTTTCTGGCCCCCGTGCATTGGTTCATATAGAATCATAGAATAGTTGAGCTGGAAGGGGCCCAGAAGGCCATCCAGTCCAACCCCCTGCTCAATGCAGGAATCCACCTTAAAGCATATGCTGCATTGGGGTTGTTTTTTGTTTTCCTGGATCACTTAAGAATTGCCTTTGCTCCTCTAATCTGGGGGAGGCAGGTGTGTGTGTGAGGTGGGCCGCCCTCTGGTTTACAGATACACTGCCTCTGAACAGCAAGGTTCTGTGAATTTGTCTCTCTCAGCCTGGTCTCCTATACCCACCCACCCCATGTGTTGGAGTACAACTCCCATTTTCCCCACCAGTACAACTGGAGGGCATCAGGTTGGGGAAGGCTCATAGAATCATATAATTTATTATATTTCTTAGCCGCCCCATGAGCGGTTCGTAAAAATTAAAAAGTGCCAACGCGGGGTCAAAACTACACATGGGGTTCAACGCACGTAAGCATTGAACATATGTGTCTTCAGCCCCGCTCAGACAACACGCTAAACCATGCTGCTTAACCACAAAAATGCTTAATGGAATGCATTAACCTTAATGCATTCTATTAACTATTTTGTGGTTAAGCAGCATGGTTTAGCGCCCGCAGTGAGGATGGGAGGAGAGCAGGATTGGGACCGCAGCAGGCAGGGAGGAACCTTTCCCCTCCCCTTGCAATCTCGTGGAAAATCTACCCCCAAACGAGCCTTCCATTGTTGCATTTAATGTCATGGTGTAGATCAGCTCTAAAATGAGAGATATCGCCACATCTGATTTGGATTGGGGCCACTGTTCTTTGGGAGAGGATTAAATCACACACACACCCCTTTCTCCTGATCTCCCCCCACCCTGCTCCTGCATGAAGGGGAATAACAAAAGGGGTGAAGTTATCATTGGTGTTCCTGGAGAAAGGGGGAGGATGGGTGGGGGAGGATTTTGGAAGAAAATGGTGTATGTGGGGAAAGTTTTTATCCTCTCCCAGAGTGTGATAGTCCTGTTCCAAATTGGGTCTGCATGCACTTACACTAGAGAAAGAAAAAGAGCTATGGCATTAGCGGGATGTGTAGTTTGATTCTCAGTTCTGGCTTTTATAGGGTTTTGGTGTTGAGATAAGACTATGAATGTTATTGTGGGTTTGGCCTGATCCTGTCCAGAGTTGGGCATGCCATCGGCTCTGGATAGGATCGGGCACTGGCGTCTACATTTCTGAAGCCTTCCCCAAACCTGGCCCCCTGCAGATGTGTTAGACTACAGCTGTAGTCCAACACATCTACAGGGGGCCAGATTAGGGAAGGCTGCATTACCCATTGCAAAGTACTTTATCCTCCCAATGTGAGAATTGTAAAAGTGTTTTAAGATGTATGGTTGCCCTACCTCTTCCACACACCACACTTGTGTCTGGGTCTGCCACAGGTTCCCTGGAGGTGACCCTCTGTCTATGTTGCTGTGTAAGGTTGCTCACAGCACTGCTTAACACATCCCATTGTTCCTTAGAGGAGATGTGCCTCCCGCAAGCTGCTTTATGCTGGAGCCAGATACTGTATTTGGGGTAAACATGGGAAAGGCAGAACTCTTAAGCATTTGGAAACAAATGGTCAGGGCACAGTGGTGCCGGACTGGAGCTTAGGGATTGACAGGGCCTTCTTGGTGATGGTGTTGAGATTGGGGGGATTTCTTCTTGTCTAAGAATTGCTGGGAGTCCTCTTTGTTTGTCCTTGCCACTAGATGTAGTGATGGTCACCAATTTGGAAGGCTTTAAAAGGGGGTTGGATAAATTCCTGGAGGAGAAGGCTATCAAGGGCTACCATTCCTGATGGCTAAGTGCAACCTCCAGTATCCGAGGCAGTGAGGAGAACATGGGTGGGAGGCTTCTGTTGCACCATGTCCTGCTTTGTTGGTCCCTGGTCGGCAGCTGCTTGGCCACTGTGAACAGTGCTGGACTAGATGGACCCTCGCTCTGATCCAACATCAGGGCTCTTCTTAGGTTCTTCTGTTTTTAAACCAGCTTTCCCCAACTTGGAGCCTTCCAGATATGTTGGAATACAACTCCCACCATCCCCAGCCAGCAAGGACACATGCATTGCTGGTTTGGGATGGGAATTGTAGTCCCAACACACCTGGACGGCCCTAGGTTGGGGAAGGCTGCTTTAGGTGGTTCGTAAAGACTTTTTTTTATTCTAGTTGCCTTTTAATGCTGTTTGTGTTGTGTTTTTGGCTTTTAATGCTATTAGCTGGAGTTTTTAGTGTGGTGCTGCTGTTCATTATTGTGTAAATGGCTGCCACTTGACTGTTATTATTGCTCTGAGTGTGTAAGCCACTTTGATTTTACAGAGAACCTGGATATAAATATTCAGGTACCCCTCTCTCCCTCTCACAAAGTAGCCCTAAGAGCTGTTGTCATGCAGTGGAGCTACAAATCAGGAAGCTCCTTGTTTGACTCCGCCATGAACTCTGCAGTTGACCTTGGGCTCTCCACTCTCTGCCTCATTCTCCCCAGCTGCAATGCGAGGGATAATATTATCCACTTGCCTTAACATGGGTGCTGTAAGGATTATAATTAGTGCTTTGAATCGCTGACAGCGCTGCACAAATAATAAGTAGGGATGTAGAAGTTTAAAGGGTTCACCTTAAAGGATGTGAACTGTGAATGCCACCAACCCATGTTTCCAAACCTCTCTCCTGCAGATACACTTGCTCAGCTGTAGGAATTGACTGTGGGGCACCCTGCTATAATGTGGGGAAGAGGTGGTGGATTTGCAGGTGCTTATAGTATGCTGTATTTAGCATATAATCTCATTCATGGAATTTCCAAACTCTTTTTAAGTGCAGTTTTGTGATTGCTACCTCAATAACGTATTTGAAGTAGTTTGCCATAGTATTTATTTATTATTTATTAAATTTATATACCGCCCCATAGCCGAAGCTCTCTGGGCAGTTTACAAAAATAGTATTTCCATTTTACAGGAGGGAAATAGAGGCAGAGAGAAAGCGACTCGCCCATGGCCAGGCAAATGAGTCTGTGTCACAGCTGAGATTTGAAAATGGGACTGTTGTTATGGCTGGCTTGTGCAATACATTTTTCTGCATGCATGTCCACATCAGCTGTTCTGAGAGACCCTGGATATACGTGCACGGCTCATGGTTTGCTTACCTGGAAGTGGTGGATTCATTTATGTTGTACCCTTTTTACTAGCCAGGATAGATGGATGGATGACCTTATTTTGCTGTTTATTGACTATTGTAAACTGCCTTGGGGAGATAATCTATCCTGGAAGGCAGTTTAAAAATTTTTTTGATGAGGATAATGATGACGATGGACATTTTTTCATGGGACAGCGGTTGGGGGGTGGGAATGGTAGAATCTCTGTGTATTCTACTCCTGCCACTATCTGACATTTTAGTACAGGGCGACTTTTAGTGGGGAAAGAGACAAGATTCAGCCATGTTCAAAGACCCCATTCCAGGTCATGTTCAAACCTAAATTTTAAAAAAATAGGTTTAAGAATTTTATTGGCAATGTTTTACACGTCATCATATTTGTAGCAAGGACAAAATGCTTGCATGCTGTCTGTCTCTCTCTTGCTCATACATCTTTTTCTCCTGGACGGCTAAGGGCAGTGTACATATATATGCATTCTTCATATACAGTTCCATTTTTGTTTTGTCTTTATGACCCAGCGTGATGCATTGGTTAGAGGTGTTAGACTAGGAGAAGATGGCCCGGGTTCAAATCCCCACTGAGCCATGAAGCTCACTGGGTGATCTTGGCCCGGGGTTTCATAGGCCTCATCTACACCAAGCAAAATATTGCACTATGAAAGCGGTCTATAAAAGGCAGGAGCCACACTACTGCTCTATAGAAGTATTGGAGTGCCCTGACAACTGTTAGGGCCCATTGACACGGACCATATACTGCTTTTATAGTGCTATAACCTGCTTGGTGTGACTCCTGCCTTTTATAGACCGCTTTCATCCTGTTTTCATAGTGCAATAACCTGCTTGGTGTAGATTAGGCCAGAATTTCTTGTCCTCTCTCATTCCATCCTTTCTTCTTCCCCATGTGTTTTGGTCTGCAACAACCCTGGGAAGTAAATTAAGCTGAGAGATGATCTAGAAGGTAGAATTCTGTGTTTATCTCTCATCTTAACCTACCTCCCAGGTAGTCCAATGCATTATGGGAACAGAAATGCTGCGATGGAGAGGCTGCTTCCTCCTCGCATGATACCATTCCGTGATTTTATGGCGGAGGTGAGCTTTGGACGGAGGAATCCCCGTGGATAAGTACCACCGTTCTGCCAAATAGTCATAGAAATTCATTGGCACGCCCCGCCCACTCGCTTCCTCCCACAGCCCTTGCAAGGAGCCTGGGAATTTCCTGGGAGTGACATGAAGGTGTTGGGACTGCAGCTAGATAAGGAACGCTAGTGGGGAGGGAGGAGAACCAAGAGAGACTGAAAGCGAAAGAGGGAAACTGGGAAAGCCCCACTGCCCAGCAATTCCTTTAAAGTGAAACATGTGGGAAAGAATTCTCCCAAAAGTCCCTTGGTTTGTGGGTGGGGATGTCATAGGCATCACATTTTGAAGGCACAGGCCCATCAAGGTAGCAGGTTAATGCAGGGCAAAGAGTGTGATTTTAAACAACCATTTAGGTTACATTGATAAAAGGCTACCAATAGCTGCTAGTCATGATGGCTGTATATTACCTCCAGCATCGGAGACAGTAGGTTCCTGGATGACCAGTCGCTGGGCAGCAAGAGGAAGGTCCTATTGCACTCATGCGCTGTTTATAGGCTTCCTGTTGGGATATCTGGTTGGCCACTGTAGGAACAGAATGCTGGATTAGATAAACCTTTGTTCTGGTCCATCTGGGTCCCAATCCGGCCCTCCAGGTTCTGCAGATGGCCAGGAGCCTTTTATGGGGTCTACAATCCCTGACTGGCTAAGATACCCATGTGGATTTCCCACGTGGACCTGGTTCTTGCATTTGAGAGAGGGATGGTTGGCTTCCTCTTCTAAAGTCTGTTTAGAAAAGGGTCTGCTGTTTGTGGCATTGAGGCTCATCCCACCTTTGCCTCTGGTGAACAGGTTTGGCGTGTTCTTCTGTTGTTTCAAAACCTGTTTGGCCAGAGGTGGGGGGTGGGGGTGGCAAAGGAAATGCACGCCCCCCCCATGGAAAGCGAATGTTTATCACAAACCACTACCAGCTAGGGCCTGTCTTCAAGTTCAGAGCTGAAATTAATTCCAATGGAGAGGTGGTGGTGGTCACGTCTTGAGTTTGCATTTGGCCTGCAAGGGACCCCAACATGCCTTTAAAATCCGGATTTAGAATTTGAATCTGCGGATTTTTAAGGCCTTATTTTAGCAGATTGGGGGATGGGAGAAATCAAGTTTGATTTCTAATCTTTGCGATCCCCTGTGTGTTGCTAGGAATTGAAGCTTCTCCACTCCTCCCCTCTAACCCTCTGGTTCTCCTTATATTGTACTTTTATATTGGACCTGTTCAGACAACATACTAAATCAGGGTTAGGCCGCGAACCCTTTTTCAGCCAACTGTTAGTAGTGTGTGTGTTTAAACTTTGATTATGTGGTTCACAAGACACACCAAGTCATGGTTCACAGAAGACGCTAAGCCATAATGTTTAGCACAAAGTGCCCAACCACTGTGGCTTAGCGTGTCGTCCGAACAATGTCACTGTGTTGTTATATTGTGGTTTAAGTTTTATACCTTAAGTTGTTCTTTGTGGTTTTAATTTTTGTGAACCACCCGGAGAGCTTTGGCTGTTGGGTGGTATAGAAATGCAATAAATAAATACATAAATAACTCCCCCGTCCGCATACCCTTCCCCTTCCAAAGTCATTTATGGAACCCTGTTGTCCTATTTCTGGGCTCTTAATGTTCCCAGGATGCCACTTTGGTGTAATCTTTTTGGCTTTGCTTCCTTATGATGTCATTTGTTTTATTTTTCTCAATGTGACTCTTGAGATGACGATGAATGTAGGTGAGGCAGTTGATGCTGAAGCCAGACAACACCGTTGAGGTCATGATAGTCAGCAGGTCTTGCAACTTTTGGGGAAAGGGGGGCTGAACACCTGTGGCGTTCTTCACAGGTTCACAACCTTGGGGTGCTTCAAGACCTGCAAGCTGCACCCGAAAGTTTAGGTTGTGGCACTGGCCAGGTGTGCTCCAACTTGCATATTAATCTGTGCTTCTTGTTTATCGATAGGGCCAGAATCTGGCAACTGTCACCCATACCTTTGTAACTTGGAGGCTAGACTGCCTTAATGCACTGTAGCTTGGGCTGTTTCTCTGTTGGGGTGGATCACACAGAAGGACAGCCCTGCTTCGGGTTTGAAATGTTGGCATACTGCAGGGGGGCAGAACCTGGAGGGGCGGGGGGGGGGGCAGAACTGCCCCGTCTGGGTCCCAATCCGGCCCTCCAGGTTCTGCAGATGGCCAGGAGCCTTCCCTTAGTTCCAACCCCTTTCATCAGGCTACTGATCTTTTTACCATTTACCCAGCTTTTATGCACTTTCCTCCCACTCTAAAAGGTTGAAATGCCTCTCCTAAGAGTATTAAGTTCAAATTTGTTGATATTTCCCCCCACTACTGGAATGTCTTCCCCTCCAGGCTTTTCCCGAAATGGAATTCAGTCCTCGGACTAAAAGAGGTTCAAAACCTCCAGGTTCTACCATCCCTGCGCCCAGGATGTTCTCTCCGGCTCACTGCTTGCGATCCTCCAGATCTTTTGGCTTACAACTCCCATTAGCCCTAGCCAGCATAGCCAATGATAGGGGATGATGGGAGTTGTAGGCCAAAACCTCTGGAGAGCTACGCGTTGGTTCGCTGTTCTTTCCAACAGGAAGACCGAATTCTACAAGGGTTGGGGGGGGGCGGAGAATGCCACCTCCTTTGCAAAATTTATGAATGGCCGTAGTGCCTTGGAAATGTGGGGTGAGGTTATGCTGGGCCACAACGGATGAAAACATTTTGTCCTGCTTTGCAGCATTCATGTCTCGTCCTGGTAAACAGCGAGGGCAGTAGACGCCTTTGCAACATCAAGCCATAAATCTTTTTATCGTGCGGGCTGCCTTGGGTGAGAGGTCATAGTTCAGTGTGTGTGTGTGTGTGTAAGCGAACGTGCACAGAGTCTTATGCCTGTGTTGATGCAAAACAACACACGACGCACACATGCGCACACAAACACACACACCCCTTTCTATTTTCATTTCCCCCCTTCCTAGCCCAGCCTCTTATGTTGCAACCTTTTGCAACTAACGCTGTGTGTACTTCCGTGTCCTGTAACTGGCAGGTACTCGCCTGAGACGGGCTGTTCCAGGAAATGGGGTGGACCAATTTCTAGCTGGAAGGAAGAGTTTGTTCGTGAAGTGCTGTGGCGATACAGGCCTGTGGTTGTTATCTAGTGTGTGCTGCGTATATGTGATGGGGTGGAGAACTGCTTGGTTTTATCGGGAGAAGGGTCTGTTCACCCCTACCTTTTCTGAGAGCCCCCTTAGCTACTGTTTTAGAATGCTCTGGGAGGGGGCTGGTTTGGCTAAAATTGGGGGAGTTGAGTGGGCCTTGTTCCAGGGTCCTCCTACCTCCCCACCACAGGAATTTGATCCTTAAATGAGTGCTTAGCCATGCAGCTTCCTAGGGTAACTTTGGTCCAGTCTTTATCTTTGGAGGAAAGGAGAGCAAGGAATGCAGTAGACTGAAGGCAGAAGCTCTTCTTATTGTCTGCTGTCTTAAATATTCCTTTAAAGTTCTCCTTAACCAGGAATATTTTTCCTCCTGTCCAAAATGCATGGACTTGGGAGCCCTTCTCTCTTGGGTGTTGTGCATTGCTACAATTAAGGGGTGTGATGTTAATAAAAATGATGGAGGGCATAGCCCATCAGCTCCCCCCTCCCTTCAGAAGGCTGATTTGGTTGAGTTCTGCTTTGACTCTGGACCAAATCAGACATTGCTTTGCATCCATATCTAGAAGCTACATTCTTTTTTATATTTTTATTCTAGAGTAAATGAAGTTCAGATCTTAAAAGCCCCCTACCCCCAAGACTAGGGTCCTGATCTGGCCCAGGAGGGCGCTGTTTTTTAGGATGTTTTTAATGATGTATATTATGTTTTCAGTTTTATGTATTCTATTGTTTATTGTTGTTCCCTGCCTCGATCGAAATGGAGAGGCAGGTAAGAAATAAATTTTATTATTGTTATTATTATTGCACAGTACTTCACAAATGAATAAAAAGCAAAGAAAATGAAGCTGCTAGATATGGATCTAAAATAATATCTTGTCGAGGCCCTCATTGCCAGGAATCCTACTCTTTGTCCCAAAGGCAGATGGTTAGTTGACCTTGCTTGATAGCATGTGGCTTGGCTCACTCGCTTGAGTCACCTAGTGCTGTTGGCCCTGCGGACACCTGTTTACCATAGCCTCTTGTTTGCCTTGCCAGGTTGGATCTCTGGTGGCCAATGTTTTTCCCGGGAAGTAGACTGCCAGTTGCGTCCAGAATATGAGAGAATGCTGCTTGTGTGTGAGCTGTATTGATCTCAGATGGTCTTGATGGTCTTCTCCATAGGGGCTCTTCCTGTCCAGGGGAGCTGCAAACCCTTAGTGCAGTGGTTCCCAAAGTGGGCGGTATTGCCCCCTTGGGGGTGGTGGGATTGCATAGGGGGGCGTTAAGAGGCAAGGAAGCGGCGGGTGGGGGGGCTCGAGGTGGTCTTCTCCGAGAAGCGCCTCTCCAGAAGGACTTAAAACCCAGGGACACTTTTATGGGAGAAGATAGTTTGGTCCTAAGCCATCTACGGGAAGAATCCACACATGTATTAATACCATTTAAGAAGAGTCCTTTTAACGGTGAATTGAAATATTTCAAAAGCACCAAAACACTAATGAAGAGACATACCCTGCTTGGTGTGCCCTGCCATGCCGGCTGCAAAACAGAGGCGTTCACTCTCTTTTCCCTCCCTCTCTCGGCAAGCCTGCGGCGGGTGCTTTGGATTTTTAATAAATATTCAATTAACTGTTACTGTTTTGAATTTTATTCTTATTATCTTCCTTAGTGGGTCGTTGAAAACCACTATTCTGAATAATGATTTTTATAGGGTAGGGTAGGGGGCGCTGGGCATGAGTTTGTGGAACCAAGGGGGCGGTGACCTGAAAAAGTTTGGGAACCACTGCCTTAGTGCAAGGGTGTCATTAGGGGTCGGCATTCCTGGGCATGTACCAAGGCCCACAAAGAAGTCAGGAATCTGGAGGGGGGGGCTGGTTCTGCTGCTGCTCCCCTTCCTTGTTGTCGCTGTGTGTTCACCTTCCTTTTATGATCGTGTCAGCGGCCATGAGGAGAAGGATCAGCAGTTCCCATATGTCTTGCTTTTCCCCTTTGGGTGGTGGTGAGGTTTGGGCGTAGGGCAGTTTCCCCCAAACTGGGGTCCTCCAGCTGTTTTGGACTACAAGCATTCCTGACCATTGACCATGCTGGTTAGGGCTGATGCAAGTTGAAAGTCAGAGACATCTAGAGGGCACCACTTTGGAGAGGCCAAGTGGGTGGGCAGCAGTGGTGTGCAGGAGACCTGTCCACCCACTCGTCTGTTCGCAGCTCAGTTTGACCTGTATGGCACTGACCGGGCAGGGGAGTTGGATTGGATGGCCTCTGGGTTTCCCCCTGGTTATGTAGCAAGAAAGCAGTCTGGTTTTGCCTGGCGTGTATGTGTGTGCGCGCGTTCCCTGATGTAAGAGGCCTGCAATCTCCCTTCCCCTTGTTCAGTGACTCACGTCTCTATCACAGGCCCGAGTCATTTCTCACGCTCTGTGTTGCAACTTTAGAGACAAAGGCCTTCCTTGTGCCAAAGGGGAAACCTCGGCTACCTGCAATTGGGACACCGGGCAGGTGGACGCAGGGCCTGCTGTGTTCCTCTGGCAAACAGGGGGCGTTCTGAAAAGATTGGCTTCGTTCGCTTTGCCCACACTCCAGGCGCTGACTGGGAATTCCTCTTTCCTCCGCAGGACACACGACTGACGCCCCGCGATGAAAGCAGCAGTGGAAAAAGCAGTGCGGTTCATCACCCGCCTGGTGAACCGGCACGAGAAGCTGAACAGTTGGCAGGTGGAGTATTTCGGCGAGTGCCTGACCGCGATCCTGTGTGAGCGCTACACTGATCATTGGTACCCAGATAAACCCCTCAAAGGACAAGCCTACAGGTAAACGAGGGTGATTGGGGTTATTTTTTAAAAATAAATTGATGGGAGATGCTGTCAAGTGATGTTTACCTGGTAGATTTGCCTACTTTAGGAGCAACACCGAAGTAAACTGATGTCCAGGTTACCAAAACCTCAATCTAAGAGGGCTACGTTGCTGTTGTTTGAAATTGTGAAGGAAGTATTAGAATTTCAGTAAGAAAATCTGCCGTTCATTGTTAGAAATATTTTTATGTTTTTTTCTTCTTTTCATTCTGTATTTTGGCAACCCGCTGGAACCCAAAGAGCTTTAAAATCAACAACCAAAAGCCAACTTGTGACCCACCCTAAAGCTTTAAATGGTGACACCCGCCATCTGAAACACTCGTATTAGGGAGTCTGTTCCTTTAAACACAGTGGGGCTTAATTCAGAGTAAATGTGGTTAGGCTTACGCTGTTCAGTTGCAATCTTGCGTGCACTTACCTGGAAGTAAGCCCCACTGAACACAGTGGTTTTTACTTCTGAAAAGGCTTGTGCTATGTTCATCTGCCGATTCAACAGATCTAATTCAACACGTTCATTTGAACATGGCTTAAATTCTGAATGTAAAAAAACCAATGTATTGCTTATACATTGTTTTTTTTACATTCAGAATCTAGCCATGTTCAAATGAACATGTCTTCGAAATCTGGGAAAGGTACAGGGAGCTTCTAATATGAAATCCCCAAGCATCACCCCTGGACTCCCAGTGAGCTTTGTCAGTGCATCACCCTCCCCAGTAGCTTTTTAAAAATAATAGTCAAGGGGTGGAGGCTTCACTAAAGATAGGGTGTTCAGGTCCCTTTATTTTGAACACCCCACCAGTCTTTACAATGGTTCTGGAAAATCTGTCTCGGGTGAACTATGATATGGGAATCTCAGAATTCTAGGTGAACTCCTAACCCTGCCCCCTAAAATGCACACTGAGAGCATTTAATTTCTAAAATGAGAGAGTCACCAGGGGTCTTGCTCCCTAATCCCAGGAAGTGAATATTTCTTTGTCTCTCTCCCGTTCTTGACATTATATATAAAATTTCCCCTTCCCCATATCGATGTATTTCATATCAATATCTACAGGGAGACAGTGGGTTGGGTATGTATGCTTGCCGTTTTGTTAATAATCAACAACTAAACTGCACATGTTCAGAGGCATTCTGGTCTTGGGTTTGCAAGCAGATGCCAGTGCTGAGTCCTGAATGGCCACAGTTCAACCTGAGTGAATTTTGGTTTCTTGGCTAGCCCAAAGGCCGTTCTGCTGTTGTCGCTTTTACGAAAACCAGAATGCTAAAACGGCGCATCGATGACTTAAATGTGTAAAACGATCACCAAAGCAACACACGCAGTTTAGTTTAATGAAATTAGATCTGCAACAGCTGCAGATTCAGGAACAAAATTGTGATTTTTACACTTCAGAAGAAATTGAGTGTTTCTCTTTAACAGGAACATTACAGGCTTTTCCCAGCAAAGGAAGCAAGTAGATGGTTGCATAAAGAGGGCAGGGACGGGCTTTATGTGGAAATCCCTCCATGAATGCAGAACCCAGTCTCATATTTGATCTTGCACTATCAGGCTTTTGGGATTCTGTGAGGCTGAGAGAGTGAGTGAGTGAGTTCGCACTACGGATTTCCAGACTGTTGTGAGATTTGAAATAGAGATGTCTTTGACCACGTTCTAGCCAAGTCCCATTTCATGACCTCAGTTGTTTTGCAAGAATGTGACATGCAGTATTGAAGGAGCTGGCGTCTCTCTTAGGTAGCTGATTTGCAGGAGACCCAGGGCCAGCACCAGACTATATTGCGCCCTAGGCAGGCGCGTTCTGAAGCCGCCGCCCCCCGCTCGCTCACTCACCGCCCCCTCACTCGCCTGCCCACCCGCTTGCTCACTCACTCACTGCTCCCGCCCACCCCCACCCGCTTGCCGCTCCGGCTCCCCCCTCGCTCACACGCTCCAGCTCCCCCCATCGCTCGCCCGCCGCCCTCGCTCGCTCACTCACCGCTACGGCTCCCCCCTTGCTCGCCCACTCACCGCCCGCTCCCTCCCACTCCTGGCTTTGAAGCCAGGATGTTGGGGTTGGGGGACGGGGCAGAGGCTTTGAAGCGGCGCGCCTGGAAGTGGCTTCCTGGCGCGCCATACTGAAGCCTCCACCTCCAACCCCAGCATCCTGGCTTCGAAGGAGCCAGGATGCTGGGGTTGGGCAGAGGCTGGGGTGGCAGCTTTGGAACAGCACACCTGGAAGCTGCTCTAGGAGAGCAGCTTCCCAGTACGCTGTTCGGCGCCCTCGTTTGCTTGGTGCTCTAGGCAGCCGCCTGAGTTGCCTGTATGGCAGCACCGGGCCTGAGGAGACCTGCAAGTATTTCTGACTCCCCGTTGTTTTGCCAGCAGCAAATTTATTTTCCCTCGCCCTTAAACTATACTGCTGAAATGAAGAATATATAAAACACGTATATAATGCAATATGAAGTTTCCTCTCCAGAATCATTAGATACTTGCTCAATTAAAGTTCATATTTAAAAGACAAAAGTCAAATTAGACCTAGAAGAACAGCAGTTATATTTTTATCTTCGAGGCTGCACCTTGTGCTCTGCACTGTGATTCCAGGCATTGACCTGGTTCGCATGTAACAATAGCAAATCTTGGGTTCTCGACGCTTAGTAGTTCGTCAACCCACAATTTGCCACCGCTACATGCAAACAGGCCTATTGTGAACACCCTTGACTTTGTTCGCACTGTTTGTCCGGTATGCTATGAAGCAATGGTCTAATGCCTTTTTTTTTTAATGGAGTCGATTGTTTGCAGAGCAAGCTGTGAAATAACTGCATTGTACCTCTCAAGGCTATTTGTCTGATAGAACCGCAGTTTGCATACCAGCTGGCTGCTCAGCCTGTGTCACTAGCCTGCAGGTCGGACGGCAGTTTTGTTTGTAAGGCGCTATCTAGAGCTTGTTGTGCTATAGATTATTAGCTGGCAGTTCTTGTTTCAGAGTATTACACTCTTGTGCACACCCTGTACCCAAGGGTAGTGCCAGCACACTCCTGCCTGTTTACTTTCAGGTTTTTTATCATAGAATCATAGAATAGCAGAGCCGGAAGGGGCCTACAAGGCCATCGAGTCCAACCCCCTGCTCAATGCAGGAATCCACCCTAAAGCATCCCCGACAGATGCTTGTCCAGCTGCCTCTTGAAGGCCTCTAGGGTGGGAGAGCCCACAACCTCCCTAGGTTATTGGTTCCATTGTCGTACTGCTCTAACAGTCAGGAAGTTTTTCCTGATGTCCAGCTGGAATCTGGCTTCCTTTAACTTGAGCCCATTATTCCATGTCCTGTGTGAATGGTGTTTTGGCTAGATAAGGAACAGTACTTCGGAGAACTGGAACCATTTAGTATATAAAAGTGGGAACTGCAACAAAATGTTACAGCGTGGAGTGTTCTTGGCCAGTTTGCCAGCCAATCTGCCATGCCTAATTTAAGGATATTCCATTCTTTAACCAGATTTTCTGTCTCTCCTCCCCACCATGGCATTGAGGATGCTCATTCCTCATTGGGGTATTTTTTTTATGTCTCCCTCACCCCCTCTCACTTTAGGGTAAGGCTTCTTCATGCTTCTGCATACCTTGAGGGTCCCCTGATCTTGCTGATACTTCACACATAGATGATGCTGTGCGGCTACGTGGAACTTGGCATTTGGAGCATTGAGTTTGCAATTACTGTGATGATGGTTATGAAGCCTTCCTTTTTTCTTTTTCTTTTTTAAAAAAGATGTACTCATTTACACATTGTATAGGGTGGCGTTCTCCAACTAGGTACCATCCAGCTGTGTTGGACTACAATTGGCATCATTTCTTGATGGGAATTGTATTTTGACACATCTGGAGAGCTCCAGGTTGGGGTAGACTGGCATTAAGAGTTGCGATTCTTGCAAGGTCCTTGCTTGCCCTTAAAAAACAGCAACCACAAAGAATCACATGGCGCCTTAAGGATGAGTAAACCTATATATTTACCCGGTTTGCACGTAACAGCAAGCCACCGTGGGTGGATTTCACTGCGGAGACTGCTGTTGCGGTGTGCCCCCGACAGCTTGAATTTTCAAAATGGCGGCCAGCGCCACTACAACGGGAAGAGAAGTCTTCTTGTTACATGCGAGCCGTCTCACTCTGCTGTGGAAATTCTGTAGGTTGCAACCCGTTCCTTGAATATCGGGCCAAACCTCTGCATTTGGGATGCACATTCAAATTTCTGTGGAACATTTGCATTCAGAACTTGAAATGGGAAGTGTTGGGCAGATTCTGAATATGCCCTCTTCAGAGTTTCATCTGAAAGAAGGGGGCGGGTGGTTGGTTGTTGGGCCTTCATAGGAGGCTTAGAGCTTACTAGATGTATTTGGGCAGGTCTCACTTACTCAAGCTAAGCTACCTTGCAGGATTGTTGTGGAGATCAAGGGGGGGGGGCAACCAAAGTGGCTTCCTTAAGTCTCCTTGGAGGAAGGGTTGGGTGAAATGAATAAAAGCAGTGGTGGTGGTGACAGATGACAAGTTGTGTGGTTCTCTTGTATAATGATCCTAGGATCCATCTCATTCTAAACCTAGGCTCTCTTTTTCTCCTTCCTCCCAGGTGCATCCGGATTAATCAGAATCATCCTGTAGATGAGTCGCTCCTGAAAGCTTGCCAAGAATCCGGCCTGGATTACTCGGAGTTGGCGTTGCCTCGGGAAATCACCATCTGGATTGACCCTGACGAGGTCTGTTGTAGGTGAGTATGCAAGGCTGAGCTAATTTTTAACACTAAAACCTGAAGAACTAAAATGCCTAGGAGAATAAACAGGTCCCAAAGCAACCGCAGTGTAGATGCCAGGTGAGCCTCTCTGGGATTCCACAATCAAGGCGCCACCACCGAAAAGCCCTTTCCTTAGTAGCTGCTCACCTCACTTTATTTGGCGGGGGCACCCAGAGCAGGGCCTCTAGAGATGATTTTGGGCTCCAGGCAGGTATAAAAGGGAGGAGGCAACCCTTCAGATCACCTGGCCCCAAGCCGTTTAGGACTTTAGGAACGCTCTTCCAGAACATTTGAGAACTACAAGTTCAACCACAGCTTTTAAAGCTCAGCTAAAAACTTTTCTTTTTCCTAAAGCTTTTAAAACTTGATTTTGTTCTGACTTTATACTGTTAGTTTTACCCTACCCAGTGCCTGTTTACCCTACCCTGTGCCTGTTTGCATTCTCTTCCCCTCCTTATTGTTTTATTATGATTTTATTAGAATGTAAGCCTATGCGGCAGGGTCTTGCTATTTACTGTTTTACTCTGTACAGCACCATGTACATTGATGGTGCTATATAAATTAATAATAATAATAATAATAATAATAATAATAATTAATTTGAGAGTTCACGCCAGCACTTTGTAAACTAACATATCTTGGGGCGTAGATAAAGGAGTTAACCCACCTGTGCTCTGCAAGCATACACCACAAACGTGGGGGAATCACAGCCCAGCGTGGGCAGCAGAAGACACCGGCCGAAACATGGCTCAAACCCTTCTGCGACGTGGGAGGTCTCATTTCCTTGCTAAATGGCAGCAGGAAAGGTTGCTCTGCAAGGCTGCAGCAAGTGGGAAATAGAGATGTCTGTTTTGTGAAGCGCCCAGAGAGCTTCAGCTATTGGGCGGCATAGAAATGCAATAAATAAATAAATAAATAAATAAAAATTTAGGTCTCCTGCACCTTTGAATAGCTTCATAACAGACTGAAAATTGACCAGGCAATGGCTTTCTCAGCACGGGGAAAGCTTTGCCTGTTGAATTTCTGCCTGTTGCAAGAGCAGTACCGACAGCCCTAAATCGAAAGCTTCTGTGCTTGACCTTTCTTGTCTCTTCCTCCTCCGCTCAGGCTTAGGGAGAACAGCCGCCACTTCCAGGTGAAAGACGAGGAGCCCCGCAGCGGGAAAGCCAGTCCGGAGCTGGTCACGTCGGACTACCATTCTGAGTCTCCCTCGGAGTGCTCGTCGGAGGACGAGGGGATGGCCAGGGCTTCGACAAGTGAACCGGAGAGGAGCAAGGCCAAACAGGTGAGAGAGAAAGATCCCTGGAATTGAAGTTAATTTGGAGGCGAGGGCTCGTGTAGCAAGAATCAGAGTAAGAGGAGGGCCTGGGTTGTTTCTCATCCTGTACTAAAAGCACAACATCTCATTTCCTTTTCATCTGAATGTTGCAGAGGTGGGTCAGAGGGGAAACCGAGCAGGATGCCCTAAAGTCTCTGCAGAGCAAAGATCCCTTTTCTTCACCCTTTTTCAGGCCCACTTTTTAACCCTTTTGTCTGTGTTTTAAGCACAGGTGATCATCTTTCTATTCTCTTTCCCCCATCTTTTTCTCATTCTCCTTAAAATAAATAAGTTAAATTTATAAATGAACATTAATAATAATAATAATAATAATAATAATAATAATAATAACAACAATAATAATAATAATAGAACGCAATCTGCTTTAGAGCAATCCGTGACCCACTTGCGGAAGGCTGGTGCTTTAGGTGACTTGAGTGAGTGAGCCTAGCTACGTATTGTAGGCACAGTTAAAACGTGTATGCTTGCATGCACCCCAAAAGATTTCCAGGGTCACTACCCAATCTGAATCCAGCCCGCCCCTCCCAAAATCTCCCATCCTTCAAGGGGTGCTGTCTCTGGAGATCTCAGTTCGGGGGTCCCCGGTTCAAGGGACTCATGGTGCCAGATCTTCACCAAGCAGGATAAAACACTTTGAAAACATTTCGAAAAACGGTATATGGAGTGTGTCCTGGGCCCCTACAGTTGTCAAAACTATTAAACCATTTTAAAGAAATACAATTCCATCATCATCATCATCATCATCATCATTATTATTATTATTATTATTATTATTATTATTATTATTATTATTATTATTATTGCAGTAGTGTAGATATTGCCATGGTTGGCAGTTTCCCACTCTCACTAGGTGCTGGGGCCTGCGTCCAAGTCCAGCATGTCCATAGCATGAACCTCTAGTCTTCCTGGTCTGGTTGGCCTCCCTCTCCAAAATCCTGGTCATTGATTGTGCATCAGTGTAAAAGGGTGTTAACTGGAAGCTCATCTGCAGGAGGTTGTCCCTGATTGGGGAAGTCTCAAGAACGCTTATTTAATAGTAGTAATTCAGGTCTCCTTCGACTTATGGCAACCCTATGAATCAGCGACCTCGGTTCCGTTCACATCTGTTGTTAAACCACCCTGATTTCGTGTCCGTATCTTCCTTTACGGATTCCATCCAGCTCTTGTTTGGTTTTCCTCTTTTCCTTCTTCCATCTGTCTTTTCTAATGAGTCCTTTCTTGTCATTAACTGTCCAGAGTATGTCATAAAGTTTCAACAGTAATCCCGATTGGATTTCTGTAACGTGCTCTACGTGGGGCTGCCTTTAAAGAGTGTTCGGAAACTCCAGCTGGTTCAAAGAGCTGCAGCCAGATTGTTGACTGGGGCTGGTTACAGGGAGCAGACAACTCCCCTGTTAAAAAAGGCTCCACTGCCTTCCAGTCTGTTTCCGGGCACAATTCAAAATGCTGTTTATGACCTATAAAGCCCTATATGGCTCAGGTCCAGGTTATTTGAAAGACCGTATTCTCCCTTATGAGCCTGCCCGTGCTTTGAGATCTTCTGGAGAGGCCCTTCTTTCAGTCCCATCATCTTCAAAGGCACGCTTGGTGGGAAGGTGGGAGAGGGCCTTCTTAGTGGCTGCTCCAGTGCTTTGGAACTCTCTTCCCGGGGAAGCTAGACTGGCTCCCTCCTTGATGGGCTTTCGGAAGCAGGCAAAAACCTGTTTGTTCCAGCAGGCCTTTGGAGAGTAATTTGGTCCCCCATCTATGTTAATGGCTTGTAATTTTGTTGTGCATTTTAAACGTGTGTTGTTTTTTTACATTTCTTTTCCTATGTTTTACAATGTATATTTTAAACTTTGTAAGGCCGCCTTGAGGCCCAGGATCGGGCAAAAGGCGGGATACAAATAAATACAATACAACAACAACATTTTTGCTTCTAGTGAGAGGTCTGGCTTAATTTGTGTTCTAGGACCCACTCGTTTTGTCCTTTTCTGCAGTGCACGGTATCTGCAAAACCCTCCCGATTTTGACAGCTCTTCTGTTTCTTCTTTCTTCCAGGCTACTCAGTATTACTACAATACCCCGTCTCCTCTCTGGATCCCGCACCCTCAGATGGTGGTCAGCTACATCCCCGCCTACCAGCCCGTCACCTTCTATTACATACCACCGGCTACTGTCCCAAAACCGCCGGTCACCAGGAAACCCAACCCGAACCTGGTGAAACGCCTCACCAAGCGGGCCTCCAAAGTATGAGGGTTGTGGGGAGGTGGAGGAGAGAAAGTGAGGCCAGGTGGAGCCTGTGGTTCCTGATCACATGCCTCAAGCAGAGTTGTGCGTGTTTCAGGGTTGGGGGGTGGGTCACCTTGTTTCCATGGTGCTAAACGACTGTAGCATTCAGATTGTGTATATTACTTCGCACTTGATCGTGCACTTGGAACCGGAAGCCTGGGTTTTAACATGGGTCTGGCAGAGGAAAAGAAATTGGGACTAGGACACCTGGGTTCTTTTCTCTGCTCTGGAAGGGAAAAGGGTGTCTAGTAGTTAGAGCAGTCTAGGCAGGGGAGCTGGATTTAACAAAGTTTCTATTATTAAGCTCTTGGAGAGGATTGAGGTTTAGTGGGAAAGAATTCTCACCCCTTCAGCCATTTCCTTTTCTCCAAACATTTTAGCGCTTCTGTAAAAATGGCATAATAATGGAAACTTTGTATATTCTGCACTTTAAAAAATAACAAGAAAACAGAAATTCTGCTGCTGCCAAAGAGGGGATAACCATTGTTGACCTCTGTTAATTCATTGTACATTTGCATATGCTGGCTTATTTTGCATAACTTATTCTGCTTCTGCGGGGCAAAGATGACTAGAGCTATGTGTCCCCTGTCTGTGGCTGCTCTTCTTTCTGCCTGCCCCATCATTTCCAGCCTCTGAAATTTCTCCCAAGTATTTCCCTTGCACTTCCAGTTCTTTTATTTTTACAACTTTAAGGGCTATAAAATATTTTTTAATTAGAATGCCAAATGTTGTATCCAAAAGCCATTTCTATGCTTGCCACAGTGGGCTCTGGGAATACCCACAGCTGCAAAGATAATACTTACCTACCTCAAGCAATGCTGATGTAAAGAGGAGTGAGCAAGGGAGAGTTTAACTATTATATTTTGAAGGATTTTTGGAGCTTGACTTGAATGACTTGTTGTTGGGCAAAGTATTATTATTGTTATTATTATTATTATTATTATTGTTGTTGTTGTTAATAATAATAGTTAATATATATCCTGTAAATAACAATTGCGAGCTTTTTAATTTATGGAATGCGCTTAGTTGTGTAAATATCTTACCTGCAGCTTGTTTTTATGCACCATTGATACAATGTATTTTTACCTTTTTTAAAAACCAAATCTTTCTATGAAAAGCTTGAAAATGATTTATTAAAAAAAAAATATAAAACGATGCTAGTGTCTGCAACTGTTGAATGGATGGTTTTCTGTTTTCAGGGAGGGTGCTCAGATGGAGAGGAAGAGATAAGGGCTCCTGTACCTTTAGTTTCCACCCTAACAGGTTTCCACCCTAATGAGCTCATAGTCTTAAAAATATTGACAAGGTGGAAGGTAAAAAGGGTGAATCTGTGGTGGGCGGGAGAGAGAGAGAGAATATGTTGTTGTCCAGTTCAGTTGCAAGTTTTTAGTCTTCCTTTCAAAAGGGACTGAGGCTGATACCTTGAACCCACCCTAGTTTTCAGGCAGGATTGGAGGGAAGACAGCAGCACGCAGGTTACCCATTTATACACACACTATACATACATATATACACACACACACACACACACACACACACACACACACACACACACACACACAGGGTGACCATATATATGAAAAAGAGGACAGGGTTTCTGCACCTTTTTAACAGTTGTTTAGAAAAGGGAATTTCAGCAGGTGCCATTTGTATGCATTTAGCACTTCGTGAATTTCTCTCATCACCACAGTTAAAGCTGCAGGAGCCCTGCCTAGCATGACCAGATACAAAAGAGGGCAGGGCTCCTGCAGCTTTAACTGTGGTGATGAAGAGGGAATATCACCAGGTGCTGCCTGCATACAAACGACACCTGCTGAAATGCCCTTTTCTATACAACTGTTAAAGATACAGGAGCCCTGTCCTTTCCATATGAAACATAGACTAGTAGAGTTGGAAGCCCTCCCCCTCCCCCGCTCAATGCAAGAATCCACCTTAAAGCATCCCTGACAGATGGTTGTCCAGCTGTCTCTTGAAGGCCTCTAGTGTGGGAGAGCCCACCACCTCCCTAGGTAACTGGTTCCATTGTCTACTGCTCTAACAGTCAGGAAGTTTTTCCTGATGTCCAGTCGTAATCTGGCTTCCTGTAACTTGAGCCCGTTATTCCATATCCTACACTCTGGGATGATTGAGAAGAGATCCTGGCCCTCCTCTGTGTGACAACCTGTCAAGTATTTGAAGAGTGCTATCATGTCTCCCCTCAATCTTCTCTTCTCCAGGCTAAACATGCCCAGTTCTCCCAGTCTCTTTGTTTCCAGACCCCTGATCATGCTTCTACTAGTCTTATCCTATAAGTCAACCGCTCTGCTGGCAGGAACAGTGCCTGCACAGGCTGGCAGGAGGAAGCCCTGCTTTGTCACCCTATACATCCCTGGCAGGGCTCCTACATCCTGGAGGGGTTTTGGTTGGGTTTTTTTGCCCATCAGTGAACCTCTGTGCTAAGAAAAGCTTCACCTGTTGGATTCCTGCCTGGTAAGTAAGTGTTAAAAGTCCAGGACCCCTCCAAAGAGTGGGGAGTGTTAATTCGTACATCAGGATTGTATGTACTCCGCTACAAGGAAAATAACAGCGATAATCTTAACAGCATACTCAAAGTAAGAGGACTGGGGGTTGCACAGTAAATCGTTCAAGCTGCAAAAGTTTTCCTGCGGAAAGTTAAAAATCTCACAGCTTTAGGAAAGGGAAGTGATCACAAACGGAATAGTGAGTGCTTCGAGCTGCAATTCTGCCTAAGGCCCAGCAGGGTGGGCTATTTCCCTGCATGTGTGTGAATGGCCGGCGACCAAGGACAAAACCACACTAGTGCTGCAAAATCACATTTTCTGCCATGGGAGGAAGTTAATTCGGGTGACCCTATGAAAAGGAGGACAGGGCTCCTGTATCTTTAACAGTTGTATTGAAAAGGGAATTTCAGCAGGTGTCATTTGTACATATGGAGAACCTGGTGAAATTCCCTCTTCATTACAACAGCTGCAGGTGCCCTGCCCTCTTTTAAATCTGGTCACCGTATAGCTCCTGCAGCTTTAACTGTTGTGATGAAGAGGAAATTTCACCAGGTGCTGCAGGCATACAAATGACACCTACTGAAATTTCCTTTTCTATGCAACTGTTAAAGATACAGGAGCCCTGTCCTCTTTTTCATATGGTCATGTAGATGCTTTTGAGGGGAGGGGACACCCACCCACTCACCCACCGCAAGCCACCTGTCTTTCCCTCCTAATCCTTCACCTAACAATCCTAATATTGAACCAACAGCAGTACAGAGTTACAGCTGCCGACTCGGTTTCTTGTCTTAATACAATACTCGGGTTTGTTTAGGGTGACCATATGAAAAGGAGGACAGGGCTCCTGTATCTTTAACAGAAAATTCCCTTTAATAGAAAAGGGAATTTCAGCAGGGGTCATTTGTATATATGGAGAACCTGGTGGAATTCCCTCTTCATCACAACAGTTAAAGCTGCAGGAGCTGTACTAGAGTGACCAGATTTAAAAGAGGGCAGGGCACCTGCATCTTTAACTGTTGTGAGGAAGAGGAAATTTCACCAGGTTCTCCATATATACCAATGACAACTGCTGAAATTCCCTTTTCAGTACAACTGTTAAAGATACAGGAGCCCTGTCCTCCTTTTCATATGGTCACCCTAGGTTTGTTAGTCCCTTTTATGCTGGGGATGGGGAACTGGATGAACGGGGGGGGGGGGGAGGGAGTAATATGGGAAATGGAGACAGTGGGGGTGTTTTTTTGTGTGTGGAGGGGGATGTTTGCCTAGTCAGGCATTACTGGTGCTAGGTTGTTTGGGCCTAGTTAAATGTTCTCCGTATCATATGTAAGGTTTGCAAGATTATAAAATGAGACACAAGAGTCTGAATGAGAAGGAACGCCATTTACTTAGCAGTGTGCTGCTATCCAACTATATACAAAACTTAAAAGAATCAGATTCTCTCATGCATCCAATCCAAGTGCAGACGGACATCTTTGCAGCTGAACCCTGCCTAAGTGTGGCTTGATAATGTAGTACTTAGCAGATGATAACAAATTATCTTTTCTTGCTAAGAAGAGCACACAGTCACGCTGTTGTTCTAAATTGCAAAATTAGCAGTCCTATCTCTGGGCTGCACCCTTATCTAACAAGGTCTGAGGCCCTTTGTTTTAAAATGACAAATGCAGCCCTTCTAGGCCCACCAGGTCTTTCTTAAAACCGCCCAGAGAGCTTCGGCTATTGGGCGGTATAAAATAAATAAATAAAAAATAAATAAATAAACAGATGGGCCTAACAACTGTCAACATTTGATTTTAGGAAGATTCCTCCCTTGTAAGGCCAAAGCAACTGCAAAGAAACGGATGAGTTGGTGGCCACCTTAGGCCTGCTTTTCACAGAAGTTTGAAGTGCACACACATGGGCAGGGGATTGGGCCTATTTCCCTCCTGCTGTGAAAAGATTTGCATGCCGATTTTTGCAAACCATCTCTTAAAGAAGGTATAGCACATTTGCTAGGGTGACCAACTGTCAGGATTTCCCCAGATTTGTCCTGGTTTTTGTTCTTTCCATGGTGTTCGGGGGATTTTCTATAATTTTCAATAATGTCCTGGAATGATACACCTTCCTTTTTAAGGCTGCCATTAGCATGGCAGGAGGGAATGACATGCTTTCTTGAGGCACATCATTCCCCCACCCCAAGCTCCAATTGAGGTCTTAAAGGGGAAAGTGGGTCATTCGTGGACATTATAGAAAAGGCCCCAATTGGAGTGGATGGTGGTGGTGCAGAATGAAATCCTTTCCCCTCCTCCACTCCAATCGGGTTCTTTAAGGTGGCGGGGGAATAACGTACTTTCTGCAGGACTCAGAAAGCTGCTTCCCCCCCACACACACTAGGTGTCCTCTTTTTTGGTTTCCCAAATAGGGTCACCCTAACATTTGCTGGCAATCCTGGACATAAAACAGTCCAGAACTTGGGCACAATCTGATGGGCGGAGATAGTACAGAGTATTGTGGGCAAAACCTGACCAGCTTTTAGGACTGGGATACTGGTTACCTGGTAGAACCCAATTTTACTGGATAAACCACTCTAATTGTGCCTGGGAATCCACAGCTGACAGTATTGTCACTTATTTTCAGGCCCTGTTACTTGTGCCCTTAGAAGTGCTAGTAAAAGCTTCATTTACTACATTTCTGCAGGTTAAGGAAGCTGTAAATACACGGGGAGTCCTGACAGGAAAGGAAGGGGGAAACAGCCCTATGCTGCACCTGTTGGATTTTTGCTTGTCATGTAATTGTTGAAGGCACAGGCGGCACCCTTATACTTTGGAGATTTATAACATAGTTACAAAAGACATTGGTGACATGCCAGAGTTCCTGTACCTTTAAGCACTACTATATAAGGTGCCAGGAGGCACACAGCTACTCCAAACACCAATAAAAAGTGATAATTATCAAATAACCCATTTATTTACAATTTGTAAAGATATGTAAAACAAACTGATGTGTCTCAAGGTGGTTAACAATCACGATGTTGAATACTATAATCACCAATAATATATACCATACATGAAAGAGTACAATTATAATACGGTCCAACAATATTACAGACTTTTATAACACTTAGCACCTGAGACAATACCATCAGAATAATATATATACAAAAATAGGGTTTCTTCTCATTTTCTATTCTTTTCAGCGTTGTCAATGCATTGAATGACAGGAATTTGCAATTAAATTTCCCGTTTTCGCTGTTCCAGCTTCTTCGGACTTAACGCCATATCAGGTAATACCCTCATTAGAACTGCTTCTGTCTCGGGGGAAACAATCCCTCCAGTTAAACTCGGCTTCATTATTTATTTTAGTCATGGACAGACCGCGAGCAGCTTTAAGCACCCTTTAAGCACCGCCATGTCAAGGAAAAATTCAACTGGTGAAGCTTTCTCATCACTGCCTCTCCATTCCAGGAGCAGCTTTGCGGACTGAATTCAGTTATGGCACAAAAGCCCTGCTTGGAAAAAAAAAATCCGGCCATTCTTTGTGATCATATCTGAGAAGCAGATCAACTGTTTCCTAAGGGGCTCCGCCTAGGGTAGCCCTGTGTCCTCATTTACAGAAGTCAGATCTCTGTTTGAAGGCTACCAGAAGACTGTCTTTTATTTGAGGGGTTACCCTGTCCAATTCCAGTTCAAAGACGAAGAACCACATAAAGTGTTTCCCATTAATAGCACCTGAACCAAGACTGAACAGGCAGGCAGGAAAGTCACCTGATCACAGACTTCCTCTCAATCACGAGATGTTTAAACTATAATAATGTCTATATTTGCATTTATCCCTATAAATTAGCAGAGCCACCTCTTATGCAAATCACGGCCCCCCTTTGGCCCTCTTTTTGGGTGATGATTGGCTTCTTTTTGGGGCGATTCATAAGTAGACACTATACTTTAACAATTGCCCTAGGAGTAAACAAAGCAAAACAAAATGGAAAACCTTAGCAGATGAAGTGTTTCCTGGCATGGAGGTAAGTGGTGGAACCAAGGCCTCAGCTAGACCGTGGGGGTTTACGGCGACGATCTCGCAATTTTATGATCGTGAGATTGTTGCCCTAGTCTACATGTGGTGCGTGACATTGCACCCGCCATTATTATTATTTTTGTTAAAGCAGACAGAGCGCAAGTGTGAAAAATTGTGAGTTGTTTTTTTTAAAAAAAATACTTTCCCTGCTCACCCCACCCCACCCCACCCCACCCCGATGGCCACAGAGCTCCTGAGGAGCTCTGTGCCCCATGCACGGTTCCCAGCTCCTTGCGGTTACTCGCGAGGAGTCAGGATAAACTGCGACACCTGCCCACACATTCTGTGGTCTTGGGATCAGTCTGAGACTGGGAAAAGCAGGCTAGAAGTGTAGGGCGAGATCCCGGGGAAAGGGAGGGAACGACATCCCTCCCTGCTCTTGGGAAACCCTGTGCCCAGGGATGATTCCTGGGCGATCCCAGGGATATCGCCCCGTCTAGCTATGGCCCAAGTTTCACCTGCTAGGTATGTTTTTTTTTTACCAGCTGTAAAAAAAGAAGTGGATGGGGTGGTGGAGGGAAA
Source organism: Elgaria multicarinata webbii (assembly GCF_023053635.1). Taxonomy (NCBI): domain Eukaryota; kingdom Metazoa; phylum Chordata; class Lepidosauria; order Squamata; family Anguidae; genus Elgaria; species Elgaria multicarinata. Next base: position 25,885,922 of record NC_086183.1, read on the forward strand.
GAGAGAAAGGAGGTTGATAACTTTTAGGCTTTTCATCAGGCTATTAAAATTCTTTACCGGATTTCACAAGGCAGTCTGAACCAATTAGCCCTCTCAGTTCAGGAGTTTTGTAATTGTTCCTAGAATCTTTTAGAGAACTCTTTCTGAAATGTGTGCCCATGCATATGCACCCTGCTGCTAATTGTTAGGGTTTGGGGTGCGAATTCCAACACAGGCAATAGCAAAGGAATAGAAAATTATCTCTCTGACTACCTCCTGAAAACTCAAGGAAACCTCATAATAGCAAATCAGCAGCTCTTGCTGAACGCTGATGGAGCAAGTGAGGGCAGAGCCAGTCCTGACTGCAGGGGCAGTGAGGGTCCATGGCCGGGCACTGCCAATCCTCTTAAAATCTTGGCCAGACGGGGAAAGAAGCATTGCTGACTTTAAAATGCTATCTTCCTCTGGAATGTCAGCCCCCTCAGCCCCCAAAGGAGATCTGCCCTACACTTTGATAACCATAGCTTTAAAGAATTGCACAGTGTCAGGTGCGTCATATTTTTTTTAAAAAAGAGCGCTTCGGCTATTTGGTGGTATAGAAATGTAATAAATAAAAAGGTGTCCCTAATTTCAAAGGAATAAAGAAATGTTTGCTGCCTGCGACGAACCGTAGACTTGAGACACTAGGGCGTGTCATTCAGAGGGTTAAAAATTATTTTCCACAAATTTTTGAATTAGGAGATCTAAAAATATGCCTTTTGATGTCAGGAATTCAAATCTGCTATTATTTTTTTGATTGGACAACATTTAGCTCGGTCAATTGGGACTTGAACAAAACGCATATTCACTGCTCTCGGAAAACAGTGTATAATGCTAAGAAGCATTTATTTTCTGTTGTATAAAACATACAGTTGCCATAAAACATCTCTTTCTAAACAAAGAACAACAAAACGTAATAACACCCCTTTAAAAATTATGCAATAAGTTTCATTAAGTCTTGTTTTGATTCATTCTTAGACATCAACCGCCGACTTGCTTCTTGACCGACACGCTGGTGAAGAAAGAGAAGAGATGGTGAGAATCCCCCCAAAAATGGGTGCTGACCCAGCCCAGCAAGGGGGCAAAGCTGAGATGCCACATTCCTTGCATAGAGTCCCCGATTTGCAGTTTGGCCAAAAGAGGTAAGCTTCTAAAGAGATTAGTGACAGATTTGTTTTCTTTTTGGATGCTCAAGACCCCAAGCAACTGCAGAAAATGTGTTTGCCACCTTTCCCAAAACGAGTCTTGTTTTTTTCGTAGCAGGGCTCCTATGCATGACAGGCAGACACCTAACAGGTCAATCCTTATCCATCGTTCCATATCCATGCTGGGGAAAAGAGAAATCCATTGAACAGGTATGCCGCGCAAAGCACATCTGGGAACCAGGATTTTACACGTGGCGATGGCAGCGTCCAGATGTTTTCCCCACTGCAGTTCCTTTCCTGGCCACCGCTCGTGCACACCTGCGCATGCCTGGGTGATGTAATAGATGAGGTGGACCAATAGGATGTGGACAAATGACGTGTAATATCTGGACTATATATGCTGTGGTTTGAATGTGGCATGTTGTGACCCTGTCTTTGCTGCGTGAGCGCCAGGTCTCACCTGTTCTCGAGAATAAATGTTTAGTGCCCAACAACGCCTTGCTTGTGATCTTTCGTAAGTGTCTCAATATTGGATTTGAACGCACTTGGATTAGCATAATTTATGCAACACTGGCAGAAACAAATGTGGCAGCCATGTTTATATACAGGTCTTAATTATTTTTACAAATGTTTCAATCAAATATATATATTCCCTGAAGTTAAATGGGTGGAAACGTTTACCAAGTGTACTTATTTCTTTTAGTAGAGCCTCAAGATACACCAGTTGGATCCATATGCAAAAGACATACACTTAGAAATAGAATTAAAGTATTCTGAGCCCAGGAATTTGTTTTCAGTGCCAGAACTGTATAAAATTAACAGCCCTTGTTCATGGAAATCTACTCTAAGTTACACCAAGCTTCCTTCAACGCAGTATAATTTTTTGGTCGGTGGGGAGGGGAGAGATTGTTTTGTTGTTACTATGGTTAAGCAGTTCAGAGTCAAAAATCCTTGCTGATCTCCTGTTAATATGATAGAGGAATTAGGGTAAATGGCAAAAGCTGACCTTGTACGATGAAACAAGAATACTGTGGGCCTGTTCAGAAGACACCTTAAACCCTGCTAGTTAAGGCTTTTGGTTAAGCAACAGGGTTTAAGGTGTCTGGTGCGATGCATTTTGCTAAACCCTGCTCTCTCACTGGCCACAGTTGGACCGTCTGCAGCAAGGTTAGTGGCTCTAACCATGGTTCAAAGTGTTGTGTGCAACAGCACGGCTTGTGGTCAGTGCTAACCCCAGTTTCTCTAACCACAGAGCCTGAAGTGTCATCTGGTGTCTCTACAAACCAAATAAATAAAGCTGAGCTTCTTGTTCAAAGCAGAGGTTCCCGTGAGGTGTCATCTGCAAATCAAGATAAAATTGCAAATCATGAAAATTCTAGACTGATTTATTCAAAGGTCTTGAATGCATTAAGCAAAGCAGTAGCATCTAGAGTAAAATTTGCAAACAATGCAGAGTTGCAACGATTTAAGCCATTGATTAAAAGTCTGGGGGCATGCAGAGTCCAAATGCTTTTGCTGATAGCAAATATGCACTTGCAAATAAATGTGGAACCACTGCAAAAGTGAAAATTGCTTTTCTTTCCTTGAAAGTCAAACAGCAGGCGGTGGGGTGAGAGGAAAAAACGAAATCAGATGGCATGTTGCTACTCACATGATCTCATGTGGCAAGTAAATCAGCTTGGGAAACCCAGCAGGAAATCTGGACAAGCGTTGGTTCTTCTTTTCTTTTTGTTTTCCTTTTGAGCTAAAAGACTTAAAATAACTAACACATGTGCTCCAGGGTTAGTGATTTTTTGAAGAATTGTTTGCAAAGCTGACCTAAATCTCGCTCTTATAGCTTTACAGACGTTGGCAAGTTTGTGATCAGATTTGCAAAAGGTTCACACTGTTAGTGGTGGCAGTCTGTCTTTAAAGGCTCCTGTTCCATTCCTGTGCCAATAATAATAATAATAATAATAATAATAATAATAATAATAATAATAAATAATAATAATAATAATAATAATATACTTCTTACCTGCCTCTCCAATTGGATCGAGGTGGGGAACAACAGCAATCATAAAATACATAAAATACTGATTAAAAACACAGCATACACTGTTAAAAACATCCTAAAGGCATCCTAAAAACATCCTAAAAGTAACCTAAAATTCCACTGGATAGGCCTGCCGGAAGAGATCAGTCTTGATAGCTTTCTTGAACACTAAAAGACTGTCAAGCTGACAAGTCTCTTCCAGCAGGCTATTCCGCAGTCTGGGAGCAGCAGAAGAAAAGGTCCTCTGGGTAACAGTTGTTAATCTAGGTCGTAGCTAGACCTAAGGTTTATCCCAGGATCATCCTGGGTTCATCCCTGCCTGAGCACTGGATCCCCTGTGTGTCACCTAGATGAACAGGTTTGACCCCTGGGCGATCCAGGGATAAACCTTAGGTCTAGCTATGGCCCTAGTATTTGCTGACTGAAGTAGATTTTTCCCAGAAGACCTGAGTGTGCGGGGCGGATTGTACGGGAGAAGGCGATCCCACAGGTAGCCTGGACCCAAACCATGTAGGGCTTTAAAGGTAATAACCTACACTTTATACTTTGCCCAGAAACTAATTGGCAGCTAGTGAAGAGTTTTTAAGACTGGTATAATGTGGTCACCCCTAGATGTACCAGTGACCAGCCTGGCTGCCATATTTTGAACTAGTTGAAGTTTCCTGACTAGGCACAATGGTAGCCCTATGTAGAGTACATTGCAGAAGTTGAGCCTTGAAGTTACCAGCACGTGCACTACCGTCTTTAGGCCTTCTAACTCTAGGAAGGGGTGCAGCTGGTGTATCAGCCGAAACTGATAGTAGGCACTCCTGGCCGTCGCATCTATCCAGCCTGTCATTTGGAGCAACGGATTCAGAAGTACCCCCAAGTTGCGAACACTGTTTTTCAGGGGGAGTGTAACCCCATCCAGAACTGGTTGACACACCTCCAAACCCAGGTTGTGGCCTTTGACAGCGAGCACCTCCATCTTGTCTGGATTCAGCTTCAGTTTGTTTTTCCTCATCCAGCCCATTACCGACTCTAAGCATTTATTCAGAGGAGACACGCTATCCTTAGCTGACGCTGTTGTCGAAGGTATGGAGAAATACATTTGGGTGTCATCAGCATACCGATAGCACCCTGCCCCATACCTCCGGATGCTCCCTCCCAGTGGTTTCATGTAAATATTAAATAGCATTGGGGAAAGAATAGCACCTTTAACAACAGTTTGATTACACAGCCATAGACTGGCTTCACACCACACGCTAACCCAGACTGCATGGTTGAATATGGGTTGTTGCTGAGCTGTGGAGTGTTGTGGTATCATGGATTATCGTGCTGTCTGAACACAGCAGGTTTTTCACAGGGTAGCTTGTTCACCATGCAGCGTGGCTTATTTTCCTCGAATGAGCCACCTTGGAAATCCATGGCTTGTTGTTGGGTTGTTGAGAGTGGTTAACAAACCACAATGTGGGGTTAGCAAGCCACCCTGCAGAAAATGCACTATATCCAGACAACACGATAACCCACGGTTCAACAATAACCCACATTCAACCACTAAGTGTGGTTTAGGGTGCTGTGTGAGCCCATCCATGTCAAAAGTGGTGGGCTGGGCGTGGGTATTCCAGGCTGCTGCCTGACTGTTTTTAGCTTTCATTAAAGCTATGTACGTAAAGCATATCGCTCTATAAGAAGTAAATATGTTTCTGCCCTCCAAGATTCTGGACAAAAGAATTCAAAATCACTGGAGATCCCAAATATGCACTCTTGTTTTTAAATTTTTTGGAAAGTTAACTTTTATTAATATGGAATTTAATTACATAACTTTCAACATGTCATGCTGCCTGAATTTATTTTATTTATTTATTGCATTTTTATGCCGCCCAATAGCTGAAGCTCTATGGGTGGTTCACAAAAATTAAAACCGTTCAAAGTATAAAACGAACAGTATGAAATCGTATGTTCAGTCTGTTCTGCAATGATTCCCAGGCCCCTGGGCACAGAATTTCTGTCTCTGGGTCTTATTGGCAGACATTAGCACAGGTGATAAAGCATTGTTCCTGCACGATGGAGAGCTTCACCTGTTGATTTCTGTAGATCAAGCTTCTGATAAAAACAAAGGAACGGGTAGAGTTGGGGGGGGGGTCAGTTGGCAATCCTAGAGGGATCAAAGAAATCTAAGCATTGAATGTTCAGGGGAGCTAAGAGTTCAGTTATTATGAGAAGATGTTGGTCAGTTACAGTAAATCTGGAGAAAGACCTCTGAGGAAGACCTTTCATTGAGCGCTGACACCGGTCTTTTGCAGGAACTTGTCCCTTGTTAATTTCCCTTTTGGTTTTGTCTGTTGAACCTTGGGTTTTGCGTTCAGACTATTGATCCAACAGTATTAGATTGAGATGTTTATTAGGAATAAGGGTGTTTTTTTGCGGGGGGGGGGGGTTAGGAATGGATGTTTTCATTAATTAAATCATATTTCTCAGAATTACACTAGCCTGCAAAAACACATCACCAATATGTCACTCATACTCATACTCTCTAAATAATACCAAATTCTTATTCTTCCCTCTCTTTCAATAGAGTAGGTTTATACTGCCACCAAACAACCCTATTATTCCTATTATAATGCATTACAAATTATAAAACCAATGACGTTATTGGGGGACATAGGCAGAACTCCCCCCATTTTTGGGGAGGGAAGTCTCTCCTTTTTATACTGAACGCCCTTATCTTTGTTTGTGCAAACCCAACTGAACATTCTACATTCTACAAATTTTGCTTTGTGTGTTATACAAATTCCCTTATTCCCCTGAAACATTAAAGCTAATACAAACAAATTTGTTAGCCTATTAGATTATAGGATGTTCTAAAATTCCCGTAGTTTTCTTTGACTCTTCATCCTTATTTTCGGGGTGGTGGTTTCCAGTCTAGGATGGAGGTATTTATCGATAACTTAAACTGATTTATTTATGAGGCTGATACACAAGAAGAGATGGAAGGAGACCGGGGTGTACTTGAAGGTCAGTCCACAATTAATTCATTGTACTTTATTCCACTTCTGTTTAAGACCCTCTGTCTAAGGTGCTTGAGGGTGAGCAGGAGTCGGGGCTCAGAAGAACAGAAGAACCTAAGAAGAGCCCTGCTGGAACAGACCAAGGGTCCATCTAGTCCAGCACTGTGTTCACACAGTGGCCAAACAGATGTTGGCCAGGAAATCACAAGCAGGACACAGGTGCAACAGCACCCTTCCATCCATGTTCCCCAACAACTAGTGTATACAGGCTTACTGCCTCTGATGCTCCTTAACAGCTGTGTCAAACAGGGAACTGTTGCTTGTCATACAGGGATGAGAAAAGTTCTGTTTATCAAAGGTTCCCTCTTCATCACAACTCCATATTGATAATTGGTACCAAAGGGTGCAGTAGATTGCTCTCTTAGAAAAGTTGATGCAAAAACTGAGGAACGCATGAGGACAACTAAGTGAAGATAAATCTGAGGGGGTATGGCAGGAATTTATTGATTATGTGAACAAAGAAGAAGATGAGAGAACACCTCCTTCAGCGTATATAGAGTTATGGAAAGTCTAGGTGGTGGATGGATAAAGAGACTAGTTTCCGGGGTGCCCTAAATTAAATTAAATTAAATTAAATTAAATTAATTAATGTTAAACAACCTGAAACCCAGATGGGAACATGTATTTATATTTGTACAGACTCCAAATGCATATATATGTTGTATTGCTTGACCTATGTAACCAGAACTGTAAAAATATTTTATATATATATATATATATATATATCTTTTCAGTTTCAAAAAAAAGAAGGAAGACAACTGTCAAAGAAAGTGCAGCCCTGTCCTCCTTTGTACCTGATCATCCTACCTACTCATTGCCAGTGTTACAACAGGTGAAGCATTCATTCTCCATCATCTTAGGCCATAGCTAGACCTAAGGTTTATCCCTGGATCGTTCAGGGGTCAAACCTGTTCATCTAGGTGACACACAGGGGATCCAGTGCTCAGGCAGGGGCGAACCCTGGATGATCCCAGGATAAACCTTAGGTCTAGCTGTGGCCTTAAAAACATACCCCTCCCCCGTCAAACCAGGTTTCTAACCCCAAATTATTACGTTACAGAACACACGCAAGTTCAGTTTTCAAATGAGAGGTAGGAGGGGAGCATTATAAACGGATAAGTTCACATCCTTTAATGGTGGACAGATATGACCAACTCAATTGGACGCTACGCTGTATCTCATGGGCCTGGCAGCGTCAGACAGCTCTGGGGCTTAGGTTGATCTTGCTCTTCTGAATTCTCTTCAGCTGGTTTCTCTTCTTCCCTAAAATCATAACCGAGAGTTCTGCTGGATCCAATTTTAACCCACAGCAACCCACTGTTTTTGGATTATGTCAAATGCAAGGGCAAAGCTGTTTCTTTCTTCCTGCAAGCGTGCTTTCATTTCAGGCACTCCTCCTCCTTAGGGGTAAACTCTCAATCTTTCCAAGCCAAGCTAAGGTTCCAACTTCCGATGGCTTCCCACCCTTCACGAAAATAGTAGTTTCTGTGTCATAATGGCCTTCTATGAATCATAATTTCTCTCTCCCTCCCAATGGCTGGTGCATCATTATTCAGCACAGAAAGGAATCATGGGGGAATCTTATGCAATAACCCGCTTGTCTTTCATAGCCATATGGAAGATGGGTCTGGAGGTCAATTAACACATTTGGAGGGTCTCAAATAATATTGTATTGCTTCCCTTCTATTGCGTTTTTGCTTACTTTAGTGCTGGTTTATGGAAGCTTTTTAGACTGCGGCTTTTATTGCTCTGTTTCATAGTGCTGCTGGTTCCAGTTATGATGCTGAAGATAGATTGCAGTTCAGCAAAGAACCCTGGCAGAACATGTTCAGAGTAACCATAGTTGGCTCTACCGGGAATAAAAGGAAGCCTTCCAGGTCATAACGCGGCTTCTACACAGGGTTAAGGACATAAGAAGCATCTTGCTGGATCGGACAAAATGTTTCTCTAGTTCCAACATTCTGTTTCCACAGTGGCCAACCACGTCCCAGTAAGAAGTCCACAAGCAAGCCAAGAGTGAAATAGCATCCTCCCTTTCATTGGGTTGAAATTCAACAGCTCTCTTTTTAGCATATAGCTATGCAAGCTTTCAGGTTTCAAAGAGCTAGGTTTACCACCCCTTCCTTACTTTGAGGAACGATTCCTTATTTATTATTATTATTATTATTTATTTATTTATATAGCACCATCAATGTACATGGTGCTGTACAGATAACACAGTAAATAGCAAGACCCTGCCATAGGCTTACAATCTAATAAGTTGTAGTAAACAATAAAGAGGGAAGGAGAATGCAAACAAGCACAAGGAAGTGTAAACAGGCTAGGGAGAAGCTAACAGTATAGAGTCAGAACAAACTCAATATTTGAAGGCTATAGGGAAAAGAAAAGTTTTTAGCTGAGTTTTAAAAGCAGTGATTGAGATTGTAGTTCTCAATTGTTCTAGAAGAGCGTTCCAGGCGTACGGGGCAGCAGAAGAAAAAGGACGAAGCCGAGTAAGGGAAGTGGAGGTCCTTGGGCAGGCGAGAAGCATGGCATCAGAGGAGCGGAGAGCCCGAGCGGGGCGATAGTGTGAGATGAGAGAGGAGAGATAGGCAGGAGCTAGACCGTGAAGAGCTTTGAAGGTCAGCTGGAGAAGTTTATATTGGATTCTGGAGTGAATTGGAAGCCAATGAAGAGATTTCAGAAGTGGAGTGACATGGTCAGAGCGGTGGGCCAGGAAGATGATCTTAGCGGCAGAGTGGTGGACAGAGACCAGCGGACTGATGTGAGACGAAGGAAGGCCAGAGAGAAGAAGGTTGCAGTAGTCCAGCCGAGAGATAACCAGTGCGTGAACGAGAGTCTTGGCAGAAGAGACAGACAAAAATGGTCGAATCCTGGCAATATTATATAGGAAGAAACGACAGGATTTAGCTACTGCCTCAATGTGAGGAGTAAAGGAGAGGGAGGAGTCAAACTTATTTCATAGCTGCAAAATGCCATTTTAATTTAGCACCTTTCAATAACAGTGTGTGTCTATGGCCGTAGCTAGACCTAAGGTTTATCCCAGGATTGTCCTGGAGTCAAACCTGTTCATCTAAGGCCATAGCTAGACCTAAGGTTTATCCCTGGATCGTCCAGGGGCCAAACCTGTTCATCTAGGTGACACACAGGGGATCCAGTGCTCAGGCAGGGGCGAACCCTGGATGATCCCAGGATAAACCTTAGGTCTAGCTGTGGCCTAAGTGCCACACAGGGCATCCAGTGCTCAGGCAGGGACGAACCCGGGATGATCCTGGGATAAACCTTAGGTCTAGCTACGGCCTATGTGTACGTGTGTGTTCCGAGACACATAACGTTGAGAGGTCCATATGGTTTCACAAATTGTGTTCCTTATTTGGGAGTTCTTCGGGTGGCAAATGACAACTCTGCACAGAGCACTCCTTCAAGGGCTGTAGAAAGATAGATAGCATCCGATCACATGTAAAGTTGGTTTATAAACACAAGATGTGTGTTGATATATTTCTGCTAGGCAGCAAAGCTAACCAGAAAAGCAATGAGCCAGGACGGAAGGAAGGAAGGCCTCTCTGTTTGCTAAAGGCTCTACAAGAATATTCATCAAGCCACCCTTGGATGCTGTATACGCCCAACTACCAGATGCCAAAATGCAGCTTCCTCTGAGCTGGAGTGACTGATTGTACAGGGCAGTGCAAAAGGACTGCTGAATCTTCGTGGCAAGCCTAGCTGATTGTATCCAAAAGAACCCCAGCCACAGAATCTGTGTTGATTTGTCCTTCCCTATCATTTCTAAACCACTTCTGTTCTCTGAACGTCAGCAGAAGAGGGGACCTCCTGTGCCAGAAAGCCAGGGCCCCAAATTTCCTTTGATGGGACACCTCCAAGGAAAATACCCAAATCCTCCAGGATGTTCAGTTGATGACTCACCGGCGTGGCATCAAACCCATTGAGTCAGACCCAAGCCAACGCCCCAGGTTGGGACGGTTGGGTGGAGCAGGGGGCAGGGTAGCAGTGCTTTTTATATTCACGATGCAGTGAGTTGCCAATCCCAGCTATGAACCATGCACACCCACTGCTTCTTCACTGCAGACTATCAGAAACTCTGTGAAGCCATTTGATAATAATAATGAATAATAACCACAATATAGTGTACTTCTATCCCACTCTTCAACTGATGTACTCAGAGTAGCTAACAATGCAGATTAAAAATCATCATCATCATCATAAAATACAAGTGAAATAAGCCGTTAACTAAAACTGGCAATATAAAACAGACAACACATTAAGAATCACAATAAAACCAGGCAATAGTAAGATCTAAAACCGTACACTATTTATTTATTTTATTAATGTATGACATATTAATACTTTCCAATATCTGTGCCTCTCTGGGCAGTTCACAATTAAAATCGTAAAATACAACAGATCAAAACATAATATAAAGCTTTAAAAGTATAAAAGAAATACCACATATTTTTAAAAGCCTACCGAAATAAAATATGTTTTTAGGTTCTGATGAAAAAGACTTAAATTTCAATCATCATGCAGCAACAGATCTGGTTTTCTCAACGTATGTGTCCCAAACATGAGACGAAGCCAATCCTGTCTCTCTCGTGCATGCGTTTGCATGATTACATTTCTTCGTAGAAAGGTATTTGTTGTATTCACATTTTTGCCTTTTTTGTTATGGGATGGAGGGTGTTACACACTTTGATCATCTTGGTTATGTACCTAAGGCAATTAGAAGCAGCAACTTGGATCAGTGGGGCACGGTGGTGGTGTTAGTTGTACTTGTAGCGGTGGGATGGTTTTGGGATGGAAGTCAAGTTGACACAAAACATTGGCACCTGTGATGGAATATCCATCATCCAGATCTGTCACCCATCTCTAGCACCTTCTTGTTCAGACATCCAGGCCAAACCATGGTTGAGATATCCTGAGCAGGCTTCAGGCTCCTGCACTGTTTCTCCACCACCCATCTGTCCTCTCCTCACACTGCAATCTGGTTCACATGATCGTCGTCGTCCGAACCTGGGCAGCAGGGGTTGTTTGAGGATTAAACAACCCTCAAATAACCCATGTTCAAGGGTATGGTTCTTGAACAGAATAGCAGCAACAACCACTGTAAGGCAGAGTTAACAAGGGTTGTGAGGCTGGAATGGAAGGTAGCAGCAGTGGCAAGGGGGAAAAGTTTATGTACAAGTGTGCTCCCTTTTGGGAAAGGAAAGGAACCTCTCGTGCAAGCACTGAGTCATTACTGACTCTTGGAGGGACGCCAGCTTTCGTTGACGTTTTCTTGGCAGGCCTTATAGCGGGGTGGTTTGCCGTTGCCTTCCCCGGCCGTTATTACCTTTCCCCCAGCTAAATGGGTACTCATTTTACCGACCTCGGGAGGATGGAAGGCTGAGTCGACCCGAGCCGGCTGCCTGAAACCAGCTTCTGCTGGGATCGAACTCAGGCCGCGGGGAGAGTTTCGGCTGCAGAAACTGCTGCTTTACTGCTCTGCACCACATGAGGCTCGATGTTCTCCCTTTTACTCTGGGTTAATTAAACTGAATAATTACCAGCCCTTGACTCTATGCTCACAGCCTTTAATAGAGCTTTGAATTCCATGTTGTGTCCATAAACCTGTCCTGAAAGGGAGTGTATTTATCCTTTATGGCACCCTCTGACCACACGTGTTCTGGAATACACACAAAAATGTGTAAAATCGGAGGAGTGCTGGGTTCAGGTTTGCTGTCTCGCTCTCCGCTAGGGCCTCAGTTCCTTGTCTGTAAAAGGGGAGTAATAACAATGATTCCCTTCAGATTGCTGTCATCATGGGGATGATTAACAACCCTGACAAAGTGTTTCACACTTCCCGAGGCTTGTATGAATGACTCTTAAGATACAGCTCAAGGCTAAACTTGCCGTTGACATATCTGACTCATTCACTGCCATGCGGTTGTGCTAACGGCTTCAGTCTAAGCGCTCTTAATACGACCCCACCCACATCCATTCTTCCAGCTGCAATCAGAGCATTTTCGGGAGTGCTGGAGGGGTGTGTATGTCTGCCTTTCCGTCTGCTTTCAAAACAGAGGTGTTGAAGTTTCCCTGGAAGTCAAACACTGATCTAGAAGCCGTGCCCTATAACTGCACACCTCTATTTATAAGCAGGGTGGTTGTGCTTAGTCAAACATATGCTCAGATGCACTAATTCCCCGCGCCCCAGCACTGAAGGATTCTACTAACAGTCCAATATAGTAGATTCTTCCTAGGTGCCCAGATATGAATGAGGGCTGGGCAAATGTTAACATTCGGTAGCAAATATGGATCTAATGTAAATCTTTAAGAATTGGTGTAATATGACACCATCGAGATGAATCATTCTAAATTCCAGCTGCTGAATTTAGCACAAGATGCCTCTTCTGAACAGTTTTTCAAGGGCAGCCCCATCTATAATGCATTACAGTAATCCAGCCTGGATGTTACCAGAGCATGAATCACCGTGGCAAGGCTATCCATATCCAGAAAAGGCTGCAGCCTGGTGAATATTCAGTCCTGCAAATGCCCTTTCCTCATGCATGTGCCCCTGTCCCAGCTGCCAGACAGAAATCCAACTGATGAAGCCATGGCAAATGAAGTTTGTGACCGTCCCACACATCCATCTCATTTCTGAAGGTACATAGTTTATACAAGCAGGATTGCAGCCTTGTAATCTAGATTAAGGAATGCAGAGTAGCTACCACCCAGTGCTCTCTCACTCTCAATAACAGATTAGTCACTTCCCCATTTTTAAGCATTCATTGAAAGGGAAGGAGGAAGAAAAAACATATATTGATTGGTTTTTGGTTGCATGTCTGTGGGAAACTGGCTGCAGTCGCTCAGTGGCCAAATGATGTGATAAATACATTTAATTTGGCCCTGGGTTTCATCTGTGTAAATTTCCTCCTGAACTCTCTAGTACCCCCCACATTCTTTGTCAACAGTTATCCACGCCTTGGTTACATCACAGTTAGACTACTGCAAAGCTCTCTCTATTGGGCTACCCTTGAAGACTGTCCGGAAGCTTCGATTGCTGCATAATGTGGTGACCAAGTTGCTTGCCAGGGCAACACTGAAAGGTCAGCACTGGCTGCCAGTTGTTTTCTCGACTCGATTCAAGGTGTTGATTTTAACCTTTAAAGCTTTAACAGGTTTAGGGCCTCACTCTCTGAGGGAACGCCTGTCTCAATATGAATCTGCGTGGTTATTAATAGAGTGACCATATGAAAAGGAGGACGGGGCTCCTGTATCTTTAACAGATGCGTAGAAAAGGGAATTTCAGCAGGTGTCATTTCTATGCATGCAGGGATTCCCTCTTTATCACAACAGTGAAAGCTGCAGGAGCCCTGCCTTCTTTTGCATCTGGTTACTCTAGCATAGCTCCTGCAACTTTAACTGCTGCGATGAAGAGGGAATTTCAAGCTTTGCTGCATGCATACAAATGACACCTGCTGAAATTCTTTTTTCTACACAACTGTTAAAGGTACAGGCACCCGGTCCTCCTCTTCATATGGTCACCCTAATTAAGATCAGCAGGAGAGGAAGACACACCCACTTGCAGAGCATGTGGGAAAGGCCTTTCTCCTGTGCTTCTCCCAAATGCTGGAACATCGTCCTCTTGGAACTGCTACCCGTCCCCCACCCCACACCTCTGCATTTAGGAAGAGGGCAAGAAACACCTTTTCACCTTCGCCTTTTTAAAATGCTATTAGTGGGGGCACAATCTGTGACAGTCCAGATGCTTTAGTCTACATCTCCCATCAACCTTAGCCAGCATATCCAATAGTGAGGGATGATGGGAATTGTAGGCCAAACATTGGGAGCACCACAATTCCCTGTTTTAAAGGTTGCTTTTAGTGTTTTACTAAGTTTTCATTTGATTGTGTGTGTGTATGTGTGAACTGCCTTGGCTAGCTTCACAAAGAAACGTCATAAGTGATAAAAATAATATAAATAAACATTGTTTGTGATCCGGAGAAAGGAGTTTCATCCCACTCGCCACTCCACCCCAGGGTTTCTATTCCTTGAACAGCCATATGACACAGGTACCATCCATCAATGTAGCTTTCCTGGCGTCTAGATGCAGCGCTCAGGAATGCTCATCCTGTTGAATTTATCTTGCCCTGCAGCTGCCCATAATGGGAGGGGCCCTAGTTCAGTGTGATAAAGCACACGCTGGACATGCAAAAATGTCCCACGTGGCAGCTCCAGGTAGGGTGAGGAAAGAATCTTTCCTGAAACCCTGGAGAGCTGCTGCCGGTCAGTGTTGACATGACTGGGTTAGATGGACCACGGGACAGCTTCCTGCGTTCCTGTACGTGGTGTGGAAGCTCTGTCAGGAAAACTAAACCAGGCTGCCACTCTCTCCGGAGCACAGCCTGGCTCTGCCATGCAATACGCTGAAGCAACCTGCTTCAGGTGACACCATGAAGTGTGTGTGTGTGTATATATCAGTCTTCCTCAACCTGGGGCGCTCCAGATGTGTTGGACTACAACTCCCAGAATGCCCCAGCCAGGCTGGGGCATTCTGGGAGATGCAGTCCAACACATCTGGAGCGCCCCAGGTTGAGGAAGACTGGTATAGATGAAGGCAGAAACTGGTGTTAGAATGGTGCAATTCGACTTCTAAAGAAGAGCCACGCTGGATCAGACCAAGGGTCTATCTAATCCAGCATTCTGCTCACATAGTTGCCTTTCGGAAACCCATAGAAAACCCACAAGTAGGCCGTGTGTGCAACAGCAGCCTCCCACCCATGTTCCCCAGCAACTGGCATTAAGAGGTATAGTAACTGGAGTAACTTGATACTGGAGATTAATATATTGTCATCCCAGTATCAGAGGCAGTAAGCCTATAAACACCAGTTGCTGGGGAACATGGGCGGGAGAGTGCTGTTGCACCCATGTCCTGCTTGTGGGTTCCTAGTCAACAGCTGGTTGGCCACTATGTGAACAGAGGGCTGGACGAAATGGACCCTTGGTCTGATCCAGCAGGGCTCTTCTGATGTCCTTATAACTAGTAGCCACTGATAGCCTTATCCTTCATGAATTTGTATAACCCCCTGCCAACGCTGTCCAGGCTGGTGGCCATCCAGACATCTTGTACTCGCAAATTCCATGCACTCTATGAAACGGTAATTCCTTTGGCCTGTCCCAGATCTCCCACAATTCAAACCGACTTTATTGGATGCCGGCAGTTTTCAGGATTATGAGAGAGGGAGAAGCAGCTCTCGCTCAGTCCACTTTCTCTTCGTGATGCATGATTTTAAAGGCCTTTGTCATGTTTCCCCGTATTCAACTTGTCTTTCTTCTTTTTCTAAAGCCCCAAACGTTGTAACCTCGCCTCATAGGAAAGTTGTTCCTGCCCCTTCATAGTTTTGGTTGCCCCTTTCTGCGGCATTTAAAAGACGTTTAGAAGTATTAGCCCTAGTGTCAGGGGCTGAGTGGGGGTTGGCTGGGGGTCCTTCAGGCTTTGGTTCAAAGAGCTGCAGCCAGATTGTTGACCGGGGCTGGTTACAGGGAGCACACAACTCCCCTGTTAAAACAGCTCCACTGGCTTCCGGTCTGTTTCCGGGCACAATTCAAAGTGCTGGTTAAGACCTATAAAGCTCTATATGGTTCGGGTCCAGGTTATTTGAAAGAACGTATTCTCCCTTATGAGCCTGCCCGTGCTTTGAGATCTTCTGGAGAGGCCCTTCTTTCAGTCCCACCTTCTTCACAGGCACGCTTGGTGGGAACATGGGAGAGGGCCTCCTCGGTGGCTGCTCCGGTGCTCTGGAACTCTCTTCTCGGGGAAGCTAGGCTGGCTCCCTCCTTGATGGGCTTTCGGAAGCAGGCTAAAACTTTTTTGTTCAAGCAGGCCTTCGGAGAATAATCCAGCCCTCCATCTATGTTAATGTCTTATAATTTTGTTGTGTATTTTTTAATTGTTTATGGTTTTGTTTCCCTCCCCCCCATGTATATTTTAAACTTTGTAAGGCTACCTTGAGGCCCAGCATTGGGCAAAAGGCGGGATACAAATAAATATAATAATAATAATAATAATAATAATAATAATTTGCTTCGGGTGGCAAAATTCTCCACAGAATTCTCCATGGCTCTTAATTCTCTTATACGGACTTCCTGACTGTTAGAGCAGTATGACAGTGGAACCAATGTCCTAGGGAGGTCGTGGGCTCTCCCACACTAGAGGCCTTCAAGAGGCAGCTGGGCAGCCATCTGTCAGGGATGCTTTGAGGTGGATTCCTGCATTGAGCAGGGGGTTGGACTCTATGGCCTTGTAGGCCCCTCCCAACTCTACTATTCTATGATTCTTTTCTATAGTCATTCCCTCTCATTGGATTCCCTCAGGGGATGTAACGGTATGTTTAAATACAAGTATAATGAAATATACTAAAGCATTAAGGGGGAAAAAGCTGAAACTACCTAAAACTGGCTTAACCATGACCAGTGGAAAGCACTGCAAGGCCCAAAAGAACATGTTGACCTTCCAAAGGATCTACAGGCTTTGGCTAATCTCCAGGCTTTAATTATCAGGTGCAAGGAGGAGAAGAACAAAAAGTCCATCTGCTATGTTGGGTTGCCAAGACAGGCAAAAATAATAATTCAACAGGTGCAGGGTTGTAGTCCCCCCCCCACAGCATGGAAAAGCAATGGAGAAAGCTTCACCTGATGAATTTCTAACAGTTGTGTGGCTGTTCAACACGCAAGAGCCCTGCAGGGGAAGGTGGGGGAGAGTGTTCCCTCTCTGCTGCTTGGGCTTCTTCCTCCCCGCTCTGTGTAATATCTCCTGAGGTGACAGTCAGGACTTTACTTTTTTAGGGTCCAGCTGGCTTCTACTATCAGAATCGTAGAACTATGTGGTCATCCATCGAAACCGATTTGCAGGAGATTCATGCTAGACAAAAGAAACTATTTGTTCATACAGTGCAGAGTTGGGTTATGGCTTTTATCAAATAATGGCTTTATAGAAGGACCCTTCCCCAACCCAGGTCCTTCCAGATGTTTTGGCCGACTGGGACTCAGACAGACAGACAACAGGCAACCTAGCAGCTGTGTAATGCAGATAGCTGGTAGCCATGGAGAGAAACCAAAATATCTGGAGAGACCAGGTTGGGGGAGTGGGGAATTTGTGGCTTTCCAGATGCTGCTGGACTACAACTACCATAATCCCTGACAATCGATCATGCTGCCTGGGGTTCATGGGAGTTGGAGTACAACATTATTTGGAAGGCTGCAAATTCTTCCCTGGGGTTCATGGGAGTTGGAGCTTGTCAATAGCATTATGCAGCCTCCAGGTTGCCTGTTGTGTCTCTGGATGAGTCCTAGCTCTATATTTCCAAAGAGCAAGCGTATGGAGAACAGTGACTCATACAGATCCTTGAGGAGAAGAGTCCCTCTGGAGCTGGGTCCTTTCTGACGCTTATACTGCAATCCTACACATGCATACTCAGAAGTAAGCCCCATGGGACTAACTCCCATCCCAGGTGTGTGTAGGATTACAGCCTTATATGATCAAAAGTACATTTTTTCATCAATTGGAAGGCTAGGAAACAGTTGCCTATTTTCTACATGTAGTGGATACACAGGGCTGTTGGGAAAGCACTCTGCAAGTTCTCAGAGGCATCCCAGACCAAAATACTTAGGCTGGGAAAAAGAACTGAAGCTTCATTTGAGCAACAGCACTTTTTAAAAACAATCCAACAACATCTGGAAACTGCTGTAGTATCATATGGGGATTCGAAACGTGTGAAATCATACTTACGCAGAGCGTGCCTCTGAGCTCACGCAGAGTGCTGCTCTCTCCCTTCCCGACCGAGCAAATGCAGCCCGCCCTTTAGCCATCCGCGTTGGGAGGGTGTCTAGGGCAGGATTGCACTTCGCCAAGAAGTTTGAGCCCCAGGACCTCTTATTCCGGGGTAGCGGGGTGGGGCGGGGCGGCGATCAGAGCTCCCACCCCCACCCCTATTGCTGCTGGTCCCCGATGCCCCCTCGCCTCCCGGCCTGGCTGGACCCCAGCCACCCAGCGCGGGCCCGTCGTTTCCTGCCGGCCGGCCTCCGACACTTGCTCCCTCGGCCCTCCCCGGGGAAGCCCCCGCCCCGCCCTGCCCTGCCCGGTGACGAAGCACACCGCGAGACCGGCCCGCCGGCGGGCCGCAGAGTTCCTCCGGCGCGCGCTCCGGGCGGGCTTCCCAGTGCGCCTCCGCTGCCCGAGGTGCCCGGGTCCGGATTCACGCGCTCCGGCTCGCCTTCTGCCGCGCGCGTGCTGCGCGCGCTCCTTCGGCCCCAAACTTTCTCTCCGCTTCTGCTGAGTTCACAGTGTCGCCGCCGCCGCCGCTCTCTTCGCCACTTGCTTATGTCCCATCCCTTGGGGACTTCCTGTAGCTGGCTGCCTACTGGTCTTCCTTATCAATCGCCCTTTCTCTGAGCTTCTCTCTCTCTCTCTCTCATTCCCCTTCCCGTCTTTCTCTTCTTTTCTTCCTCTTTCTTTCTTTCTTTTTCTCCTCCTCTCTCTCTCTGCCCATCCCCTCTTCTGTTCTTTCTCTCTCTCTCCCCCCCTTAACCCCCTTTCTTTCTTTCTTTCTTTCTTTCTTTCTTTCTTTCTTTCTTTCTTATCTGTCCGTCTTTCTTTTTGCTTTCTCTCTCTCTCTCTCTCTCTCTCTCTCTCTCCTTCCCCTCTTCCCTTCCTTCCTTTCTCCCCTGCTCCAAGGGGGTCCCACCAGGTGCCCCCCCCGTGCCCCTCTCGCCCTGGCTGCCTGCTGGCTGCTCAAGAGGCAGGGATGGGGGGCTGCCCAGGGGGTGTTCACCCCGTGCCTCCCAACCCCCGGGGCCAAGCGCTCGGGCCCCGCCCCCGGCGGCGCTCAAGAGATGCAACGCAAGGAGGACCCAGCTGAGACCATGGTGCTGCCCATCCCGGCCGAGCCGGGCGAGAACCTGCGACGCCTCCGGGGGAGGAAACTCTTGCTGGGCGAAGAGAGGAAGCTGGCCGGCTGGGCCCTGGGCACGGCCCTCCTGGGCATCTTCCTGATGGTTTTGCATACCGAGCTGGCTTGGTTCGGGCACTGCCAGGTAAGTCAGCCGCAGCACCCCCCATTCCCCCGCCCCCCCCCGGCCTGGCTTTCCCACCCGTCCCCTCTTCCTGACGCACTTGCTTCTCCTGCCTCCATCCTCTTGGCCCAAAACTAGAATCACCGAAGTCTCCTCCTGCGTTAAGACAGGTTTGTGCCCCAGGTCAGTTTCCATTTGGGGATGGTTAGGTTTAGCTTCACCTGAAGGTCAGCTGTGCCAACTGTGGGGTCAGGAAGAAACTTTCCTGAAAATCAGTGACCCGGGATGTGTAGAACAGGTGGACACATTTCTCATCATTTGCCGATCCTGCCTCCAGAGAAGCTGCTGCCTTTTTTATCTACTATTACATTTATTTATTATCATATTTATATCCCGCCTTTTTTCCTCCTTAAGGAACCTCTCCATTTTATCCTTACAACAACAACCCTATGAGGTAGGTTGGGCTGAGAGTCTGTGACTGGCCTAAAGCCACCCAGTGAGCTTCAGGGCCGAGTGGAGATAAGAACCCAGATCTCCTGACTCCCGGTCCAACACTCTAGCCGCTACGCCACACTGGCTCTCCGCGCGGCCGGTGCCAGACTATTTTTCGCCCTAGGCAAGGTGAGCTACTTGCAAACCCCCATTTTTTTTTTGCCAACTTCAATTCAAGAAGAGTTTCTGAACTATTATATTTTCCTTTCTTTATGTTTTTTTCTTAAAACGGCTAATTTGTATAAAACTTTGACCCTTAAAGGGCAGTACTGCGCCCCTCTGAGGTCTGCACCCTAGGCGGCCGCCTAGTTGGCCTAATGGTAGCGCCGGCCCTAGCTCTCTGGTGTGGTGTAGTGGCTAGAGGCCTTTGTGCCTGATGAAGAATTCTGCGAAGCTCAAAAGCTTGCATGTGCTTTCAACAACCCTAGGTCTGTCCAACTAATTGCATACGTTGCAACTAATTGCCCATCTAGAAGAACTGGAGGTGTAGTTGTTGGGGTGATGGTCTTGGAGGTGGAGAGATCTGGGTTCAAATCCTCACTCTGCTTATGAAGTCCATTGGGCGATTTTAGGGTTTTCGCCCTCTCTCAGCCTAAACTATCTCACAGGACTGTTGTGAGGGTAAAATAGGGCGGGGAAGAGATGAACCATGCCCTTAGCTCCTGTGAGGAAGGGCAGAATAACCAATGCTCCTGCTGTAAATGTCCCTCTATATTTGCATCAAACCCTCAAAATAGGCATGTTGGTTAAGATATGGAAGGAAGTGCAAGACAATTTACCATTTCCTAAACCAAAGTTACTACTCGACATTGCTAGAAGGGAAGGCGGCTTCTCATACCTTCTTTTCCGTTCCCCAGTGCAGTGTCACGTCGCAACAAAACAATCGCTTCAAAATAATAAGCAAGCCCGTCTTTTAATTCTGGCTTTGCCTCTTAAAATCTCTTTCCCCGCCCCTCCTCAATGAGTCCACTAAAAATGATCGCTGATGAACATACTGGTTAAATGGCCCCTTTGGAACTCATTGCCACAGAATGCACCTGGCTTTAGAAACTGATTTGATGAAAATGATGGACGATAGGCGTGTCGGTGGCTAGTCATCATTCTAGTCCAAAGACAGATCGTCGTTTTCAGAGAGAGGTTGTGTTTTGGGCTGCTAGGTTGATGGGTGTCAAGAACAGGGTGTGTCTATCCGCACTGCGAAACTCCTCGAACATTTCTGATTATCTATAGGTGTAAATGTTGCTGTTGAACTGGATGGTTCATTGATTTGACCAGGTGGTCTATTTCTTAAGGTCTTCTGAGATTGAACGCGGCTAGCAGACAAGATCCTCGTGTCTGAGGCAGCCCTACCGCTAGGCAAGACAAGCGAACCGCCTCGGGAGTAGATCTTGGGGGAGGGGGGGGCGCCGTTAAAGTTCTGTGGAGTGGATAGAAAGATGGATCTAACCCCACAGGATATGATCCGCAGGGATGTTCTTTTGCATAAGCTCCATTTAAATGAATGAGAACTGAGGACTGAAGTAGACACGATGCCGTGCTACCAAGGGAAGGGGAGGTAATATTTCCCCTCCGTGCCATTTTCCTGATTAAAATCACCCCTGCAACGCTGCTATTTTGTCCCACAGAGAGAAACATACACTTACCATACCTGTATGTTCCCAGCCACCCTCATGGGGCAAACAGTATCTGGAGAGGGGGAATTTCAGTCTAGGAAAAAGGTGACCCCTCACACCAGGATTGCTGTCTCAATTCAGATAGCTCTGTCCTTCTTGCTCTTAATACTTTTCAAACCTGTGGTGGAAGGTCTTGTTTGTGCACCTCCCAGGACACTTCTAGTTCGGCCCCAGAGCCTGTGCAGGAGAACTTCCTTGTGGATTGTCCCCCCACCCCACCCCGCATTTGGATTTTCTGCCTCAGGGACCCAAACGCCCATGACCAGCTAGGGTTATCTGATTATTAGTAAAACATGTTTGTGTACTTATATTTTCATACCATCGTTGCCTGACTTCTTCCGCTCATTGTGCATAGCTGAAGGTACTTCTCTGCCTGCTATGTACTAATTTACTCTTCGATAGTTTGCTCCACATTGGCTTTCAGAGTAGGGTGTTATTAAACTGGCAGTAACTGCTACCTTTCTCCCTCTCTCCCCCCCCCCCCCACAAAATACAACCTTTAATTGAATGATTAAACCCAGTGGCTCTAGATGTAATTCTCAGAATAGCTGCAACACGAAAATTCTTTAACATTTACCATCTCTGCGGAGAGAGAAAAAGGGAGTGGGTGGAAAGCGTGTAGTCTTTTCACAAAAATTGCCACCCACAAATTCAAGATATTATGATTATCTTGTATTTGTAGATTGTAATTTTTGTAAACTGCCCCAAAAGCTTTTAACTACTGGGTGGTATAGAACTGAACTGAAATGAAATAGTATTTATCACTTGCGTGGATAAGGAACACAACGGGAGCGAGGGAAGAAGAGCAATGAAATGGAATTGGGTGCCGTGCATGTCCATTTATGTGTTGGCATGTTGATGTGTGCACACACAAGAGCCCACAGGTTGGATCCAGAATTAAGCCAGATCAACCACACTGATGGAAATTGACTTCTCTGGCTTCTCTTTCCCACGGCAGCAACTCCAGCCCACCGAAAAGGCTACACGGAGTCAGGAGATCCTGCTGGCTGAGGTGTGGGGTGGCCTAGGGAGAGGGAGGATCCTTGGGACGGGGGAACTTCCCCTGAGTGGAGCCCTTCCTCTTGCAGAAGGCGGAAGGTAGATCCTAGATCCAACAGCGCATGTGTGTGTACTAACACCATTCTCAAAAGGCATACCCCACAACTTCGCACAAGACAAAGCAGGGATAATGTAGTACAAAATTGGGGCAGGTGGAGAGTTCGTGGGGCAGCATAATGTGGAGAAGAGATCACCACCACCTCTGGTTCTTTGGTGTGTGTGTGGATATGGGTGTGGGGTTTGTAAACTGTCCCCATAACATTCCGCTGTCTGAGTCATCGTGGATTTGATTCCTCCAAACGATTCCTTGCCCTGCAGGCAACTCTGAGTGATACCTTCTTTGTCCTGGATAGCAAAGGGCTTGGAGCTGCTGTATGCACGCATTTCCCCCCACAAGCGAGGCTTACCTTGGTGTTTGCATTCCCCCACCTTTTAATCCGAATGAAAATGACAACAACAACCCTACATTGACTAGGGCAGGTCTGCACAATTTGTGATTCAATAAAGGCAAAGGTAGCCCACTGCACATGGATAGCGGCCCTCCCTCCCACCCGCTCCCTCCCCCCAAACCTGGATTTGCTGCATTTGTGGGACTGCAGAAACCAGAAGACTGAGCAGGCTACACTGAGTGGCTTTGGGGATGGGGGTTGAATTTGGCTTGATGAAGGAGTTAGAAGCTTTTAGAGGCCTGCCCGGCAATGTACTTTTGATCTTTAACTGGCTCTGTTCCATCTTGTGCGCTGCATCAGCCAAGTTTGCAAGGGCTCAATTAGGCCTTTGCCTAATCCACACCAAGCAGGATATAGCACTATGAAAGCAGTGTGACAGAGGGATGGAAAACGCAGGAGACAGCGGTATGAAAGCGGTATGTGGTATGTGTTAATGGGCCCCAACAGTTGTCAGTGCACTTCAATACTGCTGTAAAGTATTAGTGCGGATCCTGCCTCTTATATACCACTTTCATACCACTTTCATGGTGCTATATTCTGCTTGGTGTAGATCTGGCCAAAGTCCATGAAAGTTCATCTTCAGGGTGCCGCAAATCTCTTTGATAGATTCCAGACAAAATCACATCCTCGGGGTGCAACTCGATGTGACGGGTACAATCCATAATAAAGATCTTCCACGTTAAAAAAGAAGAAAAAGAAAAAAGCAGCTGCAAGGGGTAGGGAATCAGATTGTTGGACCATGTTGCAAGGGAAGGGAGCAGTTAACCCTTCTGGCTGCACCGTTTTCCTGGTTAACATTGCCCCTTCTAGCTGTTCTTTGTCCAGCATGAGAAAATGTACAGGTTACCCATAGAATACTTAGACATTTTCCTTGTGTGGCAAGCAAAAGCAGCTGTGTGTGTATTTTATCTGGAAAAATGGCATGGTGCTCAAGGCATTGTGGGGAATTAAAATGGTGGCTCAACGATCCAGTTGCCTGGTGGTCTCATTGGAGCACCAGGGAGGGGGGTGCAAGGGATCCGTGGTAGGCACAACTGTGGCCATTCGCAAAACAATCGTTGAGTGATAACAGAAGCACACTACAATTGGTAATGTAATTAACACGTGTAGTGGCATTAAAAATCCTTTATCCCAATTCAAGCCACTGATGATAGAATCAAACCTTTTCATGTATTCTAATTCAGCAGTTTTGCATTACATTCAGTATTATTTATCCCCCATATTACAGATGGGGTGGGGGTGGGGCTGAGAGAGCAGCTTGCCAAAACCACCTAGCAAGAGGTCATGTCAGAGACATGATTTCCTGATTAGGGATTTCCTGATTTGCAGCTCAGTTGCTTTGCCAGGATCTGTAGCTCAATGTGACAGAGTGCATGCTTTGCACGCAGAAGATCCTAGGTTCGCTCCCTGACATCTCCAGGTAGGGCAGGAAAAAATCCTCCCTGAAACCCTGGAGAGCCGTTGCTGCCAGTCAGTGTGGACAATATTGAGCTAGATAAACCAAGGGTCTGACTCAGTATCAGGCAGCTTCCTACATACCCCAGCTCAGTACCCTATTCTCTTTAGCTGTCATAGCTTAGGGGCGCTGATAGACCTGCCCTCTGTGAATTTATCTGTAAGGATATGTGTTAGGACAGTGGTTCTCAACCTTCCTAATGCCGCGACCCTTTAATACAGTTCCTCATGTTGTGGTGACCCCCAACCATAAAATTATTTTCGTTGCTACTTCATCACTGTAATTTTGCTACTGTTATGAATCGTAATGTAAATATCTGATATGCAGGATGTATTTTCATTGTTACAAATTGAACATAATTAAAGCATAGTGATTAATCACAAAAACAATTTTACCTCCAATACTGCTGCTTTTAACAAAGTAGCCGCTTTTAACAGAGTAGCTGCTTGTACGGGGTGTATGTGATAGGGTTGGTGCGATGATGTCATCACGCCGGGCACTCGTATGTGGGCGTATCTGCATGTGGGCGGACCCTCCTGGAGACGGATAGAGGAGCGGTGTCTCGGTTCCGAAGACCATCGGAAATACGTGTTTTCCGATGGTCTTAGGCGACCCCTGTGAAAGGGTCGTTCGACCCCCAAAGGGGTCGCGACCCACAGGTTGAGAACCGCTGTGTTAGGAGTTCAGGGCCTAAGAAAAGTTGTGCTAGGATCTGGCCATTGTCTCATTTCCAACAGTGGTCCGTTTGATGCTTTCAGGAAGCCCCAAGTACGGCATGAAGGCAGCAGGCCTCCCCGCCACGCCACGCCACGCCACGCCATATTGCTGCCCCCTGCAGTTGATGTTCTGAGACTGCTATTGCCCCTGCAATTGGTATTCGAGCCTTTAAACATAGAGGTTCCATTTAGCTATCACAACAAGTGGTCTTCAGATATATCCTAGCACTGCAGACTTTTAAGAGATTAGGTGTTACCTTTGGCAGCTGGTTTTGTGGAAAAAGACGGTCGTAAATTTTCATACCTACGATTGTCTCCTTTCCTTCTAAGGTGGAGGGGTATTTCCCTTCCCTTTCTCTTTTCCCCTTCCCTTACTGGGTTGTTCTGCTTATCCAGCCTTGCTGATTTCTCCTCCCACGAGAATGTATCCCGTACCTTATCCCACAGAAGCAGTGGCAGCAAGTCCCTGCTCTGACTTGCCTCCTCCCTCCCTCCCTGGAGATTTATCACAACTGACTCCTGCTACAGTTGGACACCTGCAGGGTGAAAGACATCAGGGACATCAAGATCATAAAAAGCAAGAAGGGGATGCCCTTACCTGCGGGTGGGGTGGAGGGCTGAATGGACAAGTCCCAGCGTAAGACATGCTGAGGGAAACACGTTTCCTGATGTCGGGGCTTGAGCCTGCCATGGAATCTTTGCCCCCATGTGGTGTGTGTGCCGTGCATATAATGAAGTTTAGGTGATGCGTTTGATGAGGGGAAGTCAGCAGCTGCACTGATTGTCAACGTGCCGTAACTGAGCCTTCCACATCAGCAGTTAGAATGTCCGTAAACATTCTGTGGCATCACAGAAAACTCAGGCAATGGCAAGGGTCACAGGAGATGGGCAACTGGTATTTTGTCTATTACATTTATAACCTGCTTAAAGGGAATATTGATTTAGCCTATTACATTTATAACCTGCTTAAAGGGAATATCCTGTAGAGCAGTCATTTTCAAAGTGTGAGGCGAGGCGGATCTTCCAAAGGATTCCAGCTTCGTCCCCAATCCTCTTCCGGAATGGACTGGGAATTTGGGTGCCAATTCTTCGTTTCTGTTGATTGCCAGTGCTAAGTAGGGTCCTCACCATTTTATGATGGTGGTAGTGCATGTATTTTAAGAGCTACATGACAAGCGGGAATTCAATAGGTAGAGCATTTCCTGGAGATGCAGCACTTGGGCGAAGTTTCACCTGCTGAATTTCTGCCTGTTGTGCAACTGTTAAGGGCACAGTAACCCTGATGGGGAAAACTGTAGGAATACTTGTGAGAAGGACCAATTCCAAAGTTCTTTTTTCTCAGGGGGAAGGAAATATTAATTTGTTCTGCTTACCCATAAGCTGAGGAAAAGGAGTGAATTTTGCCATATGAACTGATGTGGATGCAATAAAAATAGCAGGGCTCCCGTACTTTTCGGGGATAGGACTACATCTAATGAGGAAATGATGCAGTACTGAACTCCTCATAAAGCATTTGTGTGTGTGTGTGTGTATGTGTGTGTGGAAAGTATGCAAAGGAGATTTGGCAGGCGAAGGGGCTCTTAACCCTTATGCTGCATGCTGATTCTCCCTGCAAATCCCTTCCACCCCCATCATTTAAAATCTCCCCTCCAGTAGCTGTGCTCTAAAATGGAAAATAAGTGCAGCTGTGGGTATTTGGGGGGGGGGGGGGTCTGGTGTATTTATTTATTTATTTATTTATTGCATTTTTATACCGTCCAATAGCTGAAGCTATTGTAGGGATGTGTGTTAGACAGCTCTTCCTTCCACACACCAAGCCTCTCCTAAAAATACTCTTTCTTTCCTTGCATTCTTGTTACCCGGGCAAATGTGGCCTTGGGAACACACATTTGTCAGGTGGGGGAACACGTTAGACCTTCCCCTAGGAGGAGGGGAATTTTAGCCGGTGCAACTTCTCCCATCTTAATGCTGCAAGAGTGAGAAAAGCTTCCCTTGTTTGCTGCAATTCTTGAATTGTCGCCCTTTCTCTTTATTGCCGTCTCATTGGCGTAGGCTGCTTGTACCACAATTTCCTATACTTGGACTCTGAGGACAGCTCCAGCATGAGACCGGTAACTGTAAACTTGTAAAGAGAATGTGCCTGTTCCTTTTTTCTTTCCTCTGAATGCTCTCAGGATTTCCCCCCTCACGAAAGAGCTCAGTCTCATGATACTGTATAAGCAGGATAAGTCATACAAATATTTCCCCCTGCATTCAGGAATGCTAACTAGGGTTGCCAGGCTGCCAAAAGAAAGGGGTGGGGGGGGGAACCCTCCTGAGATTACTCTTAGGCCCTTCTGATGTAAGCGTTAGGAGATGAAACTTTACAACAGATGTGGGCAAAAAGTAGGTTGGGATCTACTGATGGGTCTCTGAGTGATCTGCAGGGTTTCTGACTCCCAATTGCTTAATCATAACAAAATGACTTTCCCCGCCTAAATTAGGCGTCCAAAACAATGAAAGATTGGGCAGAATTTAAACACTTTAGATTAGAAAGCAAAAAGAGGGAACGAACTCAGGTGCTGAATAGGGCAAAAAAAAAAAAAGGTTTTAATGTAGCTATATGCATGTTAGAGTCAAAGATTTCTTCCTTGGGAGCTAGAAATCTATAGAGAAATAGACGTTAAAATTATTACATTAAAATGTAAAATGAACCCCTCCTCTCTCTCTCTTTGTGTGTGTATGTCCTTCTCGAGGATATACAAAGTGAAAATCCCAAACAACTGAAGCCAATTGTTATAAATTTTCAGCCTGCAAAGTCTTTATAATCACGTAGTTAATTCAGACAAAATCAATAATACAGGACCAAAAACATGGGGTAACAAGCACTGGACTT
Source organism: Elgaria multicarinata webbii (assembly GCF_023053635.1). NCBI lineage: Eukaryota > Metazoa > Chordata > Lepidosauria > Squamata > Anguidae > Elgaria > Elgaria multicarinata. The sequence goes on from NC_086183.1 coordinate 25,913,952, forward strand.
TTGTGCGGATGGCCTGTGAGCTCAGCTCAGTTCTGGAACCAAAAAAACAAATCCCTAGGCTTGGAATATGCTCAGAGGCAGCAGGGCAACCCTAGGTGTGTTTATTCAAAAGTAAATCCCACTGAGTTTAACAGGACTTACTACACTGCTAAGTGTATTTATGACTGTAGCCTTGGTCGTCTATTTAGTCATCAACTGAGTCTGCCATGACTCACTCCCAAATTGGCCGAGCACCATGTCTGGGGTTTAGCTTGGGCTGGGCATCATCCTACGTGCTTAAAGTATCCCATTTCTGCACCCAGGGCTAGATCTACACCAAGCAGGATATAACCCTTTGGAAGCAGTTTGAAAATGGTATATGGAATGTGTGTCATGGGCCCCAACAGTTGTCAGTGCATTTCAAAACTGTTATGAATATTTTATTTATTTATTTATTTATTTATTAGATTTATAGCCTGCCTTTTTTCCTCTAAGGAACCCAAGGTGGTGTACATGATCTTCCTCCTCCTCGCCATGTTATCCTCACAACAACAACCCTGTGAGGTAGGTTGGGCTGAGAGCCTGTGACTGGCCCAAAGTCACCCAGTGGGTTTTCATGGCTGAGTGAGAACTAGAACCTGGATCTCCCGACTCCAAGTCCAGCACCATAGCCACTACACCACACTATAAAGCAGTAGTGTAGATCAGGGGTCCCCAACCCCTGGGCCATGGACCGGTACCGGTCCGTGGCCTGTTAGGAACTGGGCCGTGCAGGTGAGCTGCTCTACCCCCACCCGCCCCAGCGTACCTGGGCGTGGGGCGACATCTCGCCTGCCCAGCCGAAGCGAAGCCAGGACACTGGGGTGGGGTGGGGCAGCTTCGGAATGGCGCGCCCGGCCGGAAGCTGCTCTGGGAGAGTGACTTCCGGGTGCGCCGTTCCGAAGCCGCCCGCCCCAGCGTCCTGGCTTTGCTTCGGCTGGGCACCCACCAGGACACTGGAGTGGGGGCGGGGCAGGGGGGCATCCCCAAACCATCCCCTCAACCACTCCCCCCGGTCCATGGAAAAATTGTCTTCCACGAAACCGGTCCCTGGTGCCAAAAAGGTTGGGGACCGCTGGTGTAAATCGTGCCATCACAATACAGTTTGGGCACTCATTGTGACCCATCCAGTCAAACACATCCCAGTAACCATGTATGGATGGTGGTCCCCCTGGGGACTTCGTTAGAGTGGCCAGTTATGCCAAAAAAAGAGAGAGAGGAAATGCAACACTACAAAAAGAGGACAGTGATTTGCACATGCTAACTGATAGATATAGATGCAAATGTAGAAATAATTGCTATAATTTAAATAGAAATACAGTCCATCTCATCGTAGTATGGAAGACTGTGACCTGAATAATTACCTGTTTGATCTGCTGCCCAGGTGCTAACTGTGGATTGGCAAAAGCTCTTCTGAAAGCTTCATCCCACGTACCTGCTTCCCTCGGATTATCCCCGTAGTGCTAAGCTTTCGCGGTTGTTGTTTTTGCTACCAGGCGACAGCGAGCCTTTGCATACCAGGAAGTGAGTTTAAGGGGGGAAATGTAAAAAATCATAAAAAATCAATGGATGACCCAATTCAATTCAAATTTGGTATGCTTAAAGCTCTCCCTAATATTGATAACTGTGCCAATTTTGGTGTCTTTATCTTTAAAGCTTACACAGATGTAAGCATTTCTTTAAAATCCTGCTCCTGCGTCCCAGCGGCGGCTCGGAAGATACGCTCAAAATGTAGGGGCTAAATACGGCAAATCTTTTTGCTTTATTGCACAATTAAGGCAGGATGCATGGGAGTACTTCACAATCAAAGCAGATTATAAGGTGGAAAACTTCTGAGTCCTTTGCATGCGATTCGCAGTGATTGCACAGTATAACGCTGGTGTGATAAAGCTCTGATTCTTTATAGATTTTTTTTAATCTCCTGCTTTTGCTACCTTTTGACTTGGCATAGGGGGTGTCAGGCTTTGGTGGTGGTGGGAATATAAGCCTCTCCACCCTGCCATACTCTGACAACAGCTCACCCCTCCACTTGAACTCCTGCATTTAATTGAAGAAAAGACACTTTTTCACATACAAATCAAACTGAATCATAAACGAGACATTTTCAAATAAAGGTACCCTAAGCTTGCTTGCTTGAAAATTAACTCCATCAAAATTAGTAGGACTTTGAGGAATCTTATGCGTGTGGGATAAAGCATGCTCCATCCCCCAGGAATATATATTGCTGCTTTGGCTCCCCCCCCCCCTCCCTCCACTGTTTCCACCACTGTGCCTGCAACGTGGGGCTGCCCTTGAAGATGACTCGGAAGTTGCAGCTAGTGCAAAATGCAGCAGCTAGACTGCTGGCAGGTACATCTTACAGAGACCACATAACACCGTTATGACCATTCATATGATCACCCTAGATGAAGCTGTACAAGAATTTTTAAAAGAAAAAGGAAGGAGCCCCTAAGCCACGGTGATTGGACCGCTGCAGCTGCATGACAGTGCCGGACCTGTGGCTCGAGTGTGAACCAAGTACTTGCCAGTTCAAACCTCATGTCCTCCTCAAGCTCAGAGTGTGGTTTTAGTTCTTAGTAGAGTTCAGTTTTATTTCTATACGAGTGTAAAGCCACGGGTGCTAGTAGTTTGAGGATGCTTGGATGAAAGTATGCCTGGCCATTTTCCTTGCGACTGGAACAACTTGCAGGGGGCATTCCCATCTGGCCCTCCCTCCCCCAAATTTCTAATTAGATCCTGCATGCTGGGAGTTGTAGGATTTCACCTTTAGGTAAGGGTGCAACATAGGCTACTGACTGGAGGAATGTTTCTCGACACCTGCCAGCAAATAAATAAATGAAAGAATACATAAATAGAACTGTTGACGATCTGACCAGTTCTCCTTATCCAACTGAAAGTTTTGTCCCTGACAAAGATGTAAATGGGGCATTTTAAAAGATAATGCACATTGTACAAGCTCCTCACTATCTCATTAGGGTTTTAAGCACGCGCACGTTTTCTTGGCTTTCCCGGCCCCTCTCCCATCAGTGATTGCAGGATAATAGTACTGACTTCTAGGAATGACAGGTTATTGTTTCAAAAATTCTGGCATCTGCTTGGAATTTGTCCTGGGTTGTTGTGGTGCCTGGTGGACCTTTGTGGGCGGCGAGCAAATGACAAAAGTGTTCTGTTTGCTCCTGTGGCTGGTGCCGGCAGATATGGTGGGCCGAGCCCAGTGCTTGTGTTTGACTGTCGGATAAAGGAGTTGTGCAGGGACGTGGTGCACCAGCGATCCCCACAGGATAGGAACATGTGAAGCTTCCTGATGCCAAATCAGGAGTGACCTGGTGGACATTGTTTACTTGGACTTCCAAAAGGCTTTTGGCAAAGTCCCTCACCAAAGACTCCTGAGCAAACTTAGCAGTCATGGGATAAGAGGAGAAATCCTCTTACGGATCAGTAACTGGTTAAAGAACAGAAAGCAGAGAGGAGGAATAAATGGTCAATTCTCACGATGGAGGGAAGTAAATCGTGGGGTCCTACAGGGATCGGTATTGGGACCAGTTCTTTTCAACTTGTTCATAAATGACCTGGAATTAGGAATGAGCAGTGAAATAGCCCAGAAGTTGAGTTTGGCTAAGAGAGCCATGAGTTGCCCAGACCTGTTTTTAAAGTGCCAGCATTTCTTTTTACCCAATATTTAAGTGTAGGATAACAAAGAAGGAGCCCAAACATTTAAATGCCTGACCTAGCTTGAACAGGATTTTATTTTCAGTCTGTGCCAGGAGCTGCCGAGCACAACGGGGAGGTCACCTTTCGCTCACAGAAAGCGGATAATGGAGATACGACTTTTTTTTAATGTTAAAGAAAGGCGCTCCCGAAACGAAGTCCCCGGCCTTGCACAGACCTTGCTTCCCTCCTCATCTCCCTGAACCTGCTCCTCCGGTGTGTTCCCAAGGCAGGGGAGAGTGAAGGCGGAGAGAATCCAGAACGGATCCAAGGTCTGTTTGCAGACGGAGGTCCAGGAAGAACTCCTCCTCTGCTTCAAGATCTCCCCGTGCCCTTTGCGGAGATGGAGCTGCAGTGACGCGGAAGGCAAGGGCAAAGGCAGAGAGGCGGCAATCAGGAGCAAGGAAAAATAACCGGAGAAAGTGTAACGCTTTACTCGGAGGAGGAGGGGGCAAAGAGATGCATGGCAGAACTCCCGGGGTTTCGTGCCAAGCTCCGAGAACTTGTGCAATCAGTGGGCTCTAAAACAAAAGGCGGCTTTCTGCCCCAAAGCATCCGCATACAAGGAAGTGTACGCAAGATGCTTCCTCAGTCCTCTCCGGGGCTGTGCAAGATTTTCACACCAAAACCGGAGGAGGAGGTGGAGGAGAAGCTGCAAGAATCCAATGCAAAGAGAGCTCTCGGCAGCGTTAGCGTGCAGCTTCCATCCTTGTTTTGCCTGTCTTGTGTACACTGTAAAAGTCCTCTGGGGCAGGGTTGCCCCCTTTTGCATTCGGTACACAGCATCTGGCACACGGCTCAAGTTGTGAGGGTGAATTCGTACTGGCAGCTTGTTGCCTGTTTATCGCAAGAATTTCTTGCAAGCTTACTGCGGTGAAATTCATGCCCAGCTCTGAATTTCACTGAAACCTAATAAGAATGTTTATTTATTATTATTGCATTTATATCCCGCCTTTTTTCCTCCAAGGAACCCAAGGCGCCGTACATAATCCTCCTCCTCTCCATGTTATCCTCACAACAACAACCCTGTGAGGTAGGTTGGGCTGAGAGTCTGTGACTGGCCCAAAGTCACCCAGTGGGTTTCCATGGCTGAGTGGGGACTAGAACCTGGATCTCCCGACTCCCAGTCCAACACTTTAGCCACTTCGCCACATTGCTAACTTTGCATGGAATCCTAACAACAGCCTTGCAATGAGAGTCTATACTTTAGATACTATAAGGTCGCGGAATGACCAGGAAAAAAAGGGAAAGGAAAAGATCCCCCATACAAAAAAGCGAAAAAACAAAACCCTAGCCCAGATGGGGTTTTGGCCTCTGGGCCAATTGCCAGACGTGTAGAAGTCAGGATGTTGAATGTTGCCAAATATATGTGATTTTTTTTAAAAAAAAAATGCAGTAAAGCTGGAATGTTCAGTGTGAATGCCAGCGGTATTGTTTCCACCTCATTCTTCATAATGTGTAGATGGTTCTGCATTTACCCAATTCTGCAGGACTAAGGCAGGTGCAAATTCCTTGTACGTAGATGTAAATCATGTCGCCGTTAACAGTGGTTGTGGTTTATCTTAGCAGTTCAAGGGACTATCTTGTAAAGTTGACCTTGCTTATCAGTTTCTCTAGGTGCTGTTGGCTTTTAGGACCTCAGCAAAGCAGCAAAACATTTTTATAGCACTTCAGTGGAAATCGACCGGAACCGAATCAAAGCAGGAGGCCGTAGATAAAATCTGAGAAGGGACTGTAAAGTGAATTGGCCTTAATGTTGACAGTCTGCCGTGCAGAAGGTGTGTAATTGGCCGGTCTTGAGGGCTTGTTTTTCCCTAGCACCGTAAGGTGACAGTAGAAAAAAGAAACCCTGGGGGAGTAGGCAAAGAAGGGGCAAATTCACAAGAATCTAGGGTAACAGTGTTTTGCAGGGCAGAGAGTGGGGGGCAAAGGTAGGGTGACCCTATGGAAAGGAGGACAAAGCTCCTATATCTTTAACAGTTGCATAGCAAAGGGAATTTCAGCAGGTGCCATTTGTATTCATGCAGCACCATGTGAAATTCCCTCTTCATCACAACAGTTAAAGCTGCAGGAGCCCTGCCCTCTCTTATATCTGCTCACTCTAGGCAGGGCTCCTGCAGCTTTAAATGTTGTGATGGAGAGGGAAGTTCACCAGGTGCTGCATACGTATAAATGACACCTGCTGAAATTCCCTTTGCTATACAACAGTTAAAGACACCGGAGCCCTGTTCTCCTTTCCATAAGGTCACCCTAAACAAAGAGAAGCAAGTAATTTTGGAGAAGGCAACTGCCTCCTCATCTCTCTCTCCCCCCCCCCCCCCCAGTAGCATGCACTGCCTTGCATTGTTAAGCGTGCTACCTTGCAGGGTGCTGGTTAATCAGCTAAATTGTGTCCGCTGTAATGCAAGACCACAGATGCAATGTTAATAGGGTGACCCTATGGAAAGGAGGACAGGGCTCCTGTATCTTTAACCATTGAATAGAAAAGGGAATTTCAGCAGGTGTCATTTGTGTGCATGCAGCACTTGGTGAAATCCCCTCTTCATTACAATTTAAAGCTGCAGGAGCCCTGCCCTCATTTGTATCTCGTCACTCTAGGATAGCTCCTGCGGCTTTAACTGTTGTTTAACTGTCCTTTTCATATGGTCACCCTAAATGTTAACTGCCAGGGTTCTTTGCGACACCATGGTCACAATGAGAGAACCGCAAAGATATAGCTAGAATCAGCTAAACTTTGTCACCCCATGGCAGAGGAAACACCATTCAGCAGAAGTGAAACCTACATGGGTAATTCCTAAAAAATGGTGGTCCCCAGCCTTGGTAACTGCACAAAAGCTGGAAAACCAGCAAGCCATCAGTGGTCAAGGGCACCCGGGGGGGAGGGCAGATTGGGACCCTACGCAGGCTGGATTTAGACCCTGGTCCAGAGGTTCTGCACCCCTGTCTGAGATGAAAAATAGGGGCCCTTGTGCATTTATGACATCCATATTCTCACACCAAAGACCAGCTCCTGTGCCCCTCCATCTCCTGCCCACGCGATTGCTGACGCCTCTTCCTGTCGTTTGTACATTGTTTGAATTTATTTGCCATAGCCTGTCCTGCGCTAGGTACTGGTGAAGGGTGTGTTAGTTAATTAAACATAACCGTTTCCTAAGAAAGTTTAACGGGATGTCTGAACTGCTTGTAACTGTGACAACTCAAACACATTGAGAGACATTTATGATCGGGCACACAGAGGGCAGGAGATGGGAAGGAAGTCGTGTGCTGGCATTTTGTGTCCGTGCGTGTGCATTTTACATTTATGTGCACTAGAGTAAAGTTACGTCTCTCTCCTCCATCCCACCCATACGTATTAACAGAGGTTTAGTGTCCAGATCATGAGAAGTAATCTTTCCACTCCATTCTCTGCTGGTATATTGTATCCATCCGGAATGTTGTATCCAGTTGCGCGTACCACAATTTAAGAAGGACTTTGATAAACTGGAATGTGTCCAGAGGATGTGACCAGGATGGTGAGGGGTCTGGAAACCAAGTCCTATGAGGGATGGTTCAAAGAGCTGGGTATGTTTAGCCTGGAGAAGTGAACCACTTGGGGAGACGACAGGGAAGCAGGTTTTGGCTGGACATTAAGAGAAGTGTCCTAAGGGTACGGGCTGTTTGACAGTAGAACAATTTGACTTGGAAGGTGGTGGGCTCTCCTTTGCTGGAGATATTTAAGCAGATGCTGGACGGCTGGCTGTTAGGGATGCTTTGGTTACAAGCAGGGGCAGCTCATTGCTTTGTGCAGGTCAAGCAGCCCTTATCTTGATTTGGTCCACTGTGCTTAAAATAAAATTAAGAAGTCAGAGTAAGAGAGTGTAACGCTCTGTGTGTGTGTGTGTGTGTGATTTCTCACATGAAACCTGGATTGATACAATTCAAGCAAAACTTTAAAATAGTATGTGTGTGTGAGATCTCTCTCTCTCTCTCTCTCTCTCACACACACACACACACACTGCATTGTACTAATGATCTTCAAGTTACTTGTCTTTGCTTCTCTTCTCTGTGCAATGGGAGCTGTTGCTGGAGTAGAAAAATGTGAGTCCAATGTGGGGTTCCCCCTGACCCCTTCCCTCTTCTGTACCATGAGCTGCTGCTGTGGTTCTGCCTTCCATTAGGTGTCCTGCTCTTTGCCTGCTGCCCTACCAGTCTCAGTGGGCACCAGCTGCTACCAGCTGCAAGATTCCTGCATGGGCCAGGGTCTTGGACTAAATGACCTCCAGGATCCTGAGCGTGTACCCTCACCATTTTGAAAAGGTACCCAACAGCCCCCACAAAAGGCAAAACAAGGGGGGGGGAACAGGAAAGTGATGCTGACGAGTACTATTACTTCTTTCTCCCTCTTTCTCTCTCTCTCTCTTATACCATGGGCAGGAACTAGAAAGCCAGGACTGTACCTGGATAAATAGGGATGGTGGGAAAAGACCTGCTGTCTTAGAGAAACTGAGGCAGCGAGTGTGGCTCACAGTTTCTCTGTTTCTGGCATGGTTCTCCCTGCCTGTCAAACCTATGCACGGGCTTGCAGGTGGGGCTTCACCCTGACGGTGCCTTCATACAAAGGCATTCCCTGCAAATAGAAAACTAGCATGCCAGAGAGAAGGTTGAGCTAGAGCCCTTCTCCCTGACACCTACATTTTCTACATGCGGGGCATTTTTGCGTGTGGAGGAACACTCGATTGTGTCAGCCTCCACCTGCCGACATTCCGATGTGGTACAGTCACTCCCAGGTTTGCTACGTCAATGAGAACTGGGCATCTGTCTCTGTCTTTCTGCTTCCCTGTCGTCTTTCCTTATCCACCCAGTTCTGGCACGCAAAAAGGCCCCTTATCCGGGTGCAAGGAACAAGCCAAAGATCCTTTTGTGTTCTCGTTCTGGACACAATCACTCCCTTCACGGCTGGGGCTGGGTTGCTGGGGGTGGGTAGGCAAGATTGGGACCGGTGACAGGATAAATATTAAGCCGGATGGGTTAGGTGACACGAGCTTACAGAGCAACAGCCATCAGCAGTGGGAACTGCCCGGGGCAAGGCCTGGGGAGCCAAGAAGCTGCTGGGTTTTTTTTCCCCAGCACGGGGTGAAGAGCTAGTGGTTAGAGATGATGGAGGAAGTGGGCAGCAGAAAATCATTTTTAAAAGCCTCGAAGTGCAGTGGCTGGAATAGGGAGCAGGAAGAAGCAGGAGCCAAGATGCAAATGTTAGGGGTTTATTCCAAACTCTGGATGGAATGTGAGGCCTAGTGGATGCAGCCGAGCCATGAAAGCTGGTATGCCTCCTCCTGATTCCTCTACTCCAGCCTTAAGAACATCAGAAGAGCCCTACTAGATCAAGCCAAGTGTCCATCTAGTCCAGCACTCTGTTCACACAGTGGCCAACCACCTGTTGACCTGGAACCCGCAAGCAGGACACGGCTGCAACAGCACCCTCCCACCCATGTTCCCCAGCAACTGGTGCATATAGGCATACTGCCTCTGATATTTATTTATTTATTTATTACACTTATATACCGCTCCCATAGCCAGGGCTCTCTGGGCGGTTTACCGAAATATCCGAGGCAGCCATCCCCAACATCCCAGATGTCTTGGGAATGCAAGTCCCATCATGCCAACCAACGTCCAAAATGGGGGAGTCTGGAGTAGAAGGACTATGAGCCTCTGCTGGCTGAGGATGATGGGAGTTGTAGTCTGGAGCATGGCATTTTTTTAATGCATAGAGACTCTGTGCCTTTAACAGATGAATATGAAACAGGAATCAGCAGGTGATGCCTCCCTACCCCTCATGAGGAGTTAAGATGTGCCTGTGACACTCTATTAAAGGTACAGAGCATATTTTATCTGTTCATGTAAAGATGGCTGCCCTGCTTCTCAAAGGATGCTGGGACGGAAACGTTGGGCTTGCATGCCTGATGGATGCTTCGACACACAGCTCAGCTGGCTCCTACTGCAGGAGCTTGTTTCTCAGGATGGGTTGATCTGAGCCCTTTTGCCATCCAAAGTGAAAAAGGCTGAGATTCACCTCCCCCCCCCCCCCACACACACCTTCTGTTGAAAACATCCTGTTCCTCAGCCCTATTCCTCCTCAAGAGTGGGATCCAGGGGTGTGTGGCCGCTTGGCTTGGCCTGCTGTGGTTCTGGTTATCATTAGTTGCTCTGTTCTCTGCCCTTTGCCCCACCAGTCTCAGTGGGCACCAGCTGCCACTGGTTACAAGATTCCTACATGGAGTAGGGGCTTGGACTATATGATCTCTGGGATCCTGAGTGTGCACAGTCACAAGGGCTGGTCTGAAGGCACATGAGGCGGATACGTTGCTGAAGCTAAACAGGTTTTAGTCTGGTCAGTGCTTGGTGCGGAGACCACTTAGAAACCGTGGCCTACGGATTTCCGTTTAGTACTGACACAGAGACGGGCCTTCTCTGCAGTGGCACCCGCCCTGTGGAATGATCTTCCCACAGAGATGCGTCAGGCCTCAACACTGGCATGGATTTAGGTGTTCATTGAAAATATATCTGTTTACTTCAGCTTTCCCCCAGTCATGAGCTATTTTAGACCAGCCTCATGATTTCTGCATGAGGACTGCAGCCAGGAAATCAGAAGACGTTTACTTCTTGGGTGGAGAGCAATGACAAATCTTGATAAAATCGTTAAGAGCAGAGACACCACACTGACAACAAAGGTCCGCATAGTTAAAGCAATGGTATTCCCCGTAGTAACCTATGGCTGCAAGAGCCGGACCATAAGGAAAGCTGAGCGAAGGAAGATAGATGCTTTTGAACTGTGGTGTTGGAGGAAAATTCTGAGAGTGCCTTGGACTGCAAGAAGATCAAACCAGTCCATACTCCAGGAAATGAAGCCAGACTGCTCACTTGAGGGAATGGTATTAAAGGCAAAACTGAAGTACTTTGGCCACATAATGAGAAGACAGGATACCCTGGAGAAGAGGCTGATGCTAGGGAAAGTGGAAGGCAAAAGGAAGAGGGGCCGACCAAGGGCAAGATGGATGGATGATATTCTGGAGGTGACAGACTTGACCTTGGGGGAGCTGGGGGTGGCGACAGCCGACAGAAAGCTCTGGCGTGGGCTGGTCCATGAAGTCACGAAGAGTCGGAAGCGACTGAACGAATAAACAACAACATATTAGTGTGTGTGTGTGTGTGTGTAGTTTTTGTTTGTTTTTATTCTTTTGCAAAGCATTCCGTGGTTTGTTTCAAATGTGAAGTGGTTTATAAATATTGATAATAAATTAAAAATAAATAAATCTAAACCTGTACCAGGTAAATCAGTTTTAATAGAGGAGGAAGTTTTGTAGTTGCTAACCATCCAGAAAAACACAATCTGGTCTGCACTTCCACTTTTGGCAGGTGCAGAAATCAACAAAAGAAGCCGTTGTAAGAACATCAGAAGTGCCCTGATGCTGGATCAGACCAAGGGTCCATCTAGTCCAGCACTCTGTTCACACAGTGGCCAACCAGCCGTCGGCCAGGGACCAACAAAGCAGGACCTGGTGCAACAGCACTTTCCCGCCCGTGTTCTTCTGTAACTGGTGCACACAGGCTTATTGCCTCGAATACTGGAGATAGCACACAACCATCAGGGCTAGTAGCCATTGATCGCCTTTGCCTCCAGGAATTTATCCAACTCCCTTTTAAAGCCATCCAGATTGGTGGCCATCACTACATCTTGTGGCAGTGAGTTCCATAATTTAACTATGCGCTGTGTGAAGAAGTCCTTATAGAATCATAGAATAGCAGAGTTGGAAGGGGCCTACAAGGCCATCTAGTCCAACCCCCTGCTCAATGCAGGAATCCACCCTACAGCATACTTGACAGATGCTTGTCCAGCTGCCTCTTGAATGCCTCTAGTGTGGGAGAGCCCACAACCTCCCTAGGTAACTGATTCCACCGTCGCACACTATTCCCCCGCTCATGCTCTCCGCTCCTCTGATGCCATGCTTCTCGCCTGCCCAAGGACCTCCACTTCCCTTACTCGGCTTCGTCCTTTTTCTTCTGTTGCCCCTTACGTCTGGAACGCTCTTCCAGAACACTTGAGAACTACCAACTCAATCACAGCTTTTAAAACTCAGCTAAAAACTTTTCCCTATAGCTTTTAAATATTGAGTTTGTTCTGACTCTATACTGTTAGCTTCACCCTACCCGGTGCCTGTTTACACTTCCCTGTGCCTGTTTGCATTCTCTTTCCCTCCTTATTGTTTACTACAACTTTATTAGATTGTAAGCCTATGCGGCAGGGTCTTGCTATTTACTGTGTATAATCTGTACAGCACCATGTACATTGATGGTGCTATATAAATAAATAATAATAATAATAAGGAAGTTTTTCCTGATGTCCAGCCGGAATCTGCCTTCCTTTAACTTGAGCCCGTTATTCTGTGTCCTGCACTCTGGGAGGATTGAGAAGAGATCCTGGCCCTCCTCTGTGTGACAACCTTTTAAGTATTTGAAGAGTGCTATCATGTCCTTCCTTTTATTTGTCCTGGAACTCCCACCAATCTTTCTTGCCCCGAAGCGAAATGTGATCAGCTGCTAATTGCTGTAGATAAAATTGCAGTTATTGTGGGGGCCCTGGTCCAGGGTTCAAACACTGGCAGCCCACATGCTAGTCAGAGCTGATACTTGATCCATTCATCTCAAACCTATGCCGACTGTGCTTGGCTTTGCAGAAACAAACCCAGGCAGTAAAGTCAGGGTGCGTTTTGGCTTTTAAAAAGAGCCTCACTCATGGGGTGTGTGAATGAAGGACTCTGCCTTACTTGTTCGACTTCCCCTTTCTCTCACCCCAAACTCTCTGTCTCCGTCTCTGTTGGGTGCCGTTTGGGTCCTGCCCTTCTTATATATCGCTTGAGTGCGGTCCCATCTCACTTTCCCCATTGTAATAATATTTGCTCAGGGTGTCTCCCGCCCTGCCTTGGCTGCATTTCAAGGACGGAGTCCAGGGTGCTTTTTTGGAGTTCGGCTTTGGCTAAGCCAGCTCTTCCCACAGCGCAGCAGAGCAAAGCAAAGGTTTATCCCCAGGGCGAACCCACTGCCTTTCCAGACCTTTATCGCCGAGCGTAACCGCATGAAAAGGAGCACGGGGCTCCTGTATCTTTAACAGTTGTACAGAAAAGGGAATTTCATCAGGTGTCCTTTGTATGCATGCAGCCCCTGGTGAGAGTCCCTCTTCATCGGGACAGTTAAAGCTGCAGGAGCTGTACTAGAGTGCCGAGAGACAAAAGAGGGAAAGGCTCCTGCAGCTTTAACTGTTGTGATGAAGAGGTAATTTCACCAGGTGCTGCATGCATACAAAGGACACCTGCTGAAATTCCCTTTTCTCTATAACTGTTAAAGATACAGGAGCCCTGTCCACCTTCAAGAGAAAATTGTGGGCATCTGTTCAGGCGGGTACACAATATCTACCTCCTATGAAAAAGAAATGGGTCAGTCATAAACCTAGCGAGGAGAGAGGCGGTTGGGTCTTGTTGCGCTTCTACACGGACCGTCCAGTCCTATGCATCATTTTCGAGTAAATGTGTGCCGGTTCCCGGTCTGGGTTTGTGAACTGCGCAGCCGCGCCCTGAAGCTAGCAAGACCCACAAGGCAACACCTGGTTCAGGTGGCAGCCAGTTTCCTGGGTGAACGCTGTTGCCTTCAACAAAACCACAATGCCGTGTTTGTTCTATTGGCACACCGAGTCTTGGTCACACACCTCACCTGCTTGCCTCATGCACCAGGTTTTTAACTCCTTCTATTCAATGAGAAGCAAGTGAGTTGTCTCTTCTAATCCAGAGGAACAATGGTAGCTTACAATGCCCCAAAGTCAATAACACTTGTAAGCTTTTAAACAATATGTTTGCCATCCAGTGTGAGGATTCAGAGCAAAGAATGGAACGGGCCGGCCCTACCGTGAGGCATAATGCGGTGATCACCTCAGGCAGTGGAGACTGGGGTGTGGGTATTTGCCGGGGGGGGGGGCACCATTCCCCTTTGTTGGGGGCAGGGGCGACCTTAGGGATGGCCAAACTGGGGTGCGCCAAGCCGAACTGAGGGATGTCCAGTTATACCTATCTTTGACACCTGTGTAGGGTGACCATATGAAAAGGAGGACAGGGCTCCTGTATCTTTAACAGTTGCATAGAAAAGGGAATTTCAGCAGGTGTCATTTGTATATATGGGGAACCTGGTGAAATTTCCTCTTCATCACAGCAGTTAAAGCTGCAGGTGCCCTGCCCTCTTTTAAATCTGGTCATTCTAGTATAGCTCCTGCACCTTTAACTGTTGTGAGGAAGAGGGAATTTCACCAGGTTCTCCATATATACAAATGACACCTGCTGAAACTCCCTTTTCTATGCAGCTGTTAAAGATACAGGAGCCCTGTCCTCCTTTTCATATGGTCGCCCTACACCTGTGGTCACCTTATAGTTCAAAGTCGTTGAACGGAGATGAACCACCGTGGAGGCAGGAGGGGTGCCAGCATCAAGCCATCGGCTGGGAATACTGGCTCGCTCTTTTGAGGGGATGAAATGGGACATACGGCTTGTCCCCTCACTTATCTCCCTCCCCTTTTTCCCCCCTTCAGTGGTTTGCCTATTCCTTCATGGTGAAGTGCCTCATCACCCTATCCACAGCTGGACTGTTGATCCTGATCCTGGCTTTCCACATCAAAGAGATCCAGGTAAACACTCACTGATATTTCTCGGATGTACACTGCAACCCTGTGAGGGAACTTAAGCTGAGAAAGAGAGAGGAAAGGCAAGGTCATACAGCAAGCTTTGTGGCAGAGAGGAATTTGAACTCAGGATTTCCCTGGGCCTCCTTTAACCCTTCCATCCACATCTACATTACACCACCTCTCTTTTGTGGCTTATACCTCAAAAATGTGTTTTTAATGTGTTTTTAATATTGTATTTAAATGAAATTTAATATTTATTATGAACCGCTGAGGGATTTTATTCCATTTGGGGGTATATAAGTGCATAAATAAATAAATGGCCTTTACCATTTCCTCTTCGGAGGCCTGTCATAAGGTGGAAAGGCAGCATCTAAATCTTTTCAATTGAGAAACTGATAAATAAGAGCTGAATGGCTACACGCACAGAAACCGGCAAGGCCGTCTCACCACGTTTCAGTCCCTGAACTGGAAATTCAGGACGGCTCCGTCTCCCCTTGTGCTTTGGCGTACCATCTTTTCATTTCCATGAGGCATAAGCCAGAGAAGGTTCCGGTTGATAGAGCCCTGTGAGTCTGATCGGCCTCCATATTGAGATTCGAACCCTTGCCTCCTGAGACAACCGCTTCCTGGTAGGGTCACCTCCAGGAAAAGTTGTTCTGAAGGCAGCAAAGAAAGAAGCAGAGCAGAGGAGGACTTGTCCACATACTTTTTCACACCTTGATGCAATTCTGCCTGGTTATTTTCATTTTTCATTTTGCTTTGTGTGTGTGTGTGTGTCATGGAAATAGCAAAAATGGTTTGCTCCAGTAGCTCGTACACATTTGGTAGCACATACAGGGTGGAAAGGAGTAGGTGCTGTGCTTGTTAAAGAGGGACAGACTAAGACTATTCTGAGGGCAATTATACCCTCAACCTACGGCTCAAGGTTGAGGCCCGAAGCAAATTCTTGGCTCCATTGCTTCGGGTGAAGGGCAGGTCACTCAGCCTATGGTGGGCCTGGCCAGGATTCCTTATTTTGGGAAGTTGCATCCATCCTAACAGAAAGATTGTTATGGGAAGATTGTTATTGGCATACTTTGATGCTGTGACTTCTCATCAGAGGCAAATCCCAGGGGAAAAACACATTTCACCTGAACATACATTTTTGTGAACTGCCCAGACAGCTTCGGCTATTGGGCAATACAAAAATGTAATAAATAAATAAATAAACTGCAGAAAGCTGAAATGAATCAATAATATGGCCTTTACGATACATTGCCAACAAGGGCTGCCCAGAGGGACAGAATCATAGAATAGTTGAGTTGGAAGGGGCCTATAAGGCCATCAAGTTCAATCCCCTGCTCAATGCAGGAATCCACCTTAAAGCATCCCTGACAGATGGTCGTCCAGCTGCATCTTGAATGCCTCTAGTGTGGGAGAGCCCACTACTTCCTGAGGTCATTGGTTCCATTGTCGTACTGCTCTAACAGTCAGGAAGTTTTTCCTGATGTTCAACCAGAATCTGGTTTTCTGCAACTTGAGCCCATTATTCAGTGTTCTGCACTCTGGGATGATCGAGAAGAGATCCTGGCCCTCTTCTGTGTGACAACCTTTCAAGTCCTTGAAGAGTGCTATCGTGTCTCCCCTCAGTCGTCTCTTCTCAAGGCTAAACCTGCCCAGTTCTTTCAGTCTCTCCTCATAGGCTTTGTTTCCAGACCGCGGATCATCCTCGTTGCCCTCCTCTGAACACCCCCAGCTTGTCTGCATCCTTCTTGAGGTGTGGTGCCCAGAATTGGATGCAGTACTCAAGTGCCGAATAGAGGGGAACCAGTACCTTGTGCAATTTGGGAATAGAAAGCAACTGAGGAACTTTGCTGTGGCCCTCCACAGAGCAACACCCCTTTGCCTCAGCTCCTGTGCATATCACTGGCCCCTGTCCAGTCACAACGGTTGCCAGAGCGCCACATGTGCATGAATCCTTGTGGGGGCTGGTCGCCTGCCCCTCAATATCACATTTGTCTCAGGCCCAGGAAACCTTATTGGTCAGTATTCCCCAACCTAGTGCCTTCCAGAGGTATTGGATACAACTCTCACCATGGGAATTGTAGTGCAACATCACTGGAGGCTACCAGTTTGGGGGAGGTTGCTGTAGGTGGGTCTGGTGCCAACCAAATAATAATGTTGTCATTATTATTATAGTTTTGGGAGAAGAGATTTCATTTCAGCAGAGTTCAGCTACTTAGGAAAAATGGCCCGTGTCTGCATTTGATTAATGTTGCCGCAATAGGAAAATTAACCTTTTGTTGGCTTTCATTTAACCTTCCATAATTCACAGTTTGCAATATCTCTATAAACCAGGAGACCTCTGGGATGGGCTGCGGTTCAGTGGTAGAGCACCTGTTTTGCTTGGAGAAAATCCAAGATCCAATCCCCCAGCGTCTTCAAGCAGGGCTAGGAAAGAATCCTGGCTGAAACTCTGGAGAGGTTGCTGCCAGTCAGTGTTAACACTACCGGGTTTGATGGACCGATGTTGTGAGTCAGTATAAGGCAGCTTCCTATATTTCTATGGATGACAGGTATAGCCTGGTGCACTAACCTGAGAGATAAGAGCCTTGGATTTTGTATTGTAATTTGTATTGTAATTAAAATGTGCATTCTGCTAACCTGTTCTGATAGGAGAAGTCTGTCAATGGCTACTACTCCTGATGGCTATATGCTGCCTCCAGTATTAGAGGAGGGATGCCTATGTACACCAGTGGTTCATAGGTACATAGGTGTACCTATGCTGGGGAACATGGATGGGAGGGTGCTGTTGCACTCATGTCCTGCTTGTGGGTCTCTGGTTGACAGATGATCAGCCACTGTGTGAACGCAATGCTGGACTAGATGGACCCTTGGTTTTATCCCACGTGGCTTTTCTTATGTTCTTAACATAGGTAGCTGCCTTGTACTGGCTCAGACCATTGCCTCATCTGGCCTAGTACTGTCAACACTGACTGGCAGCATCTCTCCAGGGTTTCAGGCTGGATTCTTTCCAGCCCTACCTGGAAATGTCAGGGTTTGAACGTGGGACCTTCGGTGTGCCAAGCCAGACGCTCTGCCATGGCTCAGTCCCATCCTCCAGGCCCAGCACAGGAATGCAGTGGGCTGCTGGAGGAGGGTCAGAGCTCTGGTCCTTCCTCTGCCAGTCCCCAGCAGATTATTAAAAATAAACATTGCAGGCGTGCAGTATTTGTAGGAGCGCCATCTGGATTTTGAACATGTGATGAGCCAATGTGGTGTAGTGGCTAAAGTGTTGGACTGGGAGTTGGGAGATCCGGGTTCTAGTCCTCATCCAGGGCAGTATAGAAATGCAATAAATAAATAAATAAATAATGGAAACCCACCGGGTGACTTTGGGCCAGTCCCAGACTCTCAGTCCAGCGTACTGTTGTTGTGAGGATAAAATGAAGAGAAGGAGGAGGATGTATACTGCCTTGGAGGAAAAAAGGCAGGATATAAATGCAATAATGAATGAATAAATAAATAAAATGTGATGCTCCTCCTCTCTATAAATCCATTTTTTTAAAAAAAAAAACATGCTGGGTTCAGCTGCTAGCTATAATAATAATAATAATAATAATAATAATAATAATAATAATATTTCTTACCCGCCTCTCCACTTGGATCCAGGCGGGGAACAACAGTGAATATAAAACACTGATTAAAAACATAGTATGCATGATTAAAACATCCTAAAATTTTAAGAAGGAAAGCGCGGCGAAGGTAATGAGCAGGCTGGGAGTTGAGACGTGTATGATCAAGGCCTGGGATGCAAGCCCAGAAGTTTAGCCTCCCAGCCCCATATAGCTCAACCGCGCTGTGCAGCCTACAAGCCAGTGACACTCGGAAAATACACCTCAGAAGGTTTTTTTCCCCTTTCCTCTGGGCTTTTTGATCTTCGCTGCTGATCTGACTGAGTCGTTTCCTGACTGAGTCATGGCGTGTTTCATCCAGTTGCTTGCTGTCGGCTGGGGATAATTCGGACGGCGGAGGGGTGTGATTTGTGGGGTCTCACGTTGTTCCTCTTTTGGTTTCTCTCATCTGTTATTTGCCAACAGACGTGTTGTTTGGTCGTTCAGTTCAGTTCTACCAGTTCAACACAACTGAAAGGACAGGGTGTCCGGGTGCCCTCTTTTTACAGAGGACTGTCCTCCAGTTGAAGGACTCAGTACTCTTGAAGGCCTCTCTCACACTAGAGGCCTTCAAGAGGCAGCTGGACAACCATCTGTCAGGGATGCTTTAGGGTGGATTCCTGCATTGAGCAGGGGGTTGGACTCGATGGCCTTGTAGGCCCCTTCCAACTCTGCTATTCTATGATTCTATGAGCTGTAGGACTGCCCTGTTCAGTTCCAGTTTATCTTTGCAAAACTGTCACACCCATTGACCCTTGACAGGTGGCACCTGAGCAGCAGCAGGCAGGCAGACACCCAGGCCACCTGCTCACCGTTGTCCACACTAGGGTGAGATCTACCGTATTTCTATATAAATTATAATAATTATTTCTGAATTTGCATCTCTCCGTATAAACTAGCATATGCAAAGGCTATACAAAATCATTGTCCTCTTTTTGGTGATCCGTTTCCTCTTTTTTGTGGCTACCCTAACCCACTTACGAATCAACAAAAAAAGGAAATGCATCACCAAAAAAGAAAAAAGAGGACAATGATTTGTAGGACTTCTTTCTCTTTTAAGATCTTCCACTGAGACATTCTTCCAAGTGTTGTCCTTATTGGAAGTGTGTTATGTAGCCATAAAGGAGAGCCCTGCTCAGTCGTGGCCCCCCTGCTCTGGAATGCCCTCCTTAACCGGCTACTTTATAGTCTTTTTGCCACTGGTTTAAAAGGTTTTCATTTACCCAGGCATTTAAATTTGTATAAATTCTCAGCCTGCCTCAAAAAACTATTAGCTGTCTTTTTTTTTTAATTTGGGCTGTTTGATGTTAATGTTTTATTGAATTTAAATATTGAATTTAGAAGGCTATCAATGGCTACTAGCCCTGATGGCTAAGTGCTATCTCCCAGATCAGAGGCAGTAAGCCTGTATACACCAGTTTTGCAGGGGAACGTGGATGAGAGGGTGCTGTTGCACCATATTCTGCTTGTGGGTCCCTGGTTGACGGCTGGTTGGCCACTGTGTGAACGAGTGCTGGACTAATGTACCCTTGTTCTGATCCAGCATAACCCTTATGTTCTTATTTTTGTAATTATGTCCCAGAATCTGATTTGATGCAGAGTGGCATGGAAATAGTTTTACTAAGTAAATAAGATGGTGCCTGCCACCTGAGGGTGTATTATCATCATCATCATCATCATCATCAATTATATTAAACACAGGGTGTGTTTTTTTTTATTTTTTATCCCAGAACATAAAATACATAATATATTGTAATCAGGCAAGTAAGGAAAAAAAGAAACTAGGAGGAACTGAGTCACCCATATAGTCAACTACTGTATTAGTAAGAATAAAATTAAGTCCGATGTTTTGTTCAGACAAAGCCAGTAAAGACACCCAAACTGGATTACATAATAGAACTAAGCCTGGCGTTCCGCTTTACTCCTTATTTACAGTTATACAGTAGCGGCTCTTAACAATGTTTGGCTTTGATGCTGAGATGGAAATTCCTCAAGTATTATCAACCTGTTGTGTACAGAGAGACGTGTCTGGGGGTGTATTGGCAGCCCATGTATTTATCAAAGATACGTGGCCTGCCAAAAGCCCGCCTGACCCACGCTTTAAGCCAGGGGTTCGCCTCTTGTAGCCCTCCAGGGGTTTGGGTCTACAACTCCCAACAGCCCTCACCATTGGCTAAACTGGCTAGGGCTGACAGAAGTTAAGAGGCCAAAACATCTGGAAGGCCGCAAGTTCGCCACCCTTGCCTAGGCGAACCAGCTGCCCTCCAGATATGGCGGACTATCGGCCATGCTGCTTGGGGAGGATGGGAGTTGTAGTCTGATACATCTGGAGGGTGTCAGGTTGGGGCCGCTGTACAACCACCGCAATACATTTGCACACCTCGCACGCATTTGGAGACACACAAAAGGACGTAATCAACAGAACTACAGTTCTTAAATTCAAGGCTACCTATCACGTACTCTATGGAACGTGGGCTGCCAATGCATCTCCAGCCATGTCTCTGTACACCGCAGGTTGATAACTCTTGGCTGTGTTTCCTGTAATAAATAAAAGGACAAACCTTCCACCCGAAAATGAATGATAGCAACCGGATCTAGCCTGTGTATAGTACTTTAAAATATTCAAAGCCGTTCACCCTATGAGGAAGGGCAGTATTTTTCCATGATGCACATGGGGGCGCTGAGGCTGAAGTGAGGGTGGTTTGCCTAAAACCACGTTGTGCGTTCTGGTCAGAGGTGAACGAGATACTTCCTGATTTATATCCCAGTCTCTGAGCCACTATGCTATACTATGGGACGGATCAGATCTCTCATAAAAGAAGATTTTAACATTTGAAACTTTGCAGCTTTGGAGCAAAGATTAGCAGGTCAACATGCAGGTTTGGGACCTAGTAGAGATTGGGTGCAAACTCTGAAACTGATAGACAGCTGATTTGGGGCAAAGCCGCAGAAGTTCTTAAGATTTCTATCCCGCTCTTCCTTGGAAAGCTCAGATCAGCTTGGTGATCTTCTCGTGGCTTCCTGTCCAGGCGAAATACACCCACCTTGGCTTCAGCCAAACTCGATGCCTCCAGTCCTGTTCTTATGCTACTTCTCTGAGGTTAAACCTGAGCAGGCCTTTGCCAAAGGGTGTGGTGACGAGCATCTTTGCAATGTAGTGGGTAAAGCCACCTTCTCCTAGCCGGTGCCCTCCAGATGTGTTGGACTACAACTCCCAGCATGCTGACTGAGGGATGATGAGAATTGTGGCCCAACACAGACAGAGTGTCAAATCAGGACCAAACAGACCAGTATCCAAAATCCCATTCAGCCATGAAGCCCACTGGATGAGTCACTCCTAGCCTAGGGGCCAAACTAAATGTTCTCCTAATCATGTAGAGTGAAGCGATGCATGGTTCCCCTCCATCCATTTAGTGCATAGTTTCTCCCCTACTCTCCTGCAAATGCACGCAGCCCTGATTCGGATCAGGACTGTGCTCTCACCCACTGCTTGCTTTGTCCTGAAATCCCCCCCCTATTTGGGAGGGGGTGCAAAAAGAGGGGGAAACTCCCCCCCCCTTTTGTTAACCTCTCTCCCCTATACCATCCCGCACCAGGTGTGGATGTTCTCTCCCACTGAGCTATGGCCCATGCTGCTGCTGTTATACTGGGAACTGGGAGGTTGTGATCCTTGTATTCTCAGTTCTGCCTGGGGAGTGAACAGGTGTTTACCATCTTGGAGAAGAGAACAGTGGAGGCTGGTGGCTCTGATTTCGGTGGGGCTGTGAATCCATGCCCGGTTTCAGCCAGAACTCTAAAGGAGCTATACAGCATGCCAAACTTATTTGGAGGGATAGGGTTCAGCACCTCAGATAGCTCTTTTAGAGCTCTGGTCCGTTCTGACAGACGCCCGGAATGGATTCACAGCCCCACTGAAAGCGGAGCCACCAGCCACCACTGGAAGATAACACGAAATTCTACCTGCTCTCTTTCCCCCCACTAGCTCTTTATGCTGGATAATTCCCTGACTGACTGGCGGATTGCGGTCAGCACCTCGAAGCTGGGTCTAATAGCACTGGAGCTCTTGGTCTGCTCCCTCCACCCCTTCCCGGATGGAGAGTTCCCCTGCCTGGACCCCAAACCCAAGCAGACATTCCTATTCCTCTCCGACGTTGACATGCTGCTCTCGCTGCTGATGTTCCTCCGTCTCTACCTGGTGCCCCGGGCTGTGCTGCTGCGGAGCAGCGTGTTGGGAGATGCCTCCTATCGTAGCATCGGATCCCTCAACAAGATCCACTTCCAGTACCCTTTCGTGCTCCGGGTGATGGTGAACAGCCAGCCAGGGCGGGTGCTGCTGATCTTCACCATGGGACTCTGGCTCACCGCCTTCTGGGTGCTGTCCGTCTGCGAACGGTGAGGATCTGTTGCAAACCTTGCGAATATTTATTTACAGCATTTTAAATCCCGCTCCCAAAATGGCTTACAACGGTCAGTAATTAGACTGTCCCTGCCCTCAAAAAGTCACGACACAAAAGGGGGAAAGCGTTGGGAGGGAGGAGGAAAAAGGGAAAGAAACGCTCAGGCACTGGTGCTTAGTTTCAGAGTTCTGATAGGTGTTCTTCCTGGCAGGAGAGGGTATAGCAAGCTCCCTGCAGTTGCTCCTTGTCTGGCTGATATACGGGGCTTGTGCAGAAAAAGGCAACTAAAATGATCAAGGGGCAGGAACATCTCCCCTATGAGGAAAGGTTACCACAGCTGGGATTGCTTTACTTGGAAAAAGGAGGCTAAGGGGAGACACGATAGAGGTGTACAACATTATGCATTGTGTGGAGGACGTGGGTCGGGAGATATAAAGGACTCCCTTCCCCAGTCTGAAACAGTCCTGAGCGCTGCACTCTCTATTTTCAGAGAAGCCATTTATTTCGAAAGGATTGTCCCTTTCTTGTTTCTGACACCCAGCCAACAGGTAACAAACTCACCTGATGGAGACGGAAGTTAGCAACTGTTTCGGCCTCAGTGGGGAAAAAGTAAATAAACATTTTGTCGCTTTCAGTGACACTCTTTCAAAAAGAAGAGAAGAAGCAAAGTTTTGTATATATGATTTCAAAGCAGCTGGAAGGCAGATCAACCATAAAATCAACAGTCTGTCACTCAAAGCTGCAGAGTTGGCATACCTACCTTAGTACTGAATTACATTTGCGAAGGGCCGTCTACTTCCGTGTGAACCAGCTCATCCATGGAGGTCACCCTTTCTCTCGAGCTGATTGAGGATCTTTTGGGTTGTGATACCTTGACTAAAGGCTTGCCTGGATTCTACTTTTACAGAGGAGTTCACAACTGCGCATGTTCAGAGAGCTAATATGTCAGGGTTGGGTGCAAGGGTCGGCATCGCAGGCATTTGCAAAGGCCCACAATCCAGCAGAGGCCCATCAATTATTGAATTCTGGGTTGTCGCAACATGCGAACTCAGCCACACTAACAAGCCACAGTTCGTTAATCATGAACAACCCAGAAGGAAAACCCATGGTTTATTGTTGGATTGTGAACTCTGGATTGTCATTCAGTGTGAATCCAGAACTGTGGGTTGCTCAGGGGTTGTTTTGTCAGGCTGCAGAAGCAGTGGGAAAAGTAGTAAAACAACAACAAACCAGCCACTCTACATGCCTAGTTTTACAGCACCGCAAAGGCATTTGGGATGCAGGAGAGAGCAGATGAAGGAGGAGGAAAACAACCAACCCAAAGTGTAGTTCGTTCAAATGTTTACTCGACAAACCCTGGGTAGGGCAACAAACCATGGGTTAAATAAACCATGGGTTAGTGTTATGTGCAAACCAGGTTTATTTGTTCATCTAGTTCAGTATTTTCTACTCTGACTGACAGCAGCGCTCCAGGGATTCAGGCAGAGAGAGGTTTTCCTCATCACCTGATTCCTTTGACTGGAGATGCCCGGGACTAAGCCAGAGACCTTCTGCATGCGAATCTTAATCACCAGCGGTGTTTCCTGTAATAAATAAAAGGACACTTGTGACACATCCTCTTTATTGCTTCTCCTCCACCCTACGGGCAGAGATAAGACCAAGGAGCTGCTTGCCCTGCCTTTCCTGGGAAGTGGTACACGGATTGGGTCCAGAGGGGCAGTGACAAAGAGGTGTTCCCATGCCGAGATGGCCTACTTAGAGTAAACCCATTGAAATGAATGGGGCGTAAGTTATGCACGACTAACTTAAGCCACATTCATTTAAATGGGACTACTTTCAGTAGGACTTACCCCCTCCCCATTCTGGAGTATATGCTTCCTACCCTTTAATACTCTCATATCTTTAAAAATATTGTTTTCATCAGTTTTTAACTCTGATGCTGCTGTGTTTTACTGTCCTGCTCTTTTGATATGTTTTTGTTTTATCTTGGTTTTCATTGTTTGATTGTTTTTCTTATTTTCATACTGCCCCAGCCCACGCTGGGAGTACTAACACCGACGAGTGGGGTTCATTAAACCCCTAAATAAATACAGACATAAAACGCATTTCATATTGAACCTCTCTGATTTCTACCTGCCAGGCAGCATATGAAAGAGAACGAATACTTGGGTGGAACATTTTGGCTGATTCCCATCACTTTCCTAACCATTGGCTACGGAGACGTGGTGCCAGTCACAGTGTGCGGGAAGATGGTGTGTCTGTTTACTGGTGTCATGGTAAGGGGCGTGTGGGCAGGCGGTGCCGTGTTGAAATGTATTCTTGCACAAATTTGGTATCCCTCCCCCGTCCCAAATCCCCAACTGCCCCAGCATTTTGGATGAGAAAGTTTAATGGTCTGAAATTCGAAGCTAAGTTGTTTCTTGAAGATTTGAATTCTTGAGAGCTTTTGGCTCAGATCTCTTGGCTGGTTTGGGATTTGGACCAGGTTCCAAATGAGAAATCCCGTAAGCTGTCAAATGCTACGTATCCCCTGCTACGCTGTCAAGTTAAATAGTGCTGCAAGTCGGCTCTCGGCAAATATTGAAACCGGTCGTTGATGTCAGAGAACAAATATTGGGTTGGATCCAGACTTAGCCGTTGAAATCAACGGGACAAGTTCCAGTCGATCTGTTCTAAGTATGGGTAAGTCTGAATTCAACCCACTGGAATTAAATAGCATCAAATATCAAATCCATTTGGAGAATGAATATTGAGCATCAACATGTTTTGAACGTTCTCATAACTACCTTCGGGGACGATTGTCCTGCTCTGAACCTCAGAACTTCTTTCTTGTAGTGCAGCACCTCTTGAGTGAGCTGTTTGCTCTCAGCAACAGTTAGGACTGGCAGAGTCAAGGTGTCTTGTCCAGCCCTGCTCTCCCTGGGTTGGAAGAAGGTGTTTCAGGTGATCAATCAGAATCAGACTCTGAAGGAGAGGAGTCGGCGCCAGACACAGGCCAGCCTGTACCAGTGGGGGAGGAAGCTCTCATGGGCTCTTCACCAGCTGGGAGTGAACCCTCTCCAGAGTTTATCTCCTCAAGGGCAAACAATACACAGTCAGTGGGAAGCCAGAGGGAGAGAGCACGGAGAGGTTAGCTGATCCTAGAGTAGTCCGTAGACTAAAACGGGCGGAGCTAAAGGAAGGCGAGAGAAAGTCATCCCGGCTGGCATCCCATCAGAAGCTGCATCATAGCTAGTCTCTCTGAAGTTAACAGGGCTTTTCCATTCTTCTTGACAGGACAATTGTCTCGCTTAGTTTGCATAGTTTTGCCTAGGGTAAAGTTCCTAGGGATTAGACTCTCTTCAGGTGGGAAGAGATGTTTATTGCTTGAATAAAGCTTTGTGTATTACTTAGCAGCCCTCGTTATTGTCTCCCAAGAAGGTGGGAGGTTTTGAGAAACACGGCAGAAGGATAGGTGTGGTTGGGCACCCGTCGAGGGTCCATGCTTTGGCAGGGGCTCACTGACAAGCTGCCATGGATGCTACGCCCTCCCTCTGGGTAGTGAGGCAGCAGAGACTTGCTGTGCAACCCACACACTCTTGATTCAGCTAATCGCAGCTCTTCATCTCTGAAGTGACTCCAGAAGCTTAGAGCTGTCCCCTAGGCCTACTTTGCAAAGTAAATCTTTTGTTAAGAGAGCTGCTGAAAGCAAGTCAACTCTGGATAGGTTTCCCGTCATGCTTGGCTGTTTTTTACTGAGCTCCTGTCTTCAGGGAGAATCCTCCCGACCCAATTTCTGATGGTCAGCCAATCAGGTGTGACGCCTCCCAACTGCGCCTGCTTAACTCAGCGGAGAGCTCTGGCATCTGTCAATCCTGAAGCTCTCTCCCTCTCTGACAGAGCCTGGGTTCCCACGGCGAAGGGGGAAGATGGTCTCTGAGCCTGGCCCTTCTCCTCGCTAAGTCCCTGGGAAGGTCCTTCACTGGCTCTGGGGGAATTTCCTCCCCCACACCCTGTCTCTGCTGGGCTTCTGACTCCCATCACCGAATTGGAATCAGAGTCCGAGGGCCTGGGCTCAATCCTGACACCAGAGACCCCTTGAGTTGCTTCTTTTCTTCATCAGTGCGAACTGCTAATTCCCCTGCCTCTCACTCTGGCCCAGACAATGGTGGCGGCGGCAGGAGAAGCAATAGATGCCACGGCCCGCTTGCACACTGTCAAGCACACAGCACATAGTGAAATTATGGAACTCACTGCCACAAGATGTAGTGATGGCCGCCAATTTGGATGGCTTTAAAAGGGGGTTGGATAAATTCCTGGAGGAGAAGGCTATCCATGGCTACTAGCCCTGATGGCTATGTGCTACCTCCAGTATTTGAGGCTGTAAGCCTGTGTGCACCAGTTGCTGGGGAACATGGGCGGGAGGGTGCTGTTGCACCATGTCCTGCTTGTTCATCACTTTCTGATGGCTGGTTGGCCACTGTGTGATCAGAGTGCTGGACTAGATGGACCCTTGGTCTGATCCAGCAGGGCACTTCTGATGTTCTTAAGGATGAGAAAGAGGAGGAGTAATAGGAGCTGGTGACAGTAGCAGTGAGAAGGCAGACTCACTGAGGGAGGGGCCCCATTGAGACTGCCTTGCCCAAAGCCCCTCAAAAACATGGAGATGACCCTGGCAGCAGTCGGGTCGGACCATCAGAGTCGGACCAACAGACTGAGTGGGTCTATCTATTGCCTGCAGTTCATAAGACAGCGGTTCATAAGTATGTAAGAAGAGCCATGCTGGGTCATACCAAGGGCCCATCTTGGCAAGCATTCTGTTCACACAGTGGCCAACCAGCTGTTGACCAGGAACCAACAAGCAGGAGACATGTGCAACAGCACCCTTCCACCCATGTTCCCCAGCGACTGGTGTATATGGGCATGCTGCCTCTGATACTGGAGGTAGCATAGAGCCATCAGGTCTAGTAGCCGTTGATAGCCTTCTTCTCCAGAAAGTCATCCAATCCCCTTCTAAAGCCATCCAAATTGGTGGCCGTGACACTGGGCCCATCTACACCAAGCAGGATATTCCACTATGAAAGCAGTATATAAAAGGCAGGAGCCACACAACTGCTTTATAGCGGTATGGAAGTGCCCTGCAGGATCTACGCTACTGCTTTATAGTAGTACTGAAGTGCACTGACAACTGTTGGGGCTCATGACACATCTACACCAAGCAGGATATAACACTATGAAAGTGGTATGAAAGCGATACATAGCATGTATCATGGGCCCCAACAGTTGTCAGTGCACTTCATTACCACTATAAAGCAGTAGTGTGGCTCCTGCCTTTTATACACCGCTTTCATAGTGGAATATTTTGCTTGGTGTAGATGAGCCCTACGTCTTGTGGCAACAAATTCCCTAATTTAACTAGGTGCTGCATGAAGAAGTCCTTCCCCAGTGTCTCAGACGGGGTTGTTCCCCAGCCTTACCCGGAGATGATGAGGGTTGAATCTGTGCTGTCTGCTGAGAAGCTACGACCCCTCCCCACTCTCCCAATTTCCCTATTTCCCCTTAAGCACCGTAACTCCTAATTCGAGCTGAGGCACACGCCACACCGCCTCCTCGCTCCCACTTCCATTCCCTCACGCTCCGCCTCCCGTCGCTTCGCAGGGCGTGGGCTGCACGGCGCTCTTGGTGGCTGTCGCTGCGGATAAACTGGAATTCAGCCGGGCCGAGAAGCACGTCCATAACTTCATGATGGATATCCAGTGTGCCAAAGAGGTAAGAAAACCCGTTTCTTATTGGAACAATAGATTTAATAATGTGATAACCCAGCTTTTGAGTTTTCTGCGAGGATACATATCTTTATTTTTTTCCTTTGATATGTTCCCTTTCTTGTCGTTTACCAGAAATGACAGTTTCGTAGTGGGAACGAATATTTCGCTTTCCTGATTCTAGATTGTGTGTGTTTGTTAGTTAGAAGTTTTTAGTTCAGTGCTACAGTTGTCTCTTTTGTTTTGTTTTAGGATGCATGGGTTAGCTATTCTGTATGTTTGCACTTTATAATTAGGGGTGGGGGAAGAGGTAAGAGAATATCCTGGCAAGTAAGCTTCCCAGTAATGTCTGCAAAGGGTGTAGCTCTGAATTCAGAAAGTCCTAGGATCAATCGTTGGCCTCTTCAGTTATGTCAGGCAGTGGAGATGGATGAAGAGGGCTGTGGCTCAGGCCTAGAGCACATGTTTTGCAGGCAGACGGTCTCAGGTTTGACCTCCTGAGTTTTAAAACCTTGGGGAAATTGCTTCTGGGGAGATGGGTTAGTGATGTACTGGTTTCTAGCCAATCAGTGCTATGCATGGCAGCTTTTGTTGCAAAGATGCACAACCGCTTGGTGTATATTTGAACAAAATGCAGTGAGGGTCACCACTCAAATTATGTACATCTCTACTTTCACTCTCAGGAAAAGCATTAAGGACTCTGTCTACCTAAAAATATGCAAATGTTATACAAATCCATGTTCTCTTTTGTCCATTTCTTTGGTGATGCATTTACTCTATGGGCAAGAGGCCAGCTTAGAAACCGGACTACTGTTTATATTAGACGCTTTATGAAATTATTTATTAGACGCATATATTATGAGATTAATGATTCTTATCATGAATGTTTAATGGATGCCAACTTACTGTAGGTTTCATTATGAATGTTTGATGAACATCTTGTAAATGTTATCTATATGCCTGTCTTTTGTACATTAGTGATATCTTCTGAACTATTTGTCTATAAATATTTCTTAGTACCTTTGTGGTTGAGTGTTACCACTCTTATTGTACCATTGTTATTTTCAACCACAGCCTTCTATTTTATTTTATTTCAGCTTAGAAACCTGCTAGGCCTAATGAACCCCACCAGCCAAAAATGGTGGTTCACCTCTGTTAAGATGAAAACAGCCTTTTCCTGGGCAAGGTTAAATGTACTCCCTTGGGCAGACTGTATGGGGCACCTCCCCCAAGGAAGCCAGAGGTTGTCCTTGCAACCTTTTTACTTTAGAAGACATCACCCATTTTATTTCAGAATGCAAAGTCTATTCAGACATTAGGAAAATTTATATCCTTCCTTTGCTAGTTTGGATGAAGGGAAGATCATCCCTCGAAAAACTGTGTTTTTTATTGAATGATTTTTAACAAATATGTAACTGTGCTGGCCCTTCTCTTGTGCACAAAGGCCAAGGGAATGAATGAATAAATGAATGTAACACATCTATGTGAAACTATATAATGGCTGTTTGCTAAGTACAATAAACTTGAACTTGGTGGTTCACCAGGGCCCCAATAGACTTTTTTTTTCAGACTGCAAGATGCGGGCTGCGGAGTGCAGTGGCGTTTGCCATGTGCCTGGCAGGCTGCAACACAGCTTTGGTAGATTACATTCTGCTTGGTAGGGTTCACAGGTGGGGCAGACCTTCTGCAGTGACTGCAGCCGGACAGGTAAGGGAACCTGAGCTTAACTGATCCTCCCGATTTTACATGCGCCTCCAGATGAAATGCTCAGCTGCTAACGTGCTACAAGAGGCCTGGCTGTTATACAAGCACACCAAGAGGAAGGATGGACTGAGGCAACGCAAGCATCACCGGAGGCTGCTGGCGGCCATTCATATGTAAGTGATGAACGCCAGGTAGTGGGATGTCTTAGCCCCCGTCTATATGGAGACGCTTTGGTGCCGGGAGGCGCCTTGCACCCGCATTTGCCTTCCTTCCCGGTGTCTGCACGGGAAGGAAGGCAAGTGTGGATTTTCCTGCCTGGCGCATCTGAAAAGATTTTTTAAAAAAAGAAATATTGGGCGGGGGGCGGGAAGGAAAGGAACGGGGCTGTCCCTCCCCCTTTTAAAAAAAATTTAAACAGCCAATCTGCGGAGCTCCGCGTATTCAGATTGGCGGTTGCCTGGTCTTCCCAAACAGATTTGGGGTTGCCCGGTCCTCCCAAATTTATATTTGTTTCTGTGGAGCTCTGCAGATTTAGAGCATAAACTAATTTTAAAAAGGTGGGGGGTGGGTGGGATGGCAGTGTTACTCCCCCCCCCCCCCCGGGGTTTTAGGTTTTTTTTCTTGTTGTTGCTTTTTTACAGCAGTGGAGCTGTCTCCTCTGCCAAAAAAGTTGGGGTAAATGCCCAACTTTTTGGGAGCGAATTTTCCAGGGTTTGCCCCTAGATGGCTTTGCATTTGCGGCTTCGTCATCTGTTTGAAAATTCTGAAGTGCGCATCTATGGCAGTGTAAACAGCCATATGGACAACCCCTTAATTTAGCTCCCTATCCTGGGAGGAATTGGAATCAGAGTGCAGAGTTAATGCTCACAGCGCATTTTAACTCTCTTTTTGATGTAGGTTCCGGCATGTGAGGATGAAGCACCGGAAGATTCGAGATCAAGTCAACACCATGGTGGATACTTCTAAGGTGAGGGCTTTTTATGCCAGAGATGGTGTTGTCCAGAAGATGGAGCGCTTTGCACTGTGTTGAGGAAATGCCGCACCTTCCGTCATAATCCGTTTTTAGCCTAATAAACATGAACCGTTTGTTGCATTCAGGATGTTGGGCTTTTCTTGAGGCAGTGCTTCTGCGACAATATCACATTTTCCCAGTACTTAAGATGCAGTGTTTTTTGTACTTGGGGAAAATGCAATTCTTCTAACTAGGAGCAATTGTAGTATTACTGTCTCTTTTGTCGCTCATGCTGGTTTTCCTAGGTGGACATGACGGGCTTTGCCAGGTCATGCTGTCTTTTACTGATTCAGGAATTTCCTGACAATTGAGCATGTTTTAAGTATGACAGCTTTCTGGATGTTGCTGTGGATGTATTTTGGTAGGCTCAGTTTCTGAAGGTTTTCTGTAGTTTTCTGATGTGACTAACAAGATAACACTGACCTTTTCCTGTTGCCATAGTTCTTTACAGTAACTTCCATGGCCAGTGGTGTATATTTCTCTCCCTCCTCTTCCTTTTCTAAAACATTTTTGTCATTAGGTATTGCTATATCAATGAGGTGGGTGCAGGTTTTGTCTATAATGTTGTGTCTGGTCGGTTGCAAGGCGTTGTCTTGTCAGTATGAATTGTTCTGTCCCAGTATATTTTATGATCTGCATTTTCCAAGATCGTTTCAGGTGAGTATGTATAGCATGGTGTAGGTTGTGTGATATATTATTTCTCTATCCTGTCATTTTTACAACACTTGTGTGATATTCATTTTTAGTGTAAGGCAGACTTCACCTGGTTCCCCACAGATGTTTTGGACTACCCCTGACCATTGACTATACTGGTTGGGGCTGATGGGAACTGTAGTCCAAACCTTCTGTTGGGCACCAGTTTCGGGAAGAACAGGTGCAAAGCACTACATTCTTTTGCCCGCCACTCTTCAGCCAAGGAGGAATTTTGTGGCCGGCTCTAGCGGATCTGTTCATCCTGGCCTGTTCCCAAGGGCATAGTGCCATCTATGGGTCATAGTTTGGCAAAGGAAATGCCAGAGGAAGCCTGAACTGTGACCGCTGTGCCATGTTCTTTCTTCCCCCTCCATCACAGATGCAGATGATCATGTGTGACCTCAGCTCCAGCCTTAGCAGCTCTCACCAGGAGCTGGAGAAGCGGATCGAGTCCCTGGACAGGAAACTGGATGAGATGACCAGGCTGCTCTCTGCCCTTGTGGAATCCAAGCAGCAGCAGGAACAGCAGGTGCTCTGAGTCCTTATCTGCAGTCAGCTAGGTAAGGCAGTTAGAACCGACCCCCTGTAATTGGAAACCGTTTTTGCCCTCTTGTAGCCTCGTGTGGCGCAGAGCAGTAAAGCAGCAGTTTCTGCAGCTGAAACTCTCCCCACGGCCTGAGTTCGATCTCAGCGGAAGCTGGTTTCAGGCAGCCGGTTTGGGTCGACTCAGCCTTCCATCCTCCCGAGGTCGGTAAAATGAGTACCCAGTTAGCTGGGGGAAAGGTAATAACGGCCAGGGAAGGCAACGGCAAACCACCCCGCTATAAGGCCTGCCAAGAAAACATCAGTGAAAGCTGGCGTCCCTCCAAGAATCAGTAATGACTCAGTGCTTGCACGAGAGGTTCCTTTCCTTTCCTTTTGCCCTCTTAAATATATTAGCGCCTTTCCCCTGGTTGCGGGAATTTGTCCTTCTGCAAGATCTGAAATATGTTAGGGGGCAGGGTTTGGGGGATACTGGCGCAAAGTGCTGTGGGGTCAAGAAGGGTTGTAGGTTAAAATGTCCCCATTCTCCTGGAAGCTCACTTACCTGGGAAACCTGTCCTCCTCACCCCTTTCGCTCATTCTAGAGCGGCCCTAATCATCCAAAGCCATTCCTTTCAGCAGCCACAAAGCTGGCCGCACGTTTGTACATGGCCAAAAAAGCACTTTGTGGAGCTTTGCTTTGTTCCGCATGACTGGGAGGCAGGACTTGAAATGCCACTTTAAAGATAAGAAAGGCAGCCTGTGTTTGCTGGCACCTATGTAAGGCGGTGATCGGATGAACTCCGTTTACCAAGTTTCAGTTAATTAATGTTTGCTTTAACCTTGGGTTTGCTGGAGAGAAACTCGGAAAGGTGGGAGTATACTACTTTCCTCACTCTGGAGAGAAGTGTTGGAAACTCTGCCCCACTCACTGGGTTCTAAAATCTTTCAGCAAACATTGCCATTGCCTGTTCAAGTTGTCTTTTTTTACCCCCAAATATCATGCTACTGCCATGTGAAGATTTTCAGATGGGGAGAAATCCTGTTCCTTTACCGTGGGGCTCTGCTTCCTGCTTCTCTTCCGCATTTGAAATGAGCACAATTACATGGAGAAGAGAGCAGTGACCAGGTGGCCTATACATTTCAATGGGACAGCGCCCTCTAGTGGGCATTTTATAGCACAACCTTGCCTGCACACGGCAGGAAATCCTGACAAACCCGAAATATTTGAGAAGGGTCGGGTTTTCTGAGGTTTATTTTTTGATGCTAAAACTGGGAAAAGGAGTGGGAGACACACAGGAGGCTCACTGCATCATCAAAATAAACTGCAAACATCTGTGAGTGGCCAGTCATGAGCTTGCTATAGGAACATAAGAAGGGCTATGCTGGATCAAGGTCCATCTAGTCCAGCACTCTGTTCGCACAGTGGCCAACCAGCTGTCGGCCAGGGACCAACAAAGCAGGACATGGGGCAACAGCACCCTCCAAACCATGTTATTTATTTATTTATTTATTTTATTTATGTTCCCCAGCAAATGGTGCACACAGGCTTATTGCCTCGAATACTGGGGGTAGCACACAACCATCAGGGCTAGTAGCCATTGATCGCCTCCAGGAATTCATCTAATCCCCTTCTAAAGCCATCCAAATTGGGGGCCATCACTACATCTTGTGATAGCAAATTCCATCCTTTAACTATGTGCTGTTTAAAGAAAGACTTCGTTTTATCTGTCCTGCATCTCCCACCAATCAGCTTCATGGGATGACCCCGGGTTCTAGTATTTTGAGAGAGGGAGAAAAACGCTATGAATCACTCATTTAAAGAACCCAACATCTAAAAAGGGATCAAGAGTTTGCATAGACCAGAATGGCCAGTTTCTGTATTCTCAAGTATGAACCTATTTTTAACCAAGCAGCCCAGATGGTGGACCTATTTTCTGACACATAACTGCCCCCCTTTTATGGCTGCTCAAACCGTGTAATGAATTTATCATCCTCTAAAGAGTTACAGGTTTACATTTATGGAGCATATACTCTTAAATATTGCCAGCACATAAAATACAGAACTCGGTAAGGGAAAGCAACTCCCCCCCTCCCCATTCCTCCCCCTTTGTGAATTACCCTTGCACCAAGGAATTGATTAAACATGGGGAAAGTTTTTTCCAGGGGGTGCTTTTTTGGGAGGGAGAGGGATAATTTCCCAGGCCTTCACAGCTCTAGGCGATCTACACTTACTTCCACATTTTACAAGTTGAAAATATTTTTCCTTTTCCCCCAAAGTCAAACTGCAGGCAAGTATTTGCTTCAGGGGCTGGGTGTAGGTTACAGGGGCTGCCTGCTGGTCTACTTTCGGTATTCCCCCAATACTTGTAGAATTGGGACCATTTTGTCTCCTTTTCCCTTCCAGGTGGCTAAAGAGATTATGTCGATTTCATCCACCCACTGAAGCCTCAGGGCAGAGAACCTTTTAAACCTGCAGCTTTTGCCTTTTCTATGGACTCCATAGTCAAGCAGTGAGCAGGGAAGATATGGGATCACGTCCCCACCTTGCGGCAGAGGAGAATCACTGCAAGCGTTTTAACAAGCCCTCCGTCACCAGATCAGAAAAGGGCAAAGGAGCAGCGATCTGGATTTTAGTCTCTTGGAAAGACTTCTTATGCCTCTGAACCGCCAGGTAGAGGTGTTCCTCGCCAGGGGAATCCTGGATGGAAATCAAAGGCATAACATCCACTCATCTAACTGGATTTTCAGCTGCAGGAAAAAAAAAAAGCTACAGGATAGCGAACGGCAAGACATGTGCTCTCGAGTTACAGAAGCAAAGGCCACAGCCCTGGAGGGCGAACGCCCGGTCTGTTTCCTTTGGCAGAAAGAACTTCTTCCATTCGGGGCAGGAATCAAATCTGCAGGAAGCAAATGGTAACTTTGCTGCTCAGGATTTTGCGAGATAATGGAGCATGCTTGCCCCTCTTAGGTTCGGGCTTGTATAGAGCCATGCACTTGGTCGCCTATAGCGAGCCAGAAGCGCCTCCAGGGAAGGAAGTTTATGTCTACTGGGGTGGGGTTGTCTGTTTGTTTTAAACGCATTTTTACAGCAATTGATTCGACTCAAAATGATTAACGTACAGAGGCGTGGATGAGCAGGCTGGCTACTAGCGAATATTTGCCAGCCTGCTCTAACACTTGCTAGGTGAGTGCCATAAATGGCAAGGAGGTAGCAATAGGTAGCACTTGAAGCCTTAGATACGGGAGGAGCCATGGTGAAGTGCCGGGACACGCGCTTTGCATGCAGAAGATCCCAGGTTTAGCGCCACTCAAAATAATCTGAAGACAGCAGGGCTGGGGGAACGTCCCCTTTGTGTCTAGGGTCTGAATGGTTTGCTGGTCCAGGGAAGACTGCACAACACTGGGCTAGATGGACCACGTCATACGGTCAAGCTCTAAAACAGCCTTCCTCAACCTGGGGCGCTCCAGATGTGTTGGACTGCATCTTCCAGAATGCCCCAGCCGGGGCATTCTGGAAGATGCAGTCCAACACATCTGGAGCGCCCCAGGTTGAGGAAGGCTGCTCTAAAAGTTCTCAAGCAACAGGTGGGGATACCCAGGGAGGAGGAGAACACAGAAGTTTCCCCAAGTGCTGGAAACCTTGGGAGTGATCCACTACTGAGGTTCTTTGTTGGCCCAGAGGCAAAAGGCAAGGAGGAGCTTTCCAGCCTCCTGTTCAAGACCTGAATGTAGGCAGGCATGCTTTGGGCAGAGTGTGGATGGAGCAGCTGCAGGGCTGGTCTCAAAAGTAGGTATAACTGGGCACATGCTGAGGGCCCACCCACCCCCTGGAGAAGCTCCTCTTCACCCTTGCAACCTGCTCATTCACCTGCCTCTGGCCCAAACAATGGTGGTGGTGAAGAGATGCAGTTCTTTTGTATGCGGACGATGATGTTTTGATTTCTGCTACCTTAATTGGGATGCGGAGACTTTTGAGGACGTTGAACGTCTTTTGTGCAAAAGAGCAGCTAACAGTCAATCATTCCAAAACTAAAGTGGTGGTCTTTGGGAAGAAGGGAAAACCTCACAGATGGATTGGATAACAAACCCATTGAACGACATTATTTGAAATATTTGGGTTTGGGTTTGAATTCAAAATTGTCTTGGAAGCCACACTTGCTCACAGTTAAGTTGAAATCCTCCCATTCTATCCATTCTTTATTATGCTTCTCCAGATTCCATGGGGGGAGCTCGGTTGCTCCCACAGTTGAGGTATTCCGAAAGAAGATTGTGCCACAATTATTGTATGGTGCAGAGATCTGGGGGTACAGTAATGCTTTCCCCTTAGAAGTGATACAGAACTCTTTTCTAAAATCGTTGCTGGTTGTCCCCAAAGAAACGCCTGCCGCCTTTTTAAGGGCTGAAACAGGGCGAATCTCCATTCAAACTGGTGCACATGTTGCACTAGACAATACTGGCTGAAGCTGGCTAGCATGAGTGATTCCCGGCTCCCCAAAAAATGCTACTTAGAGGGCCCCCCCAAAAACCCCAACCAGCACTGTTGCTTTGTGGCGAAATAGCGATCTCTACATGAAGGTCGCTTGGGTCCTAAACAGCAGGTGGACACCAGGACTGAGCACAGAATGATCAGGCCCACCTCTCCCTGTTTGGTGCCATCTTCGTACACAGTAAGGATGTAAAGGAGGCATCTGAGCTGGCTCTCGCCATCCACGGGAAGCGAGGACATCTAAATTCTTTGCCCCTGTGTCATGGGACGTGGGCTTCGCTTATTTTGCACAGGCTAGATCAATGACCTCAACCTACCTCACATGGTTGTTGTGAGGCTGAAGAACGACATTTTGTAACCTCACCCTGAGCCTCTGGGAAACGAAATCCAGACCAATAAAATTGATATCTGTGCAGCGTTTGCCTCGTTGACAATCTGTAGAAGCCATATATATGCAGCAGGACTCTTGAATTTTGGTGCAGTCCCTCCAAGAGGAGGGGAGGGGAATATCTCCCCCTCTCCCATGGAAATACATCATGAACTCCCCAAAATATCACATCTGATAGTGATGAATTGGGAGCAGGGGGAGGCTCACAACGGAAAAGACACAGCCAACGAGATGAACTGAAGCACTTGGTTATAGATGAGAGAGGATACTAAACCTCTACATATACAGTTGTGACCTGATTCGCACATATGCTAACCTATGGTTTATTTAACCCATGGTTTGTTTGTTTCCCTCCTCCTTCACCCACTCTCTGTCTGTGTCCCAAATTCATAGAATAGTAGAATTGGAAGGAGCCTAAAAGGCCATCTAGTCCAACCCCCCTGCTCAATGCAAGAATCCACTCTACAGCATACTTGACAGTTAGTTGTCCAGCTGCCTCTTGAATGCCTCCAGTGTGGGAGAGCCCACAACCTCCCTAGGTAACTGGTTCCATTGTCGTACTGCTCTAACAGTCAGGAAGTTTTTCCTGATGTCCAGCCGGAATCTGGCTTCCTTTAACTTGAGCCCGTTATTCCGTGTTCTGCACTCTGGGAGGATCGAGAAGAGATCCTGTGTGTTTTTCCCCACCTTCTCTGTAACCTGACAAAACAACCCACAGTTCTGGGCTCCCACATAACAACCACCCATGGTTTAAACAACACAACAAAACATGGATTCTTTCTTGGTAGTTCATGGTTAACAAACCATGCTTTGTTAGCACAGCTGGGTTCACACATCAGAACAACCCAGAATTCAACAATCCATACATGGGTTAGTGTTATGTGTGAACCTGGCTCGCATAGCAGAGAAGGTCCTCACTTTCTTATCCAGGCAGGTGGTGAGCAATACATAAACACTTACGTTGAAGGACTTTGATCTGATCTCACAAATGGGCTTTCATTTTCTTATTAAGAAATAGAAGAAATGGCGTTTAAAAGGGCTTTATCAGCAATATCAAAGCATGCCCCATTCCACCACTTCTCAGAGCACTTTTGCCCAACACAGGGATATTTTTTTTCTTTAGAAAGCAGAACAATGATGGACCCCTGGGATATCTTCTCACGAGATGACTGAAGATTATTCACTTTGTGGACATGTCATAATCATAGGGTTGTCGTATTTTTTACTGGCAGGACACCTCCAACTGTAACGTCTGTGTGACAGACAAATTCTGCAACTGACTCTTTCTCCTGGCCTGGAGGCCTAGCGATGGGAAAGGCTTTGCCTGCTGAAATCAGCTTCTCCCACAGCTTTTAAAGACACAGGAATTCTGCTAGGAAGAAAACCGGCAACTCTTAATTTTTCCTACACAGAAAACATGTGAAACGGTAGTCCTAACAAAGGCTGTCACCCCATTAGTAGATTAAATGTAGGCGTTTTACTCAAATTGATAAGTTTGCATATCAGAATCCAGGTTGAAACCAGGCATAGGGCACAATCCTATGCATGTTTAGACAGAAAGAAGGCCTACAACTAGCATTTGTCTAAACATGTATAGGTCTTATTGTTTACGCCCTTGATGCTCATAAGCATCCAGCGCAGAGCAGGTCACCTCCCTACTTCACATTTTTGCTCGACGGGCTTTTTTGCCCATCTAGCTGGGGCTTTTTTGCCCATCTAGCTGGGGAATTTCAGTCCTCCTCCTGCCCATCTCAACAGCCTCTCTACAGGGTTGACTTCCCCATCTTGGAGAGGGAGCTGCATGGTTCTTTCCACGCTGGCGTGTGTCTCTGACTTCAGACATTTTGGATGGTCTCCCATTTTACCTGACTAGTAAAAGTAGAGGTGGGCAAATTCATTTGAAGATGCTGCTTCTGTCTTAAAATTTGGCGAAGCACTAAGACAGATGAAGGATCGGAAAGACTCTTTGTGACACATTTGGAAAAAAGTGGCCCCTAAGGCGGGAAAGTCCTTTCTGAAACACACGGGGCATAATGTTTTGTTTCGTTTAGGCACCGGAGAATATTTTCTGTTTTGGGGGACACATAACAATCTTCCCCTCTTCCTGTTTCCTGGACTGCTATTTCCATGATCCCTAACCATTGGTTGTGTTGGCTAGGGCTGATGGGACTTGCGCTCCCTGTAACATTGCAGCCTGGGACGTAACGTATCGCCACCCCCACCACCCCAACAAATTCTCAATCATTCCTGCCTTTGTTCACATAAACACACAACTTACAGAACTGATCCAGACCTCTGCTGTGTGGTTCCCTTGCCAGTGTGGTGTAGTGGCTAGTGTGTCGGACTGGGAGTCGGGAGATCCGGGTTCTAGTCCCCACTCGGCCATGGAAACCCACTGGGTGTCTTTGGGCCAGTCACAGACTCTCAGCCCAACCTACCTCACAGGGTTGTTGTTGTGAGGATTATGTATGGCACCTTGGGTTCCTTGGAGGAAAAAAGGCAGGATATAAATGCAATAAATAAATAAAATAAATTTCTGTTCCCAAAAGCC
The DNA here is from genome assembly GCF_023053635.1 of Elgaria multicarinata webbii. Lineage (NCBI taxonomy): Eukaryota > Metazoa > Chordata > Lepidosauria > Squamata > Anguidae > Elgaria > Elgaria multicarinata. The sequence goes on from NC_086183.1 coordinate 25,953,527, forward strand.
TCAGCGGCAGGCAAGCAACAAGTTAAGCACTCCGCATCCTTCACTGTTTTAATTGCCTTCATCATAATTACACCGGGGTGGGGTGTGTGGGTGAATGGGGAGAACATACATCCCAAAAGAAATCAGTTAAGCTTTACAACCGGTAAACCCTTTCTTGAAGACTGCTCCCCCCGAAGGAAAAGGCCTCGCAGCCTCATGCCCCGTTCCAAGGTGAACCGGAGTTCTGAGCAAGGAGCGCCATTATTTCCACCCTGCCCTCGGTCCCTGAGCAAGGCGGACCGTCTCAGGCCGAAGAGAGGAAGCCGGACAGCGTGTACACCCGCAGGCCGGGCCGCTGGCTCCTCACGTGATGCCAGAGGTAACGGGACAAACGCCGGAAACGGGCTCCACAAGGGCAGCTGAAACGGGCCGGGCCGGGCTGGCAGGTCCCATGTCTCGCTAGGCCCGTGTGTCCCTTGAGGGACTTCCCACAGGTAGCGCAGATGAAGAGCGCTTCCTCCAGGTGCTGGAGCTGGTGCCTCAAGAGATGGAGCAGGCCGCGGAAGGAGGCCCCGCATTCGCACAGGCAGCGCCACCCTCGGCGCCTCGGCCCCTTCCGGTGGGAGCGCAGCTGGGACAGCCGGCTGTAGCGCACGTCGCAGTCGGGGCACGCGAAGCCCTGGACCCGGTTTCTACGGGCCCGTTTTCTAGTCCTGCGTGAAGGACGTCTGCCGGAGCCTTTGCGAGGGCGGCCCACCACCACCCCTTGGTCCCCCGAGTCTCCCTCCAGCTCCACCACGATCACACTGTCCTCCGTCACCTCTGCAGCACTGTAGGCCTCCTGCTCCGGCCGCGCGGTCGCCTCCCATGGCTCGGAGGCCACCGGGATGCCGCCCCCCGTGTCGTACTCCAGGTCTAGGACCTCGGGGTGGTCCCCAGGGGTGCACGGCACCAGGCGGACCACGGCGGGGCTTTTGGGCGAAAGGCCGGTGGTGGGCACGGGAGGCGGCTGCTTGTTCTGCTGGTACAAGCCAGGGAGGTAACCAGGGAGCTGGAAGGCCGTCACCGGCGCCTCCCAAGTCTTCTCCCCTTCATCTGCCGGAGCTGCCTGGTCCAAGGTCAATGAATTCCCATAGGGGACGGTTACAAATTGAGGCTCCTGGTGCACGGGGACAAAATGGAGGGTGGCCGAGTCCAGAGAAGAGAGGTGAGGGTCGGGGTCCAAGTAGAAAGTGGGCGAGACCTCCGACGTCTTAATGATCACCTGTTGAAGGGGCCCAGCCTCCACCGGGCCATCCAGGGCGGCCCCTGGCTCCTCAGCCTGTAGGAACACAGTCCTGTAAAGGGCGCAAGGGCTCTGGCCGAGCTGCAGAGAACTCAAGCTCATCTGCGTGTCCAGCAGGGCGGCCTGCTCCTCCGCTCTGAAGAAGAGGGGCCTCACGGCGTTCACGTTCCCCTGGCCGTCGAACAGGGCGGCTTGCAGCTCGGCCAAGTGGTGCTCCGGCGCGACGGGCACGGCCCCCGCCTCCTCGTCGAAGATGATGATCTGGTTTTCGGCGGTCTGGAAAAGCCCCCCGGCCACTTGACCTTCCAAGACGGCCTCCTGCTTCTGCCAGGGCTGCAAGAGGCTCACGCCGGCGTCCCCGTCCAGGATGGCTACCGAGTTTCCCGGAGAGATGGAGCTGAGCGGGCCCTCGCCCTGCAGCCCCCCGGCTGGCCTTTTTCTGGGGTGCCGGAGAACCTTCCGCTTGCCTGCCTTCTGCAGCCTGGGCGCTTGGAGACGCTTGGGCTGCTTCGGACTTTCCCGCGCGACTGGAAGGCCGGGAGCCTCCCCGGTCCCCGACAGGCTCTCGGCGCTGCCAAGGGGCTTGTAAACGTAGGAGACCTGCAGGGAGCGCCTGCTTCCCTTCCGGTGGCAGACCTTGATGCCCTTCCGCACCAGCTTCAGGTGCCACTTGGTGTGCCGGGCGAAGTGCTCGGGCCGCAGGAAACGCTTGCCACACTCCAAGCAGCGCAGCTTGCGGGGCGGGGAGTGGGGCCGCGGCGGGAGCCGAAGCAGCCGTCGCTGGGCCTCTTCCTCTTGGGCGTGGTCCTGGAGGTGCTGGGCGTAATGCCACTCCTCCATGAACACCTGCAGGCACTGCTGGCACTGGTAAGCGCCGCACACGGGGCTCCCGGGCGAGGCGGGAAGGCTCGGGAGCAACGGGCAGGGGTACAAGGGGGGGATCCATTTCTCGCAGGCCGGCGGCTTGGCGGTGGCGGGAGGGGCTGACGAGCGCTGGGCTGGGAGGCGCTGCACGGGCCGGGGCGGGCGTCTCACGGGCAAGCAGAAGGTCAGGTAGGCCTCTCCATCGTCATCGCTGCTTGAGATGTCCAGGGATTCCCAGGAGAGGCAGTTCTTCGCATTTTCCTGGTAGTAGAGAGAGGGGAGAGTGCTGTTAACGGAAGGAAGGAAACGGATACTATTAAACGTCTCATTCCATAGAGACAGGACTAGGTGTATGTCACAGTTGTACACGAGGCTGGGAAAAGCACAGAATTCAGTTTCCTGAGTCATCTCTCTAAGGTTCTAGTCCTTATTATTCTAAATATAGGCCTGGAAACATGTTGGCATTGCTTGGCATCTCAGAAGCCAATGGAGTCGCTGAATAAGGTTCCACGCTGTTTGGAGGGGGACAATGCACAGCCGTTTGTCCCTGTATTGATTTCAATCACTTGCATCCGACTTTTCCTGTTCAAAACAACATGCCAAACAGCCAGTGGGGTGGAGGAGTAAATTAACACAAATAGAAAGAAAATAATTTTGGGGAAAATAATACAAGACTGACAGAATAAGCAGGTGCATAAATTAACCAAACACACACACACACACACACACTAAGCCAAAAGGGAAATTTAAAGAATCCTGGAAGGCCCAGAAGGGAGCCAGGTGATCATCTGGGGTGGGGGTGGGCAGAGATCTGACTCCCCAGCCTGACACAAGGGGGCTGTCCCATGTACCAACCCACCTGCTTAATCTCAGGAGGTGTGCGGGCAAAGAGCAGGGCTTCGTTGGGGAACAGACAGTCCTTAGGGTATCGAGGTCCTTAATCGTTTAGGACTTTGCACTTTGAAATGGACCCGAGAACAGACAGGGAGCCAACCTGTTTCCAACTGGAACTCTCGCTGCTGCATTTTGTACCCACCGAAGCATTGCAAGTAGTATAATTATTACAGATTAAGGGCACAATCTGTAATAATTAAGAAAAAAGTCCTACAACTCCCAGCATTTCTCAGCCAGCCTGGGGCATGTTGGGAATTGGGGAACCTTTTCCTATCTAAACATGCATAGGATTGCGCCCTACGTACTACAAAAAGAGACAAGGTAAATTATACCAAGCAAGAAGTTCTGCCAGTTTGCATCATTTATACATATCAGAGCCCAGCTCTTCTCGGTGGAGAAACTGGGTTCCTGGTTTCAACCCACAAAGCCCTAAAGTAGCCAGGACTGAAAAAATGTAAATAACACTCCTTTTCATAAAACCAACCAAGAACGCCTTGTTTGAACATCCAAGGCACTTCCTCTCTGTAGCAATTCCACATTTATGGATCATTTCCCCCTGGAGGCTGCCTATAGACTTTGCCCTGAGCATATTTATTTTTTAAAAAATTGTAAACTGCCCTTCACCCACAGGCTCCCAGCTTACGGCTCATGCTTTCTTTCTGCTGTGATCAACAGGGTGATTAACTGAGATTTAATTCAGAGAATGGGGATTATTTAAACACTAGAATGTCTTATCAGTATATTTGATGCCCCCCTTAAGCCTCTGGGTTGGAGCAAATTAAGCAACTGCCAAATAAACTCTCAGGGAATTTGGAGCAATTGCAAAACAAGAAAAAGGGAAGGGAGGTTGCCAGGCATGCACAGAGCAGAATAGGGACCCCTGGGGTCATTCTCCACCCCATATGCTGTATACTGGTGGGCTTCTGTATGTACTGGATTTCGGGTATTCCCACACCAAAAGGCCCCCGCTCCATACCAAGTGCAGAGGCAGCTCCTCTAGATCCCCGTCTTCGGTCACTTCGATTTCAGCCCCAACTTCCATCCCTGTCACCAAGTCCATGACACCCTGAAACGAAGAGAAACATCTTGAGTGACCTTCGGTTTCTCCTGAAAATTGAAACTCTGAGTCCAGAGCTGCCCGTCATGTCGCACGAGCACTCAGGCCCTGGGAATGGGGAACGGGACGGCCTGCTGAGCTTGGAATCTTGAAGGAAGGGAGAACAGAAAGGCAACTCTGATGGTGAGCCTCTTACCGGACAAGGGGAGGACAGGACCCAGGAGCCCTGGATTGATTTAGGGAACCTGATGCAACCGAGGCCATGTCCCCCACACCAAGTCCCCCAAAGCTGGCACAGCTCAGGGTTGCCACCCAATCAGGGCGAAGGCAAATCGCACCTGCCAACGGCCCATTTTCTACATCACTTTTCCTTCTGAGCAAATGCTGGTGTGCCCCACTGATTCCAATGGGACTTATACAGTAAGAAGCGAGTGCAGGCCTGCATTTATAAAGATCCCAAAGCCCTTCCTCGTGCTATTGGGGGGGTCCCAGCCACCCAGCGCTAGTCCTAAATTAGAACCCAAGCATTCCATGTTCAGGTCCTGAACGGCAGACCCCCCCCACCCCTGCTAAAGGCTCGGGAATTGTGGTTTGCAGCCACCCTAACGGGTAACCCTGGTGATCTGGGCAGCAGCAGGCAAGCCAGGCCACAGGCCAACCTCTGCGACCGCCTTTCGCAACCTGCTGCACTTCAGATGTGTTGGATTACGACTCCAGCAGTGCAGGCTGGGAATGATGGGAGCTGGAGTCCAACACATCTGGGGAGCACCAGGTTGGGAAAGACTGCCCTGTTTGGGCCATTGGGGTTTTTTTGCAAAAAGTATCAGTGGCGCCTTGCTTCAGCCCAGGTCATCCGGAGGATCCCTTCACACAAGGGGAGACTCACGCCAACTGCTCAGCTCCCCCTCCCCACCCGAGCGCCCCTCTTTCTGTGCTTTGCACCATTAAAAGCGTCAACGGGAGGTCCTGGTTGAAATAACGAGGATGAGGCCACCCATGACTGAGCCCAGCCCAGCTCTGCTGCAGGCCTTCCTGATTCCGCCTACAGGGCATGAGTTATTGGGCGGATTAGAAACGCATTTAATAATAATAATAATAATAATAATAATAATAATAATAATAATAATAATAATAATTTCACTGCTAAAGAGAAAGAGTCGAAACCCAGCAGACCTGCCCCCCCTCCCCCCGGGGATCCCAGCCAGCCCCCGAGAAGAACCAAAGCCCCCAGCGGTGCTCTCTGCACGGTCCGCGCAGGGATCGGGGCGCCCGCGGGGTCGCCACTCCGGGCTGCAAACTTGCCCGCTGCGGCCAGGCAGACCTACCAAGGCGTGTCCGGTGGGCCTAGCAGCTGCTCCGGGCCAGCCCAGCAATCCCTCCCGCATGGTGCTCGGGGGGCCGCGGCCCGAAGCATCCGCCCGGCGCCCGCGCTCCGAGGAGACCCCCCTGCGCCCACCACGCGCGACCTCCTCGGCGCGGCCGCCTCCCCTTTGCACAGAGCACGGCGGCGCTTCCAGCTCGGCCGGAAACTGGCCCCACGCGCGGGGCGGGGAGGGCGCGGGGCCTGCTGGGAGTTGTAGTTCGTTCTTCCTCCCTCCCTCCCTCCCTCCTTGCTGCAAAGACTCCTTCCTAGCTCCTCCCGGAGATCTTTCCACGCACAGAGACCCCCCGACCCCCGTACTTGGGTTGCTGGAGCTGCAAGGGCTCGCGTCCTCCGTGGCCACGGAAGTCTCTTTCTCCAATTCCGGATGTGCGAAGGCCAGTCGGTGGGTTCAAAAGCGCTCTGCGTATGCTCTAAAGCAAGGGCGGGCCGAAGGTAGATTTCCAGATGCTTTGGACTTTGACTCCCAGAACTCCCCTCCCCCCGCCCGCATGGCCTACGGTCAGGAATGGTGCGGGGGTTGACGTCCCAAACACCTGGAGATCTTATTTTCTGCCCAAACCTGCTCTAAAGCATTCTTTCAGGGCTTGCACATATTTTAAGCCCGAACCCAAGCAAGGGGTTTGGGATGGGTTAAAGGCACTCTGTGCATGCTCTAAAAATACTGGTGGGTAACTTGTGGTCTTTAGAGAGAGGGAGAGACGAAGGGGGCATAAGGTTGCCATAGAATCCAGATCTGGACAGGACTGCTTTTTCACTCCGCATAGATTAATTATGCCAAGTTGCACTTTTTGGTAACGTTGCAGTATTGTGGCTCAACAGCTTAAAGGAAGTACTGCTGGTCAAGGAGCTGCGTATGTGAGTGAACTTCAGATCCGAACTGAGTTTAGATTGCTTTAAAAGGGGATTGAGCAAATATATGGGAGTACAGGGCTATCAGTGGAGATTAGTCAATTTATTACTATTATTAATATTACACATATGCTATTTTTCCCTTTTGCAAGGAACACAAGGCAGTTTATACCGCCCTTCACTTTCTTCTCACAACGATGCTGTGAGGTATCTTAGGCTGAGAGTCATGGAACCTCCGGCTACAGGGGCAGTCTACCAGTTGCGGAGTACCAAGGGAAAGGATTATTGCTTTCAGGCCCTGCTTGTGTACGCAGGATGCTGGATCAACTGGATCTTAGGTCTGATACAACACAGCTCTTATGTTCTTATGGCAGCAATCCTATGCACATTTCATAGAATCCCAGGCTTTTTGGTGTTGGAAGGGGCCTTGGAAATAATTTAGTACAACCCCTCACCTTGATTGGTGCAGGATCTACAATGCAAGGAGTAAATGACACAGAACTCAATGGGGCTTACTTCAGAGTAAAGGTGCTTAGTATTGTATTGAACGTTGAACTAACCAGCCATATTTTTTTGGCTACAAACTTCTGCTTCTTTTAGAGATCTTAGGTTGCATTTCTTCACACACTTACCTGGGAGTAAGTCCATTGAACTTAATGGGGTTCTGAGTAGACATGAGTAGGAGTACATTGTTAGAATTAAGACTCCGAGTAACAGCAAAATGACAGCTTTCGAGTTTTAATTCACATATGACAGTCCCTTTAAAAAACAACCCCAAAACCTGCTCTAACCATTGTACACTACTACCATCCTCCCGTCTGTCCTTTAGCCTCGGTATTCGTTCTACGCCACGCCCCCTAAACAAAGTCGGTTTGGACAGCCTCTCGGCGCTTAGCGCATGCGCACGAAAGAAACTTCGCCTGCAACATCCGGCGTTGGCTGGGGGAGGGCCGCCCCAAAAGGGAGAGCAGCTTTGGCACATACTGGGCATGCGCCAACTCAAAGCTAACGGCGCTCACTCTTCCAGGAGCGAGGAATTCATTTCCTGCGCGTGCGCAGTGGCTAAAACAACGGTGGCCGACGAGGCTCTTTCCCCTGCTACCTTTCCAAGATGTGCTGAGACGCAGTACCACATCCTAGCTGCCTTGCAACGAAGGGATATCGACGCCTGACGCTACCTGCTGGCTCAAGTGACGCTCGGCCGGTATCCTTTCTCCATAAGCAGGGTTATCGGGTTTCACCGCTTCGCCACTCAGGTATTTCTCCCCGGGACGGCGGGCGGGTAGGTAGTCCCAGAATTCACGCTAGTATCCTTCCGCCGTTCGTTAAGGGGTTTTAGTAGTATCCATCCGCCGGCTGTGTAGTTCCGGTAATTGTCGTTATTCTCCCACCTCGTATCACTCCGCAGGGCTGGTGCTTAGCAACGTCAGTACAGCTGATGCACGAGTATCCCTCCGCAGGCTATTATAGTCCCTTTGTACCCCTCCCTCCCTTGGGGGCAAGCTAGAGTTAAGTCTTCCCTAGAAGCCATGACCTCTAACCTGGAAGCTTTTCTTTTAATCCCAGATGTTTGGCTGTTGGTTTTAAGATTACTCAGTTGTAGGGTGACCATATGAAAAGGAGGACAGGGCTCCTGTATCTTTAACAGTTGTATTTATATTATGGTTTTATACTGTTGTTTTATATTATGAATGGTTTTAATTTTTGTGAACCGCCCAGAGAGCTCCGGCTATTGGGCGGTATAGAAATGTAATAAATAAATAAATAAATATTTCAGCAGGTGTCATTTGTACATATGGAGAACCTGGTGAAATTCCCTCTTCATCACCACAGTTAAAGCTGCAGGAGCTATATTAGAGTGACCAGATTTAAAAGAGGGCAGGGCTCCTGCAGCTTTAACTGTTGTGATGAAGAGGGAATTTCACCAGATTCTCCATATATATATATATATATATATATATTTGTAAACTTCCCAGAGAGCTTCGGCTATGGGGCAGTATATAAACGTAATAAATCAAATTAAATCAATATATACAAATGACACCTACTGAAATTTCCTTTTCAATACAACTGCTGAAGATACAGGAGCCCTGTCCTCCTTTTCATATGGTCATCCTACTCAGTAGTGAAACACTCTGCACATGATCAGCCGCACTTTATTATTTGCACGCTCCTTACATACTTCATTATTTATATTCTCGTTACTCAGTATTATTTATTCTCGTTACTTAGTATCATTTATTAAATTTATGTGTTGCTTCCCACTGCATAAAGCAGTCTCGAAGTGAGATACTCACACATACAGAAAACCATACATCAGAAACAAACAAAATGTTAATAATAATTGTTAATAATAATAAAATCAATATAAACCTTAATCTTTTTTATGAAAACGTTTTAAGCCCGTCTTTTGGCCTCACATGCCCTCTGCCCCCCTAAATAAAACCTATTTAACATTATAAATAGATCAAGTGTTAAAAACTAGAGGCAATTTAAAATATAATCTGTAACGGCGGGGAAGAAAAACTTGACTGAACCGTAAAATTTGAAATAATGGGCCTCTTGAGATAGGAAGAACCGCAAATTTGGTATTTTTTATGGCTGATCATCTGAAAAGCAATTTCCTTTCCTGTTGTTCTTTGAGGTATCCCCACTGATCATCACTCACTGCTTAGAAGTGGGCTGTGTTTGTGTAGACACACGTGGTATTCTGAACCACAGCTACTTTCTTCCAACCTAAGACAAGGGCAGTTAACTAAACTGCAAGGCTGTAGCAGAACCCTTTGCCCTAATTTATTTATTTGCGATATTTATAGTCAGCTAAATATAACAAAATCCCCAAGTTGTTATATGACTCAACTGCTCACTTCTGTGTTTCCAACACTTTCTTCTCCAAAACCAGGAGTTGGTTTGGGAGGCAGGGAAGGTGACATGGATAGCGAAGGACAAACTTGAGCAACTTTGATGCAGATTGGCTGAGTGTGTCAAGGAGTCCCCGTCCCCTCCAGAAACAGATGACCATTGCTGGTTATATGCAGACAAATGCCTATCTATTGGTGTTCCCCAGACTTCATGAAATTGTGCCTTCTAATAAACATTCCTATGTGCACGCACACTGCTCCCAAATTAGCAATTTCACTTGATTATACTTACCTGTCTCATGCCTTCTTTGCGATCCAAATGTTGCACCTGTCCAGGCCCTTTCTGTGATGTTTCACCCCATCTGGCTCCTCCCCTGTGAAGTCTCTTTAATATCCTTCTCCCATGTTATCATTCAGAGGCTTGATGGGATCCTCTTCCCCTCTCCAGGTTCCCTTTTCACATGTCAGAGTCGGGGCACAGCCAACCTGGGCTGTACGAACGGCGCCGTCGCTGGAACCGTGAGAAGGAGATGGGTCATCAAAGCCTGTCTGGGCCGGGCCGGGATCGCGACTATGTCCCCTGGGACAGGGACAGGGACCGACGGGTAAAATCCATCCTTTAGCTGCCATGGGAATAAAGTGAGGGAACCTCTTGGGTGCTTAGCCTGACCCTGCTCTCTTTGTAGGACCCTATGGATGAGCCGGTGGGAACCGTGATGCAGAAGACACCCATCATCCTAGCCAAGCCGCCTGCAGAGAGGGTAGGTTGGGGAAGTGTGATCCACCAGACTGTCCCCTGATGCGCCCTAGTAGTTAACTTGATCCTACAGTGCCTATTCTATGGGCCAGTCCTTCAGAGGGCCTGGCTTACTTCTGAGCATCAGCCTTGTCATTCAAGCTGCCAATAAAGCAAAACTAATATCTACAAAGCTTTGAGATAAAAATGGATCTTTAAATGATTCTATCCCCAATGGGTACTATATGCACCCCCCAGTTGCCATTTCTCCCTTTGCTTCCGTCTGCCTCTTACGTTTTGAGAGAGGAGGAGTTTCCTGCTTCTTGCATCTGTCCTTTCTCATTCCGGATTTTCCATGTAAGTGGACTTTTTGGAAGACGTAGAGAGGTTTGTGTGTCTGTATGCAGAGACACAGAATCCAGAGCATACCCGCCAGGGAAGAGACTCTCCTTTACCAGTCCAGCTGCTTTAGGTAGCATGGTGTGGCAGGGAGGAGGAGGAGGAGGCCATATACCCAGCTCTGGGAAAGCAGTGGATCTAGGGGTTTCAGCCAATGCAGCTCTGTATCTATTTGTGGTCGAGAGGGATTTTGGATCTCAGCCTCTGTGTCCTCACAGTCCAAGGGGGCCCCAACCCCCACTCCCACTCCAGCCCCAGCCGCTGCCCCTGCCCTCGAGAAGCCCATTGTGCTGATGAAGCCACGGGAGGAAGGCAAAGGCCCCGCAGGAGCAGCAGAGGCGTCAGCTCAGCCCCCTGCAGCTGTCGCCAAGGTGGAGAAGGAGGGCCAGCGTCCCACGCAGCCTGTCTATCAGATCCAGAACAGAGGCATGGGCTCCACGGCCTCCAGCGGCATCATGGATCGTAAGTACAGCGAAAGGGCCGCGCCCGAGGTGCGGCCGTGGTGGTCTGTTGCAGGAAAAGCAACGGAGTCTTCCGGCATTCAAAAGCTAGCTATGATTAAGGGGCGGCTAGGTTAGGGTGACCCTATGAAAAGGAGGACAGGGCTCCTGTATCTTTAACAGTTTCAGTGAAAAGGGAATTTTGGCAGGTGTCAATTGTACGCATGCAGCACCCGGTGAAATTCCCTCTTCAACATATCCGTTAAAGCTGCCCTCTTTTGGATCTGTTCACTCTAGGCGGGGCCCCTGCAGCTTAAGCCTTTACGTGTGACTCGTCCATGAAATGGTCATTTGGCTCTAACTGACTCTTGCCTTTCTAGCTGTGGTTGGCCAGGCCAAGCTGCTGGCCCCGGAGAAGATGAAGCACAGCATCAAACTGGTGGACGACCAAATGAACTGGTGTGACAGCGCCATTGAGGTATGGTTGAGTCCAAGGGAATCTCCTTCCGTCGGTGTTCCCTTTATCTTCCTGCAACGTCCCTGCTCTCTCTGTCAATGTCCTCCCCCCCGCCCCCCATTACTTGACACTAGTGCTGTGATCTGGCATACTTCCAGTGGAGTGGGCCTTTCCCCTGTGAGCAGCCTCTAAGCTTCTGTGATTTCTGTTTTGGTTGGTGTAGAATTATGCAGTTGGAGATCGCGTACTCCAACCCTCTACTCGCTGCAGATTCTGCAGTGCATCTACAGGAGCCCTAGCAGACCGTTATCCAGCCTCTGCTTTAAAAACCTTCAGCAAAGAGGAAGCCATTTCTTCTTGAGGTGGTCCGTTCCACTGCTGAACAGAGCTATTAGGAAGTTTCACCTACTGCTTAGTTGAAATTTGCTTCCCTGCAACTTCCACTCACTGGTTCTAGTCCTGACCTCTGAATCAACAGATAACAAGTCTGCTCCATCTTCTGTGTGACAGATATTTGAAAACCACTATCAGGCCTCCCCTTAATTTTATTTATTTATTACATTTATATCCCGCCTTTCTTCCTCCTTAAGGAACCCAAGGCGGCATACATAATCCTCCTCTCCATTTTATCCTCACAATAACAACCCTGTGAGGTAGGTTGGGCTGAGAGCCTGTGACTGGCCCAAAGTCACCGAGTGGGGACTAGAACCCGGATCTCCCGATTCCCGGTCCAACACTTTAGCCACTACACCACACTAATTTTCTCTTCTCCAGGCCAAATATATCCAACTTTTTCAGCTGTTCCTTATAGGATTTAGTTTTCAGCCCCCTCACCATCCTGGACTTATTTATTTATTATTTATTTATTTAGAATATTTATATATCGCTCCTCATTGAAAAAATTTCGGAGCGGTGTACAAGGTAAAGTGAAAATAAAAACAGAATAAAACAGTTAAAACAAAATTTAAAAAGAAGCAAAACAACAACAACACAGAAATCCAAGGCTGCATGTTAAAGAAAGGCTTCTTGGAATAAAGATGTTTTCAGGAGGCGCCGAAAAGAGTACAAGGTTGGAGCCTGTCTGACCTCCAGAGGCAGGGAATTCCACAGGAGGGGCGCCATCACGCTGAAGGCTCTTCCCCTGGTGCATTCCAATCTGGATTCCGTTCTCTGGGCTTACTCCAGTTTGTCCATGTCCTTAACATGTGGCATCCAGGTCTGGATAGGCTAACAGACTAGAGCGGAATTGTCCTCCCAGCCTGGACGCTTCACGTTTACAAGTGTGCTTTTTTTCTATCTCACGTTAGTACCTCCTGGACCAAACAGATGTGCTGGTGGTTGGAGTGCTGGGACTGCAGGGTACTGGGAAATCCATGGTGATGTCACTGCTGTCAGCCAATCAGCCTGAAGAAGATCAGAGGTACTTGGGAGCTGGACTGGGGGAAGTGTAGTTGCAAGTGGATAGTCAGATTGTTTAGCCAAAAAAGGGTTGGATGAATCAAACGAGGAAAGTAGTTGGGGAGATTCCTCTTGAATGCTCATGGTTCTGGTTAGTGGTTCTGGCTTTGGGCATTTCCCAGGGTTTTTTGGTTGCAAATAATGAAGCTTGGGCATTTTGGGAAATAAAGTTTTGAAGTAACAAAAAAAGGAAATCTTTATGGCCTTGTAGTAATCTTGATCAGTGAGATGACTTGAGTGGGCTGAAAGGCTGATGTTATAGAGTTACTAGAAGTCTGAAATCAAAGAACTGGTTGGTTCAAATCAATATGACCTTCAGCTCTCCCCTTATTTTTAATTTTTTTAGCATTTGTCTATTTCCTCAGGCCTTTTCCTCCATTTAACTCTTTCTTAGGCTGTTGTGTTTGGAACCTTTCTGTCAGCTACCATGCCTTTGGGGTTCCTGCCCATTCGATTCCCTTAGCTCCCAGGATCTATTTCCAGACCACAGCTTGACACATGAAATTCCACCTATCCCCAGTAGCAAAGTCAACTTTTAAACTCAGCTAAACTGACAACTTTCCCTACCCTTACAAATACTGCACTGCAGACATTCTCTCAGCTTTGTTCCTTGAACGCTTGTCTGAACGTTCCATGTCGTTACACCAGCTCAGCCAATAGGAGTCAGGCTTCACTTCCACAAGTGCAATATATTATAAATTATCAACACCCCTTTCCTGCCTGCCAATTCCTTCTCCTTTTTTCTAGGACCTATGTGTTCCGCACTCAGAGCCAAGAGATCAAGGAGCGTGGGGGAAACCAGACCAGTGGCATTGACTTCTTCATCACTCAGGAGCGTATCATCTTCCTTGACACTCAGGTTTGTAGTTTGGGTGGTCTTCTTGTAATTCCTTCCAGCTATCTTTTTGGAGGAATACTTCATGCAAACTCTCATTGTCCCTGGACAGATTCAAATGCACATCCCAGTTGCTTTGACCAATCACTTATTTGTTTTTTGTTTGAGACTTGAAGGTATTTGATCTCGTTGGATAGTAGATTCTATGCTTGGGGCAGTGTTCCTGCACGTATGGCAGATAACGCAGCCAGAACAGCTTCTAGTTGGTTCCCCTTTGTTAGATCAATGTTCTTTTCACCCAAGGACGAGATCCAAACAGCCCTTAAGCACGACTCCACCATTCCAACGACAGAGGGTTCAAAAGCGCTTTATTGATTAGTAATCAAGGCCTGGTCTCTTCAAAGGGAGCAATCAGACAAAAGACATAGGGAATATGGTACAGTATTAAAGCTTTCAAGGGGCAGGGCCCAGTAGCAGCATTAACCAATCAGAACATAACACTGAGGCATAGCTAATTATGCTAAACAGTCCTGTAAACAATACCTTTGGCCTGACAGTAAGTTACAGAGAGTTAACTTCAACACAGACAGCTGGAGCCAGGACTCTTGTTTATATTAGTAATCAAGGATGCAAGGACGCACACAAGGAGACATTCTCATACAGGGCATTATGACATTTTGCTTGGAGTGCAATGGAGATTTTACAGTTTCCTGTTAAAAATGGAGGTGGTTCTGCTAACACCTTCATACCAGCATATTACGTTTGGGTCCGTTCTGACTTGAATCCCCTCATGCATTTGATAACACCTCTGTTCCGCAAGGTGCCTGATCCTGTAGCGTAGGAGTTCAAGCTAGGGGAGCCTGTACTGTCCAGGCTGCAGGACGGAAGGTGGTGGTCTGGATTTGTTGGAAGGAGTGAAATGGGCTGCAAGAAAAAAGGCAGAAGATTGGGGAAATTAGGATACCGGGTTAAGCGACTTAAGTGAACAAAGGAAGCCAAGCAAATAGAAAGGTACGAGCTTTGGCTAAGAAACTAGGACAGTCGCCAGGATAGCCGTGGTCTGGCATTGAGTAGGCCTTGAAAGGTCTTTATTTCCCCTCTCTGCAGCCCATTCTCAGCCCCTCCATCCTAGATCACCTGATCAACAATGACCGCAAGCTGCCTCCGGAGTATAATCTACCCCACACCTATGTTGAGATGCAGGTAAATGACCGTTCTTGTTCTGTGTTGGTCGATGGGTGCTGCTGATGTGGGTGAAGAGGATGAGCTACAGAACCTTCACTTCTGGCAGACGATGGGGTGAACCCCCCCCCCCTATAGAAATGGGTGGGCCCCTGTCCTTACAGGGTTATGTGGAAGTGAAACATGGGGAGACACAGGGGAAGCAGACTAATCCTTTTTCCATTCAGTTGTGCTTCTTCTTTTTGGCTCTGTCATCCCTTCTATCCTTCTTACAAGCTGGCTTCACCCTCACGGGTTGTCTCTTCAGTCAACTCATCTATATAACGCCAAACTGTTTCCCAAGCATGGTCTGCTCCGTTCAGGAGCAAAGGTGTTACTTGTTCTTCTGAACAAGGACTCGGATCAAAGCCTCCATCTGTGGTTCCTTGTATCCTGGGGTCTTGTAGGACCTGTGCCATCTCTCCCACTCACGGGTGCTTTCCTTTCAGTCCCTGCAGATCGCTGCGTTCCTCTTCACCGTCTGCCATGTGGTCATTGTGGTGCAAGACTGGTTCACTGATCTAAGCTTGTACAGGTGAGAGACGGGGAAAGATCTAGAAGCTATAGGAAACTGAGACAAGCCAATGGCTCATTTAGCCAGGCATGGTCCAGTGCCTGGGGGAGGGCTGGGATAATCTTTCCCGTACACTTAAATATGAACTCTGCTTTAAGGTTACCCAAATCCTGTTCCAAGAAAAGCTGGAATAATAATAATAACGGACAGACACAATACAGCTACAAAAATAATTCACCAACTACTGGCCATCAAATCCAACCTTATCAAGTAACCTACACCATACTATAAATACTCACCTGAAACAATCTTGGAAAATGCAGACCATAAAATATACTGGGTCAGAACAATTCGTACTGACAAAACAGTCCCTTGCAACTGACCAGACATTATAGTCATAGACAAAAAAGAAAAACACACACACCTCATCCACATAGCAATACCGAATGACAAAAATGTTTAAAAGGAAGAGGAAAATAGTACACACCACTGGCCATGAAAGTCAAAGAACTATGGCAACAGGAAAAGGTCACTATTATTCCATTAGTCACATCAGTCACTGGCATCACATCCAAAAACTATACAGAAAACCTTCAGAAACTGGGCCTACCAAAATACATCCACACCACCATCCAGAAAGCAGTCATACTTAAAACATGCTCAATTGTCAGGAAATTCTTGAATCTGTAAAAGACAGCATGACTTGGCAATGCCCATCATGTCCGTCTAGAAAAACTGCCATGAGCGAGAAAGGAAGGAAAGGAACCTCTCGTGCAAGCACTGAGTCATTACTGACTCTTGGAGGGACACCAGCTTTCGCTGATGTTTTCTTGGCAGGCCTTATAGCGGGGTGGTTTGCTGTTGCCTTCCCCGGCCGTTATTACCTTTCCCCCAGCTAGCTGGGTACTCATTTTACCGACCTCGGGAGGATGGAAGGCTGAGTCGACCCGAGCTGGCTGCCTGAAACCAGCTTCTGCTGGGATCGAACTCAGGCCGTGGGGAGAGTTTCAGCTGCAGAAACTGCTGCTTTACCGCTCTGCGCCACTCTTATATAGCACTTTCTAACAAAACGCTGTCCATGATTCCACAACATCCATAAGTTAATGCAACTTACACTGTGTGTGTGTGTGTGTGTGTGTGTGTGTGAGAGAGAGAGAGAGAGAGAGAGGTGGGTGGGGTGGGGGCGTTCATGGGATTTTAGCTCTATTTTAGGCAGGACACAGATCTGTTTCTGTTGTCTACTTTAATGCCAACTAGTAAGTGTAAGTTCAGCAATTTAAGATCTGTTGTCTGAATGAATGCAGAAAGGGGGGGGGAGATGACATTTGCCCTTTCCTCATCCCTTATTCTGCCACCAGCTTGAAAGCCATTGCCCCTTTCTCACCCCACTTCATACTATTGGCGTTGCATGTTTTCCTTGCAATAATTCAAACCGGGACACATCGCTAATAGCACAAAGATCCTGCATTCCTCCCTGTTACCACACGAGGGAGATGATGTCCGTTCTAGCAAGCCATTTTGTCTTAACAGTGCTATACTAAAGCTCTTCTATGTCGGTTGCAGGTTCCTTCAGACGGCCGAGATGGTAAAACCCTCCACTCCATCCCCTAGTCATGAATCCAGTGGCTCCTCTGGCTCAGACGAGGGCACAGAATACTACCCACACATTGGTATAGCAGAGCATATGCCTGGGGCTGGGTCAGCCATCTGCTCCTCCATCCCAGTATCCTATCTCCGAGAGTGGTCGCATCTGGAGTAGGCAGTGGGCTGGAAAGCAGGAAATGGTGGGTGGAGGAGGCAGAAGTTGGAAGGGAGGAGGGGCAGAGGAGACAGGGAGTCGAGCCAACATGGGGCCAAGTGGATAGAGGCCACTAAACGTTTCTTCTTGCAGTGTCCTCCTGTGACTTCTGAGATCCCTAAGTGCTTTCCATACGTTTCCCCCAGCTTTTCTCTTCGATGAAAGCTGCGGTTCCCAAGCTGCGGAATTTCACATTGGATAGTAGATTCTCTGTTTGTGCAGCATTCCTGCACGTATGGCAGATAACACAGCCATAACAGCTTCTAGTTCAGTGGTTCTCAACCTTCCTAATGCCGCGACCCTTTAATACAGTTCCTCATGTTGTGGTGACCCCCAACCATAAAATTATTTTCGTTGCTACTTCATCACTGTAATTTTGCTACTGTTATGAATCGTAATGTAAATATCTGAGATGCAGGATGTATTTTCATTGTTACAAATTGAACATAATTAAATATGTGTTTTCCGATGGTCTTAGGCGACCCCTGTGAAAGGGTCGTTCGACCCCCAAAGGGGTCGCGACCCACAGGTTGAGAACCGCTGTTCTAGTTGGTTGCCCTTCATATCAGCATATTACGTTTGGGTCTGTTCTGACTTCGTGTATGTGTGGCGGGGAGTGGGAGGGGTCCCGTATATTTTCTGTACTACTGAGAATTGGAGGCAGGGTGCATTTAATTCACGGTGCCTGTAAACCTTTATCTTCTCTCTCTCTCTCTCTCTCTAGTTTTTCTCCAGAACAAAGCCAAGAGGGAGAACTTCTGCCCCCGGAACCTGAAGCAGATGCACCTTGTTATTGACAAAATCATGATGCACTCCCATCTGAAATACAAAGGTAACGTCTCTCTTTCCAGTTCGCTTGGAAAACCAGAATGTGGAGCTTAAATCTTAGTAGGTCACGGAATCAAGGTGGGCCTGGTTTATACATGCAGGAGAATGAGGTGGCAGAAAAGAGTGTGTCACTTCAGACTACAGGTGGAGAGATTACCGTGGATTAGTATGGGATTCATCTTTACAGTGGGCCCCCAGAGCGGTCTGAGGACAGGTGACGAAGTTGCATTGCTAAAGGAAAGCAGGTTTTAGAATGAGCACCACAATGGATGGGATTGAGTGTGATGAAGTCGTTTCCCTGACCGTGAGAGCCTTGGTGCTGATGTGATCATGGAGCCCCCATTCAGTCTCTGCATGAGTTGGGACCCCAGAGGCTGCGAAGGCAACATGGCATCAAATGCCTGTGCCAAGCAGCCCCCTAGTCAGTTTGGGGGAGAGGTGGGGAGCGTTAAATGTAAGGGATAGCATGGAGGAAATGGAGCCTATGCAGAGACTGGCATTCTCAACCTGCTTGCATTGGCTGCCTATACATTTCCGAGCCCAATTCAAGGTGCTGGTTTTAACCTATAAAGCCCTACATGACTTGGGACCACAATACCTGATGGAACGCCTCTCCCGACATGAACCTACCCGTACACTGCGCTCAACATCTAAGGTCCTCCTCCGAGTGCCTACTCCGAGGGAAGCTCGGAGGATGGCAACAAGGGAGAAGGCCTTCACGGTGATGGCCCCCTGACTGTGGAATGATCTCCCCGATGAGGCTCACCTGGCACCAACACTATTATCTTTTAGGCTCCAGGTCAAGACTTTTCTCTTTTAGGCATTAAACAGCATCTAACAATACTAAGTTTGTTTTTAACAGCCCCCAGAACTGTTGTTTTTAAATGGATACTGTCGTTTTTATACTGCTGTTTTTATGTTTTTGATGGTTTTAAATTTTGTATACTGTTTACTGTTTTTAATTTTTGTAAACTGCCCAGAGAGCTTCGGCTATGGGGCGGTATATAAATGTAATAAATAAATGTGTTGCTATCCAGGGGTCAGCACTGGCTTTCCGGCCACCTCCTCCTCCTAAGCTCCTGAGCCAGAAAAATCATGTTTCTCAGTGTCTCGGTTAGTTGTCTGCTTAACTGAGCCATTTCTCCTCCTCTAGGTACCCTTTCCATGTTGGAATGTAACATATTCCCCGGCCTGCCCCAGAGTTACCTGGACTCAGAGGTCAACCTCTTCTTACTGCCCTTTATGGATACAGACGCAGATGACGCTCTGCCCAGAGCAAGTGAGTAGCCAGAATTCTGCAGGTCTCTTGCTGTTCATACAGCCAGAAGAGACCAAAAGCCCCTTTTGCCCCCCTTCTTTGGGCAAGTTTGTCCTGAAATCTGTTCCCAGCATATTTAACTTCCATAGTTCAGACCACAATGTGTGAACAGGCACAAGGGGTGGTGCTCCGTGACGCTGCCTTCTCCCGTAGCGGCCGCGGGTGGCTCTTGAGAGGGAGATGGGTGTTGCTTACGCTTTTCTTTCCCAACCATTTGAGCGCTCAGAATCACTGTTCAGATGTGGCTCTAAAATAAATCCTTCCCACCCATGCCAAGCTGCTTTCTTCTAAAGAGGTTAAAAAGTAAGGAGATTTGTATCTTATCTCTTGGTGGGGGGGAAACACACCCACACACCCGGGGGTGGTGTTGAGTGAAGAAACAGCAGGGTTACATGATACATTTCCTCTCCCACCTCTGCTCAGCTGGAATTGCAGAATTCCCCCGCACACACTGCATATAGTTATGCCCTAATATGATGAGTTATGGAGACCGTGACACAGGAAGCAAAATCTATTGATTGAATCATGTCCGATAGGTCGGGCTTGGAATTCAAAGCAATTTACTTCCCAAAGTAAATTGCTTCGGGTTCCAAGCCCACCCTATCAAATGTTCGCTTGGGACGGCCAACGCCGCCCCTGAAAAAAGGAGAAATTGACCTACGGATCTGCATGCGATTGCTTTGTTCTTCCAAGGAGTCCTTTTGGAAGATACTGTTTGCAGTCTGCTAAAAGCTCTGAGTGTCTCAAAAGATGGAGTAATCGCCCCGTCTTCCTTTTCCTTTGCAGCCCCGGGAGGTGCCCCCCTCTTCTCCCTCCTGCCTGGGTACAAAGGACACCCCAGCTTCCAGTCTCTGATGGCCAAGCTTCGGAGCCAGATTATGTCTATGTCCCGGCCTCAACTTTCCCACACCATCCTGACTGAAAAGAACTGGTAAGTGCCTGCGTGTGTGTGTGTGTTTGTGTAAATGCTCGGTAGTGGAAGTATTATGGGAAGATTTATTTTATTTTATTTATTTATTTTTAAACTTGAAGGTACTGAAGGACACTTTGACTCTGTTCAGACGACACGCTCAGCATTTTACGCTAAACGTTATGGCTTAGCCAACCATGGTGGCTACATAACCACAGTTTAAACACGCTCACTATTTGCTGGAAAAGGGGTAGCAGCTCAATCATGGCTTAGCGTGTTGTCTCAACAGGCTCTTTGTGGGGTTAATGTCCTACACGTCTTTCCTGTGTAAAACTGTAGATGTCTCCCTTTGAGGGAAATGCAGGTACGCATTCAGAAGCCTGTCCATACCCACATCCTTTCCTTCGATATGAGCTCTTGAGCTCCTTTTATCCGTAGCAATCCTTACTTGCTGGGTTTAAAAAGCCACCACAGCCACCAATGTTGTTTAGATGTGCTCCGTCTTTCTTTTACTGGCACGAAGACTCTAGTTCAGGGTTCTGCCTCATTCTCAGTTCTGCTAATATTCTTTTTATTGGTCTCCCACCTCTGGATCTTTCTTATTTCATTACTTGATTCTGCTGCTCATCTTGTTATTGATATGCTTCTTTTAAGGCTCTTCAGCTAGATTTTGCTCTTTTCTCAGTGTCTTTTTACCCAGCTTCATTCATTATGCTCCATTCAATCTAAGTGTCTTTTCCTTTGCCACTTCTGCTGCATATTCTATGGCCTCATAGAATCATAGGACTGGTTCACACCTATGTATTTATTTATTTATTTATTGCACTTATAAGTTGACGGCTATGAAGAGGAGGTTAACCGTGCTTTTGATGAATAAAGGAATACATTTTGACTCTTCTCTCTCGGGCAGGTTCCACTATGCGGCACGCATCTGGGATGGTGTGAAGAAGTCCTCTGCTCTCTCGGAGTACAGCCGCCTGCTGGCGTGAGCGTGAAGTTCTCACACTGGAGCTGCCAAGGGGGTAGCCAGGCTCCCCCGCCCCCCGAGCTGGGTGAGCCAGGGTGTCTGTGCCCTCGTCCAGAGGCACAAAGCGATGTGTGTATCCCAGAGAGGGGAGCTGTAGGGGGGCACCAGCCCTGCGGAGGTGCCAGGCCAGGTTTCGGGAGCAAAAATGCAGAATTGGTGGTGTCCCTACTGGGCCACCATACCGCCCACTGCCCAGCATGGATCTTACCCTTTTGTCTTTTAAGGGTCTGATTTCCACCTACTTACCTAGATGGGAAAGAGCTCTTCTTGACTTCTGTGCTACGCGGTCTTCCAGTGTTGCAAAGCCCTTCAGCCAGGGTGAAAGTTAAGGCCACCATCAATCTCTTACAAACCTTATGGGGGTGGATGGACTCCTCTGCAGATGCAGTGCTGGGTCTGGGCAAAGATCAATGGGGGAGTTGACTTGGCTGCTTTGAGTATTTTCAGACTTGATTCCTAATTCTTTAGTGTGTTGAGGGAAGTGTACTCCACCCCATCTCTCTCTCTCTCTCCTTGCTCAAATCTGTGTCCCTTTCCTTGATCCACTCCCCCACCCCACCCTGCTTTCTTGTTCCTCCGTTGCAAAGTGGATCATTCATTCCCCCTTTGCATGAATATACTATTCTTGTTTAATAAACTGTTCAAGCTGCTTCATGTTATGATGGATTTTTTAAAAACAACAACACCCCGACAGCCACACCACCACATTGTGCTCTTCTGTTAGCAGCATTGACTGTGTGTTTGCGTGTGTGTATGCCATCTACAAAAGAGCCTCGTGTGGCGCAGAGCGGTAAAGCAGCAGTTTCTGCAGCTGAAACTCTCCCCACGGCCTGAGTTCGATCCCAGAGGAAGCTGGTTCTCAGACAGCCAGCTCGGGCTGACTCCGCCTTCGCTGGGGGAAAGGTAATAATGGCCGGGGAAGGCAACGGCAAACCACCCCGCTATAAGGCCTGCCAAGAAAACGTCAGCGAAAGCTGCCGTCCCTCCAAGAGTCAGTAATGATTCAGTGCTTGCACGAGAGGTTCCTTTCCTTTTTCTTCCGTGCCATCTATATGTGGGTGAGTGCGCTGATCGTTGCTTGGACTTCAAAATGATTGCAGGAACTTCCCATGCAGAGAGACGCATCCTACAGAAAAATGTTACACTTCTCACATCACGGGTCTGTGTCTGAGATTAAGGGCATAGCTAGACAAGCTGATATCCCGGGGATAACCCCTGGATCATCCCTGTGTGTTCACATGACATACAGGGGATCCTGGGAGCAGGGGGATATCAGCCTACCCTTTCCCCCCGCAGTCTCGGGATGATCCCAAGACCACAGAACGTGTGGGCGGGTGTTGCAGGTTGTCCCAGCTTCTCATGAGTAACCAGGCACGGGAGCCCATCGGGGGTGGGGTGGGGAGAGGGTTTTCGTTTTTTTTTTAAAAAAAAAACTTAGTTTTCAGATGAGCACTCCTTCTCCTTTAAAAAACCAAATCCAAAATGGCGGCTGCGATGTGATGCCCCGCGTGTAGACGAGGGCGATGATCTCGCAATTATAAAATCGCAAGATCGTCGCCCTCCAACCCCCTCATCTAGCCATGGCCTAAGGTTGCCTCGAAAATAATTGCTTCACATCCACACCCTTGAGCTGCTGGAACTTTTCTTTAGCAGGCAGGCAGTTCTAGCATGACACTGGTTTAAATGCTTCATCGTTCCTCTTTGGTGTTAGAGCGTACTAGCCCAGTTTGGTCTTGTGGCTACCAAAGCACAGCCATGATAGGAAGCATCCATTTCTTGGTTTAAACTAATCAGGGCTTATTGTTACATTTGAACTAAACTACGGTTTCTTGAAACAAGCAAGGATCAGAAACCATGCTTTGTTCCTGACTTCTTTCAACAAACCATGCCTGCTGGGGCATGTTGGGAATTGTAGTCCAACACATCTAGAGGTTGGGAAAGGCTGGTTTAAACAAATTGCAGTTTCTTTGTCAGCCATAATGACCCAACTGCTGTTAGTCTAGAAATGGAAATAGGTGCTTCCAGTCCCATGGGTGTACCAGAAATGGGAATAGGGGAGGATTATATGAACTTAATGCTCATTCCTGTCTTGTGCTTCAGTATTGCATCCAAATCGGGCCATTATTGTGCAAAGTTAATGATTTATGGCTTGTTTATCTGTATTGCACAAGTTCCTACTTTCATGTCAGTTTAATGCCCCCAGCCCAAATGGTGGCTTGTGCCGCTGAATCTTGAAGCCTTCTCAAGTGGGGGGTACAAAGGTGTCCAAATCCTTGCTCTCTTTCTGCCCTGCATATTATTTTAGCAGCCTGACTCTATAATCTTTATTCATAAACAGCTCCCACGGGATGGGGTTCCATGGGATTTGCTGTCAAGCAAGTATGCAGAGGAATTATTTGTATCCTGGATTTCACTGGGCTTGTTTATAGGTAGGCAGGAGTGAAGAACATACAGAGTGAAGTCCCCAAGAGCTTTTTGTTTCTGAGCTGGTGCCCATCGGACATCGCGGAGGGTTACTTCCACTGACGTAGCTGGGCCATATTCTGGCCTTGGAGAAAGATGAGATACAGAGAACATCCCAGGAAACACAAGTCATTATTCTCTCTAGAAAGCTAAATTCACAACTATTGGGATTCGACACTTGGGGAAGGAGACCAAGTTTGTTTGCTGCGAAGTCTCATTGCATACTTTCATAGTTCTTACTGTACCCCTCAACCTAAAAGAGAATTAGACAGTGAAAATATGCTCCAATGTGTCTTGCCTGAATTCAGTTTTTAAATCCAAACAGAGAATTTAATAGGAGGAGCTTCGGCTATTGGGCGGTATAAAAATGCAATAAATAATAATAATAATAATAATAATAATAATAATAATAATAGTAGTAGTAGTAGTAGTAGTAGTAAAGTCACACACACATTCAGAGGCAAATTGCAGCACTGCACAGCCAAAAATGTGTATTTCTTTGTCAATGGTAGGAGCACTAGTAGATTCTCCTAACAAATTGGCTAGACTTTCTTGGGTTAACAGCCAAACTTGACCTTTAGTTTGCCAAGGAGTACATGTTTAATCTCTAAATTAAACATCCTGGGGCCTACCTCTAGCTGCAAAAGATGACTTATGAAAATAAAGAGTCCTTATAAAGAAGGATTCCTGTAGCCTTTATTTTTCTTCTTCTTTGAAATATAACAAGAGGATTTGCTGTTAAGTTTAATCTTGAATCCTCCCTGGAGAACCAAAAAGCTAGTGAGATTAGAGCTGGATCACATGTTAACTTTTTCTTCAGAAGTGCCCTGCAGACCTCAATGAAAGTCACTTCTGGATGATTAGATGCCTTGTGGGTTCACTGCCCTGGTTCAAACCTGGAAACCTGTTTTCTTCAGATTGCTTTGGGGGCTAGACATATTTACTCATTCACAAAACATGTGTGAGATGGGCCTTAAGATCCAAGTTGTTCAAAACTATGGCTTAAAACACCACTTTCAACTCCTGAATGCTACACAAGTCACTTCTTTAGCAGACACAGAGCAGCAACTCCTATTGTCTAATACACATCTGTCTTCTGAGGTATCCCAGCTTTAAGCAAAAACAGTCCCCCCCCTCTGTATTTAAAATGTGTGTTTATTAATTAAATTTATATACCGCCCCATAGCCGAAGCTCTCTGGGCGGTTTACAAAAGTTAAAAACAGTGAACATTAATCCTTCAGCTCTTCAATAAAGGAAGCAGGCTTGTTTGAAGGAGGTGTCTGGTCAAAATCCACAATGAGCTTACACCAAATAAACCAGCTTCATTCTGATTTAACTGTCATGGCTTTCCCCAAGGAATGCTGGGAACTATAGTTTTTGGAAGGGTGGTGGGCACTCTTAATTTTAGAGAATCCTATCCACTTCAGAATAATAATTACATTCTCTTGAAACCAAGATAAAAGAGCACATTTCTTTTCCACTCACAGGCACCATTAAAAAAAAGTTACTATCATGGACCCACGTGTGTTGTTATATTTTTGGTATCCTTTCCTGCCAAGTTGGTGAGCTTAGTTCTGAGTTTCCAAAAAGGGCAAAGCTCTGTTAGATTCAGTGAAGTTACACAAGTGAAAACTGAGCACCCATCCCAACTCTTCCACAAAAGTGCCTTAAGAACACCTTCAGACGTCAGTCTCAAAGGCCTTGATGAGGACATTTTGAGCATCTTCTGCTACCTCATTTAGGAAACTCCAGAGCATGTAGTAGGTGGTTCCAAAGGAGATCCCCCCAGCTGCCAAGGAACCAAATATGGGCACTGTGCTGGCAAAGTACTCCACCATCATCAACGCACCCCCACCCGCCTTGGTCAGCATCTTCACCACCAGGTCCTTCGAGATCTCTTTGGCCAGCGGTGACTTGATTGCCTCTTTGATCTCCTCCACAGGCTTATCAACCTTCTCCGCCAACTTGGAGAGAGACTCCTCATCCAGACCAAAGTTCTGACGGTATTCTGAGAGAGACTTAATCAAGATAGTTACATCACAGGCTACAGAAAGGCCCGGGATGGGCACAGCAGCCACTCCACAGGAGAGTGTAGCCAGCTTCCAAATCTGTTTCTGTAAGGCCTCTTTCTTCTTCTTTAAGATGGCTAAGGAGATGTTAGGCAGGGCGAGGAGGAAGGCATGCCTCTTGTGCTTTGGAAGCTCCTTCTCTAAGGTTTCCTCTAACAGCATGAAGTCGTACTTGTTCAGCTCCCAGCTGGAAAGGAGAAAGACCCGAGGAGCGACCACTCCCTCAGCCTCAAGGCACTCTTGGCAATTCTCTCGGATCTGCCTCAGTATCACCTCCTCGTTGTAGGCTCGCGGTCGACGCTTTTTGGTAGCCTCCAGGTCTGCGTCCACTTTGGAGCGCACAAAGTAGAAGTGTTTGCCTAGCCGCTGGATCTCACACGCCAAATGAACATGGTTAGACTTAAAGCGCTCCGAGGCAATGAGAATAAAGAAGTCATAACGGGAGAAGTTTACCTGCTCCAGGTAAGTACTGGAATGGAATTCTGGAGTGCCGATTCCAGGAAGATCCCACACAGTCACATTGGGGTGCTTGGGATGTGAGTAAGGAGTGGGCACCTTGGTGGTCTCCACTACCCCAGTAAGAGCAGATCCATCTTCTTCATCCTCAAGACCTCGGATGGCATTGACAAAGGAGGATTTGCCAGCGCCAGACTCTCCTGTTACTGCAATATCCAGGCAGGCGTTCTCCAAGGCCTGCAGGTTTTCCATAATCTTGGAGGCAGCTTCTGCCATTCTCCCTCCTTCAAGAAAACCCTTAATTTCTTCAATGTCCTCTTCAGTGATGATGTCATATTCTTCTAGCAACCCAGAAACTTGATCTTGTGAAGCTAATGGAGGCTGAACTGCCATAAGTTCGAGTTTAAGGCCTAGGAGAAAGGCGAGAGGGAAAGTGAGCAATAGCCCCAGATTAGTTTGTAAATTTAAGGGAGTGAATTAGAGGTTGAACCGTGATAAACACCAGTCTTAAAATCCCTTCACTGGCTGCCAATTAGTTTCCAGGCGAAGTATAAAGTGTTGGTTATCACCTTTAAAGCCCTACATGGTTTGGGCCCAGGCTACCTGTGGGATCGCCTTCTCCCGTACAATCCGCCCCGCACACTCAGGTCCTCCGGGAAGAATTTACTCCAGCCAACAAAAACAAGGCTGACAACTATTACCCAGAGGACTTTTTCTTCGGCCGCTCCCAGTTTGTGGAATGGCTTGCCAGGAGAGATTCGTCAACTTAACAATCTTACAGAATTTAAGAAAGCCATAAAGACTGATCTTTTCCGGCAGGCCTACCCAGTTGAATTTTAAGATGCTTTTTTTAATGGTGTGCTGCTTTTAATGATGCACTGGTTTTAAACATTTGAATTAGTTATATGTATTTTATGGTATTTTTATTTATGTTGTACCCCACCTCGATCCAGAGGGAGGGGCGGGTAACAAATAAAAAAATTATTATTATTATTATTATTATTATTATTATTATTATTATTATTATGGAATTGATAACCCTTGGAAAGATCAACGGGTTTTAATTTGCTCCTCTTTTATCTGTGATATAGAGAAAGAAATCGATGAATAACCTATGCTATTCAGCTAAAGAGTGTGGCTCTAACTGCTGTTCTTTAACCCCAAACCAAGAATGGGATATTTAAATACCCAAAGTTTGTTTGAATTATTTATTTATTTATTGCATTTTTATACTGCCCAATAGCCGAAGCTTCCTGGGCGGTTCACAAAAATTAAAACCATTCAAAGTATAAAAGAAACAGTATAAAAACAAGATATAAAATACAATATAAAGGCACAACCAGGATAAAATAAGCAGCAGAGCAGAAATACAAATTTAAAACAGCAAAGTTAAAATTTAATTTATAGACTGTTAAAAAATGCTGAGAGAATAAAAATGCCTTCAGCTGGCGACTAGAAGAGCATAGCGTAGGTGCCAGGCAAACCTCTTTAGGGAGCTCATTCCACAGCCGGGGTGCTACAGCAGAGAAGGCCCTATTCCTGGTAGCCACTTGCCTTACTTCTTTTAGCAGGGGCTCACAGAGAACAATTCCTGAGGATGACCTTAGGGTCCAGGCAGGTACATATGGGAGGAGGTTTTCCTTCAAATAGCTTGGTCCCAAGCTATTTAGGGCTTTAAATGTTAATACCAGCACTTTGAATTGGGCCTGGGCCTGGACTGGCAGCCAGTGAAGTTGGAAAAGGACTGGTGTGATGTGGTCTCATTGGCCAGTCCCTGTTAGTAAATGCGCTGCCCAGTTTTGTACCAGTTGAAGTTTCTGGACCGTTTTCAAAGGCCACGTATAACGCATTGCTGTAATCCAAACGAGAGGTTATGAGAGCATGGATAATTGTAGCTAGGCTATCTCTGTCCAGATAAGGGCGCAGTTGGTATATCAGCCTAAGCTGATAAAAGGTGAACAAATCCATAGTCACCTTTCAGCTCTTGCTAAGTTGTTATTCTTATTATTTATTATTTATTTATTACATTTTTATACCGCCCAATAGCCGAAGCTCTCTAGGCGGTTCACAAAAGTTAAAACCATAATAAAACAACTAACATGTTAAAAGCACAATTACAAAATACAGTATAAAAAGCACAACCAGGATAAAACCATGCAACAATACTGATATAAGATTAAAATACAGAGTTAGAACAGTAAAATTTAAATTTAAGTTAAAATTAAGTGTTAAAATACTGAGAGAATAAAAAGGTCTTCAGCTGGCGATGAAAGGAGTACAGTGTAGGCGCCAGGCAGACCTCTCTGGGGAGCTCATTCCACAACCGGGGTGCCACAGCGGAGAAAGTATTATTATTATTATTATTATTATTATTATTATTATTATTATTATTATTATTATTATTTGCATACCGCCCCATAGCCGAAGCTCTCTGGGCAGTTCACATAAGATAAAAACAATATACAAAGATTAAAAACCACAAAAACAAGCAAAATACACATACATTTAAAACCACTATAACAACTTTAAAAACGTTGATAAAGTTCTGAAAACAGAAAAAGTTGTTTCTTCTGGTTGCTTGGCAGCCGTCTTGTGCTAAGCCTCAGCACATTGGGAGTCTGCTCAGTAGAGAGTAACATGCCCTTTTCTAGGCCTTTATGGTCAAGTCAGGCCTACACCCTCAAAGTACAGGAGTCGCCCCACAACCAAGCCTTGCGTCTTTCTTTCTGCCCTACAGCTCTTGGCCCAACACACACGGCCTAAACATTTTCTTAAATCCACCACCCAACTCTCATTTTCCCGTCCCATCACTTTTTGCACCCTTTAAATATTCCTCTCCCTATATTGCCACGGTACCTCCCTCTATGTGATTAGAACCAATTTAATAGGCATAATTCTCTCAAGGCAGGCTTGGGGTCTGCAATGAAGGTACTGAGTCCTACCACGTCCTTGCAGAAGTGTAAGGAACTAACTCCTTGCATTTCTCAAGGTAGTGCTTTACCTTGTATTTTAACTAATTGTATAGAAAGAATTTTGATAGGTGAATTTTTGTTGGGTCAGAGTGCGGCAGGCAAGATCACAAATGCTTTAATAGGTTAATTGGTGGAGATTAATTTCCCCACTTCCCTTTTATATATATATATATGGAAGCTATTTCGCTTCTGGTGTTGTTTTGCAATCGAGAAAGCAAAGGGCGTTTATGATTGACAGCTTTTCCAAACAATGACAGGGTGTCTCTTGTTTATTACATTAGAAGGAAAGGAACCTCTCCTGCAAGCATTGAGTCATTGTTGGGTAAACACACACATTTATTTAAATTGCTGAAATAGTTTATAAGACAGTATTGGCATAGTATGGCCAGAGTGTTAGGCTGTAGCTAGACCTAAGGTTTATCCCTGGTTCGTCCAGGGGTCCAACCTGTTCATCTAGGTGACACACAGGGGATCCAGTACTCAGGCAGGGGCGAACCCTGGATGATCCCAGGATAAACCTTAGGTCTAGCTGTGGCCTTAGTTTAGACTGGGATTGGTGAGTCTGTAGCCATATAATATATAAGATTATCATGTCATGTGTATATTTCATGACGAACAGCAATCCAACTGCAGTTCTGGAACACTTTTAAAATGGCGTGCCAGGATGTGGCCTTGTTTGAGTGACATATCCGGTGTTCCTGTACCTCGATATTAGACGTCTACCGCCACTATTTCCAAACTTTCTTTTTAAGCAACGGCTCACCTATCTCAGTGGCGTTTGCAACAACAACAACAACCTGTTTTAAAAGTTCCACGGAAGTAAAATCGCCTTTTCTTTTTGCCGGATTGACTTAAGGTCATAGCTAGACCTAAGGTTTATCCCTGGTTCGTCCAGGGGTCAAACCTGTTCATCTAGGTGACACACAGGGGATCCAGTGCTCAGGCAGGGGCGAACCCTGGATGATCCCAGGAGAAACCTTAGGTCTAGCTGTGGCCTAAGAACTTAAACACTCCCACAGAAATCAATGGGGCTTTCCCCATCGTCCTGTGTTTTGCTGTGATTTGCTTTTCTCACGCTCCACATTTTACATCCCACCTCCTCCTATAAAACGAAGCGTCTCTTGATGGCCCCCTCCCGAGCGGCGATGCGCCCTAGGGAACCACGTACTGGGCGGACCCAATCTCTTGCTTTGCAGATCCGATTTTTCCCAGCCCCAGTTTTTCCTGCCGGGGCAAACGGCGCTGCCCCTGACCTCTCTGGGTTAACCACATCCAACAAGCCCGCTCTGCTCCTTTCCTTGTCCCGTCCCGGCCTCGTCCTTCGCACGATGCGTTCCTCGCCCACCCTCTCCTTCGCCGTCTTCCGCATACCTTCGTCGACAACTCTGCTGCGATTCAGGGGTTGCAGGATACGGCTCCAAAACACGTCGGAAAGGAGAATGGAGGGAGGGGGGATTGAGGGGGTTTCCTGAGGGCGACCACGGCAAAGTTGAACGCCTTGTGCGCCCTGCTTCCATGGACGTCTGAATTCCCTTTGCACGATGCGTGTGCGTTTATGGTGCCGAGGCGTCCGTGCTGACCTCTAGTGGGCCGAATGAGTTCAGAGCAAAAGATGATGCAAACTGCTTGGCCACTGTGTGGACAGAGTGCTGGACTAGATGGACCCTCGGTCTGACCCAGCAGGGCACTTGTGTTCTTATGATAAGGAATTTTGGAGAGGAATCGATCTCCTCTTCCATATCAGTTTTGGACTCTGTAGTCAAGGCAGACAGCCTTGACTACAACACCCAGGCAACTTCCCCAACCCAAACCTGCGTTTTGTAACATCTTGCCTGATGAAAGGATCTGGAGAACTCGAAAGCTTGCACTTTTTGGTGTGTGTGTGTGTGTGTGTGTGTGAGAGAGAGAGAGAGAGAGAGAGAGAGAGAGAGAGAGAGAGAGAGAGAGAGAGAGAGAGAGATCTTTGAGTTGTTAGTCTAATAAAGGTATTTGCAACAATATGGTTCCTGGCATTTATTTATTTTCTTTCTGCCTTTGTTGTAACAACGGCAGAGAGAACTGACACCTTTAGCGTGAGCTTAACTAGGAGAGAGAAGTGTTAAAGAAATGCGATGCGTGGGAGGTTCAGCACGCTTCTAAGTGGGTGACGTGGATTGAAGGAAAGTGAAACTAATAAGATCAGAGACACAAAGTGAATTTCTTCTCGTTTAAGGAGGAAAGATAGTGGAAAAGTCTGCATTAAATCTGTAAGTTCTGGGGGCTTGACCATAGGCGTGCGCAGCACATTTCATTAGGGGGTTCAGCCAGGGGTTGTTTTTTTTAAGGTAAACATTGATTGAATATACAGTAATAAAGGACTTTTTTCACTCATCAAACAAACGAAATAAACGAAAACTGAAGTAAACTGTATTTTTGTTATTAACAAGTAATATGTACTTTAAAAATACACATTTTGAAACAGAGACTCTGAATACTTTTTTTTGCTGTAGTAATAACCAGGCATATATAAAGATACAGTCAATTTTCACCATCTTTAAATTTAATCAGATAATGACCTAATCCAAACTTACTAAAACAGATTCAAGTTTCTTGATCTTCTTGTCCTAAAGAAGGAGGCGTCGCTCACCAGGTGTTATGGACTTAAATTCCTCAATAACATCATTATAATTAACTGACAAAACCAATTCTTGTTCAATGTACAAAATCATGAGTGAGTCGAGTCGCTGTTGGGACATTGTAGTTCTTAGTTTGGTTTTTACATGTGTTAGTTTCGAAAATGCTCTTTCACATGAACAGCTTGTAACAGGCAAGATTACAAAACATTGAATACATTTGTAAAAGGCCTGGAACATGGAAGACCGATCCGATTCCTTTAGCCAATCAAGCCATTCTCTGGTGGTGTTTGTAGTGCTACCTTTAGGAACAGATCCTTCATAACCCCGAAGCAGTCTGACTTCAGCTTCCAACTCATCCAAGGACACTTTAATTTTTTTGGAAATGATTCTAATATCATCCCTGCCAATGTCTAAGCTCAACAGCTTTCCCACTGCAGTCACAATTTCACAAGTCTCCTGTTCAAATCGCTGGTCAATGCAAGTAATCATTGAGTCTAGGAGTGGGTAAAAGGAAGTTATTCTCTCCTGCTCCTCTTTTGTATCAAAGTGATGCTGGGACTCAAACATGTCATCAATCCGAGTAGATATTCTTCTCTTCTTAACTGGGCGAATAGATATATCACGCTCTTCACGTATTTTCACGCTGTCATTGAAAATAGATTTAAAATGTTCTGGGTCACTTCTCATCGCAGCCAAAGAGTTACGCAAACTTTTCACCCCTGTCATTGCAGTCAGTAGGTTGAGTTCTGGAGCTTGAAGAGCCTTACTCACTTTTACCACCATCTGGAGAATAGGGTGCATCATATGAAGGGCAAAGATGAACTTGAATGAACTTAGTTCATGGATAAGGCCCTTGGCTTTTATTTTAGCGTCAGCAAGGCGAGTTTTTTCATTTATCTCTTTTAAAGCTTGTAAAATGATGGAGTAGTTTTGTTTTACAGCAGCCACTGCTTCTGCTCTGCATGCCCATCTTGTGTTTGACAGTGACTTCAAAGTTTTCAACTGGGATCCTACGTCTTGTGCAATTTTCTCCAATACTGCATGTCGCACAGCACTCCCCTCCATGAAAGCATAAAGAGTCTGAATAACACCAAAAAAATGAAACACAGTTCTGTTTTGTTGACTTGAAGTGCATGCATCTACTAGGACGAGGTTCAAGCAATGTGCATAGCAGTGAACATAGAGTATTTCACTGTTTCGATGTTTACATTTCATTTGAACTTCTGCAGTACATCCAGACATAGTAGATGCACCATCAAAACAGACAGACATCACTGAAGACCAGCCAATTTTAAGAATGCCAAGGACCTGATCTAACTGGTCAAAAACAGATTGAGCATCAACTGCTAATAATCTCTGAACAGATACAAAACGTTCAACTGGACCATGTTTTTCATTGTCAAAATATCGCACCACAATGGACATCTGTTCATGGTGTCCACAGTCAGTAGTGTCGTCAGCAATTATTGAAACCATTTTTCCATTTAGTGAAGAAATAATTTGTTGTTGCACAACATTGTGACAGGCCACAATTAAATCATTTTGGATACGATTGCTCAGATAGGTAGCATTTCGAGGAGAATGTTGCACATGCTCTGCCATTACGGGATCATATTTTTGGAGCGTAGTGACAAGATCTAGAAATAAGCCTTTTTCAACACTGTCAGCTTTTTCATTGTGACCTCTGAATGGTCTCCCACCTTTTGCCAAACACAGAACAATGTCAATCAGACGCTCCATTATTCTTCAGTTATTGTCTGCTCCTTTCTTTATCTTAACCACAAACCGATCCATATTTTAAAATTTGCTACTGTACCCCACTATTTCAGTGCACAGGTTGCTACACTTGATGGTCCCGAGTGCTCAGGATTGCAACTCCCTTTTCTCCAAAGGCCCTTTTTCTGAAAATAAATAAATATTGTAGAGCTAGGAACAGTGTAGAAAAAAGCAACTAAAATGTTCATTTGGCTTTAACAACTTTAGCAAAAACAGCTGAACCCAATGGAAATTTTTATGCAAGTAAGTAGGGTGACCATATGAAAAGGAGGACAGGGCTCCTGTAACTTTAACAGTACTGTAGAAAAGGGAATTTCAGCAGCTGTCAATTGAAGAGGGTGAAATTCTCTCTTCATCACAACAGTTGTTGGAGGAGGGCTAACGTTGTCCCTATCTTCAAAAAGGGCAAAAAGGAGGAACCTGGGAACTATAGACCAGTCAGTCTGACATCCATCCCTGGGAAAATTCTGGAGCAGATTATAAAGAAGTCAATCTGTAAACACCTTGAAATCAATGCAGTGATTACTAGAAGCCAACATGGATTTGTCAGGAACGAATCCTGTCAGACTAATTTGATCTCATTTTTTGATAGGATAACCTCCCTTGTGGACTGTGGGAATGCTGTGGACGTCATATATCTTGACTTCAGCAAAGCTTTTGACAAAGTACCACATGACATTCTGATTAACAAACTAGCTAAAAGTGGGCTAGATGGAACAACTATTAGGTGGATCCACAGTTGGCTACAGAATCGGACTCAAAGAGTATTTATCAATGGAACCTTCTCAAACTGGGGAGAGGCAACGAGTGGGTACTGCAGGGCTCAGTCCTGGGCCCAGTGCTCTTCAACATTTTTATTAATGATTTGGAAGAGGAGGTGCAGGGAACGCTGATCAAATTTGCAGATGACACCAAATTGGGTGGGATAGCTAATACCCTGGAAGACAGAAACAAACTTCAAAGTGATCTTGATAGGCTGGAGTGCTGGGCTGAAAACAACAGAATGAAATTTAATAGGGATAAATGCCAAGTTCTACATTTAGGGAATAGAAACCAAATGCACAGTTACAAGATGGGGGACACTTGGCTCAGCAATACTACAAACGAGAAAGATCTTGGAATTGTTGTAGATCACAAGCTGAATATGAGCCAACAGTGCGATATGGCTGCAAGAAAGGCAAATGCTATTTTGGGCTGCATTAATAGAAGTATAGCTTCCAAATCACGTGAGGTAGTGGTTCCTCTCTATTCGGCCCTGGTTAGGCCTCATCTAGAGTATTGCGTCCAGTTCTGGGCTCCACAATTCAAGAAGGATGCAGACAAGCTGGAGCGTGTTCAGAAGAGGGCAACCAGGATGATCAGAGGTCTAGAAACAAAGCCCTATGAAGAGAGACTGAAACAAATGGGCATGTTTAGCCTGGAGAAGAGAAGATTGAGGGGAGACATGATAGCACTCTTCAAATACTTAAAAGGTTGTCACACAGAGGAGGGCCAGGATCTCTTCTCGATCCTCCCAGAGTGCAGGACACGGAATAACGGACTCAAGTTAAGGGAAGCCAGATTCCGGCTGGACATCAGGAAAAACTTCCTGACTGTTAGAGCAGTGCGACAATGGAATCAGCTACCTAGGGAGGTTGTGGGCTCTCCCACACTAGAGGCATTCAAGAGGCAGCTGGACAACCCTCTGTCAGGGATGCTTTAGGGTGGATTCCTGCATTGAGCAGGGGGTTGGACTCGATGGCCTTGTAGGCCCCTTCCAACTCTGCTATTCTATGATTCTATGATTCTATGAGTTAAAGCTACACTAGCTATAGTAGAGTGGCCAGATACAAAAGAGGGCAGGGCTTCTGCAGCTTTAAGTGTTGTGATGAAGAGGGAATTTCAGCCTCTTCAATTCACACCTGCTGAAATTCCCTTTTCTATATTACTGTTAAAAATACAGGAGCCCTGTCCTCCTTTTCATATGGTCACCCTACAAGTAAGTGATCACCCAATCACTCCCTACGTAGGTGGAAGGGGGGTGGGAGAAAGGGGATGCCTGGCAGGTTATGAAAAAGCCCAGGGCAGACAAATAAAGCCACGTGCATGCACGCACGCACATTGCAACTGGATCTGGAAAAAGGATTTGCACTTGAGGCCAGGGCAGGAGGGCATTGCAACAGCTGGAGAAAGATGGAGTGCGAGGTCTGGGCAGGGAACAACCCCATCAAGCCTCACGCAGTGCAGCTGGAGAGAGGAGGGGCACTTGAGCCCCCGCAGGAAGCAATCCCCGGCAGGCCACATGTAGCACACACCGTGGCTGGGAAAACATGAGGCGTTCGAAGCCAGGGCAGGGAGGGAGCAATCTCCGGGGAAGCCGTGTGCAGCATGCACTGAGGCTGGAGTTAGGCGAGGCGTCCGGCGCGAGGCCCGTACAGGGAGCAACTCCCAGGGAAGCCGTGTACGGTGTGCGCCGAGGCTGGAGATAGGTGAGGCGCGAGGCCCGGGCAGGGCCAGGGCAGGGAGCAACACCCAGGGAAGCTGCAGTGTGTGTGTTTTACGTATGTGGCGCCAGATTTCTGTTCCTCCGTGCCTTGCGAAGGGAAAGGAAATTGGGCCAAGGGCTTCAGCTGGCTGACACACACACACACACACACACACACACACACACACACACACACACACACGATGGAGACTCCAGCTTCAAAATTGTGACACTTGCCTCCAGCACGACACCCACCCAGCCAGTCACCCCAACGCAGTGCGCCCTACACGCCTCCGCCCGCTCGCCAGCCTCCCTCTCCCCATCCAGAACAACACGAGAGAAAACCTTCTCGCCCCGGCGCCGCTTGGCCGCCCCTACCGCGCTCGGCTCCTGCTTCCTCCTCTAGCTGCTGCTGGCTGAGCTGATAATAGTGGCCGCTCTGTGCTGAGGCAATGGGGAGGAGCGGGAGACACCCCAATCACGGACCCGAGTGGCTTCACCCTAACCCAGGGCCGGTGCCAGACTATTTGGCGCCCTAGGCGAGGGGAGCTATTTTCACCCCCTCCCCCCGAAAAATTGCCAACTTTGTTTTGTCTACTCAGAAGCCCAATTGGGTTCAACAGGATTTACCCGGGTGTAAGCGCGCTCAGTATTAGAATCCCGAGCTGATCAACAGCAGCTGGGAATCTCCCCATTGAGAACTGGATCATTCTGAACTCAGACAAAGACGGGCTTTGGCCCACAGGTTTGGAGGTTGGGGTGGGAGCGGAGCCCCCCCTTTTTGTTTCAGTGGGCCCAGCTCACCCGGGACAGCCTAGCAGAGAGCCCCTTACCTTAGAGTAGGCTTCGCTCCCTGTCCCTTCCTCGGCTTCCATCGGCCTGCTCAACTTCCTCATCCGAGCCCTCTCTCTCCCTGCGGCAGAGGAGGAGGAAGCCCCACGTGGGAGAGAGTCCCTTACCTTAGAGTAGGCTTTTCTCTCCCTTCCTCGGCCTCCACCGGGCCGCACCTTACGGCCCCTCTTCCCCGGCCTGCCCAAGCTCCTTTGCCGCACCATGTGGCGCGGACAGCCTTCCACGTGAGAGGAGTTGCGGCCGGAGCGAGGGGCTGGAACCGCCTTGCCAGCCGCTCGCTCCAGAGCCACGTAAACGGGCGCAGCCGCCCCAGCACGAACACATGCAGTGAGGGAGCCGGCCCGCCTCCTCTCCTGCATCTGGGCACCGCCTCGCCTACGGCCTACCTCCTTCGCCTTCAACGGGAAGCCTTCCACCGCTTCATCCCGGCCCACTCTATTTCTTCTCCCCCCCCCCCCCGGCCTGCGGCGGGCACGCTCGCAGAGGGGAGCCAAGACCGGCTTGCTAGCCCAACCAGCGCAACCCGGAGCTGCCAGGTGACATTGGGCTGTCGGAGGGTGGGCCCATCCACTGCCGCGCCTCACGGCCGGGCTCTCCGCCTACACCAGCCGAGACAAAGCGTAGGAGGCTGCGAGGGCCTGAGATCCCAGAGCTACTTTGGCACGGGCAAAGTGAGGGGGACCAATGGCTACTATTAGCAGACCAAGAAAATAGCTTACTTTCACGAACTCGCCTGTAGCTTCGTGGTGCTCCTGGCTGCCCTCGCCTCGCCTGTCGCCTCGTGTTCCTCGGCTATTGCAGCTGTGGGAGGGGCGGGCAGCTTCCGGGCGCGTTCCGGAAGCCTGAATGAACGTGTGTCGAGTGGAGCCGCCCCTCCCCCCCAGCATCCCTCCCTGCTTTGCTCGGCTGGGCAGGCGCAGGGGTGGATCTCTCGCCCGCCCAGTCGTTTCTCCC
Organism: Elgaria multicarinata webbii; assembly: GCF_023053635.1. NCBI lineage: Eukaryota > Metazoa > Chordata > Lepidosauria > Squamata > Anguidae > Elgaria > Elgaria multicarinata. Next base: position 25,991,263 of record NC_086183.1, read on the forward strand.
TAGAGAGCTGCTAGAGCGGCTCTGGGAGCAGCAGCGGGCGGGGGCGGAGGGCGGCTTGCTCAGCAGGGACGGGGAAAACAACATGGCGGCGGCAGCACATTAGGGGGTTCAGGTGAACCCTCTGAATCCCCTGTGCGCACGCCAATGGGCTTGACTGTTGTAGTTTTTAAACCGGGGGGGGGGTTATATAGATAATTCGATTCGATACGTTTCTAGGCTTCCAATAATATATTTACTTTTATTTATAGGCTATAAATAGGCTGCTCGCTGATTAATGACATCCTAAAGTGCAATCCTATACATGTTTAGAAAAATGTCCTACAATTTCCAGCATTCCCCAGCCGGCATGGACAGCTGGGAGTTGTAGAATCTTTTTTTCTGTCTAAATAAGCATGGAATTGCATCCTTAGTCCCAGACCCGCAGCACGGAACTCCAGGGCAGGGTCCGGGAGAACGCGCACATGAACCACTCCGTCATGTACAGGATGGGGTCGATCTTCTGCTTGCTCAGGTGCTTGTAAGCCACGGTGCTTGTAAGCCCGCCTCCTTAGTCAATTCATTGTAAGGGCTTTTGTTGATTGATTAATTAAATCTGCATAAATCTGCATGGGGGGAATAGTTTTTTTATATTTATTTGGGGTCAAAAGAGTAGTTTTCTGGTTTGGAGCTCAGACCCACCTCTTTCTCATACTTAAGTTAATAATAATAATAATAATAATAATAATAATAATAATAATAATAATATATTTATTTATTTCTTACCTGCCTCTTCCTCTGGATCGTGGCAGGGAACAACACTGAATACAAAAATACTATGAAATATATAAAACTGATTAAAAACATGTAAAACTAATACATTATTAAAATAACAGATATCTTAACTTTCGACTGGGTGGGCCTGCCAGAAGAGATAAGTCTTTATGGCTTTCTTTTAGTCTCACCGCTTTGCCTTCTGGGAAATGTGTGTCTTCTGACCGGCTATGCCAACCATGGCAGCCTCATTTCATGAATGGGCAAGCCCCCTTCGTAGGGAAGCCATTTTGTGTGAGCACTCATGACACTCCCATAAAATTTTCAATGTGCTCACCACCCATAAAGGCTGGGGACCCTTAGTGTAACTTAGAGGCTGTCTTTACGATGCCAACTTGGTGCCACTCCACCACCAAACCCTGCGCTATTGGTGTTGCACAGTGGCAGCAAGTGGTCCTTATGAGGGGAGGCGCGCAGGCTTTCCAGTGGCCATTAGGCTCACCAGGCCCGCTCCCTCCTGTGGCTTCCGGCGACCAATAGGAGGTCGCCTTCCACTCAGGAACGCCCCTAGACTGGCTCCGAACAAGGACAGACTGGCAGAAGAGTCAGCCTGACCTTGCTCTGGCTGGAAAAGTCGGGTTAAGTCCCCGACTTCTCAGCCGTGCGTCTTCGCGTCTTTGTCCCGGGGTGGCTTTGAAACTGCAGCTGCGTCATATAACTGACGCAGCATGGACTCGGAGCCACCCTGGCGCAAAGACGACGTCAAGACAGCCCCCAGTCAGAAAGCATAACTTCCATGCCTCTTTAATAGGACAATTTGGGTTGGGGTATGCACTCATAGCTTAAGAGGTTTATGTAAGCTCCATGGGAATGTAACCATGGGATAGGAGGCTCTTCCTCAAAACTAAGGGGGTCACGGCATGGAGGCTTGTGTCTGGCGTATGAGGTGATGAGGCAGAGAGGGATTAGATAGAAATTTTCTTCCTCTTTCCCACCAAAAGGAACTGATTGGCAAAAGATCCAGGATCCAGAAAAGGAAGTGTTACTTTTTTACACAGCACACCACCACCACCACCACCACCATCATCATCATATTTCTTACCCACCTCTCCATTCTGATCTGAATTCAGGGTAACGGGGAAGATGTGGAACTTTAGAATATGATATCAAAGTTTAGAATAGCGTCTTTGGGATATCTCTTTCCAAGTGCTGATGACATCTCATTCCATTTAGGAACATGGCTGCTCTTCTGAGACATGGCTTCCAATGGCCGCTTGATGCATTGATCCCATTCTTTGCAGCCCAGGCCAAAAAATACCTTATCAGACTTTTGACTATTATCATGATTGTGTTGACGCTCTCTGCCCTCCTCTGTGCCTTCTGGCACGCCTCGGACAGCATGGATTATTCTCCCATGACCACTGGGCATGCGGTGGGCATATCAAACAAGCAATGGTGGAAACCCCCGGACATCATGAAAATCCTAAAGGATACTTTGTTGTACGTGGCTACCATGCTTCCATCCTACGAACCGCTGACCGTTGGGAATCTGCTGAAGCACCGCGATCAACTGGGTGGTGTGAACTATATGGTCCAAGCTTGTTTCAACTTGGCCATTGATGTCTTCAACCTGGAACCCCACTTGGTGCAGCAAAATGCCCGGATGGTTATCCAGTGTGACGGACCGCCCATAGAGTTTCTCTCCGGCAATGGAGACTGTGAGATTTCTGTGTTTCTCTTATATGAGAAAATCCATCACAACATCCGGGAACTGACGCCTGAAATGTACCTTGCTAGGCTGTCCGTTCGTAAGGAGCCCTTGAGCATCAATGATCTGCTGAGAGTGAGACGTAAATTGAAGTCCTGGGGGGTTCTTTCGGACGAACTTGGCGGTTGCCTAGAGTTTGCGGTACAGGAGTTTGCCAAGGAGCCCTCCTGCGTCCAAACCAATGCCCACATGGTTGTAGACTGTGGTGGACAAGTGGTGACGTTCGTGTCTGGGAGGGGGGAGAATGACATCAATGTCTATGACGTACGGGAGGGCACCATCCACTACCGGATCAAGGTCTCGGGCCCTTTGACCAGCGCTGTACGGTTCTTCACTGGGAACAAAGATCACGTGCACACCCCTGCGGGGAAGCTCTTGCAGCTTGAATGAGCTCAGAGATAAAATGAGAGTTCAGACCTTGTGGTCTTTAAGGGCCAGATCTACCTTCAAGAGCACCCTATGCAATTTTCCTGAGCTGTACCACTTCAGGCCCAACATGGGAGGGAGGCAGCATGCTTGAGTACCCCCACCCCAAATTTTAATAAACAACAACATGAGCCCTTCTTGCTCATGGGGGAAAAAAAACCTAAGACCTGAAAGAGAAGGCTAGGTGTTCAAACAATACAGTGTGAGGAAATTACAGCTAGTGCAAAACGCAATGGCCCAACTGTTGTCTGGTTTATAGACTGCGTAGCACCAGTCTGGAAACAGCCCCGCTGGCTTCCTATTTTTTCCAGGCTTCAGGGCTGGTGTGTTGGATAGGCAGAGGTGGGCACCTCCTGACAGCCCACACCCCAGCAGGTGCCAACCGTCAGGAGTCCCCTGGACTTCCTCCTCCTCTTCACCACTGTGATCTGCTTATTTCCCTGCTTTTTGCTCTGGCCCAGGGCGACAGTGCTGGTGAGAAAGCGGAGCAGCGGACGCCGCTGCCTCCTTGCTCTCTCTGGCTCTCCGCCTGTCAAGCAAGCAAGTGGTGCCAGTGATGAGAAAGAGGATGAAGAGCAGTAGCAGCTGGTGACAATGGCAGTGAGAAGGTTGAGTCAGTGAGGGTGTCTTGCCCAACTCCCCCTCAGATACCTGGAGCTGGCACTGCTGAGCCCCATTAAAGGTGCTGGTTCCTACCTGTATAGGCCTAAACGGTTTGGGTTCAGGGTATTTGAAATATTGCTTCCTCCCCTATAAACATGTCTGGAGCCTGCATTCATTAGACAAGGGCCTATTACATAGCCCATCACCTAGAGAGGTGAGGTGGGCAAGGACTCAAGACAAGGTCTTCTGTGTAGCAGCCCCCTCATTGCAGAATTCCCTTCCTGAGAGGCTAGGTTGACGCCCCAGTTACTGTACTTTAGGTGGCTGGTAAAATCTATACTTAGTGACTGATGCCACTCTTTCATTTTAGAGGATTTTACTGTTTTATTGCAATGTATGTGTTTTATCAGTCTGGTTTTGTTTTCTTATTTCTATTTTTTTAAAATTGTGTACTGTATTGATGTATTTTATGTTTACTTTGTTTTCTTGTTTGTTTTTAAATGTGTGTTTTATTGTGGATCACTTTGAGCTGGACTGGGGATTCAAAAAGACATTAACGGAGGCTTCCATCTTGTGGACAGCAATTCCATAGGAATAAGAATAAGAATAAGAATAAGGCCAGGATCTCTTCTCGATCCTCCAAGAGTGCAGGACATGGAATAACAGGCTCAAGTTAAAAGAAGCCAGATTCCAGCTGGAATCAGGAAAAACTTCCTGACTGTTAGAGCAGTGCGACAATGGAATCAGTTACCTAGGGAGGTGGTGGGCTCTCCCACACTAGAGGCCTTCAAGAGGCAGCTGGACAACCATCTGTCAGGGATGCTTTAGGGTGGATTCCTGCATTGAGGATGGGGTTGGACTCGATGGCCTTGTAGGCCCCTTCCAACTCTGCTATTCTATGATTCTAATCTTTTTCCTTATGCATTAGCCCTCTTTTGAGTGCCCAGATACAAAAGGGGGCAGGGCTCCTGCAGCTTTAACTGTTGCGATGAAAAGGGAATTCCACCAGGTGCTGCAGATGACACCTGCTGAAATTCCCTTTTCTATACAGCTGTTTGAGATAGAGGTGCTCTGTCTTCCTTTTCATTTGATCACCTTATAGAAACCCATCTATAATGGCAGAGACCGATGCTCTGAAATCCTGTAATTAAAGTATTCTGAGGACCATTTTCCAAGTTAAAGCCATGATATGATGGCTGATTTTAAATCTCTCTATGTGGTGGCTAATACCACATGGTGGAGCATTTGTCATGTTGCTCACCACTCAAGGGGTGACATTTTTTCACCAAACCATTCCAAACATTTCTTTTTGGATATTGGCAGTAATGTGTAGTGAGCTACTGCTTGTGATAGTAACATGCCATATGGAGAGATTTTTAAGGTGTCCTGTAACTGGCACTCATAACACATAAACCATACCTGAAGGAGCCTGGAGATACTGATTATTAGGTGCGCTCTCTGCCCCGGAATTATCTGGTAACCGCAAACATCCGCGGAGCAGTTGATCTTCCAGAGCGGAGATTGGCTGCTTCTAAACCCATCAAATAATTTCAGCATGGAGATGTACCCAATCAGAGCTTCTAGCATCTCCAAAATTATCCGAACATTTTGTGTGTGTGTGTGGTGTGTCTAAATGAAAACCTCCCAATAAGGAATGTGACCGTTTTGTGTGTGTGGTGTGTCTAATTGATGGGGTGGGGTATTTTTAATAATTGATATTGACATCTATGGCTAACCAATTAGGAATTGCTAGAGCACCCGCCCTCCCTGTTCTGTTCTCCTCCAATCACAGTGTTTGGAGGAGAGAATGCCAATTTGTTCTTGGCTTTTTGGTCAGAGAGATAGATAGATAGATTATGCTTGTACACACAGTGCAAAGTGAGATTAGGGAGTGTTTGTTTGCAAAGTGAGATTTAGAGAAAGAGACTGAGGCCGTAGCTAGACCTAAGGTTTATCTCAGGATCATCCAGGGTTCATTCCTGCCTGAGCACTGGATGCCCTGTGTGGCACTTAGATGAACAGGTTTGACCCCTGGACAATCCTGGGATAAACCTTAGGTCTAGCTACGGCCTGAGTGTGTGAGAGAGATCTACGAGTTCTTCTGTTGCGTTGTTTGCAAAGCGAGATGACTGTTTCTTTGCAGAGAGAGAAGGAGAGAGGGTTTTTTTGCTTAGTTAGTTTCATCTGTTCCACCCCCAGCATGTGCGCGCGCGTACAAAAATCTTAAGAAATCCTTTTTAGAAGCCCGCTCTTTCTTTCTTTCTTTCTTTCTTTCTTTCTTTCTTTCTTTCTTTCTTTCTTTCTTTCTTTCATTTCTATACCACCCAATAGCCGGAGCTCTCTGGGTGGTTTCTTTCACTTGTTCCTTCAAATATTCATTTAAGTCCATTCACGGCAGCTCTCTCTCTCTGTGTGTCTGTTCTTTAACTTAAAAATCAGGGAAAAAAGAAGCTGTTTCAGTTGAAATCCTTTTGGAAATATTGCTGCCTGTTCTGTTCAAGCTTTTCCCTCCATTATTATTATTATTATTATTATTATTATTATTATTATTATTATTATTATTTCTTCCCCTTAATGGTTTGACATGCTGTAGCTCTCCTTCCTCTAAGTTGAGCCTTCCTGGTAGCACTTGGCTTCAAAGTTATTAGGGTCTTCTTGTACTTGTATGTTTGTGTGTTTTAGGGTTGTGCCATGCACACTAGCAGTCCACAATTAGTAAAGTACACTTTGATAACATTCCATCATGAGGCGTGGGAAACACTGACTGATGCTGGTGGTTCTGGCCATGGGGGGAGAGCGGGGAGTGCAGCAGGGCTGGTTGGTTGCACATTTCTGCTCATAGAAGTCAGCCACAGTCTGAAAGTCTCATTTCTCAGAATAGGGGAAGCTCGGTTTTTGGCTTTCGGTTTCCATCTTGCACAAATCATTTCAAGAAATCTACTGGGAAGTTTAGTCAAATCACTAATCCTGCTAAGTTCTATCTTTGTGCTTAAAAACCACAAAGTGCCGTGTTTCTCAAAACCTCCTGCCTTCTTTGGAGAAAATAACGAGATCTGCTAAGTAATCTACAAAGCTTTTTTCAAGCAATAAACATCTCTTCCCACCTGAAGAGAGTCTAATCCCTAGGAGCTTTCCCCTAGGCAAAACTATGCAAACTAAGCGAGACAATTGTCCTTTCAAGAACAATGGAAAGCCTTTTCCCAAGACCCGTTAACTTCTAGTTGTGATGCAGCTTCTGATGGGACGCCAGCCAGGCTGACTTTCTCTTGCCTTCCTTTAGCTCCACCCATTTTAGTCGGCGGCCTACTCTAGGATTGGCTAACCTTTTCATGCTCTCTCCCTCGGAAGAATGTTGGCTTTCCACTGACTGTGTATTATTTGCCCTTGAGGAGATAAGCTCTGGAGAGGGTTCACTCCCAGCTGGTGAAGAGCCCGTGAGAGCTTCCTCCCCCACTGGTACGGGCTGGTCTGTGTCTGGTGCCGACTCCTCTCCTTCAGAGTCTGATTCCGATTGACCACCTGAAACACCTTCTTCCAACCCAGGGGGAGCAGGGCTAGGCATGACACAAAGCCTCTTGTGGCATCTGAAAGAATAATTATTTTATTATGGCTTAAGCAGGGCCATTGCTAGGCACTTAAAAATGTCAAACCCATGTGGCACAAATCTGCATAAAATCTGTGTGAGCAAATTTATATCCATATATGTAAATTTAAAAATAATTACTAGGATTTATTTAAATTTCACATGAGGCAAAGTCAGCTAATTAAATTGACATAAATAAAATAAATTCTTCAATTAATTTGCACTTTGACCCAGATCACCCTGAAGAAAGTCCCCCTCCTCAGTGCAATTGCCATGCAAAGGAAGATTTGGGGTGGGGGGTTGTTGCAGGGTGTGGGATGGGGGAGAGTTAACCCTTCCCTCCCTAGCTGCAATCCTTGAAAACTCAATGGCAAACTTCTTTGCATTGTCATCCATGGACAATCAGAGCTCTGCGAAGTAGTTCCGGAGCCCTGGGAAATAGTTTCAGGGCCAGGCTTTTGGGGCCAAGCCTAGCAGAGGTCCTGGGCGTAAGCTGTTGTAGACCAGTGTGTGATTGCTGTGAAAAAGGTGAACTCCATGTTAGGTATAATTAGGAAAGCATTCGAAAATAAAAGTGCCAAGACCATACTCCCCTTAAACAAATTGATGGTGCAACTGCACATGGAATACTTTGTAAATTTCTGGTCAACGTACCTAAAAACGTGATGCAACGAGACCAGCACTGCAGAGCTATTTTTGTAAAATAGACATGGCTGCAATTAAAGCCTCCAGATTTTCCGATAGCTTTCGGCTCATAAAACTAACCCATAGGGAAGAAAAATATCTGACAGAAATTACCCCCGCTGGCCTTCTCAAAGCTCTTACTAGCCTGCGATTCCAGACAATGCCATCCAACTTTAGAGAGGGGGAGATACAAAAACATCCCTAGAGAACAGCGTTTATGTATTTGTGGTGACCAAGCAGTAGAGGATACAGTTCATTATGTCCTATACTGTAAACTATACAACACCCCTAGGGATAAACACCTAGCGAGATTTCTGGCTTCAATTACTCATTATACAGATCTGGATAAATTTGGTTACCTATTCACAAACACAGCGAAATCCAACCTGCTAAACCTGGCTTGTTTTGCAGTGAAAGCGGCAAAAATTAGGAAAGCTTTAGTGTCCCCTGATGAAAACTAAGGCCGTAGCTAGACCTAAGGTTTATCCCAGGATCATCCCGGGATTGTCCCTGCCTGAGCGCTGGATGCCCTGTGTGGCACTTAGATGAACAGGTTTGACCCCAGGACAATCCTGGGATAAACCTTAGGTCTAGCTATGGCCATAGATTGCTGATAAAAAAAATCCCAGCACCATATATGGTGTTTTATATGTAACTATTTGAAGTTCAATACAATGCTGTGCCATAATATAATATTTGTATATCATGACTCTGATCTTGTATTTGGCTAAAACCCATGTTGGGTTGCCTTAATAATAAAATTCGAATAAAACCTAGTACCACCTAAAAACATTTTGGGGTGGGGAAGACCACATAGGGCCCCAGGGGACTGTAGGCAGAAGGGCACATATGTGGGTGGGACTGGTGGTGAGTGGGGCCAAGACATGCTTGCACTCATTCATACACAGTGTGTCTGTCCAAGTTAAAGCCTTGTCCTCCACAGGGATCCAACTCAGCAATTCTGGTACAGGGAAGATTGCTGCTTCTTTGCTATTAAGCCATGACCTTGTTCAAGATTGCTGGGGTGGAGAAAGATCTCAACCACACAACACCCACCCACCCCGGATGAAGTGGTCCTGATGAAGATTGCCGTTTCCCTGCTGCTAAAGCAGTGGACTGCCCAGATGATGGCTGATCATCTGGGCAGTGGGGAAAGATGGATATTTATTTATTTATTACATTTTTATACTGCCCAATAGCCGAAGCTCTCTGGGCGGTTCACATAGATATGGCTTCTGAGATTGCCCATATGCGTGATAGACCATAATGACCTCATCTTTCCAACCATGAGTTCTAGATAGAGGCTGTCCCAAGATCTTGGAAAGATGTAGCAGAGATAGGCTGATGCCAACTATCTTATTCAAGCAGCCGACATTGCTACAAGCCAATGAAATACCTTGATGAAGAATGACACTGTTTTCTTCTGGATCAACCTATCATTTGGCATCAGTCCCCTGAGCTCCACTGTTAGGTTGACATGGCAATAGTCCTTCAACATCTGACCCAGCTACTCCTCAACTGGCCCTTCCTTTCCCCCCGCTGCCCGAATTACATGCAACCGTGTCAGTCATTTTCTTCCCCACAACAGCAAAGTACACACAATGGGACAGGGAATAAGAAAAAGAAAAACAAAACCAGGAAAGGATGGACGATGCCAGCATTCTTATCTGATTGATCTTCTCCATTAGGGTTGGTATTTGACTCTACCACTGATAAAGAGACAAAGATTGGTACATCAGTGGGCTGAGGATAAGATGTAGGCTTCAACTTTCGTAGTGGATGCCAGGAAGAAGAACGTCGTCCTGAGGGATGGTGTGGCTTGTAGTAGCTGGGCCGAGATATGGCACCATGACCTAGATCATGGTCCATTTCAAGTTGAGCTTGCCCAGTTTCCTGCCCATCCACTTCTTCTTGCCCTCTAATCCCTGTCTCATACTCCATAGTTCCCACCAAGCCAGCAACAGGGGTACAGCAGACCACAGAAGCTCTAGACACTTCCAACTTCCTCTTGGGAAGTGGGACCTCTTCTGTGTTCTGCCTAATTCTGCCCAGAAAGCTCCTTCGGTGCCCCTTCCGAGTTTGTGTCTTGGGAAGTTTCTTATGCTGTCCTCTGCTAATTTCCAATTTGGATGACATGTCTGTATTTGTGTTCTGAGCCATGGCTATGCTCCAGCTCTGATAGATAGTGGTTGGCGCTATATTTTCTGCAAGACTATCCAGATGGTTTGCTATTCCTGAAAAGATGTGATACCTGTCTTTCGCGTGTCGCAGATGGGCTGTCATACGATTTTTTGCAGGAGTCGTGGAAGAGGATGTATCTGCAAGGAGATGTCAGATTTTGGTCAACCCCTTGAAACACTGCTAGTGGCTCCTATGTCAAAGGGGATGTGAATCCATTCTGGGTTTCAGTCTGAACCAGCCAGAACCCTAAAAGAGCTATCCAAAGTGCTAAACTCTATCCCCCAAATGGGCCCAGCTCCTTCGATAGCTCCTTTAGAGTCCTGATTGGTTCCAACTTAAATCTGGAATGAAATCACCACCACACTGACATTGGAGTCAACAGGCCCTGCTGGGAATTGTACAACAACATTTGGGGCTCCAATTCCCTTCAAACACTGGAGACTTTACCTCTTCCATTCCGGGCACTGGCCACTCCCAGGAGAACCAAGAGAAAGCAGAGAATAAGTGGAGACAGCATGCCGGTTAGACTTTCAATACACAAAACCCCAGCCAGAACCTGGTCCCTAAAATGTAAGAGGGGAAGGATTTATTCATTCATTATATATTTAAAAATTATGTCCCGTCTTTCTCTTGCTTTCTCACTTAAATACAATAATGTTCCAAAAGAGAATAGGGAGAAATAATAAATGATATAATAAAGGATGCAGTAGAGACATCAGATAAAACATGCACCTGATAAAACAAACACTTACCTAACCAAGAAGGGGGTTTGTCTTATGGCACTTAAGTTAAGAGAGAGCACCAACTGAGAGCAAAGAATTCCGCAATTTAGGTGCGGCCACAGAGAAGGCCCTTTCTCTTGTTCCATCAACCATGGCTCCATCATAGCTGAGACACAGAGACCTTCTCCATCAGGTCTTAGGGTGTGGGCACACTGGTAAAGAAGAATGTGATCTCTAAAATAGGGTGACCATATGGAAAGGAGGACAGGGCTCCTGTTTCTTTAACAGTTGCATGGAAAAGGGAATTTCAGCAGGTGTCATTTGTATGCATACAACACCTGGGAAATTCCCTCTTCATCACAACAGTTAAAGCTGCAGGAGCTATACTAGAGTAGCCAGATACAGAAGAGGACAGGGCTCCTGAAGCTTGAACTGTTGTGATGAAGAGGGAATTTCACCAGGTGCTGCATGCAGACAAATAACACCTGCTGAAACTCCCTTTCCTGTACCACTGTTAAAGATACAGAAGCCCTGTCCTCCTTTCCATATAGTCACTTTACTCTAAGGCAGTGGTTCCCAAAGTGGGCGGTACTGCCCCTTTGGGGGCGGTGGGATTGCATAGGGGGGCGTTAAGAGGCAAAGGGGCGGCAGGGGAGCGCTTGAGGTGGTCTTTTCCGAGAAGCACCTCTCCCGAAGGTCTTAAAACCCAGGGACATTTTTATGGGAGTTTGGTCCCAAGCCATACAGGGGAAGAATCCACACATGTATTAATACCGTTTAAGAAGAGGCCTTTTAACGGTGAATTGAAATGTTTCAAAAACACCAAAACGCTAATGAAGAGACATACCCTGCTTGGTGTGCCCCGCCATGCTGGCTGCAAAACAGGTGTTTGCTCTCTCTTTCCTCTCTCCTTCCCTCAGCAAGTATGCGGCAGGTGCTTCCTATTTAAAGGGGCCATGCGCAGGGGGCACTGGGCATGAGTTTGTGGAACCAAGGGGGCGGTTACCTTAAAAAGTTTGGGAAACACTGCTCTAAGGTATCTTTGACATAAGCCATTTAGACTTCTAAAGATCATCACCTGTACATCCCAGGCATTTAGCAGTATGTAATGAGCTTGGGTCTGTTTTTTAGGCTCATCATGTTTTTTTAAAAGTTGTTATAGTAGTTTTAAATGTATGTGTATATTGTATGTTTTTGTGGTTTTTAATTTTTGTATATTGTTTTAAAGTGTTTTTATCTTATGTAAACTGCCCAGAGAGCTTCAACTATGGGGCAGTATACAAATCATCATCATCATCATCTTCTGCATTATTCCTGGAAACAATTCAAATCCAAATGACTCATTTTAATAACATTCCCAATGGTACAAAATGGGCTGGGTGAGTGTGTTCCCCAAAACTTATTTTTCTATTTAAAGTTTTTGTTTTTTTAAAAAAAGTTGCTCTTCAGGGCTTTGCCCTCACAAAGTGACATGCAAGCAACATCAAGGGAAGAATCACACTTATAATAGCTACATTAGAAGCTGCTATGTAACACACACACACACACACACACACACACACACACCTCAGTTAATGGTAGCACTGAAGAGTAGAGCCTTCAAAGGTCATCTAAATATCTGTACAGTTGGGGCCAGGAGTGAGTCAATAGGAAGAGACTTCCACAGTTTTGGAGAAGTCCCTGAAAAGACCCTAAAACTCACCCTTCCCTAACCTGGTGCCCTCCAGATGTTTCGGACTTCAACTCCCATCAGCCCCAGCCAACATGACCAATGCTCAGCAATACTGGGAGTGGTACTCCAAAATATTTGCAGGGTATGAGATTGGGGAAAGGCTGCTCTAGCATATAAGAATTTTGATACTGACATTATGTCCATACCTTTTATTATTTTTAAAATATATATCAGCAATACAAGTTCTAGTTTTTATAAGTCTCTTTCAAAACTGAATTTTAACAGAGCTTCTGAATGTAACCATTTCAGGTTTGAATTTGAAATATCTGGCCCATTTCAAATTGGTATGAAATCCTATCCTATCACAGGCAGGTGCTTTCGGACTGATGGTTCCTCATGCTACCAGTGAAAAGACATTCTGTAGCTACTCCGTCTTTCCTTAACAGAGTATTTTGGGGAAAGAAAGAAAAAATAGAAAAGAAGAAGTGGTGGGAAAACATGTGTGGTTACAAATGGAAGACATCATCTGGACACACTCACATCATAACATTTTGTGAAAGAGGCAGGGCGATAGCACAATAAAAGCATTGTCTGGAAACATTGGCCCTCCTGATATTGCTGGACTACAACTCCCATTGTCCTTGTCCATTTTTTCCGTACTGGGAGTTGTAGTCTAGCAACATTTGGTGGGTCACTGGTCCTCCCCAACACCACCCCTGCAATAATCTTTGCTAACTGAATCGAAAGAATAGCTTACCAGGCACGTTCCTTGGAGAATGCCAGTGATTTTGATCTCTTGCGTCAGATAGGGATTAGGTTGTAGCCATCAATTCTGCCCCCTCTGTGCTCCATGTGTCCCAAATTTCATTTGCTAGTGGGAAAGGTTGATATGTTTCCCATGGAGATGAGAGCAAGGTGTGAAACAATTCCCTTTTAATATCGAAGAGCTGTTAACCAATTGGTGATCAAGGTCGTCCCAAAACTGCAATCAGGAAATGGGTCGTTCTTTAGCTCTGTTTCATCCAAGACGTAGCCTGACCTACTTTGTACATCGCTCACTGGCCTTCTTTATTTACAAAGGCATAGAAAGCCACACAACTTGGCTATTGAGTGTGTTTTGCTGTCAGATTAACTAGACAAAGGCTAGTGGCAGGGAAATAGCAAGAGTTCTCGGAATGTGAGACTCATCACGTCAATGGAGCTTTTAGAGGACCACTTCCTGGTGGATCGTGCCCATTGGCAACTGTTGTGTGTATGAAAAATAAATAGAGCTGGACAATTATGGTATTAATGCTAAAAAAAAAAGTAAATGAACCATAGGATGGAGAACGGAAGGAAAAATAGAAAATCATGGAACCTTTTGGAAATCAATAAATCAAATTTATTGTCATGATTTATTTTAGTCATTTATACTATTTATTAATTTATTGCATGTTTATACCGCCCAATAGTCGAATCTTTCTGGGTGGTTCAAAGAAACTTTCTCAAGGGGGCTTAATAATAAAATCAGAAATACGATAACAGAACAAAAATACTAAAACAACAGCACTAAAATTCTGAAAAAGTGACTGGGCATTTCTCCCTCTCTCCCCACATGGGCTACCCTCTCTGGTTGGAGCTACCCAGGAAATAGAAAGATGTGGAAGTGTAGGTGAATTAGGTTGACCTGCAGGTAGAGAAGTTGATTTTTTAAAAATGGTTCACCACTTTTTAAACAATTCTTAATTAAATAATAAAATATCAGTTTCCCCCCTTCCTGTAAAACACAAATACCATACTGCACCTTCCTGCAGGAAGGCTTCCCACTCTCCAGGTGGGGAGAGTCTTGGGAAATTTGTTTTTTAACGATAGTCTGGCTAAGCTAGGGTGACCATATGGAAAGGAGGTCAGGGCTCCTGTATCTTTAACAGTTGCATAGAAAAGGGAATTTCAGCCGGTGTCACTTGTAGGCATGCAGCACCTGGTGAGATTCCCTCTTCATCACAACAGTTAAAGCTGCAGGAGCTCTGCCTAGCATGACCAGATACAAAAGAGGGCAGGGCTCCTGCAGTTTTAACTAGGGGTGTGCACGGACCCCCCGCTCCGCTTCACTTGCAGATCCGCCATTTTTCGGATCGGGCCGCTCCGCCCCGCCCCCGCTCCGCCCACTTCTGCTCCGCTCCGCCCGGAGCTCCGGATCCGGATCCGGAGCTCCGTTTCCCCCCCCATAGGCTTGCATTGAAAGCTAAAAAATTATACAACTTTTTTTCTGTTCAAGTTAGAAACCTCATGTTTGGCACCATGACACCTCATGGGGATATACACACGCACGCCAAGTTTCAAAGCAATCCCATCATCCCCTGATTTTTGGCGAATTTTTGAAAATCGGGCACCCCACACACAACATCCCTGCGAGGTGTGTTAAAAAACACGGGGAAAAGCCCGTTCAGATGAAGAAAGAGAAGTTTCCCAGAATCCCAAGTTACCTGTTTTGCCTATGCCCTCCTCCAACTTTGGGATCATCATGACCGGGAGCTGACTCTGCCCCTCAGCCCTTTGAAAAAGGTATTTTTCCCGCCGATTTTTTAAAAAATTCTAGCCCGCGACCCGTACGATGCAGAAAGTTGAGAGTGGTCTCAAAATGACCCCCATCCACGACTCTCTGTGCACAAGAATTTTCAGAATGATAGCTTAAACCCCCCCCCCAGTTATCCCCGATTCTTTCCCTCAATGCAATCCTATGGGCGAAAAGCCGAAAACGCAGTTTGAGCCGCGCGGTTGACCCGATTTTCACAAAAATATAGCCCGCGACCCGTACGATGCAGAAAGTTGAGAGTGGTCTCAAAATGACCCCCATCCACGACTCTCTGTGCACAAGAATTTTCAGAATGATAGCTTAAACCCCCCCCCAGTTATCCCCGATTCTTTCCCTCAATGCAATCCTATGGGCGAAAAGCCGAAAACGCAGTTTGAGCCGCGCGGTTGACCCGATTTTCACAAAAATATAGCCCGCGACCCGTACGATGCAGAAAGTTGAGAGTGGTCTCAAAATGACCCCCATCCACGACTCTCTGTGCACAAGAATTTTCAGAATGATAGCTTAAAACCCCCCCCCAGTTATCCCCGATTCTTTCCCTCAATGCAATCCTATGGGCGAAAAGCCGAAAACGCCGTTTGAGCCGCGCGGTTGACCCGATTTTCACAAAAATATAGCCCGCGACCCGTACGATGCAGAAAGTTGAGAGTGGTCTCAAAATGACCCCCATCCACGACTCTCTGTGCACAAGAATTTTCAGAATGATAGCTTAAACCCCCCCCCAGTTATCCCCGATTCTTTCCCTCAATGCAATCCTATGGGCGAAAAGCCGAAAACGCCGTTTGAGCCGCGCGGTTGACCCGATTTTCACAAAAATATAGCCCGTGACCCGTACGATGCAGAGAGGTGAGAGTGGTCTCAAAATGACCCCCATCCACGACTCTCTGTGCACAAGAATTTTCAGAATGATAGCTTCAAAAACAACGTAGTTATGCGCGATTATTTGCCGCAATGCAATCCTATGGCGAAATGTTTTCAAGATGGCGACCGGAGTGCTCCGCCTGAACTCGGAGCTCCGAAAAATGGCCGCTTCTCTTCGCCTTGCTTCTAGGGGGTCCGCGGTCCGCTCCTACTCCGCCTCTGGGTAAGGCGGAGCAGGCCAATCCGCTACTGCTTCTACGCTCCTAATCGGAGCGGAGCACATCCCTAGTTTTAACTGCTAGGATTCTCAGCAATTTTGGTGCTACGACCAGGTCCTGCTATTCTGAAGACGCGTCCATGGTCTGGCGAAGAAAAATTAAGCTTGTATCAACATATATGAGCAGATCAGACAGAAGGTCACTTTCTGGAAGAAGTGACCCTCTAGATAATAGTTTGCAATTTGCTTACCTAAATATCCCACATGAAGTGATAAAAGGACCAGGAGGATCCCCAGAGCCGTGCTGGAGAGCTGAGGGGTCAGCCCCGTGGAGCTGTAGAAGTTAGGGTGACCATATGAAAAGGACGACACTATCTGTAACAGTTGCATAGCGAATGGAATTTCGGCAGGTGTCACTTGGATGCATGCAGGACCTGGTGAAATCCCCTCTTCATCACAAAAGTTCAAGCTGCAGGAGCCTTGCCTAGCATGACCAGATACAAAAGAGGGCATTTAATGATATGTTATGGGGCATTTATGTCTGCTGTTTTAGAACAGAAAAATGATTATTTGTTTTTAGCTGTTTACATTGTTTTATACTATGTTAAAAAAAATTGAGGCTATTTTTATTACGCTGTGTTTTCTTGGTCATGCTAGCCCCTCACTTGCCTGCATGTTTCAAAAAGTTGTTTTTCTTCAACTCCTCACTCCCCTGTCCCTATTGCATGCCACCCAAGACCTTGATGGGTAAAGGGCAGAAGAGGACGCAGACACTTTCTCTTTCAGGACGGAGTTATTTTCTGTGTTTGGAAATATATGTGATCGGTAAAGGTCAGAACACGAAGTGTATACTTTCCCTTTCAGTATTCAGTTATTGAAAAACAACTTTCATCCAGTAAGTGCCTGACCATGAGTAGGCCTGCCTACTGCTTACTTTTTCCTCCTTCTCCTAGAAACTCTATAGTATCTTTATATTTTTGTCAATACCGGGAGATAGACTAATGAAAGATGGAATAATACCTGAACGGCATTTGCTACCTGTGCAAAATAGGAAATTAATCAAATAAGAAGCACCTTGGGTGTTTGTGTTTATAACCAACACTTCTACATGGCTGGTGAGAGATGGAACACCACTCCAAGGGCATTTGCCAGTTGGGAAAAACCAAGGAGTTGTTTTTCACCCACTTGCTGAATGAAAGTTGTTTTCCTTCAACTCCTTGCCCCCTCGACCCCATTGCATGTCACCCAACACCTTGATGAGATGCAGCCACTTTCACTTTCAGGATTCAGTTATTTTCTATGTTTGGAAACATATGTGATGGGTAAAGGGCAGAAGGTGAAGCACATATTTTCCCTTTCCATATTCAGTTATTTTCTATATTTGGAAACACAAGTTGCTTATAAGGTGGAGCACTTATAAGGAGAGAAGAGACACCTTGAACTCCAGCAGGCAGCTGGCCTGTGGGTGAGGATTTCCCCTTCTTCAGCTTCCCAATGTCAGTCTTGGCTGTGAAGAGTAAGGACACCTTTCTCTTGCTATCAGCTTTGCTTGCTTTACAATAGAGTCGTTGCTGCTTTGTGTTGGCTTTCAAAGGAAATGCGGGAATAACCAAAATGGCTAGTCAGGGAAGACTGATGCCTATTGGGTTTTTATTCTTTCTAAACATGCATAGGATTAGGAACATAGGAAGCTGCCTTATAATGAGTCAGACCATCTAGCCCAGTATTGTTGACACGGACTGGGGATTCCTCACGTCGTACTGAGGGTGCCCCCAGTGCGCCCCCAAAGCGATCGTGTAGCTTGCCTGGAAGAGACGAGGAAGTGGCGTCCTTGCCCCCGCCGCCGCCACCCACCCACCTCCTCGCTGGCTGGGTCGGAGAGCTCAGCGGAAGAAGGCGGGGCGGAGAGCGGAAGAAGCTCACCGACCCGGCTGGCTCTTTCGCCGGCAGCAGGAGGCCGGCGGGGAGGTGGGCGGCGGCGGTGGCAAGGACGCGGCCGGATTCCCCAGCCTCCTCCTCCTCCTCTTCCTCGTCTCTTCGAACAGGCAAGCTACACGATCGCTTTGGGGGCGCACTGGGGGCGCATGCAAGCGCCCTCAGTACGATGTGTAGAATCCCCCCGGCAGTGCCTTTTGAGGGTTTCAGGCAGGATTCCTTTCCTCGCCCTACCTGCAGAAGCCAGGGATATAACCTTGGACCTTCTGCATGCAAAGCACGTGCTGTTTCACATTGAGCTATGACAGGCATGACTCTTAGGATTCCATGCTAAGACCTGTTTTCCTCCAACCCTCCCCCACAAATGTTATTGTGATTCCTGTTCAATTGCTGCTATGCGGGTTGGAGATGTTTTATACAATGTGCAAATGAAAATAAGGAGAAGCTGAAGCCACCAACGCATTAAAATCCATGGAAAGACACACTGGGATGAAAGGAAGACAGGAACATGAGGAAGCAGGCTTTGGAATGAGATGGAATTCACTAATTGCAACGCAGGATTAATATGCAATCCATCTGATGAAAGGTTCAATATGTTACTTGGTATATTTTTATAAGTTTAAAATCAATAAAATATTTTTAAAAAACATGTTTAATGCTACTTTTCAAAACCTTTAGTAAAATCTAAATTTGCTGTTACCTTGTAGTAGTGTTTGTCTGTCTTATTGCTCTCAAAGACGAATTCCCCATGTCTCCTAACTCAGCGCCCCACCCACCCCTTAGAGAAAAGCGCCTGGCTTCTAAAATAGGGTGACCATATGAAAAGGAGGACAGGGCTCCTGTATCTTTAACAGTTGCATAGAAAAGGGAATTTCAGCAGGTGTCATTTGTATATAAGGAGAACCTGGGGAAATTTGCTCTTCATCACAATAGTTAAAGCTGCAGGAGCTATACTAGAGTGACCAGATTTAAAAGAGGGCAGGGCACCTGGAGCTTTAACTGTTGTGACGAAGAGGGAATTTCACCAGGTTCTCCATATATACAAATGACACCTGCTGAAATTCCCTTTTCAATACTACTGTTAAAGATACAGGAGCCCTGTCCTCCTTTTCATATGGTCACCCTATCTAAAAGATTCTTCACCATTTCCTGGTGGATATAGTCCCAAATGTTTTACCATGTAACATGAAAATTAGATCTCTTTGTGTTAAAGCCAGACCTGTTGTACCAATTGCTCTCCTTGGCCAGATGTACACCAAGCAGGATATAACACTTTGAAAACATTTTGAAAATGGTCTATGGAATGTGTCCTGGGCCTGAACACTTGTCAAAACTGTTATGAAGCAGTAGTGTAGATCCTGCCCAAGCCTTACAATAGATTTGCAGGTTAAGGGTAGCTATGTAGCCGCCCCTATTCACCCAGGGAATAGACTAGATCCCCTGATGCGCTTAGGAAAGTTTGCTTGTAAAGAAGATTGGCTTTTAAACTGAGCTGCCATTTCACGTTTCATTTAAAAGTTTGCTTTAGATATCTACATATGTTAAGAACTTGTAAAATTGTAGTCTATTTTAAATGTTTAATGTTTTAATATTGTAATATATATATATATATATATATATATATATATATATTTGTATATATCTTTTCATACGTTTTAAAATGTATATGTTTTAAATTTTGTAAGGCTGCATTGAGGCCCAGTATTAGGCAAAAGGCATAATAATAATAATAATAATAATAATAATAATAATAATAATAATAATAATAATAATATCTCCATGATTAAATTGCAAACTTAATTTTTGGCAGTCAAGAGGATTTCTTGTGGTTATTTATTTATCATTCCTGCTAATAGCAAACTCAGGTGTGGAGTGCCAAAATGGAGAGTCTCAGTTGTATCCCTGAGAAATGAGACTGTACTATTAGCATGTTTGGGGCAATCTTGAGATTTGCAGAAGTACAAATAAAGACTTTTGTTGCTGCTGCTGCCATTATTGAGCTGGGATTTGTAATCCTGCAGTGAAATCCTAAGTATGAGGAGTTGCAAACCTGGATCTTTGCGTATCTCCAGTTTATCAAAATAGAGACCTGCCACATTTGTTCCTTCCCAACCCGATTCATACTACCAGTAGCAGGGGGAGCCTGGAGAAGAGCAGGTAACAAACTTCTCTTATTGTTGCTATTGGTTGTACCAACCCACCTGACCTGGAAGTATGTTTCTCTCAGCACTGAAAAAACGGGTTTTGGGGATGGCTGGTCCTGCCATCTAACATTGATGGAGCTGAGCTGATTTCATACTGCAGAGAATAAGTGCAATGTGCTTTCCTCCCATGCTCTTCAAGATGAAGTCCAGGAGTCTCGCTGATTGGGTTTGTCGAATCTCCCAGAGAGAGGCTCTTCACTCTGCACCTTCTTCCTGCAAACAACAACAGATACAAATAGCAGCTGTGGTGTGTGTGTGTGTTTGAGAGACAAAGACAGAGTCAGAGACAGAGACAGAGTTTTATCAACAAAACCAGCACAGAACCCCAATCCATACTGTATATTATGGAATGGACTTTTCCTTCCAAAAAAACAAACAAAAAACAAGTGACCAAATTACACCTGCTTTTTAAAAAGGGTGCTTATCATAGTGTGCCGTTTTCCTGTTCTAAATGAGGTTGTGCTCCCTCAGAAAGAACAGGTACGTAGTTTGGGCTGCTCCTGGATTCACAGTTGTCATTAGAGGCCCAAGCAACTTTTGTGGAAAGGCGTGCTTATTACCAATTTTAGTTGGCATGTCAAGTCTGCCGTTTCTTGGACAGGGATAACCTGGCCATTGCAGTCCATGCATTCGTAACCTCATATTTAGATCAGTGTAATCCAGTTTCTGTGGGGCTAGCATTGTGGTTGGTCCAGAAACTGCAGCTGGTGCAGAATGGGGTGGCCAGGACGCTGGCCAGGATGCTTGGCTGTGCACTTGTTACACAAGTGTTGAAGCATTTACACTGGCTGCCTGTTAGCTATTGACCTATGTTCAATTTTTTTAAATTTTTTTTTTTGCTGGTGTATAAAGCTCGGTTACCACCTTAATCAGCTTCACAAATATGGACCTGTTTTATTACTAAGCTTGTCAGAGAAGAACTAAACCAGCTTATCTGGTGTGAAGGCATGGGGTGCTGCGACTTTGATGAAGCTAAGCTGGTCTAGGCCTGGTCAGTTTCTGCAGGTGTGACTACCTGGGAACCCCATGTACATGGATTTCTGCATTGAGCAGGGGGTTGGACTCGATGGCCTTGTAGGCCCTCCCAAATCTACTATGCTATGATTCTTGGTTATACAGCAACTGATGTTTGGTTGTCACCTGGAAAATCTCACCTGGTGGAATGCTGCCCCTTGGTATGTGGGAAATACTAACTGTGGCATGTTTTAGGTACTAGTTGAAGACCCATCTTTTCAGCGAGGACTTCCCTGACTGCTTGTGCTGCCCGGCATTTTCACTGCCAGTTTTCTAGATTTAAAAGATTAAACTGAGGATGGTTACCTTTTGATTTTAACTTATTTTAATTGAGATGTTTCCCCTATTTTTTAATGTTTTAAACCACTATGGCCTGGTTCAGACAACACACTAAACCATGTGACTTAATCACAAAATGGTTAATGCAATGCATTCCATTAACCATTTTGTGGTTAAGCCACATGGTTTAGTGTGTTGTCTGAATGGGTCCTTTGTGATTAATTTTTTAATATCATCAAGTGGTTTATAAATGATTAAATAATAATAAAAAAGTATGGCCCTGAGAAAAAACATGTCAGCCCATACCAAGATTTTGGGTGCATGAAGAAATGGCCATGGAGGGGGGATCCTGCACCTTATTCAAATAGTGTTCATAACTCCAATATATATTGGATATCAATCTAGTTTTCCACCAATGGAGGAAGTTTAAATAAATCTAATTCCCCAAATGGGAGATGGTCAAAGATGCCATCTCAACACTGTCTATGGCAAGCTAGCAATCACAGTATCTCTTTTCTTTCTCAGAATAAGTGAGCCAGCAAGAATCAGCACCATGGATAACACCCAGTCAAAACAATTTCCAAAAGAACTTGACGAATTGAAGGATGCTTTGGCTAAAGGCAATATTCCAGACCCTGCAGCTAAAATTAAAGAGGAATTGGATTTACTCGAAAGAACCACACTTAACATTGCCATCACGGGATTCTCAGGTGCTGGTAAATCATCTCTTGTCAATGCCCTACGGGGTATGACAGATTATGAAAAGGGCTCAGCTAAGACTGGGGTTACAGAAACAACAAAGCGTCCAGTGGGATACCCACATCCTGTTTTCCCCAATGTCACCATATGGGATCTACCAGGAATTGAAACAACTCTGTTTAAAGCAGAGAATTACCTAAAGCTGGTAGGATTTGACAACTATGATTTTTTCATCATCGTTGCTGGTGACCGATTCACTGTGCATGACAGCAACCTGGCCCATGAAATAAAGAAATTGAATAAGAAGTTCTACTATGTGCGCACAAAACTAGATGTCAGTTTAAGTTCTGAAGCAAGGAAACCCAACTTCAATGAAATGCAATCCCTTAAGAGGATAAGGGAATATTGCTATGAAAATTTGAAAGAAGCAGGAGAGAGTTCTCCAAGAGTTTTTCTAATATCGAGTTGGGATTTGAGCAAGTATGATTTCCCCCTCCTGCTACAGACCTTGGAGAGTGAACTGGGAGGTATCAAGAAAGAAGTTCTGATTATGGCTATGCCGACTTTCTCAAAAGAAAGCCTTAGAAAGAAACAGCAAACTATGGAAAGTCTTATATGGAAAGTATCCCTTCTCTCCTGTGCTGTTGGGTTGACTCCTGTCCCAGGCCTTTCCCTTGCATGCGACATTGCCATCTTGGTGAAAACAATGAAAGATATGTACAAGGCCTTTGGCTTGGACGACGATTCTCTTCGTATACTTGCGCACCGTGTTGGCAAACCTTTTGATGAGTTGCACTCTGCAATCAAAAATATCCCAAGTGGTGGTGAGATCACCATTCAATTTGTAAGGGATAGTTTGAAAAAATCACTGTTATGGGGAACACTGACAGTGGTAGAGCTGGCTCTGGATTTTGTACCCATTGTAGGCTCTGTGTTTGGGGGAGCTAGTTCTTTGGCAAGCACTTACTGCATACTGAAGAGCTTCCTGAGAGATGTTGTGAAAGATGCTGAGAATGTTCGGGCAAAAGCTTTTGAGCGTTAACTGTGAACAAGCCAAGAAACCCATCTGGAAAGAGAAAGTCAAGCACACAGCATATGAATATATCTTCTCTATATTTCAATTCAATTTATCACTGTCCTCTGGGTCTTCCCAATAGCAACCAATTCTCCCCACCCTTTGATTGCTACTGAAATTCAACTCTCCCTCTTTCCCACCAAGCTCCTGGGGTATGCTGCCCACTCCTGCTACCACAACTGTCTTTCTCCCACTCCTGTCTTGACCTCCTATAACCATGCTTCAGCCCTCTGTACAATGAAACTGCCCTCACCCAAATCACTGGCGGTAAAGTGACTTCTCTGCCATCATTGATACAGCTGAGAACTCTCTCTCTTGGTTGATTCTGTTCATTCTCCAGCCAGGACTCTGTGATAGGGTGGTTGTCTTCCTGCCTATCTAACAATTGTTTCAACATTTCCAGTGGGGGAAGCTCTCCCTCTTATTTGCCTCTTTCTGTTGTGGTTCTTCTGGGATCTATTCTCAGAACTCAGCTGTCTGCTACTCTCACTCTGCACAATGTCCTAGTGTGACCCAATCAAATCCCCTGTCACCCAATGACACCAATATGTGAATGATATCCATCTCTCCACAGCCTCATCCCCAACTGCTTGACTGATATTTAGGCTTGGATATTTCACCATCTTGTCAAATTTGGGATTTCTAAGTCCAAACTTCTCATCTTTCATTCCAAGCCCTTCTCTCCTTGTGTACTGTCCATAGTAGTGGTAGGAAAAACCAAAGTGAAAGGAGCAAAGCCCCCAAGTCAAACAAAAGAATGGAGAAACACACCCAAGTCATAGTAGTGGTAAGGACCATTTTGGGGCCGGTGGCCATATTTAACAGCTTGAGAAAGTGCTGTGAGTGGGTACCACCACGAAATAGAGTTTTCATGGTTGCTGGATGCACTGTAGAGGAAAGCGCCAGCCTCCAGCTGTCCGCTGTCCTAATTTCAGAAGAATATCCCTAAGACTCATGTGTATCCCAGAGGCTTTTGTGGGGAATGATAGCAGCAGTGGCAGGCTTCCACTTTGCACTGAAGCAGTCCCAAATTAATATTTGTTAGTTAAAAATGTAAATAGGAGGAGTAGGGCATCTTGGTGGGGGCCACGGAAGATGTACAGGGTCACACTGGTACCTACAGGTGCCACGTTGCCTACGCCTGGAGGGAATCTACACGTCGTACTGAAGGTGCTTGCGTGCGCCTCCAGTGCGCCCTCAAAACGATGGTGTAGACGGAGAAAGAAGAGACGGAGGAAGAGGTGGAGGACGAGGCGGCTGGGGAACCGGCCGCGTCCTTGCCACTGGTGCTGCTGGCGCCGCCTCCCCGCCGGCCTCCTGCTGCCGGGGTAAGAGTGGAAGCTGAGCTCTCCGACCAGGGTGGCTCTTACCCCGGCAGCAGGAGGCCGGCGGCGGCAAGGACGCGGCCAGTTCCCCAGCCACCTCCTCCTCCGCCTCTTCCTCCGTCTCTTCTTTCTCCGTCTACACCATCGTTTTGAGGGCTCACTGGAGGCGCACGCAAGCACCTTCAGTACGACGTGTAGATTCCCTCCTGCTCCGCAGCTTTTGACAACTTCACCATTCGCCTTATTGAAGAGGGACAACGCTTTGGATGTATCTTCAACTCCCCCCACCCCGAAATTCCATCTGCCCCAAAGTTATGACACGTCTCCCTTTAAAATATAGCAAAAATTCAGCCCTTTCTCTCTTTCACTGAAAGTCTGGTAGTTCTGAATCTGGTCCTCTGTCACCTCTGCCACAACTCTGCTGCAAAAAACATTTGCATCAATTGTCAGTGTTTGGGTAACTATGGAGTCTTAGACCTGTTCAGATGACACGCTAAGCCATGGCGGTTAAGAGCTTTGAGCGAAACATTAAGGTTGAGTGTGTCTTGTGAACCAGTCCTAACCATGGTGGCTCCATAACCATGGTTTAAACACGCTCCCAAACCATTTGCTGCAAAAGGATTAGCAGCCTAACCATTTCTGATGATAGAGCTTGGATTTATTTCCAAGTCTTTGATTTTTCTGTTCACTTTAGGTTTTACCTTTAGCTGAATAATACTTCACATGCCCAGAGGAATGTAGAAATGCTTTAGCTTTTATGTGCAAGTAATGTGCAGGAGGAAGTAAAAGGGAGAATTAACCAGTATGTTTTAAGTTTAGTTGTAAATTGCAAGCAGTAAGCAGAAGGATAAAAAGGAGACTCATAACCATGTTAAATGCTCAAGTCATTATCTCGCTAGCTACATTTGTAGTGCCAGCTTTGTCAATTGCAATTCTTTTAATTAATCTCTCTTTTTTTGTTATTTTCTCTTTCCCTGTAATCACAGAGGATGTTTCTAATGCTCATATAACCAACATGCTACTTTCTTTAACTTTGTAATTTTCTTCAATAAAGCATTTAACAGATTTCAGTTCACAATTTTGTCCGTGGTGATGTTTGTCTGTTTGGATTTAATTTAATTTATTTATTTATTTATTTATTTATATTTTTTTATTACATTTTTATACCGCCCAATAGCCAAAGCTCTCTGGGCGGTTCACAAAAATTAAAACCATAATAAAACAACTAACAGTTTAAAAACACAAATACAAAATACAGTATAAAAAGCACAGCCAGGATAAAACCACACAGCAAAAATGGATATAAGGTTAAAATACAGAGTTAGAACAGAAAAAAATAAATTTAAGTTAAAATTAGGTGTTACAATACCGAGAGAATAAAAAGGTCTTCAGCTGGCGACGAAAGGAGTACAGTGTAGGCGCCAGGCGGACCTCTCTGGGGAGCTCATTCCACAACCGGGGTGTCACATTCAGATTGATTAGCCACCTAAGTGCGTAGAGTACCCATTTGGTGTAGGTCTGAAGTTAAGCAAGATCAAATTAACACATCCCAGAATTATCTATTCCATTTCTGTCAGTCTTGCTGATTTGGTGCAGCCAGGCTGATAGGACCAGTAGATTCAGGACTAATGTAGGGTTTGTGACTAGGCAGTGGGGGAAATGTACCTATGTGCTGCTGAGTGGTTAAGTGGCTGCTTTGGGAGGCGTCCGGTGTGGATTTTAATCAATGGTGCATCCTTTCTTTTGCCCCTGACATCACTCCCTCTCCCCAGACATTCAGGGTTGGTTCCAGAGAGGGGTCCATCTCGGCTCAGACAAGCAGCTCTGGTGTCACCACTGCAGACATTCATAAAAGGAGAGAGAGGGATCCCCCCCACTTCCCATAGTGGGCTCAGTCTCCTTTCTGCAGCTCCATAGCCCCTCCCTACCCGATGCCCTTTGGAATGCGCCATGGAGGCTGTGGGAATGGGGGTGCTGTGGTGCCTTTGTATGAAAGAATGTAATGTGCCAGGGAAAGGGGTTAGAACCACCCCTCTGCCAAAAGTGGTCACATGCCAAACATTCCTTAATGGTGGACATCATGTGCTAGCTGACAAAGAGAAAAACTTTCAACCAATGGAGCATCAAATGTAAGCTATGACTCATTGAGTTTGTGCACCTTAACCTGCTAATTGAATATAACTTAACTTGCTAACCCCACCCTGACCAATCAAAGGGTTAGAAAGAAACTAACACCCCCTGAGTAATCAGGGCATCTATATACTTTAAGATTCCTTTGTTCAGGGTGCCTCCATTTTGCATGTCATCGGAGATACTGCAGTATCGGAAGTAAACGATTAAGAGAATTCTCCAGCCTTGTGTGTTTGATTAGATATTAACGCACTGGGGTAGCGAGCCTTTCACCCCTTTGGGGGACAACACTATGATAGGGTGACCATATTTGGGAAACCAAAAAAGAAGACACCTAGCGTGTGTGTGGGGAAGCAGCTTTCTGAGTCCCGCAGAAAGTACGTTATTCCCCTGCCACCTTAAAGAACCCGATTGGAGTGGAGGAGGGGAAAGGATTTCATTCTGCACCACCACCATCCCCTCCAATTGGGGCCTTTTCTATAATGTCCGCGAATGACCCACTTTCCCCTTTAAGGCCTCAATTGGAGCTCGGGGTGGGGGAATGATGTGCCTCAAGAAAGCATGTCATTCCCTCCTGCCATGCTAATGGCAGCCTTAAAGAGGAAGGTGTGTCATTCCAGGACATTATTGAAAATTATAGAAATTCCCCCCTGACACCATGGAAAGAACAAAAACCAGGACAAATCCGGGGAAATCCTGACAGTTGGTCACCCTACACTATGGGGGTGCCTGTTGCAATGCAGAAGGTGTGGCGTTGGAGTGGCCAGTTCATAGTGTCCTCATTGGCCGTCTCCACATTTCCATGTGCTGCACATTCCATGGGTGTCTGTGGCAGAGGTTTGAGCTATGCTGGAGGCATGCCCATCATTTCTCTGCCAAGTTATTCTCTTTTGGCGTTCCCCCTCCCCTCCCAGGCTGAGTGGGGGCAGGATCCAGAGGAAGGTCTGTTAGTATCCCCTCCCCTAATGGCCGGCTCCAGGGGGTGGCAAGGTTGGACATTCGCCAAGACCCCAAGGTCAGCAAAGGGCCCACCACCCTAACAGTGCCATCATGACCATTTTGCACTGAGACTTCAAGAAAACCAGATGCTGCCTAACAGAATTGCCAGCCACCATGTCCTGCTACTACAGGTCGAGGGACGGATGCACGGAGGGGGTGCCATGCTCCAAGGGTCCCCCAAATCCAGAAGTCACCACAGTCCCACAAGGATTTGCAGTCATAAGATTGCTGAGCCCCTGAGACTTCGATTTATCCAGCAGGGCTCTTCCTCTTTTTTGATGTTCTTTGGGGCCAGTAGAAAACTTCCCCATCTGTTTCATCCCGAGACTCAAAGCATTCAGACTTCTGCCCCTTTCTGAAATAAATATGAGAAAAGGTAGAGAGGTGGTTTCTCTGCCACCCCCTCCCCTCGCCGAAATAAATCTAACAGTTGCTTTTAGGTGTAAATTTGATTCTGGTGCCTCCCCGTCATTCAGTAAATTACAGAACCACGTTCTGGCTTTTGCTCTTGACAAACCTCTTAAGGGTTCATCTTTCAGCCACTTTTTACTTTCGCTTTCTATTAGCTTTTTATAGAACCAGGATTGGGAGGGAGAAGGAAGAAAGCAAACGGAGAGGCTTGGAAGGGGAGAACCTAACAGAACAGGCTTCAAAGCCCCAGAAGCCACAAGCGAACCTTTGTGCTTTGCTAGAAGCAGCAGGTAAGGAGCTGGGCTTTCCTCCTGGGATGATTTCCATTTCTTTCAGGGGTTCATTGGGGGTAAAGAAGATAAACGCATCAGGAGCAGCTGCAACGTCTTTCTCACTCTCTGCTTTTAATCCATGCCGGAGGCAGCTGGCAAGGAGCTGCACTCTGAGCCTGGATCTGCTTCTCTTTCTTTACTTTGTTGGAGTAAAGAAGAGAAAAGCTTCTTGCAAAGAGCCAGGACTCTCCCTTAATTTGTTTCTCTTCTCTTTGAATGCTGTTGAGAAGAGGGCTTCAGGCACACATAGGGTGACCATATGGAAAAGGAGGACAGGGCTGCTGCATCTTTCACAGTAGTATAGCAAAGGGAATTTCAGCAGGTGTCATTTGTATGCATGCAGCACCTGGTGAAATTCCTTCTTCATAACAACTGTTAAAGCTGCAGGAGCCCTGCCCTCTTTTGTATCTGGTCAAGAGGACAGGGCTCCTGCAGCTTTAACAGTTGTGATGAAGAGGGAATTTCACCCGGTGCTGCATGCATACAAATAACACCTGTTGATATTCCCTTTGCTATACAACTGTGAAAGATGCAGCAGCACTGTCCTCCTTTCCATATGGTCACCCTATGCATGCAGCTCCAGAGGTATGGGCATCATTGGCCCACGAACGGAAGACAAACATCTCAAGATACTGAAACAAAGATTTAACATTTTAAGGCTTCTTCAAGGGGTGACAAAACGTCTGCAGAGATTCCTGTAACAAGGTCTCCTGCGAAAATTCACTGGCAACCTGCACCCTCTCCGGGCTTCCACTCACGATGTTACTCTGGGAGCAGCAACAGCACCTGTTCTTGCTGCCCTTGCCCGGTCTATTCCTACTTTCATTTTCCAGCTTCAGAGGCAAAGCTCAGGACAGGACAGAAGGTCATTCATTTGAGGGTGGTGGGGAAAGGCCCTCAAGTTTAACTGAGGTCATAGGAGTGTCTGTCCAGAAAGCAGAGCTGGCTGCATCTTGAAGTCCCGCACGAGACAGTGAACCCGTGCCAAAGGTCCCACCTCTGCAAGGCAGCCTTGGCTTGCTAGGAAGGAGGGTGGGAGCACCTTCACACAGCAGGGGTCACTTCCAGACAGCCTTGCCGCACCCTCCCTCCAGACAGGAGGAGCCAGTGCCAGCCCAAATCCACGCGACTGCGCCGATTTAGTCTGGCTGACTAAATAGTGAAGGTGTTGCTCATTTTACCAATGACACCATGAGTTGCAAATAAAGTTCTTCTTAAATAAGGTCGTGTTTTTATTTAGGCAAATGCTAAAACTCTTTTTGCTTCCTTCCTGTAGTTCACTGACGTCCATGGCTATGGAAGACTTCAAGGATGCTGTGTATCAGGGGAAACTGACGGACGCCGTGTCTAACGTGTGGGCAAAACCACCACAGTTCTTTAGCAACACTTCGCTCAACATTGGCTTCGTAGGAGAGCTAGGCTCTGGAAAGTCCTCCTTGATCAACGCCATGCGGGGCTTAACTGTAAATGACCCGGGTGCTGCTGAGACAGGCATTCAGATGACGACACTAGAGGTCAAGGAGTATCCACATCCGGTGCTCCCAGGGGTCACCCTTTGGGACCTCCCGGGAAAGGGAGCCTCGCCTTTCGGTGAGGACCCTTTTGCTAAGAAGGTAGACTTGAATCGCTTTGATTTCTTCATCATAGTGGGCTTCCAGCGTTTCCGGTCCATCCATGCTGAGCTGGTCCATGAGATCCAAAAGATGGGCAAGAGATTTTACTTTGTGCGTACCAAAGCAGACCTAGACCTGGAGGCATCCAGGCGGCAACGGCCATCAGAGTACAATGAGGAGAAGATCCTCCTAGTCATCAGGAAGGACTGCAGGGACAGCTTGATGAGTGAAGGGGTGAGCAACCCTCAAGTCTTCATAGTGTCCAACTGGGAATCCGACCGCTTTGACTTTCCCCGCCTGCAGGAAACCCTGAAGAACGATCTCTTGGAGCTGAAGCAGGAAGCTTTTCTGCTCAGATTGCCAAGTGTCTGTTTACCAGTCTTAGAGAAAAAGAAAACCAACATGAAGAAGAAGATTTTGGTAGGAGCCCTTTGCATGGGGGTTATTGCTGCTCTCCCAGTCCCAGGCCTCTCCTTCCTGTCTGCCATCTTCCTGTTTATGAAGTTCCGCTCCTGGTGTTATCTTGACTTTGGCCTGGATGATCCATCCCTCACAGCTCTTGCTCAGCTTGTTGGGAAGACAGCAGCAGCTCTTAAAGAAGTGATGAAGCCCTTGGAGAAGACCACAGTGGCTTTATGGAGGACACCAGATTTAGTGGGAGCAGCGGTGATGATAGCAGAATACCACTACTGGCATCGTTTTCCCGTCCTTGGCTGCCTGTTGTCCGGAGGAATGTCGCTTCTTTCCTCCTACTTCATGCTATGGACATGTGCGTCTGATGGTGCCAACGACACCCAGAGGGTTCTGAGCAAAGCTCTGGCAACAGAGGAGAAAAAGTCCGTTTAGCAGCAAAGAGCCAAAGAGATACTATTACAGGGATCTCATTTCCTGCAGGGCTCAGCAGATTCCGAAGTCATGACCTGCAGGCATAAAATCCGGGTGCTGGGCACTGCATTCAGCAAAATGATAGCATCCGCTTCCTATTATATAGCTTCCTATTAGATTAGTATCCGGACCATATGGCAGCAAAGGGTAGAGACAGGCAATAGGGACGTGTGTCATCAGTACTAATAAAAAGGAAATTTTGTACCAAGGCCATCAAAAAACCATAGCCAAGAAGCTGAATTCTCCTATCTGTTCACTTTAGTCAAATAAAAGAAATTTACATAACTTCGAATTTTGCATAATTTATTCCAGATTTGCTTTTAGGAAGGGGGCAAGGAGCTATTCAGCCCCCTGTAGCCCCTGATGATTCTTGGAAACATCACTGAGCTCCACATTGTGAGCATTGCACTCATACTTGCAGGGATATTTTTACAGCCATCATAAGGGCTAGAAACTTATATATATTGAGATTCGCAGCAAGTTGAATTCTGCCGCCTACACCACATTCTTCAGGTTTTCTATGCTTCTGTGAAATTCTGACATACTTGCGAGAAGGTAGCATTTAGAGTCGTTTTGAGAAGGTGAGACGTGGAAGCTTTTAACTCACAAGGTGTCTGCCTGGTGGAATGGAAGCACGGCTTTCCTCCCCCTAGAAACTCTGGGCAGTTATAAAAAACCCCCCCCCCCATGCTTTGTAATCTGGAAAGGAAGCTAAAGTCTTTGCCACAGTAAAAGTGAAATATGCTAAGACTCTTCTGTCTTGTATCTTTCAAGATATTGGTCACATTGCAACCCTTAAGGAGAGCCTAAGCGAGATACAAAGACATAGCTTTATCGAATTATCTAATAACTACTCGCAAGACATATGAGTATATAAAGGCAAAAGAATACCAATTGGACCTCACTGTAACATCAAACCTTTCATCGGATGGATTGCATATTAAGTCTGCATTGCAATTAGTGAATTCCTTCTCATTTCAGTTTGCGTGTGCGCGGCGGACAAGTTCAGTTCCTGCATCTCGCTCTCCCCCGCATTGTCATCTCCCTGGGACTCTCTTTGGTGTGTGCTTGCACATGCGCACGCAAACGCAAATACAAAGATACCGAGGGAGAAAAGTGTTTTGCAGGAGGAGCCGCCGCCGCCGGGATGCACCAGAAGAGCCGCCAGGTGGGAGGGGGGATTATTCGAATGGAAGAACACGCGAGGGAGAGATTCTTCCGCAGGCGGCGCTGCCTAGCTCACAGTACACACAGTAAAGAAAGAGGCGCTTCTTTTAGGTACGTCTCTAAAAAAGGCGCACGGAAGCGACATCGCAACGACATGTAGATCTGGCCCAACTTTAGTCTATAGTCACCAGTCTTCCCCAGCCAGCCACTTTCATTATTCCACATTTCCTTGAAAGCCAACACAAAACAGGTATGACTTTATCGTAAATCAAGTAACGCCGATGGCAAGAGAAAGATGCTTACTCTTCAGAGCCAAGATGGACTTTGGGAAGCTGAAGAAGGGGAAATTCTGCTGGAGTGGAAGATGTCTCTTCTCTCCTTATAAGCTCCCCACTTTATAAGCAACCTGTGTTTCCAAATATAGAAAATAACTGAATATGGAAAGGAAAAGTATATGCTTCTTCTTCTGCCCTTTATCCATGAAGGTGTTGGGTGACATGGAATGGGGGCAAGGGAGTGGGGAGTTGAAGAAAAACAACTTTCATCCAGCAAGTGGGTGAAAAAAACTCCTCAGTTTTGGGTTTCCATGGCTGAATGGGGACTAGAACCCAGATCTCCTGACTCCCAGCGCAACACTTTAGCCACTCCACCACACTGGCTCTCCATTTCATCAGATGCAATCCATCTGATGAAAACTTGGATATGTTACTCTTTGTGTATTTTTATAAGCTTGAAATCAATAAAAATATTTTTAAAAACACATTTAATGCTGCTTTTCAAAACCTTTAGTAAAATCTAAATTTGCTGCCACCTCTCTTACTTCCACCAAATCCCTCCTCCCTTATAATCAGCTTTGACTGTGAAGTACTCCCAGGCATCCTGCTTTAATTGTGATTCTTGGGGGGGGATCTACACTATTGCTTTTAAAGCACTTTAAAGCACTTTGAAAACGTTTTGAAACCTGTATATGCAGCGTGCACTGGCCCCCAACAGTTGTCAAAACTGTTATAAAGCGCTTTAAAGCAGTAGTGTAGATCCCCCCCAAAAGAACCGACCTATTTTGCTACCCGTTTGTTGTTCTTCGAGCAGCCACTGGGGGCGCAGCAGGAGGATTTGATATGTTTAAAGTACAAATTAAACAAATGCTTACATCTGCGTAAGTTTTAAAGATAATATTAAGCAGGGCTTTAAGCATATCAAATTTGAATCGGATTTGGTCATCTGTTGATTTTTTAATGATTTTTTACATTTCTTCCCTTAAACCCTTTTCCTGGTATGCAAAGGATCTGAGGAGCGCTGCCACCCAGGATGTGATTTAGCCAACAACAATGACAACTTTATGCTATGGGGATTATTCGAGGGAAACAGGTACGTGGGATGAAGCCTTGTGATAGGGTGTCCATGGTGAATGGGCTGTGAGGTCACACATTTCCCCCCATCCCAAAGTTGCAAAATCTCTCTGCCCCCCCTTCCCATATTTACAATTACTTTGACAGGGAGATAGAGCTCCTTTACTTGTGCTGTTTCCCGCATGATTAAAACCTTGCATGATCACTGAGTAACACAACTGGAAACTTGGCATCTGCCAATACAGATAGAGAGAGGTCATGTGGAGTCAATACTTTCGAAACTCAGGAGACATGTGACAAACAGCCATAAGACGCGATTGACCGCAAAGGCTCCATGCCCTTATTATCACCACGGCACTCCACAGGGCATCCTGCTTCCCCCGCCCTCTCTCTCTCCCTCCCCATCCCTACAGC
This sequence comes from Elgaria multicarinata webbii, assembly GCF_023053635.1. Classification (NCBI taxonomy): domain Eukaryota; kingdom Metazoa; phylum Chordata; class Lepidosauria; order Squamata; family Anguidae; genus Elgaria; species Elgaria multicarinata. The sequence goes on from NC_086183.1 coordinate 26,025,136, forward strand.
ATATTCTGGCCAAACAACTGATTTACAAGAAACAGAAACTTAAGCTATCCAAGTTAGGTTTCATTTTCCTGTAAATCTGCCGTTTCACCAGCCTGCTCTGTGAAGTAAAGGAATTGTAAACAGGATGGGATTTCTGCTGGAAAGATCCAATCAACACAAAATATGTGATCAGAACCAATTTAATAGGCCTAATTCTCTCAAGGCAGGCTTGGGGGCTGCAGTGAAGGTACTGAGTCCTACCACGTCCTTGCAGAAGTGTAAGGAACTAACTCCTTGCATTTCTCAAGGTAGTGCTTTATCTTGTATTTTAACTAATTGTATAGAAAGAATTTTGACAGGTGAATTTTTGTTGGGTCAGAGTGCGGCAGGCAAGATCACAAATGCTTTAATAGGTTAATTGGTGGAGATTAATTTCCACCCCCCCCCCCCGCCCTTTTATATATATATATATATGGAAGCTATTTGGCTTCTGGTGTTGTTTTGCAATCGAGAAAGCAAAGGGCGTTTATGATTGACAGCTTTTCCAAACAATGACAGGGTGTCTCTTGTTTATTACATTGGAAGGAAAGGAACCTCTCCTGCAAGCATTGAGTCATTGTTGGGTAGGGTGACCATATGAAAAGGAGGACAGGGCTCCTGTATCTTTAACGGTACTGTAGAAAAGGGAATTGCAACAGGTGTCAATTGAAGTGGGTGAAATTCCCTCTTCATCACAACAGTTAAAGCTACACTAGCTATAGTAGAGTGGCCAGATACAAAAGAGGGCAGGGCTTCTGCAGCTTTAACTGTGTTGATGAAGAGAGAATTTCACCCTCTTCAATTGACACCTGCTGAAATTCCCTTTTCTACATTACAGTTAAAGATACAGGAGCCCTGTCCTCCTTTTCATATGGTCACTCTACACAGGACACGAGACCTGCAGTGAGAATTTCTCAGATTTGTTTTGCACATTGTGAACGCTTGTGAAGCTGCTTTGGTTTTGTAAATGAGACCAGACAAAGAAGAGCCATTTCACAAATTGCCCTGGAAACCAGAGCATGGTGTTTTCCCTCCCAATTCTCCTCTTCTGTCCCATTGTTAGATTGATCTAACACCATTGCCTTGAAAATGTACTCCCAGAGCTGGTTTGCCTGTTTGCTCTTTCATTCAGACAACAGGACTTTCACCAGTTGGCTGATAGATAGTTGGGAGAAGAAGCCAAAATATGACATCACAGCCCTATTATAAAAAGTCAGACATGAATCCCCAAAGTGTTAAACAAGAGGCAAAGCTGTCTACAGCCCTTCAGTCCACCTGGTAACCTCAGGAGAAGGTAGATTCCTACTGGTGCTTGAAGATCTTGGTAAGCAAACACCCTTTCTTTTCAGAGACCGGCAACATAGGCCTTAGCTAGACTTAAGTTTTATCACAGGATCGTCCCTGCCTGCACCCGGGATATCCTGTGTGTCATTTACATGAACAGGGATGACCCTGGGACAATCCCAGGATAAGCCTTAGGTAACACACACATTTATTTAAATTGCTGAAATAGTTTATAAGACAGTATTGGCATTGTATGGCCAGAGTGTTAGGCTGTAGCTAGACCTAAGGTTTATCCCTGGATCGTCCCAGGTGTCAAACCTGTTCATCTAGGTGACACACAGGGGATCCAGTGCTCAGGCAGGGGCGAACCCAGGGGCGAACCCTGGATGATCCCAGGATAAACCTCAGGTCTAGCTGTGGCCTAAGAACTTAAACACTCCCACGGAAATCAATGGGGCTTTCCCCATCGTCCTGTGTTTTGCTGTGATTTGCTTTTCTCACGCTCCACATTTTTCATCCCACCTCCTCCTATAAAACGAAGCGTCTCTTGATGGCCCGCTCCCGAGCGGCGATGCGCCCTAGGGAACCACGTACTGGGCGGACCCAATCTCTTGCTTTGCAGATCCGATTTTTCCCAGCCCCAGTTTTTCCTGCCGGGGCAAACGGGGCTGCCCCTGACCTCTCCGGGTTAACCACATCCAACAAGCCCGCTCTGCTCCTTTCCTTGTCCCGTCCCGGCCTCGTCCTTCGCGCGATGCGTTTCTCGCCCTCCCTCTCCTTCGCCGTCTTCCGCATACCTTCGTCGACAGCTCTGCTGCGATTCAGGGGTTGCAGGATACGGGTCCAAAACACGTCGGAAAGGAGAATGGAGGGAAGGGGATTGAAGGGGTTTCCTGAGGGGCGGCCTCGTTGCGACCACGGCAAAGTTGAACGCCTTGTGCGCCCTGCTTCCATGGACGTGTGAATTCTCTTTGCACGATGCGTGTGCGTTTATGGTGCCGAGGCGTCCGTGCTGACCTCTAGTGGGCCGAATGAGTTCAGAGCAAAAGATGATGCAAACTTAAAAATGAATGAAAGAAAGATAATTGGGGGAAGGGAAATTTGGAAACTGCGGTGGGGTTCACGTGGGGGCGGGGTGTGTGTGAAAGAGAGGAAATCTCTTTGTTTGGGTCAGAAATAAATCCGAAGCGGAGCAGCCTAATAGAGAGCGAAGGCTATTCCTGGAGGAGGCTATCCATGGCTACTAGCTCTGGTGGTGATGTGCTACCTCCAGTATCAGAGGCAGTAAGCCTGTGTGCACCCGTTGCTGGGGAACATGGGTGGGAGGGTGCTGGTGCACCTGTGTCCTGCTTTGTTGGTCTCTGGCCTACAGCTGTTTGGCCACTGTGTGGACAGAGTGGTGGACTAGATGGACCCTTGGTCTGACCCAGTGGGACTAGATGGACCCTCGGTCTGTTCTTATGATAAGGAATTTTGGTGAGGAATTGATCTCCTCCTCCATATCATTTTTGGACTCCTTGACTACAACACCCAGGCAACTTCCCCAACCCAAATAAATAAATAATATAACCTGCGTTTTGTAACATCTTGCCTGATGAAAGGATCTGGAGAGCTCGAAAGCTTGCACTTTTTGGGGTGTGGGTGTGATCATTGAGTTGTTAGTCTAATAGAGGTATTTGCAACAATATGGTTCCTGGCATTTATTTATTTTCTTTCTGCCTTTGTTGTAACAATGGGAGAGAGAACTGACACCTTTAGCGTGAGCTTAACTAGGAGAGAGAAGTGTTAAAGAAACGCGATGTGTGGGAGGAACGCCTGAATGGTTCAGCACGCGTCTAAGTGGGTGACGTGGATTGAGGGAAAGTGAAACTAATAAGATCAGAGACACAAAGTGAATTTCTTCTCGTTTAAGGAGGAAAGATAGTGGAAAAGTCTGCATTAAATCTGTAAATTCTGTGGGCTTGACTGTTGTAGTTTTTAAACCGGGGGGGGGTATATATAGATAATTCGATTCGATACGTTTCTAGGCTTCCAATAATATATTTACTTTTATTTATAGGCTATAAATAGGCTGCTTGCCGATTAATGACATCCTAAAGTGCAATCCTATACATGTTTAGAAAAATGTCCTAGAATTTCCAGCATTCCCCAGCCGGCATGGACAGCTGGGAGTTGTAGAATCTTTTTTTTCTTTTCTGTCTAAATAAGCATGGAATTGCATCCTTAGTCAATTCATTGTAAGGGCTTTTGTTGATTGATTAATTAAATCTGCATAAATTTGCATGGGGGAAATAGTTTTTTTATATTTATTTGGGGTCAAAAGAGTAGTTTTCTAGTTTGGAGCTCAGACCCACCTCTTTCTCATATTTATTTATTTATTTATTTCTTACATTTTTATACCGCCCAATAGCCGAAGCTCTCTAGGCGGTTCACAAAAATTAAAACCATAATAAAACAACCAACAGGTTAAAACAACCAACAGGTACTTAAGTTGCTAATTATTATTATTATTATTATTATTATTATTATTATTATTTATGTATTTATTTATTTCTTACCTGCCTCTTCCTCTGGATCGTGGCAGGGAACAACACTGAATACAAAAATACTATGAAATATATAAAACTGATTAAAAACATGTAAAACTAATACATTATTAAAATAACAGATATCTTAACTTTCGACTGGGTGGGCCTGCTGGAAGAGATAAGTCTTTATGGCTTTCTTTTAGTCTCACCGCTTTGCCTTCTGGGAAATGTGTGTCTTCTGACCGGCTATGCCAACCATGGCAGCCTCATTTCATGAATGGGCAAGCCCCCTTCGTAGGGAAGCCATTTTGTGTGAGCACTCATGACACTCCCATAAAATTTTCAATGTGCTCACCACCCATAAAGGCTGGGGACCCTTAGTGTAACTTAGAGGCTGTCTTTACGATGCCAAGTTGGTGCCACTCCACCACCAAACCCTGCGCTATCGGTGTTGCACAGTGGCAGCAAGTGGTCCTTATGAGGGGAGGCACGCAGGCTTTCCAGTGGCCATTAGGCTCACCAGGCCCGCTCCCTCCTGTGGCTTCCAGCGACCAATAGGAGGTCGCCTTCCACTCAGAAACGTCCCTAGTCTGGCTCCGAACAAGGACAGACTGGCAGAAGAGTCAGCCTGACCTCGCTCTGGCTGGAAAAGTCGGGTTAAGTCCTCGACTTCTCAGCCGTGCGTCTTCGCGTCTTTGTCCCGGGGTGGCTTTGAATCGGCAGCTGCGTCATATAACTGACGCAGCATGGACTCGGAGCCACCCTGGCGCAAAGACGACGTCAAGACAGCCCCCAGTCAGAAAGCATAACATCCATGCCTCTTTAATAGGACAATTTGGGTTGGGTTTCTTTCTAAACATGCATAGGATTAGGAACATAGGAAGCTGCCTTATAATGAGTCAGACCATCTAGCCCAGTATTGTCGACACTGACTGGCAGTGCCTTTTGAGGGTTTCAGGCAGGATTCCTTTCCTCGCCCTACCTGCAGAAGCTGGGGATCTAACCTTGGACCTTCTGCATGCAAAACACGTGCTCTTTCACACTGAGCTATGGCAGGCATGACTCTTAGGATTCCATGCTAAAACCATGCTAAGACCTGTTTTCCTCCAACCCTCCCCCACAAATGTTATTGTGATTCCTGTTCAATTGCTGCTATGTGGGTTGGAGATGTTTTATACAATGTGCAAATGAAAATAAGGAGAAGCTGAAGCCACCAACGCATTAAAATCCATGGAAAGACACACTGGGATGAAAGGAAGACAGGAACACGAGGAAGCAGGCTTTGGAATGAGATGGAATTCACTAATTGCAACGCAGGATTAATATGCAATCCATCTGATGAAAGGTTCGAAATGTTACTTGGTATATTTTTATAAGTTTAAAATCAATAAAAATGTTTTTGAAAAACATGTTTAATGCTACTTTTCAAAGCCTTTAGTAAAATCTAAATTTGCTGTTACCCTGTAGTAGTGTTTGTCTGTCTTATTGCTCTCACAGACGAATTCCCCATGTCTCCTAACTCAGCTCTCCGCCCATCCACCCATCCACCCCTTATAGAAAAGCGCCTGGCTTCTAAAAGATTCTTCACCATTTCCTGGTGGATATAGTCCCAAATGTTTTACCATGTAACATGAAAATTAGATCTCTTTGTGTTAAAGCCAGACCTGTTGTACCAATTGCTCTCCTTTGCCAGATGTACACCAAGCAGGATATAACACTTCGAAAATGTTTTGAAAATGGTCTATGGAATGTGTCCTGGGCCTGAGCTGCCATTTCACGTTTCATTTAAAAGTTTGCTTTAGATATCTACATATGTTAAGAACTTGTAAAATTGTAGTCTATTTTAAATGTTTAATGTTTTAATATTATATATATATATATATATATATATATATATATGTATGTATATATCTTTTCATATGTTTTAAAATGTATATATTTTAAATTTTGTAAGGCTTCATTGAGGCCCAGTATTAGGCAAAAGGCATAATAATAATAATAATAATAATAATAATAATAATAATAATAATAATAATAATAATATCTCCATGATTAAATTGCAAACTTAATTTTTGTCAGTCAGGAGGATTTCTTGTGGGTATTTATTTATCATTCCTGCTAATAGCAAACTCAGGTGTGGAGTGCCAAAATGGGGAGTCTCAGTTGTATCCCTGAGAAATAAGACTGTACTATTAGCATGTTTGGGGCAATCCAGAGATTTGCAGAAGTACAAATAAAGATTTTTGTTGCTGCTGCTGCCATTATTGAGCTGGGATTTGTAATCCTGCCGTGAAATCCTAAGTATGAGGAGTTTCAAACCTGGATCTTTTATTCTTTCCTTTGCCATTGCACAGCTGCGTATCTCCAGTTTATCAAAATCGAGACCTGCCACATTTGTTCCTTCCCAACCCGATTCATACTAGGGGTGTGCACGGACCCCCCGCTCCGCTTCACTTGCAGATCCGCCATTTTCCGGATCGGGCCGCTCCGCCCCCGCTCCGCCCACTTCCGCTCCGCTCCGCCCGGAGCTCCGGATCCGGATCCGGAGCTCCGTTTCCCCCCCCCCATAGGCTTGCATTGAAAGCTAAAAAATTATACAACTTTTTTTCTGTTCAAGTTAGAAACCTCATGTTTGGCACCATGACACTTCATGGGGATATACACACGCACGCCAAGTTTCAAAGCAATCCCATCATCCCCTGATTTTTGGCGAATTTTTGAAAATCGGGCACCCCACACACAACATCCCTGCGAGGTGGGCAGGGGAGGAGGGAGGGAAGGCAGGCAGGCATGCAGCTGGCATTTCTGGGGGCATAAGGAAGTGAGCCAAGGATAAGCCAGTAATGCATATAAAATGGAATAAATCAATAAATAAACAAAGGAGGGGTGGAATTAAAAGCAGCAGTGTTGCTCAATAAACAGCAAGAAGAATTTTTTTAAAAAGGCTATATCTGTCTTTTACCAGCAATAGCGGGACGTGCCCGGGGGAGGGGGAAGTAGCTGCCAGTTCAAGACACTGACAGCCACCAACAGCTCCGAGAAGAAGTAAAACGCTCACTTCGACTCAGAACAGGCATTGCTCCACCACTGAAAAGTGACCATTCACTTCAACTCATGATAGGCATTGCTCCACCGTTTTACTCTCTTTGGAAGGCTCTATGGCCTTCCAGTGCAGGAGAGAGTGGGGGCACGTCCACGATGAGATGCCCTAGGGGAGCTCATCCCCTTGCACCACATCGATTCAGTTGTTCACCAAGGTTAGGGTGGGGAGCAGTGCTGTGTTTCTATCTCTTATTCTTGGCTTAGTATATGATTTCAGGTTGTGTTTGTGCATTTGGTGGGGCTACTGTGTTAAAAAACACGGGGAAAAGCCCGTTCAGATGAAGAAAGAGAAGTTTCCCAGAATCCCAAGTTACCAGTTTTGCCTATGCCCTCCTCCAACTTTGGGATCATCATGACCTGGAGCTGACTCTGCCCCTCAGCCCTTTGAAAAAGGTATTTTTCCCGCCGATTTTTTAAAAACTTCTAGCCCGCGACCCGTACGATGCAGAAAGTTGAGAGTGGTCTCAAAATGACCCCCATCCACGACTCTCTGTGCACAATAATTTTCAGAATGATAGCTTAAACCCCCCCCCAGTTATCCCCAATTCTTTCCCTCAATGCAATCCTATGGGCGAAAAGCCGAAAACGCAGTTTGAGCCGTGCGGTTGACCCGATTTTCACAAAAACATTGCACGTGAACCACAGCACGCAGAAAGTTGAGAGTAGTCTCAAAATGACCCCCATCCACGACTCTCTGTGCACAAGAATTTTCAGAACGATAGCTTAAACCCCCCCCCAGTTATCCCCGATTCTTTCCCTCAATGCAATCCTATGGGCGAAAAGCCGAAACGCAGTTTGAGCCGCGCGGTTGACCCGATTTTCAAAAAAATATAGCACGCGACACGGACAACGCAGAGAGGTGAGAGTGGTCTCAAAATGACCCCCATCCACGACTCTCTGAGCACAAGAATTTCCAGAGCGATAGCTTCAAAAACAACGTAGTTATGCGCGATTATTTGCCGCAATGCAATCCTATGGCGAAATGTTTTCAAGATGGCGACCGGAGCGCTCCGCCTGAACTCGGAGCTCCGAAAAATGGTCGCTTCTCTTCGCCTTGCTTCTAGGGGGTCCACGGTCCGCTCCTACTCCGCCTCTGGGTAAGGCGGAGCAGGCCAATCCGCTACTGCTTCTACGCTCCTAATCGGAGCGGAGCACATCCCTAATTCATACTACCAGTAGCAGGGGGAGCCTGGAGAAGAGCAGGTAACCAACTTCTCTTATTGTTGCTATTGGTTGTACCAACCCACCTGACCTGGAAGTATGTTTCTCTCGGCACTGAAAAAACGGGTTTTGGGGATGGCTGGTTCCGCCATCTAACACTGATGGAGCAGAGCTGATTTCATACTGCAGAGAATAAGTGCAATGTGCTTTCTAGGGGTGTGCACGGACACCCCGCTCCGCTTCACTTCCAGATCCGCCATTTTCGGATCGGGCCGCTTCGCCCCGCCCCCGCCCCGCCCATTTCCGCTTTCCGGATCCAGATCGGAGCTCCATTTTTTCCCCATAGGGTTGCATTGAAAGCTAAAAAAGTAAACAACTTTTTTTCTGTGAAAGTTAGAAACCTCTAACTAAAAGTTTGGCACCATGACACCTCATGGACGTATACACACGCACACCAAGTTTCAAGGCAATCCCATCATCCCCAGATTTTTGGGGAATTTATGAATATCGGGCACCCCATTCAGACCCCTTGGGATAGCTCCGTCAATTTGCACGTTAGAAACCTCAAACTTGGCACCATGATAGCTTATCCACGTGTCCACACACACGCCAAGTTTCAAGGAAATCCTATCATCCCCTGATTTTTGGCGAATTTTTGAAAATCGGGCACCCCATTCAGACCCCTTGGGATAGCTCCGTCAATTTGCATGTTAGAAACCTCAAACTCGGCACCATGACAGCTTATCCATGTGTCCACATGGATGCCCAGACTCAAAGCAATCCCATCATCCCCTGATTTTTGGGGAATTTATGAAAATCCAACACCCATTCACAGCACCCCTTTCCATAGCTCCGTCAATTTGCACGTTAAAAAAACCCCTCAAACTCACCACCATGAAAGCTTATCCAGGGATACATACGCACGCCGAGACTCAAGGCAGTCCCATCATCCCCTGTTTTTTGGCGGGGCTTAAACCTGAAAAATTTGGAACTTCCAAAACTCCAAGTGAGCGCAGGAAGGACTTCTCCCCTGAGACAAAGCCGCACACACACAACATCCCTGCGAGGCGGGCAGGGGAGGAGGGAGGGAAGGCAGGCAGGCAGGCAGCAGACATTTCTGGGGGCATAAGGAAGTGAGCCAAGGATAAGCCAGTAATGCATATAAAATGGAATAAATAAATAAATAAACAAAGGAGGGGTGGAATTAAAAGCAGCAGTGTTGCTGAATAAACAACAAGAAGAACTTTTTAAAAAAGGCTATATCTGTCTTTTACCAGTAATAGGGGGACGTGCCCGGGGGAGGGGGAAGCAGCTGCCAGTTCAGCTCATGAAAGCCATTGCTTCACCAACAGCTCTGAGGAGTAAACGCTCACTTCAACTCATGATAGGCATTGCTCCACCACTAAGAGAAGTAGAATGCTCACTTCGACTCATGATAGGCATTGATCCACCGGGTTACTCTCTTTGGAAGGCTCTGATGGCCTTCCAAGTACAGGAGAGTGTGAGGGCACGTCCACAATGAGATGCCCTAGGGGAGCTCATCCCCTTGCACCACATCTTTTCAGTTGTTCCCCAAAGTTAGGGTGGGTAGCAGTGCTCTCTTATTATTGGCTTAGTATATGATTTCAGGTTGTGTTTGTGCATTTGGTGGGGCTACTGTTTTAAAAAACACTGGGAAAAGTCCGTTCAGATTAAGAAAGAGAAGAATCCCAAGTTACCCGTTTTGCCTATCCCTTCCTCCAACTTTGGGATCATGTGATCATGACCGGGAGCTGACTCTGCCCCTCAGCCCTTTGAAAAAGGTATTTTCCCTGCCGATTTTTAAAAAAATTCTAGCGTGCGACCCGCACCACACAGAGAGGTGAGAGTAGTCTCAAAATGACCCCCATCCATGACTCTCTGAGCACAAGAATTTTCAGTACGATAGCTTAAAAAACAACCCAGTTATCCCCAATTCTTTTCCGCAATGCAATCCTATGGGCGAAAACCGCCGTTTGACCCGCGCTGTCCGTTTGTTTACCCGATTTTTAAAGAATTCTAGCACTTGACCCACACGATGCAGAGAGGTGAGAGTAGTCTCAAAATCACCCCCATCCACGACTCTCTGAGCACAAGAATTTTCAGAACGATAGCTTCAAAAACAACCCAGTAGTTATCCACGATTGTTTTCCGCAATGCAATCCTATGGGCGAAATGTTTCAAGATGGCGACCGGAGCGCTCCGCCTGAAATAGGAGCTCCGAAAAATGGGCGCTTCTCTTCGCCTTGCTTCTAGGGGTCCGCGGTCCGCTTCTACTCCGCCTCTGGGCAAGGCGGAGCAGGCCAATTTGCTACTGCTTCTACGCTTCTAATCGGAGCGGAGCACATGCCTAGTGCTTTCCTCCCATGCTCTTCAAGATGAAGTCCAGGAGTCTCGCTGATTGGGTCTGTCCAATCTCTTCACTCTGCACCTTCTTCCTACAGACAACAACAGATACAAATAGCAGCTGTGGTGTGTGTGTGTGTGTGTGTGTGTGTGTGTGTGTGTGAGAGAGAGAGAGAGAGAGAGAGAGAGAGAGAGAGACAGAGACAAAGACAGAGACAGAGACAGAGTTTTATCAACAAAACCAGCACTGGGACCAAATTACACCTGCTTTTTAAAAAGGGTGCTTATCATAGTGTGCCGTTTTCCTGTTCTAAATGAGGTTGTGCTCCCTCAGAAAGATCAGGTACGTAGTTTGGGCTGCTCCTGGATTCACAGTTGTCATTAGAGGCCCAAGCAACTTTTGTGGAAAGGCGTGCTTATTACCAATTTTAGTTGGCATGTCAAGTCTGCCGTTTCTTGGACAGGGATAACCTGGCCATTGGAGTCCATGCATTCGTAACCTCATATTTAGATCAGTGTAATCCAGTTTCTATGGGGCTAGCCTTGTGGTTGGTCCAGAAACTGCAGCTGGTGCAGAATGGGGTGGCCAGGATGCTGACCAGGATGCTTGGCTGTGCACCTGTGACACAAGTGTTGAAGCATTTACACTGGCTGCCTATTAGCTATTGACCTATGTTCATTTTTTTTGCTGGTGTATAAAGCTTGGTTACCACCTTAATCAGCTTCACAAATATGGACCTGTTTTATTACTAAGCTTGTCAGAGAAGAACTAAACCAGCTTATCTGGTGTGAAGGCATGGGGTGCTGCGACTTTGATGAAGCTAAGCTGGTCTAGGCCTGGTCAGTTTCTGCAGGTGTGACTACCTGGGAACCCCATGTACATGGATTTCTGCATTGAGCAGGGGGTTGGACTCGATGGCCTTGTAGGCCCTCCCAAATCTACTATGCTATGATTTATGGTTATACAGCAACTGATGTTTGGTTGTCACCTGGAAAATCTCACCTGGTGGAATGCTGCCCCTTGGTATGTGGGAAATACTAACTGTGGCATGTTTTAGGCACTAGTTAAAGACCCATCTTTTCAGTGAGGACTTCCCTGACTGCTTGTGCTGCTCGGCATTTTCACTGCCAGTTTCCTAGATTTAAAAGTTTAAACTGAGGATCGTTACCTTTTGATTTTAACTTATTTTAATTGAGATGTTTCCCCTATTTTTTAATGTTTTAAACCACTACGGCCTGGTTCAGACAACACGCTAAACCACGTGACTTAATCACAAAATGGTTAATGCAATGCATTCCATTAACCATTTTGTGGTTAAGCCACATAGTTTAGCGTGTTGTCTGAATGGGTCCTTTGTGATTACTTTTTTAATATCATCAAGTGGTTTATAAACGATTAAATAATAATAAAAAAGTATGGCCCTGAGAAAAAACATGTCAGCCCATACCAAGATTTTGGGTGCATGAAGGAATGGCCATGGAGGGGGGATCTTGCACCTTATTCAAATAGTGATCTTAACTCCAATATATATTGGATATCAATCTAGTTTTCCACCAATGGAGGAAGTTTCAATAAATCTAATTCCCCAAATGGGAGATGGTCAAAGATGCCATCTCAACACTGTCTATGGCAAGCTAGCAATCACAGTATCTCTTTTCTTTCTCAGAATAAGTGAGCCAGCAAGAATCAGCACCATGGATAACACCCAGTCAAAACAATTTCCAAAAGAACTTGACGAATTGAAGGATGCTTTGGCTAAAGGCAATATTCCAGACTCTGCAGCTAAAATTAAAGAGGAATTGGATTTACTCGAAAGGACCACACTTAACATTGCCATCACGGGATTGTCAGGTGCTGGTAAATCATCTCTTGTCAATGCCCTACGGGGTATGACAGATTATGAAGAGCGCTCAGCTAAGACTGGGGTTACAGAAACAACAAAGCATCCAATGGGATACCCACATCCTGTTTTCCCCAATGTCACCATATGGGATCTACCAGGAATTGGAACATCTATGTTTAAAGTAGAGAAATACCTAAAGCAGGTAGGATTTGACAACTATGATTTTTTCATCATCGTTGCTAGTGACCGATTCACTGTGCATGACAGCAGACTGGCCCATGAAATAAAGAAATTGAATAAGAAGATCTACTATGTGCGCACAAAACTAGATGTCAGTTTAAATTCTGAAGCGAGGAAACCCAACTTCAATGAAATGCAAACCCTTAAGAGGATAAGGGAATATTACTGTGGAAATTTGGAAAAAGCAGGAGAGAGTTCTCCAAGAGTTTTTCTAATATCGAGATGGGATTTGAGCAAGTATGATTTCCCCCTCCTGCTACAGACCTTGGAGAGTGAACTGGAAGGTATCAAGAAAGAAGTTCTGATTATGGCTATGCCGACTTTCTCAAAAGAAAGCATTAGAAAGAAACAGCAAACTATGGAAAGTCTTATATGGAAAGTATCCCTTCTCTCCTGTGCTGTTGGGTTGACTCCTGTCCCAGGCCTTTCCCTTGCATGCGACATTGCCATCTTGGTGAAAACAATGAAAGATATGTACAAGGTCTTTGGCTTGGACGACGATTCTCTTCGTATGCTTGCGCACCATGTTGGCAAACCTTTTGATGAGTTGCACTCTGCAATCAAAAATATCCCAAGTGGTGGTGAGATCACCATTCAATTTGTAAGGGATAGTTTGAAAAAATCACTGTTATGGGGAACACTGACAGTGGTAGAGCTGGCTCTGGATTTTGTACCCATTGTAGGCTCTGTGTTTGGGGGAGCTAGTTCTTTGGCAAGCACTTACTGCATACTGAAGAGCTTCCTGAGAGATGTTGTGAAAGATGCTGAGAATGTTCGGGCAAAAGCTTTTGAGCGTTAACTGTGAACAAGCCAAGAAACCCATCTGGAAAGAGAAAGTCAAGCACACAGCATATGAATATATCTTCTCTATATTTCAATTCAATTTATCACTGTCCTCTGGGTCTTCCCAATAGCAACCAATTCTCCCCACCCTTTGATTGCTACTGAAATTCAACTCTCCCTCTTTCCCACCAAGCTCCTGGGGTATGCTGCCCACTCCTGCTACCACAACTGTCTTTCTCCCACTCCTGTCTTGACCTCCTATAACCATGCTTCAGCCCTCTGTACAATGAAACTGCCCTCACCCAAATCACTGGCGGTAAAGTGACTTCTCTGCCATCATTGATACAGCTGAGAACTCTCTCTCTTGGTTGATTCTGTTCATTCTCCAGCCAGGACTCTGTGATAGGGTGGTTGTCTTCCTGCCTATCTAACAATTGTTTCAACATTTCCAGTGGGGGAAGCTCTCCCTCTTATTTGCCTCTTTCTGTTGTGGTTCTTCTGGGATCTATTCTCAGAACTCAGCCGTCTGCTACTCTCACTCTGCACAATGTCCTAGTGTGACCCAATCAAATCCCCTGTCACCCAATGACACCAATATGTGAATGATATCCATCTCTCCACAGCCTCATCCCCAACTGCTTGACTGATATTTAGGCTTGGATATTTCACCATCTTGTCAAATTTGGGATTTCTAAGTCCAAACTTCTCATCTTTCATTCCAAGCCCTTCTCTCCTTGTGTACTGTCCATAGTAGTGGTAGGAAAAACCAAAGTGAAAGGAGCAAAGCCCCCAAGTCAAACAAAAGAATGGAGAAACACACCCAAGTCATAGTAGTGGTAAGGACCATTTTGGGGCCGGTGGCCATATTTAACAGCTTGAGAAAGTGCTGTGAGTGGGTACCACCACGAAATAGAGTTTTCATGGTTGCTGGATGCACTGTAGAGGAAAGCGCCAGCCTCCAGCTGTCCGCTGTCCTAATTTCAGAAGAATATCCCTAAGACTCATGTGTATCCCAGAGGCTTTTGTGGGGAATGATAGCAGCAGTGGCAGGCTTCCACTTTGCACTGAAGCAGTCCCAAATTAATATTTGTTAGTTAAAAATGTAAATAGGAGGAGTAGGGCATCTTGGTGGGGGCCACGGAAGATGTACAGGGTCACACTGGTACCTACAGGTGCCACGTTGCCTACGCCTGGAGGGAATCTACACGTCGTACTGAAGGTGCTTGCGTGCGCCTCCAGTGCGCCCTCAAAACGATGGTGTAGATGGAGAAAGAAGAGACGGAGGAAGAGGTGGAGGACGAGGCGGCTGGGGAACCGGCCGCGTCCTTGCCACTGGTGCTGCTGGCGCCGCCTCCCCGCCGGCCTCCTGCTGCCGGGGTAAGAGTGGAAGCTGAGCTCTCCGACCAGGGTGGCTCTTACCCCGGCAGCAGGAGGCCGGCGGCGGCAAGGACGCGGCCAGTTCCCCAGCCACCTCCTCCTCCGCCTCTTCCTCCGTCTCTTCTTTCTCCGTCTACACCATCGTTTTGAGGGCTCACTGGAGGCACACGCAAGCACCTTCAGTACGACGTGTAGATTCCCTCCTGCTCCGCAGCTTTTGACAACTTCACCATTCGCCTTATTGAAGAGGGACAACGCTTTGGATGTATCTTCAACTCCCCCCACCCCGAAATTCCATCTGCCCCAAAGTTATGACACGTCTCCCTTTAAAATATAGCAAAAATTCAGCCCTTTCTCTCTTTCACTGAAAGTCTGGTAGTTCTGAATCTGGTCCTCTGTCACCTCTGCCACAACTCTGCTGCAAAAAACATTTGCATCAATTGTCAGTGTTTGGGTAACTATGGAGTCTTAGACCTGTTCAGATGACACGCTAAGCCATGGCGGTTAAGAGCTTTGAGCGAAACATTAAGGTTGAGTGTGTCTTGTGAACCAGTCCTAACCATGGTGGCTCCATAACCATGGTTTAAACACGCTCCCAAACCATTTGCTGCAAAAGGATTAGCAGCCTAACCATTTCTGATGATAGAGCTTGGATTTATTTCCAAGTCTTTGATTTTTCTGTTCACTTTAGGTTTTACCTTTAGCTGAATAATACTTCACATGCCCAGAGGAATGTAGAAATGCTTTAGCTTTTATGTGCAAGTAATGTGCAGGAGGAAGTAAAAGGGAGAATTAACCAGTATGTTTTAAGTTTAGTTGTAAATTGCAAGCAGTAAGCAGAAGGATAAAAAGGAGACTCATAACCATGTTAAATGCTCAAGTCATTATCTCGCTAGCTACATTTGTAGTGCCAGCTTTGTCAATTGCAATTCTTTTAATTAATCTCTTTTTTTTTTGTTATTTTCTCTTTCCCTGTAATCACAGAGGATGTTTCTAATGCTCATATAACCAACATGCTACTTTCTTTAACTTTGTAATTTTCTTCAATAAAGCATTTAACAGATTTCAGTTCACAATTTTGTCCGTGGTGATGTTTGTCTGTTTGGATTTAATTCAATTTATTTATTTATTTATTTATATTTTTTTATTACATTTTTATACCGCCCAATAGCCAAAGCTCTCTGGGCGGTTCACAAAAATTAAAACCATAATAAAACAACTAACAGTTTAAAAACACAAATACAAAATACAGTATAAAAAGCACAGCCAGGATAAAACCACACAGCAAAAATGGATATAAGGTTAAAATACAGAGTTAGAACAGAAAAAAATAAATTTAAGTTAAAATTAGGTGTTACAATACCGAGAGAATAAAAAGGTCTTCAGCTGGCGACGAAAGGAGTACAGTGTAGGCGCCAGGCGGACCTCTCTGGGGAGCTCATTCCACAACCGGGGTGTCACATTCAGATTGATTAGCCACCTAAGTGCGTAGAGTACCCATTTGGTGTAGGTCTGAAGTTAAGCAAGATCAAATTAACACATCCCAGAATTATCTATTCCATTTCTGTCAGTCTTGCTGATTTGGTGCAGCCAGGCTGATAGGACCAGTAGATTCAGGACTAATGTAGGGTTTGTGACTAGGCAGTGGGGGAAATGTACCTATGTGCTGCTGAGTGGTTAAGTGGCTGCTTTGGGAGGCGTCCGGTGTGGATTTTAATCAATGGTGCATCCTTTCTTTTGCCCCTGACATCACTCCCTCTCCCCAGACATTCAGGGTTGGTTCCAGAGAGGGGTCCATCTCGGCTCAGACAAGCAGCTCTGGTGTCACCACTGCAGACATTCATAAAAGGAGAGAGAGGGATCCCCCCCACTTCCCATAGTGGGCTCAGTCTCCTTTCTGCAGCTCCATAGCCCCTCCCTACCCGATGCCCTTTGGAATGCGCCATGGAGGCTGTGGGAATGGGGGTGCTGTGGTGCCTTTGTATGAAAGAATGTAATGTGCCAGGGAAAGGGGTTAGAACCACCCCTCTGCCAAAAGTGGTCACATGCCAAACATTCCTTAATGGTGGACATCATGTGCTAGCTGACAAAGAGAAAAACTTTCAACCAATGGAGCATCAAATGTAAGCTATGACTCATTGAGTTTGTGCACCTTAACCTGCTAATTGAATATAACTTAACTTGCTAACCCCACCCTGACCAATCAAAGGGTTAGAAAGAAACTAACACCCCCTGAGTAATCAGGGCATCTATATACTTTAAGATTCCTTTGTTCAGGGTGCCTCCATTTTGCATGTCATCGGAGATACTGCAGTATCGGAAGTAAACGATTAAGAGAATTCTCCAGCCTTGTGTGTTTGATTAGATATTAACGCACTGGGGTAGCGAGCCTTTCACCCCTTTGGGGGACAACACTATGATAGGGTGACCATATTTGGGAAACCAAAAAAGAAGACACCTAGCGTGTGTGTGGGGAAGCAGCTTTCTGAGTCCCGCAGAAAGTACGTTATTCCCCCGCCACCTTAAAGAACCCGATTGGAGTGGAGGAGGGGAAAGGATTTCATTCTGCACCACCACCATCCACTCCAATTGGGGCCTTTTCTATAATGTCCGCGAATGACCCACTTTCCCCTTTAAGGCCTCAATTGGAGCTCGGGGTGGGGGAATGATGTGCCTCAAGAAAGCATGTCATTCCCTCCTGCCATGCTAATGGCAGCCTTAAAGAGGAAGGTGTGTCATTCCAGGACATTATTGAAAATTATAGAAATTCCCCCCTGACACCATGGAAAGAACAAAAACCAGGACAAATCCGGGGAAATCCTGACAGTTGGTCACCCTACACTATGGGGGTGCCTGTTGCAATGCAGAAGGTGTGGCGTTGGAGTGGCCAGTTCATAGTGTCCTCATTGGCCGTCTCCACATTTCCATGTGCTGCACATTCCATGGGTGTCTGTGGCAGAGGTTTGAGCTATGCTGGAGGCATGCCCATCATTTCTCTGCCAAGTTATTCTCTTTTGGCGTTCCCCCTCCCCTCCCAGGCTGAGTGGGGGCAGGATCCAGAGGAAGGTCTGTTAGTATCCCCTCCCCTAATGGCCGGCTCCAGGGGGTGGCAAGGTTGGACATTCGCCAAGACCCCAAGGTCAGCAAAGGGCCCACCACCCTAACAGTGCCATCATGACCATTTTGCACTGAGACTTCAAGAAAACCAGATGCTGCCTAACAGAATTGCCAGCCACCATGTCCTGCTACTACAGGTCGAGGGACGGATGCACGGAGGGGGTGCCATGCTCCAAGGGTCCCCCAAATCCAGAAGTCACCACAGTCCCACAAGGATTTGCAGTCATAAGATTGCTGAGCCCCTGAGACTTCGATTTATCCAGCAGGGCTCTTCCTCTTTTTTGATGTTCTTTGGGGCCAGTAGAAAACTTCCCCATCTGTTTCATCCCGAGACTCAAAGCATTCAGACTTCTGCCCCTTTCTGAAATAAATATGAGAAAAGGTAGAGAGGTGGTTTCTCTGCCACCCCCTCCCCTCGCCGAAATAAATCTAACAGTTGCTTTTAGGTGTAAATTTGATTCTGGTGCCTCCCCGTCATTCAGTAAATTACAGAACCACGTTCTGGCTTTTGCTCTTGACAAACCTCTTAAGGGTTCATCTTTCAGCCACTTTTTACTTTCGCTTTCTATTAGCTTTTTATAGAACCAGGATTGGGAGGGAGAAGGAAGAAAGCAAACGGAGAGGCTTGGAAGGGGAGAACCTAACAGAACAGGCTTCAAAGCCCCAGAAGCCACAAGCGAACATTTGTGCTTTGCTAGAAGCAGCAGGTAAGGAGCTGGGCTTTCCTCCTGGGATGATTTCCATTTCTTTCAGGGGTTCATTGGGAGTAAAGAAGATAAACGCATCAGGAGCAGCTGCAACGTCTTTCTCACTCTGTGCTTTTAATCCATGCCAGAGGCAGCTGGCAAGGAGCTGCACTCTGAGCCTGGATTTGCTTCTCTTTCTTTACTTTGTTGGAGTAAAGAAGAGAAAAGCTTCTTGCAAAGAGCCAGGACTCTCCCTTAATTTGTTTCTCTTCTCTTTGAATGCTGTTGAGAAGAGGGCTTCATGCACACATTAGGCGACCGTATGAAAAGGAGGACAGGGCTGCTGCATCTTTCACAGTAGTATAACAAAGGAAATTTCAGCAGGTGTCATTTGTATGCATGCAGCACCTGGTGAAATTCCTTCTTCATAACAACTGTTAAAGCTGCAGGAGCCCTGCCCTCTTTTGTATCTGGTCAAGAGGACAGGGCTCCTGCAGCTTTAACAGTTGTGATGAAGAGGGAATTTCACCCGGTGCTGCATGCATACAAATAACACCTGCTGATATTCCCTTTGCTATACAACTGTGAAAGATGCAGCAGCACTGTCCTCCTTTCCATATGGCCACCCTATGCATGCAGCTCCAGAAGTATGGGCATCATTGGCCCACGAACGGAAGACAAACATCTCAAGATACTGAAACAAAGATTTAACATTTTAAGGCTTCTTCAAGGGGTGACAAAACGTCTGCAGAGATTCCTGTAACAAGGTCTCCTGCGAAAATTCACTGGCAACCTGCACCCTCTCCGGGCTTCCACTCACGATGTTACTCTGGGAGCAGCAACAGCACCTGTTCTTGCTGCCCTTGCCTGGTCTATTCCTACTTTCATTTTCCAGCTTCAGAGGCAAAGCTCAGGACAGGACAGAAGGTCATTCATTTGAGGGTGGTGGGGAAAGGCCCTCAAGTTTAACTGAGGTCATAGGAGTGTCTGTCCAGAAAGCAGAGCTGGCTGCTTCTTGAAGTCCCGCACGAGACAGTGAACCCGTGCCAAAGGTCCCACCTCTGCAAGGCAGCCTTGGCTTGCTAGGAAGGAGGGTGGGAGCACCTTCACACAGCAGGGGTCACTTCCAGACAGCCTTGCCATACCCTCCCTCCAGACAGGAGGAGCCAGTGCCAGCCCAAATCCACGCGACTGCGCTGATTTAGTCTGGCTGACTAAATAGTGAAGGTGTTGCTCATTTTACCAATGACACCATGAGTTGCAAATAAAGTTCTTCTTAAATAAGGTCGTGTTTTTATTTAGGCAAATGCTAAAACTCTTTTTGCTTCCTTCCTCTGTAGTTCACCGACGTCCATGGCTATGGAAGACTTCAAGGATGCTGTGTATCAGGGGAAACTGACGGACTCCGTGTCTAACGTGTGGGCAAAACCACCACAGTTCTTTAGCAATACTTCGCTCAACATTGGCTTCGTAGGAGAGCTAGGCTCTGGAAAGTCCTCCTTGATCAACACCATGCGGGGCTTAACTGTAAATGACCCGGGTGCTGCTGAGACAGGCATTCAGATGACGACACTAGAGGTCAAGGAGTATCCACATCCGGTGCTCCCAGGGGTCACCCTTTGGGACCTCCCGGGAAAGGGAGCCTCGCCTTTCGGTGAGGACCCTTTTGCTAAGAAGGTAGACTTGAATCGCTTTGATTTCTTCATCATAGTGGGCTTCCAGCGTTTCCGGTCCATCCATGCTGAGCTGGTCCATGAGATCCAAAAGATGGGCAAGAGATTTTACTTTGTGCGTACCAAAGCAGACCTAGACCTGGAGGCATCCAGGCGGCAACGGCCATCAGAGTACAATGAGGAGAAGATCCTCCTAGTCATCAGGAAGGACTGCAGGGACAGCTTGATGAGTGAAGGGGTGAGCAACCCTCAAGTCTTCATAGTGTCCAACTGGGAATCCGACCGCTTTGACTTTCCCCGCCTGCAGGAAACCCTGAAGAACGATCTCTTGGAGCTGAAGCAGGAAGCTTTTCTGCTCAGATTGCCAACTGTCTGTTTACCAGTCTTAGAGAAAAAGAAAACCAACATGAAGAAGAAGATTTTGATAGGAGCCCTTTGCATGGGGGTTATTGCTGCTCTCCCAGTCCCAGGCCTCTCCTTCCTGTCTGCCATCTTCCTGTTTATGAAGTTCCGCTCCTGGTGTTATCTTGACTTTGGCCTGGATGATCCATCCCTCACAGCTCTTGCTCAGCTTGTTGGGAAGACAGCAGCAGCTCTTAAAGAAGCGATGAAGCCCTTGGAGAAGACCACAGTGGCTTTATGGAGGACACCAGATTTAGTGGGAGCAGCGGTGATGATAGCAGAATACCACTACTGGCATCGTTTTCCCGTCCTTGGCTGCCTGTTGTCCGGAGGAATGTCGCTTCTTTCCTCCTACTTCATGCTATGGACATGTGCGTCTGATGGTGCCAACGACACCCAGAGGGTTCTGAGCAAAGCTCTGGCAACAGAGGAGAAAAAGTCCGTTTAGCAGCAAAGAGCCAAAGAGATACTACTACAGGGATCTCATTTCCTGCAGGGCTCAGCAGATTCCGAAGTCATGACCTGCAGGCATAAAATCCAGGTGCTGGGCACTGCATTCAGCAAAATGATAGCATCCGCTTCCTATTATATAGCTTCCTATTAGATTAGTATCCGGACCATATGGCAGCAAAGGGTAGAGACAGGCAATAGGGACGTGTGTCATCAGTGCTAATAAAAAGGAAATTTTGTACCAAGGCCATCAAAAAACCATACCCAAGAAGCTGAATTCTCCTATCTGTTCACTTTAGTCAAATAAAAGAAACTTACATAACTTCGCATTTTGCATAATTTATTCCAGATTTGCTTATAGGAAGGGGGCAAGGAGCTATTCAGCCCCCTGTAGCCCCTGATGATTCTTGGAAACATCACTGAGCTCCACATTGTGAGCATTGCACTCATACTTGCAGGGATATTTTTACAGCCATCATAAGGGCTAGAAACTTATATATATTGAGATTCGCAGCAAGTTGAATTCTGCCGCCTACACCACATTCTTCAGGTTTTCTATGCTTCTGTGAAATTCTGACATACTTGCGAGAAGGTAGCATTTAGAGTCGTTTTGAGAAGGTGAGACGTGGAAGCTTTTAACTCACAAGGTGTCTGCCTGGTGGAATGGAAGCACGGCTTTCCTCCCCCTAGAAACTCTGGGCAGTTATAAAAACCCCCCCCCCATGCTTTGTAATCTGGAAAGGAAGCTAAAGTCTTTGCCACAGTAAAAGTGAAATATGCTAAGACTCTTCTGTCTTGTATCTTTCAAGATATTGGTCACATTGCAACCCTTAAGGAGAGCCGAAGCGAGATACAAAGACATAGCTTTATCGAATTATCTAATAACTACTCGCAAGACATATGAGTATATAAAGGCAAAAGAATACCAATTGGACCTCACTGTAACATCAAACCTTTCATCGGATGGATTGCATATTAAGTCTGCATTGCAATTAGTGAATTCCTTCTCATTTCAAAACCTGCTTCCTTTCATCCCAGCGTGTCTTTCTATGAATTCTAATGCGTTGGCGGCTTCAGCTTCTCCTTTTTTTCATTTGCACGTTGTATAAAACATCTCCAACACACATAGCAGCAATTGAACAGGAATCACAATAACGTTTGTGGGGTGGTGGAAAGGAAAACAGATCTTAGCATGGTTTTAGCACATAACACTAAAAGCAATGGTTGACATAGCTCAGTGTGACAGAGCACGTGCTTTGTATGCAGAAAGACCCAAGTTCGATCCCAGGTTTCTCCAGCTAGGGCGAGAAAAGGAATCCTGCCTGAAACCCTCAAAAGCCACTGCCAGTCAGTGTTGAGAATACTGGGCTAGATGGACCAATGGTCTGACTCAGTATAAGGTAGCTTCCTATGTTCCTAAACCTAAGTTCCTATGGAACTTAGGAACATAGAATCTTGTTCCTATGTTCCTAAACTGTCCAGTTCTGGGCTCCACAATTCAAGAAGGACGCAGACAAGCTGGAGCGTGTTCAGAGGAGGGCAACCAGGATGTTCAGGGGTCTGGAAACAAAGCCCTATGAAGAGAGCCTGAAAGAACTGGGCCTGTTTAGCCTGGAGAAGAGAAGATTGAGGGGAGACATGATAGCACTCTTCAAATACTTAAAAGGTTGTCACACAGAGGAGGTCCAGGATCCCTTCTCGATCCTCCCAGAGTGCAGGACACAGAATAAAGGGCTCAAGATAAAGGAAGCCAGATTCCAGCTGGACATCAGGAAAAACTTCCTGACTGTTAGAGCAGTGCGACAATGGAATCAGTTGCCATGGGAGGTTGTGGGCTCTCCCACACTGGAGGCATTCAAGAGGCAGCTGGAGAAGCATCTGTCAGGGATGATTTAGGGTGGATTCCTGCATTGAGCAGGGGGTTGGACTCGATGGCCTTGTAGGCCCCTTCCAACTCTGCTATTCTATGATTCTATGATTCTATGCTAGGGTGACCCTATGAAAAGGAAGACAGGGCTCCTGTATCTTTAACAGTTGTATTGAAAAGGGAATTTCAGCAGGTGTCATTTGTAGATATGGAGAACCTGGTGAAATTCCCTCTTCATCACAACAGTTAAAGGTGCAGGAGCTATACTAGAGTGACTAGATTTAAAAGAGGGCAGGGCACCTGCAGCTTTAACTGTGGTGATGAAGAGGAAATTTCACCTGGCTCCCCATATATACCAATGACACCTGCTGAAATCTCCTTTTCAAAACAACTGTTAAAGATACGGAGCCCTGTCCAACTTTAGTCTGTAGTCACCAGTCTTTCCCAGCCAGCCACTTTCATTATTCCACATTTCCTTGAAAGCCAACACAAAGCAGCAATGACTTTATCGTAAAACAAGTAACGCTGATGGCAAGAGGAAGGTGCTTACTCTTCAGAGCCAAGATGGACTTTGGGAAGCTGAAGAAGGGGAAATTCTGCTGGAGTGGAAGGTGTCTCTTCTCTCCTTATAAGCTCCCCACTTTATAAGCAACCTGTGTTTCCAAATATAGAAAATAACTGAATATGGAAAGGGAAAGTATATGCTTCCTCTTCTGCCCTTTACCTATCAAGGTGTTGGGTGACATGCAATGGGGCTAAGGGAGTGGGGAGTTGAAGAAAAACAACTTTCATCCAGCAAGTGGGTGAAAAAAACTCCTCAGTTTTGGGTTTCCATGGCTGAATGGGGACTAGAACCCAGATTTCCTGACTCCCAGCGCAACACTTTAGCCACTATACCACACTGGCTCTCCATTTCATCAGATGCAATCCATCTGATGAAAACTTGGATATGTTACTCTTTGTGTATTTTTATAAGCTTGAAATCAATAAAAATATTTTTAAAAACACATTTAATGCTGCTTTTCAAAACCTTTAGTAAAATCTAAATTTGCTGCCACCTCTCTTACTTCCACCAAATCCCTCCTCCCTTATAATCAGCTTTGACTGTGAAGTACTCCCATGCATCCTGCTTTAATTGTGCTTCTCAGCCAAAAGAACTGACCTATTTTACTACCTCTTTAGGGGCAAATCTTTTGTTGTTCTCCGAGCAGCCACTGGGGGCGCAGGAGGAGGATTTGATATGTTTAAAGTACAAATTAAACAAAAGCATACCAAATTTGAGTCGGATTTGGTCATCTGTTGATTTTTTATGATTTTTTTACATTTCTCCCCCTTAAACCCTTTTCCTGGTATGCAAAGGATCTGAGGAGCGCTGCCACCCAGGATGTGATTTAGCCAACAACAATGACAGCTTTATGCTATGGGGATTATTCGAGGGAAACAGGTACGTGGGATGAAGCCTTGTGATAGGGTGTCCATGGTGAATGGGCTGTGAGGTCACACATTTCCCCCCATCCCAAAGTTGCACCAACTCTCTGCCCCCCCTTCCCTGTTCCCTGTAATATTTACAATTACTTTGACAGGGAGATAGAGCTCCTTTACTTGTGCTGTTTCCCGCATGATTAAAACCTTGCATGATCACTGAGTAACACAATTGGAAACTTGGCATCTGCCAATACAGATAGAGAGAGGTCATGTGGAGTCAATACTTTCGAAACTCAGGAGACATGTGACAAACAGCCATAAGACTCAAGGCTCCATGCCCTTATTTTCACCACATCACTCCACAGGGCATTCCGCTCCCCCCTCCCACTCTCTCCCTCCCCTACAGCATATTCTGGCCCAACAACTGATTTACAAGAAACAGAAACTTAAGCTACCCAAGTTAGGTTTCATTTTCCTGTAAATCTGCCGTTTCACCAGCCTGCTCTCTGAAGTAAAGGAATTGTAAACAGGATGGGATTTCTGCTGGAAAGATTCAATCAACACAAATGGATACCCTCCACTGAAATGTCTCTTCTGAAGAAGGTCTGGCAAAGTGTCCAGCAACTCCACATTGAGTCCCAAAGACAGGAATGCATCAGGGTTGTTGTTGTTTTGGGGGTGTTGAATGTGGTAGAGTGGTTTAGTACATCTCCCCTTCCCCAGCCCAGTTACAGTGGCCCTGTTCAGAAGACACCATAAACCCCATCTTTAACCACGGTGGTTAAGCCAGAAAGCCAGACTGTGTTCAGAAGACTCCTTAAACCATGGCTTTAACCATGGTGAATAAGGTTTTTTACGTTTTCCACCAGGGTTTAAGGTGTCTTCTGAATGGAGCCGGTGTCTCTATAAATGGCCACATTGATCCAGACTTTGGTTCAAATAATATCTTAATGATCTCAATCACAGCCATATGTCACAATTTAACTAACTTTATAATATATTTTAGTCAGTTTTAAAATGCTCTTTGACTACCACGAAGTTGAAGTAGCACCTGAAAAATGCCACTAATCAGGGCCAAAATAGACATGATGTTTGTCCATGTGTAGTTTATTATTATTTGAAGTATTTACGTATATACTGCCCTTCATTAACAAATTCCAGGGTGGTGCCCAATATTAGAAGCAACCATTAAAGTTGAGATAATAATCTACAATAAAACAGAACATCTAACAAAGCTAGGCATTAGAATTAGCAAATGGTTGCTTAAACACACGTCTTCAATAAGTGCCAAAACACCACCAGGGGTGGCACTTGTCATGCTAAAGGGGGGAGAGATTTCCAAAGGTGTGGTGCCACAACTAAAAAGGCCCTGCCCTGGTTGCTTTAAGACAGACCTTTGCAGGAAATGGAACAA
Organism: Elgaria multicarinata webbii; assembly: GCF_023053635.1. Classification (NCBI taxonomy): domain Eukaryota; kingdom Metazoa; phylum Chordata; class Lepidosauria; order Squamata; family Anguidae; genus Elgaria; species Elgaria multicarinata. The sequence goes on from NC_086183.1 coordinate 26,050,871, forward strand.
CCAGGATGCCCTGATCTGTTTTTATCTCAATGAATGGGCAGGTTGATATGGGAAAAGATGCTCCCTCAGGTAAATTGGTTCCCAGTTTTTAAGGATCTTATATGTCAATAACATCACCTGGTAACTAGGGTGACCATATTTGGGAAACCAAAAAAGAGGACACCTAGTGTGTGTGTGGGGAAGCAGCTTTCTGAGTCCTGCAGAAAGTACGTTATTCCCCCGCCACCTTAAAGAACCCGATTGGAGTGGAGGAGGGGAAAGGATTTCATTCTGCACCACCACCATCCCCTCCAATTGGGGCCTTTTCTATAATGTCCAGGAATGACCCCCTTTCCCCTTTAAGACCTCAATTGGAGCTCGGGGTGGGGGAATGATGTGCCTCAAGAAAGCATGTCATTCCCTCCTGCCATGCTAATGGCAGCCTTAAAGGGGAAGGTGTGTCATTCCAGGACATTATTGAAAATGATAGAAAATCCCCCTGACACCATGGAAAGAACAAAAACCAGGACAAATCCAGGGAAATCCTGACAGTTGGTCACCCTACTGGTAACATACTGGCAGCCAGTGCAGTTCTTCGAACAAGGATGGAACATGCAAAGACGTAACGCGCTTCGAGCAGACTGTCTCATTTAGCAACCTCAGCCATCGAGTCCTGCATTAGCTGCAGTTTCTGTACCAGTTTCAAGGAATGCCCCACACAGAGTCCACTGCAGTAATCCAAGCTCAAAGTTACCAACGCTTGGATCATTGTGGCCAAGAAATCCCTGTCTACCAAAGCTGGTAAAAGATACTCCTCGTCACCAAGCTCCCTTGCAGCTTTCAGTGGCAGAGATGGTTCAAGGAGTATCTCCAAATTATGAAGCTGATACGTTAGGGGGACTTCAACCTTGTTTTGAACAGGTAACCAGCCTAATTATATACATCTACGATCATCAGAGGAGGTCCTGCTGCTCTTCATTCCAAAATGATCGGAAAGTTGCCATGAAGGACCTCGACCGTGGGCTTTCTCTGTAGCAGCCCCCACCATCAGGAAAACCTTCCCTCGTGCGGTTCTGGAGGTGGAAAATGGGGCGGAAAATGTAACAGCCTTTAAATGCCTCCTGAAAACTTATCTTTTTAGACAGGCTTTCCCTGTACTATAAGTTATTCCTCACCATGCTGCAGACAAAAAAAGTCAGGGTAAATTCCCAACTGCTTCAGAGCTTCGGGGGCAAGCCCCGGGCTGCCTGCGCAGTGGCTTATGCATCATATAATTGACCACGCACCCACCCCGGGGCTTTCCTCACATATAGACATCCACTGGGTGGACAGGATGGAGAATATGATATGCAGGGGTGGAAGTGGAATTGTGGAAAACATGATGAACAACTTAGAACCACCTACTTCTCTTTTTTTTCTTTTAGAGCAGACTTCCCCAACCTGGTCCCTTCCAGATGTCTTGGATTGCAATGCCCATCATTGCTTGCCAGCCTATCCATCGGCATCCTCTTTCCAGAATCCTGCTTCCACCAAGGAACTCCAAAACAGGTGAAGCACTTTAAATAGACTATTTTAAATCAAATGAGGCACTGGCTATTTTAAACTGCCTTGTATCTTACTTGTATTTATTTATTTTTGCCTGCCTCCCCAAATACAGGGGGATTTAGAAGTCTTTGAAAACTGCTTAGAACACCATTTTGACACTCCATTTCATAAGGGATGGGCCAGGGTAGTATTTGAAGACAAGAAAATAGCAGATGCCTTTTATTTGTTAATCCCTTATCACACAAACCCGAACTCCTGCGCATACGCACAAGAACCTAAGAAGTTCCATGCTGGGTCAGACCAAGGGTCCATCGAGTCCAGCACTCTGTTCACACAGTGGCCTACCAGCTGTCGGCCAGGGACCCACAAACTGTCTAGCTCCTTCCTATCTCTCCTCTCTCATCTCACACTATTGCCCCGCTCGTGCTCTTCGCTCCTCTGATGCCATGTTTCTCGCCTGCCCAAGGGCCTCTACTTCCCTTGCTCGGCTCCATCCATTTTCTTCTGCTGCCCCTTACACCTGGAACGCTCTTCCAGAACATTTGAGAACTACAAGTTCAACCGCAGCTTTTAAAGCTCAGCTAAAAACTTTTCTTTTTCCTAAAGCTTTTAAAACTTGATTTTGTTCTGACTCTATACTGTTAGTTTTACCCTACCCAGTGCCTGTTTGCATTCTCTTCCCCTCCTTATTGTTTTATTATGATTTTATTAGAATGTAAGCCTATGCGGCAGGGTCTTGCTATTTACTGTTTTACTCTGTACAGCACCATGTACATTGATGGTGCTATATAAATAAATAAATAATAATAATAACAGCAGCCTACCACCCATGTTCCACAGCAGCTGGCGTAGATAGGCTTGCTGCCTCGGATACTGGAAGTAGCGCATGCGCACACACACAGAACTTTTGGTTTCTAGAACTGACTTTGTTACAATAATTATTGCAGGGAGGGGATTACTTCAGAAGCAGAAAACGCTAGATATTCCTGGCATCTTTAGGAATTAAATAATGGTGGGTCTACGGGGCAGAGTTTTTGTGTGGAATTATTGCTCCTTCTTGAAAATTTCCAGATCCCACCTCCTTGGTGGGTGGAGTGTATCAGGCTGTCGGCTGTAGTTTTGAGAAAGAATCAACTATGCTTTCTCTTTCGTTGTGAACTGGACTTCAGTCAAGAAACCACAGCAGAGTTTCTCAGAGTGGGAAGAAAACAGCTATCCAATCAACCGTTGAACAGATAGTGCTGTTTCTTCAGCTCCTCCAAACCAGTCCTTCCTTGGGCGTAAAAGGTAAGTCATTCTCTCCTGGTCTCATTTCCCCCCACTTGCTTCTTTGACCTTGCGAGGTTTCTCAAAAGAGCAATGGTCAAATAGTATTTAGTTACATACACAAATGTTTGGATTTTTTACTAGGGGTGTGCACTGCCCATAAGATTCAGTCTGCTCTACAAAGAACTTGGGCCGGATCTACACTATTGCTTTAAAGTGCTTTATAACAGTTTTATAGCGCTTTGAAGCAGTTAAAGCGCTTTATAACTTATAAACCGCTTTAAGGCAGTAGTGTAGATCTGGCCCAGGACTTCTATGACAGATCTTGAATTTTGAATGGATAAATTCGGCCAGCAGTACTTATCTTGCAATAGAAATAATAGGAAAATTGTTCAGATATGTACAGTTTTAGAATGTAGATAAATGTTTTGCCATGAGCTTTGGCCAGGAAAGTGTGTACTTGGTCACCTTCAAATTCAGTTGCACCTTCCAGGTCCACATTTCTTGCAACTTTATTATTTACAGGAATCATTAAATTAGTGATTACAGAGGTGGGGAAGTAGGAGGAAATTTTCTTGTTTGCCCAAGGAGGTGGCCTGGCTATTCTGAGCTGCTTTTGTCTCCTCAGGCTGCCAGCTCAATTCTGAGCCTTAAATCATGTTGAAGTCTTATGTTTGCTGCTATATGTGGGCTAATAGCTTCATCACACCAGGGTTATACTGTGCAATCACTGCAAATTGCGTGCAAAGGACTCTCAAGTTTTCCAGCTTACAATCTGCTTTGACTGTGAAGTACTCCCAGGCATCCGGCTTTAATTGTGCTTCAAAGGCAAAAGACCCAACCTATTTTGGAACTACTTTTGGAGCTAATCATTTGTTGCTCTCCGAGTGGCCAATGGGGGTGCAGGAGCAGGACTTGATGTGTTTAAAGAACAAATTAAACAAATGCTTATGTCTGCGTAAGTTTTAAAGATAATGACATCAGAATTGGCACAGTAATAGATATTAAGGAGAGCTTTAAACATACCAAATTTGAATCTGATTGGGTCATCTGTTGATTTTTTATGATTATTTTTTTTACATTTCCCCCCTTAAACCCTTTTCCTGGTATGCAAAGCGCTGCTGCCCGGGGTACTACTACTACTACAACAACAACGACAGCTAAATGCTGTAGGAGATAATTCGAGGGAAACAGGTACGTGGGATGAAGCCCTAAATGGGGTTTTCTACTCCAGCAGTTGCCCAAAATCTGCTGGAGGTTGCCACTCTACCCTGCGCCTCTTATTACAGACACATCTTCCTTAGTCTTCCATGGGCCTTCACCCCCATCCCCTCCTTTATTTTTTCCACCTGTCAAAGTTGTGATGGCTATGTAGTGCATCAATTTACATATTAAATATTTAAGGTGATGCCCAAGGGATTGGGGTGGGGGAGCCTGGATGTCATGAAGGAATTAGTGCCTGGACCCTAGTTGGGTGACCATCTACTGCCTACGGTATGGATTGTGAATCTCTATCTCATGGGCCAAAATCCCCTTCCAGCTCATGGAAGTCTCAGGTGAGAAGGGGTGGATGGGAGCTCCCAACAGATCTGCAGCCTCAATGAGCACTCCTCAAGCTTGCAGCTCAGTATTACTTTGCTTGATTGGGGAAGGCGATGGAGGAGTGAAGCCAGCTCCCAACTCAGCCGATGCCTTGATGACCCTCTCCTTGGGGAAGCAGCTACGAGGGTTTCATCTGCCATTCCAATTGGGGACGGTGCATGATAGGCAAAGGCCTGCCATGCCTGTATGTGTACCGGGGAAGCCTCCTAAGCACTGGGGTTGTTTGATAAGGTGGCCCAGTTGGCTGCAAGGAGGCCAGACCTCTCCACCATCCCTCCCACAATGTGGAGGTTCAGGAGGAACAGCTTTGCTGAAATCACATGTCCTCCTTGCCGTGAATGTTATACAACTTGAGCAGAAAAAGGCACCTTGCCATCGACACAGTGATTGTGTGAATGTACGCTAGTTATCTGGGTACATAAAATAGCAAAGGAATACAGGTTAGAATACAGTGGGGAACATCACATGATTTGGAATGCAGGTGTGTCAACAGAGAAGCAAAGCCCTGCTGTATATGTATATTTGGGGCATGTCTACACCAGTTGTTATCCCAGGGATCACCCTGGGATCATCCCTGTGCATCCACATGACCCACAGGGGATTCCGGGGGCAGGGAGGGAAGATCCCTGCATTTCCCTGGGGTAACCGGGACGGCTTTAATCCCAACTTTTCCCATAGTCTCGGAATCATCCCGAGACCGCAGGGTGGGCGGCCGGGCGGCCCAGTTTTGTCCCTGTTCCTCACGAGCAAATGTGAGGAGCTGGGAACCGGGCATAGGGCTCCTCAGGGGAGGGGAGTGGGATCAGGTTTTTTTTATTTACATTTTTATTTTCGCTGGAGCACTCATATGCTCCAGCTCTTTTTTCTTTCTTTTTTAAAAATGGCCACTGCGACAGGCGAGATGCCCGGGATGTCACATGGCCATGTATGCATTGAGGGGGAGGATCTTGCAATCAGAAAATCATGAGATCCTACCCCCTCCCTCCCGGAATACCGGGAGGTCTAGACATGCCCAGAGAGAGAGGGGGGGGGGGGATACAAATACAGATATAGATATATAGATATTCATCTTGTCCTTTATCATAATATGAAAATGCATCTCATACGGGTTTAGTTGCTGCAGGTATGCCTTCAGCAAATCAATTTTTTCACTAACGTAAATTCATATAGTCAAAGGAAACTTTCATGTAAACATTATGTTGCAAGAGTTAACTATCACAATCTTTCTGTCCTTCTTTAGTTCAACTAAATCATCATGGGTGGAAAAAGCTCAAAACAACCATTAAGAAACAATGTCCCCGAAGCAAAAGCTCGGCTTTTTCATTCATTGGGAAAAAACACACTTGACATTGCCATCACAGGGGAATCTGGTGCTGGTAAATCATCTCTTATCAATGCCCTGCGGGGCATGATTAACGATAATCAAATAGGTGCAGCTGTGACTGATGTGATAGAAAGTACAATGGAACCAATGGCATATGTGCACCCCGGACATCCAGAAGTAACACTGTGGGATCTCCCAGGCATAGGAACAAATACGTTTACAGCAAAGGAATACGTAAAAGAAATGAATTTTCACATATATGATTTCTTCATTATTGTTGCTAAAGAACGCTTCACCGAGATAGACGCTACACTGGCCCATGAAATTCAGCGAATAAAGAAGAGCTTTTTCTATGTGCGCACAAATTTGGATTTCGATATGAATTCTGAAAGAAGGAACCCACATTTCAGTGAGGACAAAACGCTAGAGAAGGTGAGGGAAAACTGCTGTGAAAATTTGAGAAAGACAGGCGAGTCTTCCCCAAGGGTTTTTCTAATATCCAGGTGGGATTTGAAGAAGTTCGATTTTGAAAGTCTTGAAAAGGCCCTATGGGATGAATGTGACAAGCTCAAGAGACATACCTCAACACTGCTCCTGGACCAAGAAAGGAAGAGATGTGATAAGTATGTTGGGTTTAAATAAGGCAACAACATTGATTAATTATGGATCTGCAACTATATATATTGTTTTGTATAAAATAACCTGTTTTTTTCCCCATATCCCAGCGTGGGTTCCCAAATCCTCGTATATAAGGATGTGAAGACCATGCGCTGCCCCCCACCCCAATCCTCACCTTCACAGTATGGCTAGAAGGCCCCAGTGGTGTCATCAACTCCTGAGCTAAGTCTTGTGTTGCCCTAGCCTGATAGGCCATGGGATGGGGTAACCACCCCAATTCCCCTCCAGCTCTGGTGGAGGCTAGCTTTGTACCATAAGGATTCTTCAGAATGCTTACCACTATCACAGCAAGATCTCCTCTCTACCTTGCATGGGGCCAAACAGGAAGAAGGGCTAGCTTAACTTGGCATCATGCCTCCCCGCCTGCCACTTGCCAAGTATTAAGTCATTCTGGTCCACTTAAAAATCAGCAAAGAAGGTGGCACACCCTTCCAGGGCATCATGCACAAATTCCTCAAACTGTGGCAGAGAGGAGATCCCCTTGTTGGATGTCAATGCCATCATTAGATGAGGTTCATATTTCTCCTGACCATGTCAACTGGGTTGACTGCTCCCTTCCATGCCCTCTGCTCCAGACTATGGTAATGTCTGGAAACCAGGCCTCACTAGCTGCAGGTCCATTAACATTCTCTCCAAATTGCAGCACAAGGACACTGAGAAGTGGGTGCTTCTTTGGACAATGGAAAAGAGCAAACAGGGTCTGGTATCCTATTCAATGCCTTCTGAACTTCTTGGCCTGGCTTTCAAACTGGAGCCAAGCTAGGATCCAGCAGTGGAACTACATGCCTGCTTGTGATCCCAGGAGATGTTGCTAAGGCTGCATGTCAGCACCTGCTTAGGAGGCTCCCAACAAAGAGGAAATAGGAGTCTCCATTGTACACAGCATCTCCAGCAAGGGAAGCAAGCCCCCATTTCATCCTTGATCCACATTCAGGTGCTTGATGTCAATTTGCTCTTAAGTCTTTTCAAAGGCTGTGGCACTGCATACTATCGTGCCCTGTATGTCTTGCACCAGAGGATGAACCTCGAACAATCCATCAGCAGAGGGAAATAGGTTACTCTTGAACTAAACTAACAAAGCCAGTTTTTCAACACTGCCAATATGCATTGGCAAGTGACAACCAGGCCAAAACTTTCTGTTCAGATTGATCATGGAATCAAAGAGAGAAATCCTCCCTCAAACATGGTTGATGAAAAATAACTGCTCTGCAATGGGAAAATGGTCAAAACTCATACTTCTGTCCAGGATTCAGACTCCTGTCCTGTATCCAATTCTTGTACTTCCATGGGAGGGATTTCTGTCCATGAGAATGTGTGATCATGTTTGCATAAAATCTAGTTAGGTTTGGTTAACTGGCTTGTAATAATACCCAACCCAGGCTGTACTGGGAATTTAGCTTTGTTTTATCCTTTGAATGAATTTTCTACATATTCTTGTAATATCTTGCTCTTTCCTATATTTGAGATTTCCAATTGCTCAAAACCCAATGCCCAGCAGAATGGGGGTATTAAGGGAAGGGCTGAACGGATCCCACAGCAGTTTAATTCCAACAATATGCAATCTCCACTCCACCCCTTCTCCTTGAAGATACTTAGGGCCAAACTAGATATAACAACAGTAATCACACAATCAGCAATTGCATTTTTAAAAGAAAACAGCAGCTAGTTTTTAATTGGTGCATGCTTTTCTCAATGGTAAGCATGCTCAACTTCCCACATGATTAAATATACAATTCAAATTATTGAAGGAAAGGGAAATTTAGACATTAAACAATACAAGTTAACAATCACAATGTTTCCCTTCTTTCTTAGATCAAGTAAACCTTCACTAAGAGCTATCCTGGGTGGTGCCATCTCCAGAGCCATCTTAAAAATTGACCTTAAAGAACTGAAGACAGCTTTGGAAAAAATGGATATTCAAGATGTTATAGCTCAAAGCCTTCAAGAGTTGGACTTACTGGAAAGGACCACACTTGACATTGCCATCACTGGGCAGTCAGGTGCTGGCAAATCATCCCTTGTCAATGCCCTGAGGGATATGACAGATTTTGAAGGGAGCTCAGCTGAGACTGGGGTGGTACAAACAACAATGGAAGTAAAGGAATATCAACATCCCTTATTCCCCAAAGTCACGATATGGGATCTACCAGGAATTGGAACACCTGAGTTTAAAGCAGATGAATACCTAAAAAAGGTAGACTTTAAGAAGTATGATTTTTTCATCATCGTTGCTTCCGGGCGTTTCACGGAGCAGGACACCAAGCTGGCCTGTGAAATTCAGAAAATGGGCAAGAGGTTTTACTATGTGCGCACCAAAGTGGATGTCAGTATTGATTCTGAAAGTAAGAAACAGAACTTCAGTGAGGAGAAAACCCTTGAGAAGATAAGGAATTATTGCTGTGATAATTTGAAGAACGTAGGGGAGTCTTCCCCAAGGGTTTTTCTAATTTCAAGGTGGGATTTGAGTCTGTATGATTTCCCTTTCCTGCATGACACTTTGGAGAAGGACCTGGATGACCTCAAGAGACATGCTTTAATAACAGCTATGCCAGCTTTCTCAAGTGAAATGTTGACAAAGAAAAAGGCTGCAATGGAGGCCCTGATATGGAAGTTAGCACTTGTGTCTTGTTTTATTGGGGCTGTTCCTGTCCTGGGCCTCTCTTTCGTTTGTGATATTGGCATCTTGGTGGGAGCTATGATACATTTGTGCAAGGTCTTTGGCTTAGATGAAGCTTCCCTCCGTTCGCTGGCAAACCGGGTTGGCAAACCTATCCATGAACTGAAGTCGGCTATCAAAAACACCCCAGGAATCAGTGAAATCTCAAAAGAACTGGTAGTTGGCCTCTTGTCAAAGTCATTGTTATGTACGTCACTGACGGTGATCGAACTGATCTGTGATTTTGTACCTGTGTTGGGCTCTATAGTTGGAGGAGTTAGTTCTTTTGCAACCACATTCTTCATGCTGAGAAGTTTTCTGCAAAATGTCGTGGCAGATGCTGTAAATGTTCAAGCAAAAGCTGCCAAGAGTTAGGAGTTCTGACTAAAGATCCAAGTCTATGAACCATTCACAGGATCAACTGTGAAACATGGGGGGGGGGGGAGGAAATTGGACTGGGATTTCTGATTAGAAGCTTTCTTCCTGCTTTAGCTAATGCCAAGATTGAAAAATAAAACCAAACAAATGGCAAATAAAGAATATTGCTATGCAGAAGTGCCTAGATAGAGTATGCTTCAGGGGTTTATGATTCAATGTATCTGACGGAAGAGAAAAACACTAGGGGTGTGCACGGACCCCCCACTCCGCTTCACTTTCAGATCCGCCATTTTCGGATCGGGCCGCTCCGCCCCGCCCCCACTCCGCCTGTGCCCACTCCGCTCCGCTCGGAGCTCCGGATCCGGATCGGAGCTCCGTTCCCCCCCCATAGGGGGGGTTACCGGGCCCTGCCGCCATCGCCGCCCATGCAGCGACGGCGGCAGAGCCCAGTAAGGGACCAAGGGAGAGGGGGACTTTACCTGCCTCCGTCCGCGGTCCGTCGCCGTCTTCAATTGAGCCTGTGGTTCCACCAGGAAGTCTGGGCCGCAAGTGGCCCAGACTTCCTGCTGGAACCATGGGCTCAATTGAAGACGCTGACGGACCGTGGATGGAGGCAGGTAAGGGAGAGGAGGGCGGGGGGACAGCAGCAGGGGCCGGTAAACCCCACTTACCTTTCTGGCGGAGCTCCGGATCGAGGTGAAGGATCCGCCTTCACCTCGATCCTCTTCGCCACGCTCCGCCGGCCCCCCAATCCTCTTCGCCTCTGCCTTAAGGGCAGGCGAAGCCCCCTGCTCCGCTCCTGCTTCTACGGTCCGATTAGAAGCGGAGCACATCCCTAAAAAACACTATGCGAATCCAATGGAAAAGAGATAGTCTCTAGTGTTGGAAAATAGAAAAAGGGTTTTATTTTTTGCTACGTATATCTTCAATCTTTAAAAATTGTATTGTTGTAAAAGGACTTAATGTATAAGAGACTATCTCTTCTTTTCCATTCAATGTATCTGACACCGAGAAGCTACATGGGGAATGATTTATCAGGGACAAGCAAGAGAAGCACAGGCAGTACATTTCAGAAAGATAACTGTTGTTCAAACACTCTATGCAAGCCTTTGATATTGATTGTTAGATTGAGAGGAACCTAGGTTTAACTATGTTATCAATATGCTTGCTACTATTTTCATTGATCATAACTTGTGTGTATTTAGGAATGTTTGTGATCTGCCTAATCTGCCCTTAGACTGAGCAATAAAAATGTATTCTTTGATACCATATTTGTGTGGTCTAGCTTGAGAGGCATTTTCAGGGATCACTACCCATATGCTTTATTCCACGAAGCTCAAAACACTTGGTAAAGATTTTCAAATCTATCACAGATGCACCCATTCAAGTTTGAGAAACAAGCTCTAGTTGGATGGAGTCAGAAGCAGTTATTTGTCTCAAATGGATGTGAAGAAGGCAAGAACATAAGAAGAGCCCTGCTGGATCAGACCAAGGGTCCATCTAGTCCAGCACTCTGTTCACACAGTGGCCAACCAGCTGTTGACCAGGAACCCACAAGAAGGACACAGGTGGAACAACACCCTCCCACCCATGTTTCCCAGAAACTGATGCCTCTGATACTGGAGGTAGCACACAGCCATCAGGGCTAGTAGCCATTGATAGCCTTTGCCTCCCCTTTTAAAGCCATCCAAATTGGTGGCCATCATTACATCTTGCAGTAGTGAGTTCCATAATTTAACTCTGTGCTGTGTGAAGAAGTACTTCCTTTTATTTGTCTTGGATCTCCCACCAATCAGCTTCATGGGATGAACCCGGGTTCTAGTATTTTGAGAGAGAATAAAATGTCTCCCTATCCACATTTTCCACACCATGCATAATTTTGTACACCTCTATCATGTCTCTCCTTAGCTTCCTTTTTTCCAAGCTGAACAATCCCAGTTGGTGTAACCTTCCCTAGGGAAGATGTCCCAGCCCCTTAATCATTTTAGTTGCCCTTTTCTGCACATTTCTCAATTTAAGGGGTAGAATGACATAATACAATGAGGCAACAACTTTCTGCTCCAGCCAATCCTTGCTTCATTATCATCATCATCATCATCATCATCATCATCATCATCATCATCATTATTTATTACATAACTGCCCCATAGTCAAAGCTTCCTAGCTGGTTTATATAAGTTTAATTAAAAACATTATACAAAATTTTAAACCATAGGAACATGCAGCATACACAAGAACATACAGCAAATATATACAACATTTTTAAACCACAGGAAGATGCAGCATATGCAAGAACATACATTAAAAAAACACCCTATAAACAACGTGCTTCTTTCTGCCTAGTATGCAATCCCAAAGTGAGGTGGCTGTCCTCAGCCATACCCATTTGTACTTGAAAGGAAGCCTAGGCAGGTGCAACTGAACTGGCTCACCTTTGTTGGCACCTGATGAACCTGATAGCTACTTCTCCATAAAATTCCAGATACATCGATATATCAGCAATCCCCAACCTGGGACCCTCCTGATGTTCAACTCCCTCCTGTTCAACTCCCATCAGCCCTGGTCAGCATGGCCAATGGTCAGAAACACTAGGGAACTAGTGATGGGCAAATGTGCCTCTGGTGAATTTGTTTCTCCCCCCACCCTATATACCTGAATTCACCTGTATTCACTCAAACAAGAGTTCTCTTTTAGTATGAAATCTCATTCAATGTATATGAGGTTTTGCCTTAGAGGTTTCCCCACACTCAGCTCCATCTCCAGGAAGGATCCGTTAGGATGCCAGTAAAAGCATCATACGATCCGATTCTATCAGGGCACCATGGCTAAGCTGAGATGTCCCCATGAAGAGGACTCTGGCTGTGTGTCACACAGTTCTAAGTCATCCATGTGCTGATGGCCTATAGCATTATACTCTGTATGTGTCTCAGGATACACAGAAGGTATGGGTTTTCCTCTTCTCTGAAACATGATGTGTTCTTATATCCTTGATATTCCCTTTTCTTTACTGCAAAAAAGGGATTTCATTAAATTCCCCCAGGTGATCAGGCTGGAAGTTGGGATTTCATGAGAAGGAGTCAGGAAACTCAACCAGCCTCCAAAGGAGGAAAAAGCCATGTCATGCTATGCAACAAGATTTAGGGTAGCAAGAAATACTCTGTGTGCTGAGTATTAAACTTTACCTTTTTTTACTTACAGAGGCGGTAAGGTCCACTTTCCTAAGTCTGTTTTGCTGGGGGTCCCTCTGTGTGCAAAACATGTAGTTTACTGCTGAGCAATGGCCCTTCCTTGCGCATACGACATAGAGGCAGAGCTGATAGCCATGCTTTAGGTCAGGCTAGGCGACTTTGTGACTATAGGTACATTTGGCCATTTGAGAAACTGCCTTGTGCAACACCACAAGATGGCTGCCATGGCAGGTGTTGCAACACCACAAGATGGCTGTCATGGAAGGTGTTGCAATACCACAAGGTGGCTGTCATGGCAGGTGTTGCAACACCACAAGATGGCTGCCATGCCAGATGTTGCAACACCACAAGATGGCTGTCATGGAAGGTGTTGCAATACCACAAGGTGGCTGTCATGGCAGGTGTTGCAATACCACAAGATGGCTGCCATGCCAGGTGTCGCAACACCACAAGATGGCTGTCATGGCAGGTGTTGCAATACCACAAGGTGGCTGCCATGGCAGGTGTCGCAACACCACAAGATGGCTGCCATGGCAGGTGTCGCAACACCACAAGATGGCTGTCATGGCAGGTGTTGCAATACCACAAGGTGGCTGCCATGGCAGGTGTCGCAACACCACAAGATGGCTGCCATGGCAGGTGTCGCAACACCACAAGATGGCTGTCATGGAAGGTGTTGCAATACCACAAGGTGGCTGTCATGGCAGGTGTTGCAACACCACAAGATGGCTGCCATGCCAGATGTTGCAACACCACAAGATGGCTGTCATGGAAGGTGTTGCAATACCACAAGGTGGCTGTCATGGCAGGTGTTGCAACACCACAAGATGGCTGCCATGCCAGGTGTCGCAACACCACAAGATGGCTGTCATGGCAGGTGTTGCAATACCACAAGGTGGCTGCCATGGCAGGTGTCGCAACACCACAAGATGGCTGCCATGGCAGGTGTCGCAACACCACAAGATGGCTGTCATGGCAGGTGTTGCAATACCACAAGGTGGCTGCCATGGCAGGTGTCGCAACACCACAAGATGGCTGCCATGGCAGGTGTCGCAACACCACAAGATGGCTGTCATGGCAGGTGTTGCAATACCACAAGATGGCTGTCATGGCAGGTGTTGCAATACCACAAGATGGCTGTCATGGCAGGTGTTGCAATACCACAAGATGGCTGCCATGGCAGGTGTCGCAACACCACAAGATGGCTGCCATGGCAGGTGTCACAACACCACAAGATGGCTGCCATGGCAGGTGTCGCAACACCACAAGATGGCTGCCATGGCAGGTGTCACAACACCACAAGATGGCTGCCATGGCAGGTGTCGCAACACCACAACCTCTGTTTTATTTCTTTGGTTGCATTTCATTGTGTTTTGTTAATAAATGCTTTGACACAATTTCCGGCTCACAATTTCCTTCCTCCTCTGCCCTCTGCTCACAAATCCCTCCCTCCTCTCGCTCCTCCCACGCCCATCATTTCTGCCTTCTTCCTCCCCTCCCCTCCACGCCGCACTTGTGGATGCAAAGCTAGAGGGCACGATAAAAGGAAAGGCCATGGTGGTGGTGGTGGTGGATGAGGAAAAAAGGGTCTAGAGTTGAGCAGGGTCTGGCTAGCACACTTGTCAGGTGCCGGTGTGCCCATAGTCACTGCTTTGCCACACCTTGTTCTTACTGACTATATCTCACCCCATATATTTGTGCCATGGACCAATGAGCTAAATTACTTAGAGAGTGCTAATATTTGAGGGGTAGTTGGTTGTCTTGGCTAGAGGCTAGCAGCTTTCACAGTCCTAGCTCAGGAGGTGAGTTGGGTATCTCCCTCAAAATGGTTAAGACTCCTACTTGTCTTTAACAATAGGTGGAGACAGGTTCTGATTATTTTTTTTCCTTTGAGGCAGGAGATGTTTTTTTAAAAAATATCCTGCCTCCAGGGAGTCCTTTTTCTCATTAATCTGCCGGCCAAAGGAACTCTGCATATCTACCATGGAATTGCCAGGTATTGCAGAGGTTAATGTGGATAGTTCAAGGCTGGGTGTACCCTCAGCCCAAGTAGGCTGTTGGTCATATCTGTTGAGACTCACCATCAGGTATACTGGGGTTTTCTCTTAGCGAGTGATTTATTGCATGCTTGTGGAGGTTTGTGGGTCCATTTCAAGAGATCTTCAACACCCAGGACATCTCCCGTGCTATCCCCTGGTAATCTTGCTTTTAAAAAGAAAGATTGGAGATATTGTAATATTGGAAGTTATCTCTGGGATTTCACAGAATCTCCCCAGTGTGAAGTCAGTGTTGTGCTATAATTCCACCACTAGAAGGCGCTGTTTCATTAAAAATAATGCTGAGAAGGGAAATTTTGCATTCAAAATCACATGGTCATGTATAAAGAAGCATGTCGTGACTGCGGAAAGACTGCGGAAGGCGGAAGCCCTGGTAAGGCTGCAAGATTTTTCTTATGTGCAGAGAACCGTCCAAACCCTTGTTTACAGCTGCACATTGCAGAGAAACTCCAAACTGGTGAACAGGTTTTTTTTTTGCCATTACTGATGTTACTGGAACATCCCTGCACCCCCGCACCCCCCTCCACACCCGTTGATGTTCCAATAATCCCTCCCCTGGGGTTCTCTAAAATGCAGTTTGAAAAACACTGACTAATACCAGCCAGGGGTTGAAACCATATGCTTCATGGTATTAAACACAGGAAGCCTTGAGCAAATGGGAGATATCTCCCATTAAAGCTGCAAGAGGAACTGATTATGCCATGAAATTATGACCAAACCACGCAATGATGTTTTAAAACAAAATAAACTCATCAATGATTAATCCCTTAAAGTTGTGCACTTTACAACAGACGTATTAATGGACTGGCTTACAAGTTCACGGCCTGCAAGCCTTTCAGAAAGATTAGGATTTGTATCGTCTGTAAAGCTGCAAGAGCAGGACAGCTCTGAACGGCGTAGGGGTGGTGGGTGATTCCATAACTTCAGAGCTATTGTGCTATAAAGGCCCCTTTCTTTCCTATTGGTGTCCTGCACCTAGCATAGAGGCATGAACCCATTGTGGGGTTCATAAACTGCCGGGGCACTGACCATCAGCATATTGAGGACTGGAAGGAAATTGGCCAAAGGGACACAATCCTCTATCTCCCTAAATCAGCCTTCCTCAACCTGGGGTGCTCCAGAGGTGTTGGACTACAACTCCCAGAATGCTGGCTGGGGCATTCTGGGAGATGCAGTCCAACACATCTGGAGCGCCCCAGGTTGAGGAAGGCTGCCCTAAATCATCACAGAATTCTTCTTCCTCCCCTGTAATACTATCCTTTTCCCATTATATGCTTGATTGACCATTCAGTCATTCCTCAGGTTCCACTCATTTCTACCCTCCCGCTTTCAATCATGTTGGTTTCAAAACCCTGGGCCAGATATTCACACTTTTAATGGAATCACACTTCCCCCTTTCAAGTATTTGTATTGGTGAGGCTTGCAGATCTTTTAACACACAATGCCACGTGCAGCCCGTGAGCCATGTAGTACCATGCTCAAGGCCCACCATCATTTTTGCAATTCCTAGCCCTCCTCCTACTCCTCTTTCTAAAAAATAATCTATCATTCAAAGCCCAAACAGAACGCAGCTTTAAAAATAAAGCACAGATAAAGACATTAAGTATCATTTTAATAAAGCATTTTAACAAGCTTAAGAACGATTCAGTAGCCCTTGTGGAATAGGAGGGAGACAGAAGGCTACGTACAAGTGGGCTGAGAACTCAGTTCAGCTCTGCCCTATTTTATTTTTATTCTTTAAATAATAAATGATGCAGCCATACTGATTAAATAATAATTTAAAAAGCTTCATGGCACTGGGGATGCAAACACTATTTGTTCTCTGAAAAGGCCTTATTAAAACCATAATAGAAAGATCTGTCTGTAAGCAGTCCAGTACTTTGCTCTATAACAACAAGGCTTATCCTCCACATAAAGAATGACTGGGACAGGATCTACACTACAGCTTTAAAACTAGGGCTGTGCACCAGCCCCACAAACCGATTTGGGCTGATCCAACCCTCCCCCGACCTGCTCCGGATCTGGAGCGAGATCCGAAGGGTTGGATCGAGATTCCCCCCCCCATTTTGCCCCCCTTCCCCACTTACTTGCCTCTGCACCAGGCAGAGGCAGGTAAGTGGGGAAGGGGGGACAAAATGGGGGACGATTGAACCCCCCTCCCCCTCCCCTGGCTCCGCTATCCGCCGCCGCATGGGCCACAGCGGCGGGCGCAGAGCCAGGTAAGCCCCCCTCCCCTCCACTTACCTGCATCTGTTGCGGTTCAGTGGCGGCTTCAACTGAGGCCCAGGCCTCAAGATGGAAGCAGGCCATGGCCTGCTTCTGCTTTGAGGCCTGGGCCTCAGTTGAAGCCGCCGCCGGACCGTGACAGAGGCATGTAAGCTCTCCTCCCCCCTGCCCCCTTACCTGGCTCCACCACCATCACTGCACGGGCTGCAGCGGCAGAGCCAGGTAAGCTCCCCACCCCCCCCACTTACCTGCATCCATCGCGGTCTGGGTGGCGGCTTCAACTGAGGCCTCAAGCCGGCCTGCTTCCGCTTTGAGGCCTGGGCCTCAGTTGAAGCTGCCAACGGACCACGACAGAGGCAGGTAACCCCCCCTCCCCTTTACCTGGCTCCACCGCCATCACTGTACAGACTGCAGCAGCGCCGGTGCCACCAAGTAAGCCCTCCTCCCTCCCACTTTCCTGCATTCAGAGCTCCGGATCGAGGCGAAGCGATCCGCTTTGCCTCGATCCGCAGCTCCCCCGACCTGATTCGGATCCGCCCTTAGCAGATACGGATTAGGCCGCTCCGCTCCCAATTTGGGGATCCAAATCAGAGCAGAGCACAGCCCTATTTAAAATGGTTTATAACAATAGTGACAACTGTTGGGGCCCAGGATACACTCCATCTAGAGTTTTTAACCCATTTTCAAAGTGTCATTTCCTGCTTGCCTTGATTTGTAGTTATAGTCCACTGGATTTAACAAATATAATTTTATAGTTGTTTATCACATCTTTCTTGGCTTGAGGATTTGCACCTATAGATTGCATCAGTTGTGAAGCCTCTTCTTGCTCAGTCACTTTCAGAGCTTTCTGGCTCCAGGAAGTCTCTTGTACCCTTCTGTTCCCCTTTATCTTCCTCTACTCACTGAAACCAAGTCCACAATGCCTCCTGTGCCTTTCTACCCAGCATGGTGCTGTCTATGCTTTGCTGAAACTGAGTCTCTAGCTCATCATTCATCTTCTTGCGTTCTTCCACTGTTTGAAAATGGGACATTGATCTGTGTCAGTAATAAGGCAGCCCATCCGTCTCAAGAACATTTGCTTTCTTTCTTCATTATCTAGGTCCGCTGCCTCCCAGCTGCCTGATCCAAGATTGAAGGAGGCCTCTCATTTCATGGCATGGCTGTGCTTGGGCTGGGGCAGAAGTTTATAAAGCTTCTGGTGGGCCACCATACATGTCTGGTGGACTACATTGGGTTTGGTACATTGCACATTGTCCAAGATTGGCACCTGGGGAAGAAGCTTGGGCAGAGTGAACTCTTAGCTGTCTTCTCTTTCTTTCTTTGTCATATATCTATATATCTATATCTATATCTATCTATCTATCTATCTATCTATCTATCTATCTATCTATCTATCTATCTAGGTGTTACATACCTTTCATACCATCTCGTAGGCTTCCTGTTGATACCATGCCAAGGAAGACCTCCAGTTATGATAATAAAGGCAGTTTCACTTTAAGATAAATGGAATCTTAGAGGCTTAGGAGACTGTTATTGGAGGTAGGTTGAACATGAGCTTGAATGGAGATGCATTGTATTGTTAGCGTCGATCAGGATGACGACAGTTCATTCATGCTAGCTGTTAGTAACAGTTCCTGCTGATCTTAATGTATAAGAGAACACAACCCACTTTCCAAATGTCTCCTGTGTGTCTCATCCTACTTACTCTTGCTTCTTCATGTCTCATCTGGTGGATGTCATCTGTTCCAGGCCCATTCCCCCTCCCCCCAAGAAGGGACTCCAGAACCACCCACTTCCGTAATCCTTCAGCTTCCCTCTAAAGCCATCTTTTGAGGATCCCACAGTGCAGTAGGGGGGTCCCCTACTATCAGAAGAAAATGGTGGGTGCAGTTATCCCTTGTCAAAAGTCCCAGTTCATCGAAGGGTGAAGACAGATGGCCATTGACTGCAGGTGTGTGGAGCTCCTACAGCACATAAATAACTAGTGACAGATAGCGGTTAGACTGTTGAACTGGGACTGGGGAGATCCAGGTTCTAGTCCCCACTTGGCCATGAAGTGCACTGGGTGAATTTGGGCCAGTCATTGACTTTCAGCCTAACCTACCTCACAGGGATGTTGAGAAGATAAAATTAAGAGGAGGAGGAGGATCTTGTAAGCCACTTCGAGTTCCGTGCAAGAGGAAAAATGATGGAATATTAATGTAATAATAATAATATTAATCATCATCATCATCATCATCATCATCATCATCATCATCTGGGCTATATAACATTCTGCTTTTCTGGTTCCTTAGGTTTATGAGGGTAAAACACTTGGTGTACACGCTTCCCCAAGATGTCATCAAAGGTCCTTTGAGGCAGAGAATTGGCTTCCTTGCAGAGAGCATTGCTGTGGTAGCTTTCACACTGTAGAATTCCCATTACCATGCGGACGTCTCTGAGATTCTTCCTCTTCCATGTGGTTCTAACAACAGGTAAGGAGGAGCTGGTAGCCCAATGGAGATTTCTTCCATTGGAATAAATGGGGCCAGATCTAAGCTGGTGTTGCATGATTGGTATGTACACAAAGTGGATGATACACTCAGCATTAGAGGTTTGGGAAAAAGTAAGCCCATGTGGTTCTCTCCCCACTCCCTTTTCAAATTCCCTCTTGGAAACAACGTCTGCATCTAAGCGTAACTTATCCTGAACTAAAACAAAGCCTAAATATGAATAACTGCCTCTCCAATTGCTCGAATGTTTGTATTTGTACTTATTACAAATATAGCTGACCCTCTTCCTCCTTGCAAGGCACCCAAGGTGGCTTATATGGTTTTCCTTCTCTCCATTTAATCCCCACAACAACCTTGGCCATAGCTAGACCTAAGGTTTATCCCTGGAACGTCCAGGGGTCAAACCTGTTCATCTAGGTGACACACAGGGGATCCAGTGCTCAGGCAGGGGCGAACCCTGGATGATCCCAGGATAAACCTGAGGTCTAGCTGTGGCCCTTGTGACGTAGGTTGGGCTGAGGGTCAGTGACTGGCCCAAAGTGACTGGACAACCATATTCCTGCATTGAACAGGGGGTTGGACTTGATGAATCTACTATTCTATGATTCTATGAAAGTCACTCAGTGAGCTTCAACATTGACTAGAACCTGGATCTCCAGAGTCCCTGTTCAATACCTTAACTACTAGACTACACTGGCTCGATATCTCTTCATCCACCCTCTTCCCAGACTCTTGTGACATCCCTAATTGTAACCGTCCATTTTCGCATCTATTTTTAACATTGCTTCCACAGGGTTTTTGGGGTTTTTTTGAGCTGGGAAAATCTGGCATTATTTGGGATTGCAAAACAAAGTGCAAGTCCCCACCAGACTTAGGGTTGGGTGAACAAGCAATGTTTGCATTTGCCAAGGTTTTCTGGACATCAACTTGTTCGCTCCTCTTCCTTTACGTTTATGATCTCTGTTTGTTTTGCACAAATGGGAAAACTGCACAAAATGAATGGGAAAAGTGCAAATTGTTGCATATTCCCCCAAAGTGCGCACTTTCCCCCATAGACTACAGTCTGAAAATGCACATTTTTAAAACTGTGCACATTTTCTTTAAAATATACACTTTAAAAATGTATTGAATGCAAACACAGCTTTGAGAATTTGCAAACAGTTTCATAGAACACGTCAGTCTTATGAATTTTCACCTCCTGTCATTCCAAACTGTCACTCTTGGTAAAGTGATGAAGGTGGACACTGAAATGTTTAGCTCTAAGTATATAATTTTTAAATTACTATGTTGTTAGTATAGCTATCTTTCTTATAAGAAAGGGAGTATATTTTAAAATCAAAGAAACCACTGTATTTCTTTAGTTGAGTAATCCTATTTAAGGAAGAAAGTGTTTCTACCTGTAGTTCAAGAAGATTTTAATCCTCTAGTTTCTAGGGGTCAAACAGAATAAGTTCACAACCGCATGATTACAACTGCATATTCCGCTGAAGAAATCAAGTGGTTTGATACAATACAGTACTTGTACAAAAGGATTCTTCCCCCGGACCCTTTTTCTTCCCTCTTCCAGGTACTACTCTGGAGTGTGAATACTGTTCTGCCAATAACGCCACATGCAATGGCGAAATGGACACCTGCTTTTTTGATGAGACTACCTGTGTCATTCAGTTATCTGAAGATACTCGAGGTAGGTGAGAAGGGCCATAGGCCAGATCAGGGTAGTAGATAAGCTAGGGTGTCCCTGTGGAAAGGAGGACCAGGCTCCTGTATCTTTAACGGTTGCAATGAAAAAGGAATTTCAGCGGGTGTCATTTGTATGCTTGAAATTCCTTCTTCACCACAACAATTAAAGCTGCAGGAGCCCTGCCCTCTTGACCAGATACAAAAGAGGGCCTCTACTAATATGAGGGCCATATTGCACAGTGGCTAATTTCTAAAATAATAATAATAATACAATAGAATCTGATTTCTTACAATACACATCCTCCAGCCAAACAGTCTCCAATTTTCGTAAGGAAGATGGACATTTTCAACTCACTGGATTATTATTATTATTATTTATTTATATAGCACCATCATTGTACATGGTGCTGTACAGAGTAAAACAGTAAATAGCAAGACCCTGCCGCATAGGCTTACAATCTAATAAAATCATAGTAAAACAATAAGGAGGGGAAGAGAATGCAAACAGGTACAGGGTAGGGTAAGGAGGCACAGGGTAGGGTAAAACTAACAGTAGAAAGTAACAGTAGAAGTCTGCACAACATCAAGTTTTAAAAGCTTTAGGAAAAAGAAAAGTTTTTAGTTGAGCTTTAAAAGCTGCGGTTGAACTTGTAGTTCTCAAATGTTCTGGAAGAGCGTTCCAGGCGTAAGGGGCAGCAGAAGAGATCAACCTTTCTCTTTACTTCCAAGATGGCAAGTTGGTTCAGAAAGTGGAGAAACACTGTGGGGCTTCTGAAATCTGCCAGACTTCCCCATATCACATGAATATGGGACGTGGAAGATTCTTACGGTCAGCTTTGGCATGCTGTGAAGGGAAAGCCTGCTCAAAAACCTTGCCTCAATGTAAGTGTACATATTTTTTTGGGATGCAGCCCTGCCCCCAGCTCCTTCCCACTTCACTTCCTTTGATTCACCACCTGAAGCTGAGTGTGGCTAGGAACAGGAGACCCCAGAGAGGGGGGCTCCTTAGTGTGCATGGAAGCCTCAAGAAAGTCCCGCAGGTGAGCGGGCAGGTGAGCGGTGTGTGTGTGTGTGTGGGGTGGCTGGGAGGGGAGGGGGGCAGTCCAATGGACAGCCAGTTGGCCTCGTGCTTGGATTTTCCTGAGGAAAAGCTGGGAAAGTGTTTTAGTAGTGCTTCCTTAGCCCACAGAAGACAGAGACCTACTTGCTGTGATTAAAGCTTTATTCAGAATGAGACAGGATCTGCTGAACTTCCTGAGGCTCCTCCCTCATGACCTCTGTACTGGAGTTCAGCTTCCAGTCTCTTTGCAGTCCCCTGTTAGGATGGAACATCCCCAATGTCATATTTGTTGAAAGAATATATTTATGAGGGTGACCATATATAACATAAGGCTAACCTTCCCAAACTAAACATGTATAGCAATTAACTTGAAAGTAGTACTAGTCCTGAATTACTGATAATTGAATTGCCCATTAGTCATTTAATACAAAATCTATGTATTGCTTAGGTGGTTTGACATGGCTGCGGGTACGGGTACTTTTCACAAGATCACTGCGTACAGAAATACCTTGATCATGCAAGTTGTTGCTGTTCTGTGTTGGTGATGCATTTGCAAGTGTCTCTTGGTTTTGTGGTGCAGGGTCAGGAATATGGCATACATTTTCACGAGAGCATGGGATGACAGAATAGACCTATATATCATCATCCACCATATCTGGGGTATCTTTGAGTCCTTGAGGCCTCATTAGACAAATGAACTTGTGATTCCGTCGATATGAGCGTCCATTAACTTCAGTAATATAAGTGCAGGGATTTAATGCAAGTTCCTTTTAATAAAGCAATAAGATGGTCTGTGCAAGTCAAGTTAGTTAAGGAAGTAAAAATGGGAGAGGTGCACAGTGGCTTCAGATTGGTAGCGCTAGGAGATTCCCCCATATGAAACTGCCCTTTCTCTAATTTCCCTATTAAGCCACCAGTAACCTTAAATTATATGTAGTACCTCTTTACCTACATATTTATTAAGAACATAAGTTCCATGCTGGATCAGACCGAGGGTCCATCTAGTCCAGCACTCTGCTGGCCAGGGACCAACAAATCAGGACATGGTGCAACCACACCCTCCCACCCATGTTCCCTTGCAACTGGTGCACACAGGCTTACAGCCTCTGATACTGGAGGTAACACATAATGCTACTAGCTAGGGGTGTGCACGGACCCCCCGCTCCACCCCGTGGGTCGATCCGAAAATTTCTGATCGTCTCGCTCCACTCCGCGCTGCTCCGCGCCGCTCCGCCCATACTCTGCTCCTCTTCGCCGCAGAGCTCCGGCTCCAAATCGGAGCTCCGCAGTGGAGGGGAGTGGTGCCAGGTAAGGCCGGGAGAGGAGGGTGGGGGGGTTTACCGGGCCCTGCCGCCGTCGCCGCCCGTACGGCGATGGCGGCAGAGCCCAGTAAGGGACCAAGGGGGAGGGGGGCCTTACCTGCCTCCATCCACGGTCCGTCGGCGTCTTCAATTGAGCCCGCGGTTCAACCAGGAAGTCTGGGCCAGTGCGGCCCAGACTTCCTGGTTGAACCGCGGGCTCAATTGAAGACGCCGACGGACCGCAGACGGAGGCAGATAAGGGAGAGGGGGGGTTACCGGGCCCTGCCGCTGTCGCCGCATGGGTGACAGCGACAGCGGCAGGGCCCGGTAAACCCCACTTACCTTTCCGGCGGAGCTCCGGATCGAGGCGAAGGATCCGCCTTCATCTCGATCCTCTTCGCCATGCTCCGCCGGCCCCCCAATCCTCTTCGCCTCCGCCTTAAGGGGAGGCGAAGCACCCCGCTCCGCTTCTAATTTGCCGGTCCGATTAGAAGCAGAGCACATCCCTACTACTAGCCATTGGTAACCTTCTCCTCCAGGAATTTAACCAATTTTTAAAGCCATCCAAATTGGTGGCCATCACTCCTTAATATAATAAAATATCTTAGTGGTTTACCTCCTGCTCTAGTTCTTAATGTGCCACCCTCTCTCCTTTGAAGTTATACCAATAGAAATCAAGCCCAATGGAATGCGGTGTGATGCCTGTTACTCTTGGAAAGGAGCATGTGAACCAAAGGCATTAAATTGTAGTGGATGGGAGACGTTCTGCTTTGAAATATTCTCACGAAAATATGATGGTAAGTTTTGTTTTGGAAGCAACGTGGCTTTGAGTTCCCCCCATTTTTAAGTGGATTAATTCAACCTGCGGTGACACCAAACCCACACTTCGCCTGGGGGATGGAACCAATAGGCACTTCCAGTAGGTGGCCAACCAAGAAAGAGATCTTGAGGTTGTGGTGGACAGCTTGATGAAAATGTCAACCCACTGGGCAGCAGCTGTAAAAAGGCAAACTCCATGCTAGAAAAGGAATTGAGAATGAAACAGCCCATATCGTATTTATACAAATCTGTGGTGTAACCACACTTGGAATACTGTGTACAGGGGGGCTTCCACACACAGTCTTCGGGGCGCCCGGAAAGCGCTTCAGGGAGCCCTGAAACTCCTAGTGTAGCTACCTGGTCAGAAGAGATGGAGGAAGAGGCGGCGGCGGCGGCGAAAAGTTCCCAGGGCTCGGCGACTTCCTTGCCGCCGAGCCCAACTCCCCGCCGGCCTCCTGCTGCTGCCGGCAAAAGAGCCACCCGGGTTGGAGAGCTCTTCCTGTGTGTGGAAGCCCCCCAGTTCTGGTCATCACACCTAAAAAAGATATTATAGAGCTGGGAAAAGTGCAGCAAAGGGCAACTAAAATGATAAATGGACAGGAGCATCTCCCTTATGAGGGAAGGTTACAACAGTTGGAATTGTTTAGCTTGGAAAATGTATTTATTTATTTATTTATTTATTTATTTATTTATTTATTTCATTTTTATACTGCCCAATAGCTGAAGCTCTCTGGGTGGTTCACAAAAAAGGAGACTAAGGGGAGACATGACAGATGTACAAAATAATGCATGGTGTGGAGAATATGGATAGTGAGACATTTTCCTCCCTTTCTCACAACACTAGAACCTGGGGTCGTCCTACGAAGCTGATTGATGGGAGTTTCAGGACAGATAAAGGAAGTACTTCACATAGTTCATAAGATGGCTTTAAAGTGGGGGGTTAGACAAATTCCTGCAGGAGAAGGCTATCAATGGCTACTAGTCCTGATGGCTATGTGATACCTCTAGTATCGGAGGCAGTAAGCCTATATACACCATTTTTGGGGGAACATAGGCGGGAGGGTGCTGTTGCACCGTGTCCTGCTTTGTTGATCCCTGGTTGACGGCTGGTTGGCCACTGTGTGAAGAGATTGCTGGATTAGATGGACCTTTGCTATGATCCAGCATGGCTCTTCTTATTTTCCTATATATTGCTGACTTTCCTAAAAGTTGAGGGAGCCCTTCCATGAGACTCAGTGAGATGACTACCCCACTGGCAGGTTTTGGTTATTCTTTGGAACAGTGGAGTGAGAGGCAGATCAAACCCAACAGACACAATTTATTGGGATGTTCTCTTGCAGGAGCCCCATTTAATGAATGGTGCCAATGTTGGGCTGAGCCAAAATCCTGGCCACCCCACCCCAACCCCCCAGTGTACGTGTGTATTTGTGAGGGTATTTGGTGATTTTGGGTGATGGTGGTGAATTTCTAAACAAAAAGCTTTGCCACGTCTCCAAAGTAGGTGGTATTTCTGATCGAAATGTCCCATGGAAATGATGCTACATCATTCCCATAGGGCATTCTGGTCCAGTTCAGGAATGCTGCCAGGCTTCTACAGGCAGCAGAGACGCTGTTCAAGGTCATGCTCAAAGGCTTTTGAATAGAAAAGAAAGTAAAGTAAAACAGACAGACAGGCCTTGGCCATCTTGAATTGAGAGGTAAGACGTTGAAAAGGCTTAGAATTCCCTCCCAAACTGATTCAATCTTCAGAGGGTGTCTTCAATGCCCCCCCAACACATCAGAAAAAACTCCCTGACTGTTAGAGCAGTACGACAATGGAACCAGTTACCTAGGGAGGTCGTGGGCTCTCCCACACTAGAGGCATTCAAGAGGAAGCTAGACAACCATCTGTCAGGGATGCTTTAGCATGGATTCCTGAGGCCCCTTCCAATTCTACTATTCTATGATTCTATAATATTCCTCCAAAAATTGAGCTGAATACTTTGCCCCTCCCCGCAAATAGCATAAGGGTGCAAGCAGTTAAATCCAACAAGCCTGCATTGGTCTGGATAGAAGGTCCTTTCAGAGCTCTGTTCTTTAGCAGAAGACCTGACTTTGCAGCACGGGTGAAGTTAATCTCAACCAGAAGAGGTGGACCCATCTGGGAAGCAATGGTTGGCAATGATGATTGCATTAATCGCCCGTCCTTTCTTCCTTATCCAGCTGACGGAATCAAGAACTTGATTATGATGGGCTGCACTACCAAGGCTACTTGTCGCATGATCAACTATGGCAAAAAGCTCGAGTTGGAAGGTTTAGATATAGATACGGTTGTGATAAAGGCCCGATGTAACCGAGACTATTCGAAGGGCACTCGACCCGCTGGGCTCATCCTGCCGACCTTCACTGGGCTGTTGCTGCTAAGGAGCATCTGGTAAAAGGCACCTACGTGGGACTGCATCAACTCTGCGTTCACTACATCCATTTTTCCGAATGAACTTTAGCT
Source organism: Elgaria multicarinata webbii (assembly GCF_023053635.1). Lineage (NCBI taxonomy): Eukaryota > Metazoa > Chordata > Lepidosauria > Squamata > Anguidae > Elgaria > Elgaria multicarinata. The sequence goes on from NC_086183.1 coordinate 26,077,607, forward strand.
ATCTAAATAGATTTTCTCTGTTTTCCTCAGTGAAAATAAACACCAGGTTTAAAAGCAATGATATTTGAATGTATGGTGGTAATGTTTTCATAGACCCTTGTGTCAGGAACACATTTCCCTATCTATGGGCCTGCTTAGATGACACTTCAGGCTCTGTGGTTAGCGAAACTGTGGTTCTCTGGAGTTAGCCCTAACCACAAACCATGCTGTTGCACACAACACTTTAAGCTATGCGTAGAGCCTCTGCAGACAGGCTGACTGGGGTTAGAAAGTGACCAGGGTTTAGCAAAACGCATTGCACACAACACTTTAAACCCTGCTGCTTAACCAAAAGCCTTAACTAGCAGGGTTTAAGTTGTCTTCTGAACAGGCCCTATAAATCCTGGCCACAACCCTCGCAACTAACTGCAGGCAAAATAGTTTGTCCCCGTTCCTTTTTGCACATCCCCTCTTCTGGCCTTTTCTTGCTGCCCTGTTTGGAAATCTCCCTGCCTACATCTGGTTGCCTTTACCAAACCAGCCTTAAATCTCTGAGCTCATCACCACTTGTGTGGACAGAACTCCATAAGCCAGTTGAGCAAGCACCTCCATGTGTGATCTGAGTGGCAGGGCAGTAGCCACAGACATTTGCAAAGAATGAAAAGGAGGACCGGGCTCCTGTATCTTTAACAGTTGCATAGAAAAGGGAATTTCAGCAAATATCATTTGTATATATGGAGAACCTGGTGAAATTCCCTCTTCATCACAACAGTTAAAGCTGCAGGAGCTATACTAGAGTGACCATTTTAAAAGAGGGCAGGGCACCTGCAGCTTTAACTGTTGTAATGAAGAGGAAATTTCACCAGGTGCTGCATGCACACAAATGACACCTGCTGAAATTCCTTTTTCCATACAACTGTAAAAGATACAGGAGCCCTGTCCTCCTTTTCATATGGTCACCCTAGCAAAGATGGCTGCCATCTTTCGTTGAAACCCTAATTCAGGCTTGGGAAACCTCAAGCCTAGAGGCCAAATCTAACCCTCCTGGGGGTCACAATCTGACCCTCTAGGGTTGCCCAAAGGGCCATGTCACTTTCCCTATGTCCCAAACCCTTTCTTTCTACCATCCATCAATTGGTGGTTTTCTGGCTTTTGTGCCGTTTCTTCCCATTTCAAAACATCAAGATGCCTCTCCCAAGGCTTAGTTACTGGCAGTACAACCTTTAAGCTGCAATATTCCGATTTTTTAAAATTATTTTTTTTTAAAGAAAGAGGGACTCTTATCTGTTTTGCTAACGTTGTGCTGTCACTTTAAGGGAAATAGAATATTCAAGGCTTAAGTGGCAGTTACTGGAGGAAGTAATATGAGTGGAATCCATGCAGGTATTCTGAGTTGAGCTAGCTTCCATCAAGATGAAGGCCTTTCCAAAGTAGCACACTGGAGTCGGTTAGTTCGTCCTTCTGATGACATATATACCTGAGCATGATCCACTACCCAAAATCTCTCTGACCCTCCAGTATCGAGAGCCATGACACTACCTTCCCCTGTCCCACTCCTTTAGCTATCGACTGGTGTGTATGTGTGGGATGGAAGGGTTTTGGGGAGCTTGAAGTACACCCCCTCTAATATCACAATGGTATTGTGGCAACAGTTATTTCCTAATCCAGTTTATATAGGATGAATAATACAGATCTCCATTGACCAAGAGGGAGGAGAGTCTTCTCAGCATGTAATTGACCATGTGGAAAACTGGTGTGGATCCTCTTCTGCCAAGAGGAAAGTAGAATCCGGTCTCTCCTTCCATGGGTTTCTGATGGCAAATACTCTTTGCACGTGCCAAGGATGTCATCAGTGTATATGGGAAGTTCGGATTTTTTTTTTTTTTATTTGTTTGCCACAGTGACCTTGTTCAGACAACCCGCTAAGCCACATTGGTTAAGCATTTTGAGCCAAACATGATGGCTTAGCACGCTGTGTGAACCATTCCTAACCGCCGTGGCTAAATAACCATGGTTTAAACACACCCACTAACCATCTGCTGCAAAAGCGTTAACGGCCTAACCATGGCTTAGGCAGCCTTCCTCAACCTGGGGCGCTCCAGATGTGTTGGACTGCATCTCCCAGAATGCCCCAGCCAGCTGGCTGGGGCATTCTGGGAGTTGTAGTCCAACACATCTGGAGCGCCCCAGGTTGAGGCAGGCTGGCTTAGAGTGTTGTCTGAACAGGCCCACAGTGTGTAATTTTATTCTCACTCACATTGAACTCACCCTTGCCATTTAGTTCGACCTTTTGGGGGCTCTTTGCAATCCACATGGATTGTTTTGTTTTCACCACCTAAATAATTTGACTTACCCTATTTCTTCGATTCTAAGACGCACTTCCCCCCCATATAAACATCTCTAAAAATGGGGTGTGTCTTAGAATCGCAGGTGTGTTCTTAGGGTGTGTTTTCTTCTGTTGGTGGTACTGGAATTAGTGTGCGTCTGACAATCGATGGCGTCTTACAATCGAAGAAATACGGTAGTAAGTGTTTCCAGGCACATGGTGGGAAGTTACCGTTTGGCCAATCTGCTTGTCCTGGATGTCATTACAGGCCATTCGGGCCCAGACAGTTGTGTTCATCACACAGAGAGAGTTTTGTGGATTTCCCACTCTTATCACCACCATCATGCGGACTCTCCTGGGACACTTCCTCACCTTTGTGCTCCTAACAACAGGTAAGGAGGGGCTGGTAGCCTATCGGAGATTTGTTATTCTGGGATCAGACCCAAGCTGGTGTCGCACGATTGCTATGGCTCTACGAAGACAGATGTGCTCAAGGTCTTTTCAGAGTTGGGAGGAAATACATCTCCCAAGTTGTCTTTCTGCCTTCATTCAGATTGCCCCACAAAAACCAGCGGTCCCACAACGTTTTCAACTTAGCCATGTGCTGCTTGCAGTATCCTCAACTGAACCAAAGGTCATATAGGCATAACTGCATTTGTCCATATTTATCCGTTTGTTACCAGTGTGCCTCTGCTTTCTCATTCCACTTCCTTTAGTCTCATTCTCACCAAAATACAATTTGTAAGCTCCTTGGACAGGGATCCATCTTTAACAACAACAGAGAAAAGCAGAAAGAAGCTGCCAACATTCCATGCAGGCACCTAGAAATACAGCCATAGCTTTCAGAGCTAGGATCTGAAGCATGGGTGGGCAGAAAGTAGGGCCATGGCTAGACCAGGCCTATATCCCGGGATCATCCCTGTGCGTCCACATGATGCACAGGGGATCCTGGGATCAGAGAGGGATGATCCCTCCCTTGGCACAGGTTATCGCCCTACACTTTAATCCCACTTTTTCTGCAGTCTCGGGATGAACCTTAGGGGAGCTGCTTTTTTTTTAAAAAAAAAACCTTACGAGTGCTGTTTGAGCGCCCGTGCACTCCTTTCCCTTTAAGAAAAATGAATTCAAAATTGTGGCCGCGATGTCGCGTGCCGCGTGTAGACCAGGGTGACGATCTTGCGAACATAAAATCATGAGATCATCGCTCTACTACCACCTCGTCTAGCCATGGCCTAGATCTCTGGACATTCCTGACTATTGGTGGTGCTGCCAGGGGCTTCTGGGAGTTGAAGTCCAAAATATCTGCCCATCCCTGATCTGAAGGAACATTATACTGTCTTGCTGAAGTCAAAGATCTCACCAATTTCTGGATGTGAGACAGACACTCATTATATACTATCCTGCCTACTCGAAGATAGGGTGGGGCTCACATGCCATATCCGGGTCCACTAGGGACGGATTAGGATTTTGTTTGGGTTCATTTTTACTTTGAATTTGGCCTGTTCACAGGTGTTGGTGCAGGCTGGAATAAAGGAGGGATAATATGGAATTCTTAAAGTTTCTTAGGTTAGGATTTTTTTGTTTGCAAACCTCTCCTCCGTGGAGTTGGCCTGTTCTCTTTGAAAGCCCATCTAGGCCACATCTTGTGGCAAGGAATTCCAGGAGTGAATTCTGAGGGAACACGAGATGAAGTCAAATCTGGCATCATGGTGGTGGGGGAGTGTCACATGGTCATTGACTCTAAGCAATAAAACAAGAAAGTTCAGGAGAGCTGTTAAAGTAAGGTTCCCCACTTAATTAATTAATTAATTTATTACATTTTTATACCGCCCAATAGCCAAAGCTCTCTGGGTGGTTCACTTGCATTTTATGTGTAAACAGAGCATACAGGGGAGGCAAACATATATCTGCCCCCCTTCACTTTTAATTTCACCTTTACAATTCCATTACTACTGCTGAGCATCATCTATCTATCTATCTATCTATCTCTCTCTCTCTCTCTCTCTCTCTCTCTCTCTCTCTCTCTCTCTCTCTCTCTCTCTCTCTCTCTATCTCTATCTATCTATCTATCTATCTATCTATCTATCTCTATCTATCTATCTATCTATCTCTATCTATCTATCTATCTATCTATCTCTATCTATCTATCTATCTATCTATCTATCTATCTATCTATCTCTATCTATCTATCTATCTATCTATCTATCTATATCTATCTATCTATCTATCTATCTATCTATCTATCTATCTACTGAATGTCCCTATTTTGTTCCTGTATAAGTATTATAAGATTCCCCCCCTCCTTTCTTCTTTGCTCTAGGTGCTTCTCTAAGATGTGAAGTTTGTTATGAAATTGGCCACCACTGCACCAGCCCTCTGCAGACCTGTCCTCCTAACAAAGACACCTGTGTTGTTGCATACACTGAAAGTACTCTAGGTGAGTGGGAGGATTCTCTAAGCCAGATTAGGACAGTGGAGATGCCAAAAGATCATTTACTGGAGTGGAATGTTGCGTGAGTCCTCCATTTGTGCTATCTTCAGCAATACTCCAAAGGAACAAGCTAGGTGAATAATGTAGGGTGACCATATGAAAAGGGGGCAGGGGGTCTTGTAGCTTTAACAGTTGCATAGAAAAGGGAATTTCAGCAGGAATAATAATAATAATAATAATAATAATAATAATAATAATAATAATTTGATACCCGCTTCTCCCTCTGGATCGAGGCAGGGTACAACACAAATGCAGACACCATAAACTATATATAATTGATTAAAACTTTTTTAACAAATACATTATTAAAAGCAGCACATTATTAAAAGGCATCTTAAAATTCAACTGGGAAGGCCTGCTGGAAGAGATCAGTCTCCCAGCAAGCCATTCCACAAACTGGGAGCGGCAGAAGAAAAGATCCTCTGGGTAATAGTTGTCAGCCTTGTTTTTGTTGACTGGAGTAAATTCTTCCCAGAGGACCTGAGTGTGTAGGACAGATTTTATGGGAGAAGGCGATTCTGCAGGTAGCCTGGACCCAAACCATATAGGACTTTAAAGGTGATAACCAACACTTTATACTTCGCCCAGAAACTAATTGGCAGCCAGTGAAGAGTTTTTAAGACTGGTGTAATATGGTCATCCCTAGGTGTACCAGTGACCAGCCTGGTTGCTGTATTTTGAACTAGTTGAAGTTTCCAGACTAGGCACAAAGGTAGCCCTGTGTAGAGCACATTGCAGAAGTCAAGCCTCAAAGTCACCAGCGCATGCACTACCGTCTTTAGGTCTTCTGACTCATTTGTATCATGCAGCACCTGATGAAATTCCCTCTTCATCACAACAGTTAAAGCGGCAGGTGCTATACTAAAGTGACCAGATACAAAAGAGGGCAGGGCTCCCAGAGCTTTCACTGTTGTGTTGAAGGGGGAATTTCATCAGGTGCTGCATGCATACAAACAACACCTGCTGAAACTTGATTTTGTTCTGACTTTATATACTGTTAGTTTTACCCTACCCAGTGCCTGTTTACCCTACCCTGTGCCTGTTTGCTTTCTCTTCCCCTCCTTATTGTTTTATTATGGTTTTATTAGAATGTAAGCCTATGCGGCAGGGTCTCGCTATTTACTGTTTTACTCTGTACAGCACCATGTACATTAATGGTGCTATATAAATAAATAAATAAATAAATAAATAATAATAATAATAATAATAAATTCCCTTTTCTACCTGCTGAAATTCCCTTTAAAGATAGAAGAGCCCCGTCCTCCTTTTCATATGGTTACCCTAAATAACGCCTTCATTCGGTTCTGAAATAAAATGCCTGAATGTCAAATGAGCTAAATTCCGTTGCTTTCATTTGGGGTTTTGCTGCTCATCGCTGACTTTGAGGCTGCTCCGCAGTGTACCATAAAGATCCATCACTACAAATTCGTTTGGAATTAGTTGGGGTCGATGAACTCTTGGAAAACAACTTTCTTCTACACAGTGGCACTGCTGCGGACCGGCCATGGGCGCAGGGCCAACTGATACCCAGCCCTGCATTTGGAGACAGGTCCTCCTCCTCTTCCCACTAATCCACTGCCACGGCAGCGGCAACCATGAGGTTGAAACTGCAGCCCCACAACGTGACATTTTAAAGTATTCCCCCCTCCCTTTTGGTAATGGTAATTGTGACAACACCGACCATATACAGAAGGCCTTGCCAAGCACACCCTTCTCAAGCCAAGCACTACCTCTCAGAAAGCCCGAGGAAAGGGTAAAAACAACACAACCTCTCCCCTATATGTGAGGGAACAAGGTAAAGGGTTTTGGCAAATAGGTTCTATTACTGAGGTACAGAACAGCAGGTGTATTTTTAGATGTTTTTACACTGTGTACTATAGCAGGTAATCACTCCGAGCTGATGTGTGGTTTGTGGTAACAGAACACAAAGTAAAGTTTATTGAAATTTAACAAATCTTTAGTATTTCAATTTAAATCAAACCTGCATATTTTTATATTCAAAATAACAATCTCAAGTCCCTTAAAATTCTCACTCCTCACACCAAACACTCTCACGAAGCACAAGCTAGACTAAAACTCCCAGACTAAAATCAAACCTCCCACCAAACAAACAAAACTAAACACAATCTCCTCATCCAACCTATTTATACTCCTCCTCCCTCCTCCTCTCTCACCACCACATCACCAGCCAGACCCACTTGTTAGATAAATGTTCTTCGCCCTCGGGACGAGATCCAATCAGTCCCTAAGCATGACTCCACACTTCAGCCACAGAGGGTTCAAAAGCGCTTTATTGATTATAATCAAGATCTGAGTCGCTTCAAAGCGAGCAGTCAGACGAAGAAACATAGAATTCAGTGCAGCGTTTGAAGCCTGCAAAGGGCAATGCCCAGTAGCAGCATGAACCAATCAGAACGTAACACTGGAGCATAGCTAATCTTTGTTCATTTATTTATTTATTTATTTATTTATTTATTTATTTAGAATATTTATATACCGCTCCCCATTGAAAAATTTTGGAGCGGTGTACAAGGTAAAATGAAAATAAAAACAGAATAAAACAGTTAAAACAAAATTTAAAAGAAGCAAAAACAGAAATCCAAGGCTGCATGTTAAAGAAAGGCTTCTTGGAATAAAGATGTTTTCAGGAGGCGCCGAAAGGAGTACAAGGTTGGCACCTGCCTGACCTCCAGAGGCAGGGAGTTCCACAGGAGGGGGGCCACCACGCTGAAGGCTCTTCCCCTGGTGGATTCCAATCGGAGGATGGATCTAGGTGGAACCACCAGGAGCAGGCCCTCGGATGACCTCTGTGACCGGGCAGGTTGGTAAGGCAGAAGGCGCTCTCTCAGGTATCCTGGTCCCAAGTTGTTTAGGGCTTTGTACACAAGTACAAGAACCTTCAACCTGGCCCGGTAGCAAATAGGCAGCCAGTGCAGTTCCCTCAGCAGAGGAGTTACATGCTGGAAAGGGGCAGCTCCAGACAACAGCCGAGCTGCAGCGTTCTGCACTAGCTCCAGCTTCCGGAGCAGCTTCAAGGGCAGCCCCACATAGAGCGCATTGCAGTAATCCAATCTTGAGGTTACCAATGCCTGTACCACCGTGGTCAAGCTATCCCTGTCCAGGAGAGGCCGTAGTTGGTGAACCAACCGAAGATGGTAAAAGGCACTCCGAGCCGTGGCGGCTACTTGAGCCTCCAACGACAGAAATGGGTCTAAGAGTACCCCCAAACTATGAACCTGTTCTTTCAGAGGCAGAGCAACTCCATCCAGAACAGGCAATGAGCCTGTCTCCCGGACTCGGGAACCACTCACCCACAGGGCTTCCATCTTGCCAGGATTCAGTCTCAGTTTATTGGCCCTCATCCAGCCCATTACTGAGTCTAGGCATTGGTCCAGGACCTGCACAGCCTCACCTGATTCAGTTGTCACAGGGGGATAGAGCTGCGTGTCATCAGCGTATTGATGGCATTTAGCTCCAAATCCCCTAATGACCGTTCCCAACGATTGTTAAATTGTTAAACAATCCCTTTGCTCTACTGTGAGCTAACTTGCACTGGAGCCTAGGCTCTTGTTTTTGTTAGATAAGACAGACACAAGGAGACACCCAAGGAGACACTCTCGTGTACGTGATACCTCGTTTGCTGCTTAACAGCTACTTCATAGTTTCCTTTTGAAAATGGAGTCACCTATGCTAACACACTCAGTCAAACATTCCCCACTCACTAGACATACAAACCGCAGACATACCTAAGGGACAGAAAGGTGGGTATCGCCACAGAAATCTTGAGGAGCGACAAGTTGAAGCTGCACTGGGGGGAGGGGGCATACTTCCTCCCCCTCCTCCCGACATGACGTGTCCCAGTGATATTTCATCAGTGATAGAAATCCTGTGTACAAAATGTTGGTTTTTTACAACGTTCGTCCTCCAACTAAGCATGCGCCAGTTGTCGTAATGATGGTGCTTTGCATGAATAGCGTGTGGTAGAGGGAAAAAGCACCACTAGACAGGTGATAGACGAGAGACAGGCTCTGGTGCTATTGAAAAGTATAAAACCTTTAATAGTTCTTTTTGTATCAAAGCCTTTTCAATCGCACCCGAGCCTGTCTCTCGTCTATCACCTGCTTTGCATGAATAACCCTGTGGTTCTCCCGCTGCACTTGTCCTGTAGATGGGAAGATGATACAAACCGTAGAGAAAGGCTGCGAATCCTCCGACATCTGTTCTAGTGTCACAATTGAGTTGTATTTGGGACACAGCAAATTCTATCGGGCATTTTTAGCCTGTTGCAACGAGGAAACCTGTGGAAACGTCTCGCCTAAATGTAGGTATATTGTTTTTTGGTGTCCTTCTCTCTGTGCTCCTTCCCTCGCCATTTCCTTTCTTTAATCCCCTGTCCCTTTCTTTAATTAATACCCCCCCCCACTTTTGTCTTCTCTGGACTTCCTCTAACATTGATTACAGCTTGCACCACAGACTGAAAGCTGTAATTGCCTAATCAATGCAATTCATTATATAATAATAAAACTTAGCATTTATGCAGTGTGTGTGTGTGTATAAAACTGATTAAAGGATTTCACTGTCAGACCTTGCTCCTTGGGAAGTTAACATAGGGTGAAGTGAGCTCTAGTTTACTTGTAGTCATGGGTAAAACTTCAATTGACTCTATTACCTTGAATTCCCAAATCTCCACTGTTTGGTTTCTTGCTGATTAGCTCTGAGCTAGTTCAGCACTCTGGAAGCTTCATCCCACGTACCTGTTTCCCTGGAATGATCCCCTACAGGGTAAACATAAGAAGAGCTTTGCTGGATCAGAACAAAGGTTCACCTAGCCTCTGGCATCCCCATGGTGGGCAACCAGAGATTTCTGAGAAGCCCACAAACAGGGACTCTTCCGCCGAGCTCTCCGACCCAGGTGGGTCCGGGTGGCTCTTTCGTCAGCAACAGGAGGCCGGCGGGCAGGTGGGCAGCGCCAAGGACGCAGCTGATTCCCTGGCGAAGCTGCCGGGCCCCGCAACTCTTCACCCCGTCCCCGCAAGGGGCGATGCGGGGCCTCCTCCTCCTCCGCCTCTTCTTGGAACGGTTAAGTTACTGTCTACAGCATCGATTTCGGGGCGCACTGCAGCCGCACTCCAGGCGCCCCGAAGACGGTGTGTGGATTCCCCCTTGGTCTTGATGGCGACGGTTTGTTGTCAGTCAAACAACAAGGATATACATCAGTGAGCGCTGTCCAAATATACTTAATACCATTTTAAAGACTTATCTAAATTAAGGCTGCAATCCTATACTCACTCACCTGGGAGTAAGCCCCATTGAACTCTATGGGACCTATTTCTGAGTAGACATGTATAGGATTGTATTGTAAATAAGTTTAGCAATGGGTGCAGAATCTCTTTCAGCCCGACAGATGAATTCCAATGGTGGGTGCTGCTGGGCTAGGGTGACCATATTTGGGAAACCAAAAAAGAGGACACCTAGTGTGTGTGTGGGGAAGCAGCTTTCTGAGTCCCGCAGAAAGTACGTTATTCCCCCGCCACCTTAAAGAACCCGATTGGAGTGGAGGAGGGGAAAGGATTTCATTCTGCACCACCACCATCCACTCCTTTTCTATAATGTCCACGAATGACCCACTTTCCCCTTTAAGACTTCAATTGGAGCTCGGGGTGGGGGAATGATGTGCCTCAAGAAAGCATGTCATTCCCTCCTGCCTTGCTAATGGCAGCCTTAAAGGGGAAGGTGTGTCATTCCAGAACATTATTGAAAATTATAGAAAATCCCCCCTGACACCATGGAAAGAACAAAAACCAGGACAAATCCAGGGAAATCCTGACAGTTGGTCACCCTATGCTGGGCCAAAGGCACACAGGGTAGGGCAAAAATACCAAAAATGTCAGTATACTTTGGCTTAAAGCTCTTACAGCCAGCAAGTAAGCTTTAGGAGAGCCATTTCAACATTTTAGAATGGGGAAAAAGCAACCAGTGTTTGGGGGGAAAGGGTGTGGCCATCTGGAGAACCCCAGAGGGCCAGCTGTGACACCTACACCCATGATTCAACAACCTCGCTTTAACCTCTGTCTTGTCCCCATCCTCACCCTGACTGAGAATCCTCGATTTTGTTTTTAGTACCAACGATACAGAAAGAAAGCAATGGAAAGCAATGTCCCGCATGCTTTTCTTGGGCAGACGGGTGTACAGACGAGCTGGTGAATTGTACCGGGACGGAAACACACTGCTTTGAAGTGGCATCACGTACATATTTCAGTAAGTCTCACCTCAGACGCAATGTGCCTTTGAGTTCTCCTTCATTTTATAGCTGGATTTGTTTTAATTGCAATGTTTGTTTGACCCATGCCTGGCTGGCGAGTCAGAGCAAATGACCTCTGTTTCTTTTTGTAAGATATGATGGAGAAGGGGTGTCTTCTTTGATGGAAAGTGAGGTGGCCACCCCAGGTGTTGGATTCTGGGATGTAGGTGATGGAGAGAGAGAGAGAGAGAGAGAGAGAGAGAGAGAGAGAGAGAGAGAGAGAGAGAGTTCTGGTGCATAATCCACAAAAAGGCCTCTGGCAAAAGCCCCATTGAGGTAAATGAACACAAAGTGATATTGTGGTTCATTTCCATGAGACTGCATGGCTCTAAATCCAGAATGCAGAACCTATTTCAGCCCAAAGGCTGAATTCCATTTCAGCAAAGCTCCTGGAGGCCATATTCCAGAAGCGGGTGGGGTTGAAGGTAAAAGGGACAAGGCAAAAGGTGTGGAGACAAAAATTAGGGGTGTGCATGGACCCCCCGCTCCGCTTCACTTCCAGATCCACGATTTTCAGATCGGGCCGCTTCGCCCCGCCCCCACTCCGCCCATTTCCGCTCCGCTCCGCTCGGAGCTCCGGATCCGAATCGGAGCTCCGTTTTTTCCCCCATAGGGTTGCATTGAAAGCTAAAAAAGTAAACAACTTTTTTTCTGTTCAAGTTAGAAACTTCATGTTTGGCACCATGACACCTCATGGACGTATACACACGGACGCCAAGTTTCAAGGCAATCCCATCATCCCCTGATTTTTGGGGAATTTTTGAAAATCGGGCACCCCATTCACACCCCTTTCGATAGCTCCGTCAATTTGCACGTTAGAAACCTCAAACTCGCCACCATGACAGCTTATCCATGTGTCCACATGGACGCCCAGACTCAAGGCAGTCCCATCATCCCCTGATTTTTGGCGGGGCTCTAACCTCTTTTGGGGAATTTATGAAAATCCAACACCCATTCACACCCCTTTCCAATAGCTCCGTCAATTTGCACGTTAAAAAAAACCCTCAAACTCACCACCATGAAAGCTTATCCAGGGATACATATGCCGCACGCCGAGACTCAAGGCAGTCCCATCATCCCCTGTTTTTTGGCGGGGCTTAAACCTGCAGACATCTCAATGGGGCCATTTCAAAGGAAATCCCAACATGCCATGAATTGGGGAGTATGAATCTTCTTCCACACTTGAAAAATGGATTTGGAACTTCCAAACCTCCAAGTGAGCGCAGGAAGGACTTCTCCCCTGAGTCAAAGCCAGACACACACAACATCCCTGCAAGGCGGGCAGGGGAGGAGAGAGGGAAGGCAGCAGACATTTCTGGGGGCATAAGGAAGTGAGCCAAGGATAAGCCAGTAATGCATATGAAATGGAATAAATAAATAAATAAATAAATAAACGAAGGAGGGGTGGAATTAAAAGCAGCAGTGTTGCTGAATAAACAACAAGAAGAACTTTAAAAAAAAGGCTATATCTGTCTTTTACCAGCAATAGGGGGACGTGCCCAGGGGAGGGGGAAGCAGCAGCTGCCAATTTGACTGGTGGTCAACCAGTCTTTTAAGAAGCAAGGCTGTCAGTTCAACTCATGAAAGACATTGCTCCACCGGCTTACTCTCTTTGGAAGGCTCTGATGGCCTTCCAAGTACAGGAGAGAGTGGGGGCACGTCCAGATGGGATGCCCTAGGGGAGCTCATCCCCTTGCACCACATCTTTTCAGTTGTTCCCCAAAGTTAGGGTGGGTAGCAGTGCTGTGTTTCTATCTCTTATTATTGGCTTAGTATATGATTTCACAGGTTGTGTTTGTGCATTTGGTGGGGCTACTGTTTTAAAAAACACTGGGAAAAGTCCGTTCAGATTAAGAAAGAGAAGTTTCCCAGAATCCCAAGTTACCCGTTTTGCCTATCCCCTCCTCCAACTTTGGGATCATGTGATCATGACCGGGAATTGACTCTGCCCCTCAGCAATCGAAAAGGTAATCTTTTCCCCGCCTTTACCCTACCTTTTAAAAAATTCTAGCGCGCGACGCACACCACACAGAGAGGTGAGAGTAGTCTCAAAATGACCCCCATCCACGACTCTCTGAGCACAAGAATTTTCAGAACGATAGCTTAAAAAACAACCCAGTTATCCCCGATTCTTTTCTGCAATGCAATCCTATGGGCGAAAACCGCCGTTTGACCCGCGCTGTCCCTGTTTGTAATGTTCGTTTACCCGATTTTTTAAAAAATATAGCACGCGACCCGCACGATGCAGAGAGGTGAGAGTAGTCTCAAAATGACCCCCATCCACGACTGTCTAAGCACAAGAATTTTCAGAACGATAGCTTCAAAAACAACCCAGTTATCTATGGGCGAAATGTTTCAAGATGGCGATCGGAGCGGTCCGCCTGAAAGAGGAGCTCCGAAAAATGGGCGCTTCTCTTCGCCTTGCTTCTAGGGGTCTGCGGTCCGCTTCTACTCCGCCTCTGGGCAAGGCGGAGCAGGCCAATTCGCTCCTACTTCTGCGCTTCTAATTGGAGTGGAGCACATGCCTAACAAAAATGCCTCCATATTTTAGCTTAAATCCTTTACTATCAGTAACTAAGCCCTAGGAAAGGCATTTCAACTTCTCAGAATGGAAAAAAAATCTGTACCAAAGATGGGAAATCACCAAACAATTGCTGGTTGGGTGTGGGACCACGGAAAGGAGGTAGTGGACATCTGAGTAACCCAAGAGGGCTGGATTTGACCTGACGTTCTACAGCATTTCTCTAATTACATGTGCTACATTTCTCGACAGTGGGCCTGTGTGAAGAAACTGAGGTAAAACTGGGTCAAAAGTTTAACTGGTATATTTTGTTTCAATAACTGAAGGACAAAATGGTTTTAACAATAGAAGAAACATGTATGCCTTTTATTTGAGGCTTTTGCCTGAGGAGAATTACATTGTCAATATGGTGTATAAGCTGGTAAAATGGCTTATTGTTAACACTGAGAGGAAAATGAAGGCAGGTTTCCCTCATTATATATGGGAAGGCAAGATCAAAATTAGTAGCATCTGATTGGAGGATAAGTGAAGGTTCTAAAGATGTCCATTGGTCCCTTGTTTAAATGGAGGTGGTGTGATCGAACGTTGGCCACACCAAAGCTGATTGGCTGGAGGGTTCTGACTGGAGCGAATATAAGAAGATGTTGAGAGGCCTTTAGGGGAGTCTGTCTGGAGTTTTGCCTGGGGAGTTTTTCCTGAGGAAGGGTCATCAGGAGGTTTCTTCCTCAGGCTCCCCAACCTCTCATGAAGACATCAGCCAGGTAGAAGAGCAGCCACAAGACCAGGAAGCCAAACTAGGGTTGTTTGTCTTGGGGAAATCCAGCCCCATAGAATCATAGAATCATAGAATAGTAGAGTTGGAAGGGGCCTACAAAGCCATCGAGTCCAACCCCCTGTTCAATGCAGGAATCCACCCTAAAGCATCCCTGACAGATGGTCGTCCAGCTGCCTCTTGAAGGCCTCTAGTGTGGGAGAGCCAACCACCTCCCTAGGTAACTGTTTCCATTGTTGTACTGCTCTAACAGTCAGGAAGTTTTCTGCTGTCCAGCCGGAATCTGGCTTCCTGTAACTTGAGCCCGTTGTTCCGTGTCCTGCACTCTGGGATGTTCGAGAAGAGATCCTGGCCCTCCTCTTTGTGATAACCTTTTAAGTATTTGAAGAGTGCTATCATGTCTCCCCTCAATCTTCTCTTCTCCAGACTAAACATGCCCAGTTCTTTCAGTCTCTCCTCATAGGGCTTTGTTTCCAGACCCCTGATCATCCTGGTTGCCCTCCTCTGAACATGCTCCAGCTTGTCTGCGTTCTTGAATTGTGAAGCCCAGAACTGGATGCAATACTCCAGATGAGGTCTAACCAGGACTGAATGATATCTTTGTTCACTTCTGATCCCTCTGATCAGTGTGTCTCATGCCTAATGATTGGCTATCTTAGGAATTAAAAAAGTGTTTATTAAATAAAGGTGTATAGTTTAATGATGCAGTGGAGTGAAGGGAGGGATTATCTAGTGGTGAAGGGCAATTCGAGGATCCCACCCAAGACTAAGTTCTGCACAAGCTGACCTTGCATCAAGAGCAGGATTTTTTTCAACCAGACTAGAATGGTTTGGGGAGTAGTGATTGCCAATGATAATTTATCTAATACTCATCTTGTCTTCCATGTACAGATGAAATCCATTTAGACAACACCATAAAGGGCTGTACTACTAGATCTGTCTGTGCTTCAATGAGAAGTGGCAATTCCATTTTTGGAGGTGCTGATTATATTAAAACAGCCAGATGCACACCAAACGTTTCTAGAGGATCTCAGTCCAACAACAATCTTCTGCTAACTGTCTCTGGACTCTTTCTGCTGAAGATTCTATCCTAAAAGTCCCCTTCGTGGAATGGCATCAACAACACTGCATGCAATGAAGCTTCCATCATATTCGTTCTCCACTTCCTCGGAATGCAGTTTTGCCTTTCAGGTGGATCTTCTCTGTTTTCCTCAATGAAAATAAACAGCAGGCTTCAAACAAATAACGTTTGAATGAATGATGGTAATATTTTGATAGAACCTTGAGTCAGGAAGACATTATTATTATTTATTATTATTTATTTATATAGCACCATCAATGTACATGGTGCTGTACAGATTACACAGTAAATAGCAAGACCCTGGGATGGGAGGACCACAGATGCACAAGCTCACTGAAATTCCAGGAACTTTGCTTCAAAGCTCAGTTTGGCTTGCCCCCAACCCTTCTCATTTGTGACCTGTTTCTCTATTTGTTCAAATGGGGAAGGTTGTGGATTTTTCAGAAGTCCACATTTGTAAACTTTTTCAGAGAATATGCATTTGGGGTTGTGAATGGGGCATTTTTGAGTAAAATTAAATTCTCATTCATCACTACCTGTTGATCCTGACCATGACCCAGACAACTAACTGCAGGGACTCAGTCCTATTGCTTTCAAGCTTTCAGAGGACCAAACAACACATTAGACCAGAGATGGATCTTCTGAAGGTCTCATGGTAAACCAGAATGGAAAATGGAAGTCTGAATTTGATCGTAGCAGAAGCACTAAAGGAGAGAGTGTTTAGCACTACCCCCCCTCACATTTTCCTGATTGAAATTGCCCTCCAAAACTACTGTGAGCCCTGAAAATCAAAGGGGCAGGGAGAAGGAGAGGAGAAGACAGACTCATTCTCTTGTGGGCAAGCATCACAAGAGGGGGCAATTTAGATCAAGAAAAAGCTGTGGGAGAAAGGATTGAACCCTACCCTGACACTATAGTCCCAATAATTAGGGATGGGTGAACTAACTAAACTAACAAACTAACTAAAAGTGGGCTAGATGGAACAACTATTAGGTGGATTCACAGTTGGCTACAGAATTGGACTCAAAGAGTACTTATCAATGGAACCTTCTCAAACTGGGGAGAGGCAACGAGTGGGGTACCGCAGGGCTCAGTCCTGGGCCCAGTGCTCTTCAACATTTTTATTAATGATTTGGACGAGGAGGTGCAGGGAACGCTTATCAAATTTGCAGACGACACAAAATTGGGTGGGATAGCTAATACCCTGGAAGACAGAAACAAACTTCAAATTGATCTGATAGGCTGGAGTGCTAGGCTGAAAACAACAGAATGAAATTTAATAGGGATAAATGTCAAGTTCTACATTTAGGAAATAGAAACCAAATGCACAGTTACAAGATGGGGGATACTTGGCTCAGCGATACTACAAACGAGAAGGATCTTGGAATTGTTGTAGATCGCAAGCTGAATAGGAGCCAACAGTGTGATATGGCTGCAAGAAAGGCAAATGCTATTTTGGGCTGCATTAATAGAAGTATAGCTTCCAAATCACGTGAGGTACTGGTTCCTCTCTATTCGGCCCTGGTTAGGCCTCATCTAGAGTATTGCGTCCAGTTCTGGGTTCCACAATTCAAGAAGGACGCAGACAAGCTGGAGAGTGTTCAGAGGATGGCAACCAGGATGATCAGGGATCTGGAAACAAAGCCCTATGAAGAGAGACTGAAAGAACTGGGCATCTTTAGCCTTGCGAAGAGAAGATTGAGGGGAGACATGATAGCACTCTTCAAATACTTAAAAGGTTGTCACACAGAGGAGGGCCAGGATCTCTTCTCGATCCTCCCAGAGTGCAGGACACGGAACAACGGGCTCAAGTTACAGGAAGCCAGATTCCAGCTGAACATCAGGAAAAACTTCCTGACTGTTAGAGCAGTACGACAATGGAATCAGTTGCCTGGTGAGGTTGTGGGCTCTCCCACACTAGAGGCCTTCAAGAGGCAGCTGGACAACCATCTGTCAGGGATGCTTAAGGGTGGATTCTTGCATTGAGCAGGGGGTTGGACTCGATGGCCTTGTAGGCCTCTTCCAACTCTGCTATTCTGTGATTCTATGATTCTATGATTTGTAGGGCACTCACCCCACTGCCATCCACCCCTGCTCATCAGGCTGTGCGAGTTTCTTCAGTAATTGCCCGTTTTCACTCATTCATGCCTTTACTGTTGCGTAAATGGCCACCATTTACAATGGGGTGGAATACATAATTTCTGGAGTCTTCAAAAGCTACCTGTGTGGGATTCCATCAAGGCTGCCTTCAACGATGCCTCCATTCTATTCATTCTCGGCTTCCTCTGAGTGCAGTTTGACTCTCCAGCTGGATTTGTTCTGCTCTCCTCGGTGAGAATAAACATCAGGTTTCAAACCAAATGGTGTTTGAATGTATGGTGGTAATATTTTAATGGAAACGTGTGTCAAGAAGACATTTTCCCTTAGCTCACATTGCCTGCTATTCCTGGTCCTGAGCCTGGTGATTAACTGCTATGAATTAGTGCTTTCAAGGATTTCAAGGGACAAATGACATATTCTACCACAGATGGATCTCTTGGCATTTTCATTTTAATGGTGCCATGGTGAAAGGCCAAATTTGATTGAAGGCTTAGCATTGAGACAATGGTTGCTTCATCATTGCCCCATCATTTTCCAGATCTCAGTTTCCCCCCACCAATAGTCAGGAGTGGACCAGCCCAAGATCATGCAGGTCATTTTATGACTGAGTGTAGATTTGAAGTCCAGTCTCTCAGTCCTAGCCTGTCACTCTAAAAACACCACATGAACTGAATGATTTTTTCTGTAATTAATATAAGTGGAGTAATGAAACCATTTTTGTTCTTGCACATTTGCATCCTGTGTGGTCCACTTCTCCTGGAAAGGAGGCCTCTGGAAATGGCTTAAAATGGTGTTGAGGAGATCATTCCATACCTTCAGAATAATCATGGTAAAGGCCTTTTCCCTTCTGTATGTTTGAATTTTGCACAATGTATGTTCCATAAGACCATGTGCATCCCGCCAGCCTCCTTCACCCATTCTTACACAGGCAGCAAACCCAGAATATTTATCAATTCTTTGATGCCCACCATATACTACACATGATGTTAGCCAAAAGGCAGGCAGGAGGGCTGTGTTGCCACTTGATGAGTCACACGAGGTGCCCAAGCGTGGCATCTACAAAAACAGCTTGGGCTGACAGATGGTGCAGTGAAATCTCACCCCCCTTTTATACATGCCCGTAGTTTCCCTTTAAGAGAATTGGAATGTTAATAGCCTTAGTGACAGTTACCAGGGGTAGGTTGAACATGAGCTTCAATGCAGTTACTCTGGGTTTAATTAGATTAAATCAAGATGAAGGTATTTCATCAGTAGCATATTTGTGTTGGGCAGGTATTCCTGGTGATGATGATGTGTAATGGAATGCAGCCCACTTAAGCCAACTTCCCCTGCCCTCTTTCCTATAGAGAGCCCTAAAATAATCCATCTGCTTTTACCCATTCCTCATTTTGGGAAGCAAAAATTGCATCCCTTCTGCTGCCCCCCAAAAAGTGTTGAGGCCAAAGCTGTCCTCTCTCTCAAATGTTTCAGTTGATCTAGGGGTGAATACAGGTGGACATTGACCATGGTGATGGTAGTGAAGGCCGTGGGGTATTCCCAAAGCATACATGTAACTATCTGGGAAACTGATCTATATAAGGTCCTGCCAAGTGGAAATGAGAATTTTATAACTCTGCTGCTTTCCAAGGTATCTTGAGTATAGCTTTGTACGCTCATCAAGGATAAGACAGTTTGCTGGTTTAAGAATGTAAGAAGAGCTGGATTGGGCCAATGGTATAGTAGTCCAATTTGCTTTTCCCCACAGTGGTAAACCAAAAGCCTCTGAGATGCCCAAAAGCAGGACATGAGAACAACAGACTATTTCTGACGTCCAGAGCAGATGCAGTGGCTCACTGACTCTGAACCTGGCAATTGTACATGTCCATCATGGCTAGTAACCTTTGATAGACTTATCCGCCATAAATTTGTCCAATCCCCTTCTGAAGCCCTCTAGGCTTAGAGAAAACTGTCTCATCTTTTGGTACTGAATCCTACAGATTAATTCCATGCTGTGTGAAAAAATGTTTCCTTTCGTCTATCCTGAATTTCCTACCTATCATTTTCATTGTGTTGCAAAAATAGCTCGTTCCCTGGTGTACCAAGTCCAATTCAGCACACAAGGAGGAGAGGAGATGAAGTATGGGTCAAACAATGTTTATTCTGCAGAATAAAGAGACACAAGAGCTAATTGCTCCCAAAGCATGTGCCTACCTTGCAAGGGAGGTAGCTAGGTTTTATACATTATCTTCTCTGGTGTCACATACGTAGGCACCATCTAACAGGAAATTTCTAGCTGAAAAGAGAATACATGGCCTGTTCTTTAGGCAAGCATCAACACAAAGAGACAGGTACTCACTGTTCTTTAAGAGAACATTCACTTGATTTTGCTTATCTGAAGAATGGCTTCTCTCAGACATTTTGCAACATTTCGTTAGCAACTACCGTAGCAACTCTGGTTCAGAGCTGGGCACTTTTCCAACAATTGGATAACCATGAGTTTTACAGATATGAGAGAGGGAGGAAGGAATCTCTCTCTCTCTCTCTCTCTCTCTCTCTCTCTCTCTCTCTCTCTCTCTCTCTCTCTCTCTCTCTCTCTCATATCATCATCATCATCATCATCATCATCAAATCCATTATTCTGTGATCAGAGTGAAGTGTGGCAGTAAAGGATAAAGAGATAGACGCCATCTTGGATTTTCATCTGTCTTACACAACCATACCCCATTGAGAATGCCCCTGCCAAGTGAAATCTTTCTATCAGAATTGAAATGGGTTTCATGATTCTTCCCCACTCCCATTTATCTCCCCCATAATTCTGATGTGTTTATATACAAACTATGGTATGTTACCACTTGATAAACATGTTACCTGGATGTCATTGCAGCCCCTTTGTGACAGAGGAATTAATTCACCACAGGGAGAGTTTTATGGATTTTTCATTGCCATCAACATGCAGGATCTGCTGAAACTCTTCCTCTTCTCTGTGCTTCTAACAACAGGTAACATCAAGTTAGTCGGCCATTTGAGACTTGTTACGTTGTGATTCCGATAGTCAGATCCAAGCTGCTGTCACATGATAGGTGTGATACATGATGGAAGATAAGGCCATAGTCTTCATTCAAATCAAATCAAGTCTCTTTATTGCAGCCTATACAGCTTTTGGGTTTAGATAAACTTTTCTCCAGTGGTGTTATCTGGCTAAATCATGAACTGAAATGAAGGGAGAGGCAAATCAATTTGTTGTTGTGACTAAATTCTGAATTCTGTACTGAAACTGATGGGAGAGAGATGGCTTTGCTACCTGCAGGAGATCTTTTGAACTATAGCAAAAGTGATCAACTTCGGAAGGTTCAGATGCCATTTTTGTCCCCTCATCCCAATCCTCTTTTGGGCTGTACTCTGCACAGGTGGTGACAATGGTGGAGGGGCGTAAATCAAACCCTGTTGATTCTCTTGGACCTCTCAGCAGCTTTCGATACCGTCAACCATGGTATCCTTATTTATTATTACATTTTTTTTTATCCTTCTGGAGTTGGAAATACTGCAGTGCAGTGGTTCTGCTCCTACCTGGATTGCTGATTCCAGAAGGTGATGCTACTTTGTCTCTTGGGAATTATGCCATTCCAGACAAGATGGAGGTACCATTTATGGATGGTTCATCTACCTGGCTAGGTGATGTTCAACCTGTTCTGGAGGGGGTTGGACTCCCCCTAAAGGGTCAAGCTCATAGTTTTGGGGGTGCTCTTGGATACAGATCTGTTACTAGAGGCACAGGTGGACTTGGTGGCATAGAGCACCTTTTATCAGC
Source organism: Elgaria multicarinata webbii (assembly GCF_023053635.1). Lineage (NCBI taxonomy): Eukaryota > Metazoa > Chordata > Lepidosauria > Squamata > Anguidae > Elgaria > Elgaria multicarinata. Next base: position 26,098,965 of record NC_086183.1, read on the forward strand.
TTAGGCTGATATATTAACTAAGTCCTTATCTGGACAGAGATAACCTACATACAGTCACTCATGCTCTGATAAACTCTCATTTGGATTACTGCAATGCATCATACATAGGCCTGCCTTTGAAAAAAGTCCAAAAATTTCAGCTGGTCCAAAGTTGCATCAACTCTGCCTCCAGTGAAACCTCCATTGTATTCATTCTCTGCTTCCTCTGAATTCAGTTTGGACATCCTGATGGATTTTCTTTTCTGTTTTCCTCTGTGAAAATAAAGACCAGTCTTAAAACAAAAGAAATCTGATTGTATGGTAATGTTGTACTTGATTTGCATGTCAGAAAGGCGTTTTCCTTAGCTTAAATTTTGTAAAGTTCTTAATCCTGGCAACTATCGTTTTCAATGGTTCCAAAAGCCAAGCAACACATTACACTAGAGATCCATAATGGATCTCTTGGCATTTTTATTTTTGGTTTATTTATTTTTATTTATTATATCCCACCATTTTCCTCCAAAAGTTTGCTAAGCAGTAGAGGCTGAAGAGAAATCAGAAATATATAAAATGTTGTTGTTTTAATATATATATATATATATATATATATATATATATATATATATATATATATTCTGGTAAGTTTTGCACAACTAAATGATGTAGTGATGGCCACCAATTTGGATGGCTTTAAAAGGGGGTTGGATTAATTCCTGGAGGAGAAGGCTATCAATGGCTACCATTCCTGATGGCTATGTGCTACCTCCAGTATCAGAGGCAGTAAGCCCATATATACCTCTTGCTGGGGAACATGGGTGGGAGGGTGCTGTTGCACCATGTCCTGCTTGTGGGTCCCTAGTTGACAGTTGGTTGGCCACTATGTGGACAGTGCTGGACTAGATGGACCCTTGGTCTGGTCCAGCATAGCTCTACACATGTTCTTATAATAAAAGTAGTTTCCCTTTAAATGAAATGGAATGCTAGATAGAGCCCCATCTGACAGTTACTGGAGGTAGGTTGAACATGAGCTTAAATGCAGTCACACTGGGTTTAGTTAGATTAAATCAACATGAAGGCATTTCATAAGTCGCTTATTAGTGGCAGTTAGTCCTGTTGATATCAGGTAATGTAGCCTTCTCCAATCTGTTGTCCTCAAGATGTGATTGACTATTATTATTATTATTATTATTATTATTATTATTATTTATTTATATAGCACCATCAATGTACATGGTGCTGTACAGAGTAAAACAGCAAATAGCAAGACCCTGCCGCATAGGCTTACAATCTAATAAAATCATAGTAAAACAATAAGGAGGGGAAGAGAATGCAAACAGGTACAGGGTAGGGTAAGCAGACACTGGGTAGGGAAAAACTAACAGTAGAAAGTAACAGTAGAAGTAGACTACAACAGTAGAAGTAGACTACAACAGTAGACTACAACTTTCAGCATCCACTAGCTAGCCAGAGTTGTTGTACCACAACTCCATACATTCCCATCCAGCTATGCTGGTGCCTGGGGATACTGGGAGTTGCAGTGTAACACATCTAGAGGTCACCTGGTTGGGGAAAGCTGATGTAATGGAACACAACCCACTTCTCAAACTCTTCCTGCCCCATGGCCTGCATAGAGTGATCAACATGTCCACCCCCTTTTCCCAACCTCTAGTTCTCGGACTCTTTCTTGTAGCCAAAATCATATTAATGTCACAAAGGGTATTGTGGCTGCTGTTATATTCTGTCAAATTCATTTGCTGCTTTTAGATGCATTTTCCACCCAAAATACATTATATGTCCCTAATTCACCACAAGTTTTTCTTTTTCTTTTTAAAAGAAAAATAAATAAAAAGGTCTTGGTCTCAGGTAGTGATTTGCAGTACAATATGGAGTTTGCTTCTCTAAATGGTTGGACAAAGGTGAGAAGGATGGCCAGCTCTATGGCTAGCACTGACTACTTGAAGTGAAATGTTGGGCTTTCAAGTTGATGTGCCCCATACCAAGTATGAAAGGTGGCAAAGTCATCATCAGATTGGTTACTACAAAAATCATGGTTTTCTGCCATCTGATTGTGTTATTGATGAATTGACTGATTGATTAGATTTCTATACCACCCAATAACCAAAGCTCTCTGGGCAGTTCACAAAAATTAACCCCCCCCAAATGCAGCATAAAATACAATATAAAACATGATCGCTTAAAACTACAGTGTAAAAATGTAACCACAGTAAAACCTAGTAGCAGTGCAGAGATTTAAAATGCAATAGCAGATTTAAAACAGTAGGACTACATTTATTTATTAAATGTGGGCACTAAAGGGTTAACATTTGGATTTTCAAGTACTGAACATTGTTTTTCAGAAACGTACCTCAATGAGAACATTCCTGCAAAGTTTAATGGTTGTGTAACAGAATCTGAAAGATGGTTAGGAATGTTTGCATTTATCTGCCCTGCTCTTATTTACATGCAAACTGTGGTTAAGTTACCACTTGGAATGCACATTTCCTCTGGATGTCATGACAGGCTCTTTGAACCAGAGAACATGTTTCACCGTGGAGAGAGTTTTATGGATTCCCCATCACCATGCTGGCTATTCTAGGATTTTTGCTCTTCTTTGTGCTACTAATGACAGGTAAGTAGAGGCTGGTAACCTGTTGGAAAATTGTTCCTTTGAGATACAATGGACCAGATCCATGCTGGTGTCAGATTATTGGCATGGCTACAGGATGATTGATTGATACACCCAAAGTGCTGTGTTTCACTTAAATTTGGGGATTATTATTTATTTATTTAGTTATTACGTTTACCCTTCAGAGTGGATTCTGTTCACACAGTGGCCCACCAGCTGCCACGGGAAGCCCACTAGCAGGACATAAGTGTAACATCCTCCTCCCACCCATGTTCCCCAGTAACTGGTGCACATAGGCTTACTGCCTCTGATACTGCAGGTAACACATAGCCATCAGGATGTCATGTCTAACCCTACTGCTACTGTTTTGGGAGACGGTGTTCCAGGTAATCAATCAGAATCAGATTCAGAACTAGAAGAGGCGGTGCCAGACACCAGCCAGCCTGTACCAGTGGGGGAGGCAGCTCTCACGAGTGATTCCCCAGCTGGGAGCCAGCCCTCTCCAGAGCTTATCTCCTCAAGGCCAAATCCTACACACTCCATGGGAAGTGAGCTTTCTTCTGGAGGTGAGCGTGCCGAAAAGCTAGCTGATGCTAGGGTCCGCCGGAAAGTGGAAGGAAGGCATGAGAAAGTCGACCCAACTAGGATTGTGCCAGAACCTGCCTCCGCAAAAGGCTCTCTGAAGTTACGGGTGTTTGGGAAGGGGCTTCCTATTCTTCTTGAGCAGACAATTGTCTCGCTTAGTTTGCATAGTTTTGCCTAGGGGAAAGTTTCCAAGAGATTAGACTCTCTTCAGGTGGAAGAGATGTTTGTTGCTTAATAAAAGCTTTGTGGATTACTTAGCAAGCCTCGTCATTTGCCTCCCATTGAAAACAGGAGTTTTCTGGGAAACACGACACGGGACTAGTAGCTATTGATAGCCTTCTCCTCCAGGAATTTATCTAACTCCCTTTTAAAGCCATCCAAATTGATGACCATAGTTTACCTATGCACTGTGTGAAGAAGTTCTTCCTTTTATCTGTCTTGAATGACCCCACTGAGAGAGGTGAAAAAAAAGTGTTCCTCTCCACATTCTCCACAGCATGCATCATTTTGTACACCTCTAGCATTTCTCCCTTCAGCCTCTTTTCCCCCAAGCTAAACAATCCCAGTTGTTGTAACCTTCCCTCACAGGGGAGATGTTTCAGCCCCTTGATCATTTTAGTTGCCCTTTCCTACATCTTTTCCAGCTCTACTACAATATCTTTTAGATGCTGTGACCAGAGGAAGGAGAACAGTTCAGCATCAATTTCTTATGCCCCCCATTTCTTTTACTGTTGAGGTAAAAACCTCAAGGGAACAGAAATGTATACTCAAATCTAGTTTCACCTTCACACTACCACTACTAAGCATGTATAAGTCAAGAACGTTGGTATTATTATTATAACTGGCTTTTTCCCCCTTCCATTTTGCAGGTGTTTCTCTGGATTGTGAATTTTGTTATTCCACTGGTACCACATGTAATGGCACTGTGAGGACCTGCGCTCCTGACAAAGATATATGTCACGTTGGATATGCTCGACATACTTATAGTAGGTGGGAGGGAGTCTAAGCCATATCATGGCTGTGGATATTCCACAGGTCTCGAGGCATGTCAATGTAAGAGCTACTGCTTGAATCAAGTACTGGTTTGGTCCTGGGGGGGATCTACACTACTGATTTTAAAGCGCTTTAAAACGTTTCGAAACCTGTATATGCAGTGTGTCCTGGGCCCCAACAGTTGTCAAAACTGTTATAAAGCGCTTTAAAGCAGTAGTGTAGATCCCCACCCCCTGGGCTCATATTAGCATCAGCAATACTCCAATGGAGTAAGCTAGTTGAATAATGTATTCATTCTCATTTGAACTAAAACTATTCAATGTCAAAGAAGTTCAGTTACACTGCTTGCGTTTGGCTTTTGCTATTCACGGAAATGAACGCAGGGGTCAGTGAATTTTCCAGTTTCACTTCCACCTGCAATCAAATTGTTAAATTCACAAGTTTTTCCCCTCCTGTACATGAAGAATTTCACAAAGTTTGGTAAATTCTGGTCTAAAACAAACTGAAACATTTTTTTTGAGAGGTTTAGAATTTCAGTCTCACCAATCTGCATTGGCCAAACTCCAAAGGGAGAGTTATTCCCAGTAGGGAGAGGACCATGCTATACCGCCCTGCCAGGTAGCTGTTAAAGACGAAGAGCTTGTCAGAAAAAAAAGAGAGGTGGCAACCTTAATTCATCACTAACATGGTTAAAATCACAGGGATTCGAACCCAGACCTTTAAGAGCTAAGCACGCAGTTGCTTCCACATTCATATTTTTTGAGATCTCAAGTTCTTTTTGTCTCGAATGTGAACTTTGTGAATTTTGCTAACTTCTCCTCAAAACTGAACCGAAACAAAAATCTTGCCCATCTCTAAATGGATGATGTCCCAAAGTATCCAACAAGGCTCAGTCACTGCAACATCTCTGCCAATGAATGGAGCAGGTGAGCTCTTGGAAAAGAAAGGGTGGGAATTGCCTGGCAGTGATCAGTTTGGACCAGATACTAGGGGTGTGCACGGACCCCCCGATCTGCCCCGAGGGCCGATCCGAAAATTTCAGATCAGGCCTGCTCCACCCCGCGCCGCTCCGCCCATAGTCCGCTCCTCTTCGCCGCGGAGCTCCGGCTCCGAATCGGAGCTCCGCAGTGGAGGGGAGTGGCGCCAGGTAAGGCCCCCTCCCTCCTCTCCCTTACCTGCAGAGCCCGGTAAGGGACCAAGGGGGAGGGGGGCCTTACCTGCGTCCGTCTGCGGTCCCTCGGCTTCTTCAATTGAGCCCGTGGCTCAGCCGCGGGCTCAATTGAAGAAGCCGAGGGACCGCGGACGGACGCAGGTAAGGGAGAGGAGGGAGGGGGGGTTACCAGGCCCTGCCGCTGTCGCCGCATGGGCGACAGCGACAGCGGCAGGGCCCGGTAAACCCCACTTACCTTTCTGGCGGAGCTCCGGATCGAGGCGAAGGATCCGCCTTCACCTCGATCCTCTTCGCAACGCTCCGCCGGCCCCCCAATCCTCTTCGCCTCCGCTTTAAGGGGAGGCGAAGCACCCTGCTCCGCTTCTAATTCACCAGTCCGATTAGAAGCGGAGCACATCCCTACCAGATACTGCTCCGAGGAGTTTGAAATTGCAGCATCGGTCTCTTTAAGAGCTATTTCATAAATTTGGGTTACACTCTCATGACCAAATACAGAGCTCAGGACAGGCTGTGTCCAAGGACGTGCAAAAAAAATGTTCGTCAGGAACTAGACACCGACACATTTTTATTTACCCTTCCAAATCCATCCCTGCACACAGCTGTGGGGAAATAAGGCAGGATTCAGCATCGCTGGAAGGAGTTCTAAAAGTAGTTTCATCTGATACAGCCCAGAATTTGCCACTAACACCACACACACCTGATTAGGAAGTCTGAATGGTTTGGAATGTGCTGTGTATTCAGTGCATATAAGCTGGACCTGTTATTGGACCATACTGTATGGTCTACGTAGAAAGTAGGGGCAGGACTCATGTTTAGTGGCTGGGATTGCTGGCGTTGGAGGCAGAGATCCTAGTTAACTCCTTCCAAGTGGGGATTATTCCACCACCCATCTCTGAGAGAGACCCCGTGAGTCCATGCGATAGACATTCGCCAGTCGAAACACACCCTACTTCATACTGAGAATTTTGCTAGTCATAGAATAAAACTCTTTCTCCTCACTTATACCACAGATGGAAAAACAGTTCACAGTATTGTGAAAGAATGTGTATCTGCAGGAGCCTGTGCTTTCCCTCAAATACGCCTCGATTTAGGAAGAGGACAAACCTACCGCGCAGTATTTTCCTGTTGCCTTGGGGACGCCTGCCTTAAAATCTCTCCTCTGTGTAGGTATATAGCTCCTTGGTGTACTTCCATTGTGCTCCTTCTCATATGATTTCCTCTTGTTCATCTCCCTGTATTCTGCTTTCTTCTCCTCTGGGCTTTCTGCAACGTTGCGTCGTTGAGGTTTCAGTGTCAAAGAACACTAAGGATGGGGAAGAAATTCGTTTGGTTTGCATTTCGATTGGTTTGAATTAGGGCTGTGCACGGACCCCCCGAACAGCTTCGTAGCCTGATCCGGAACTTCCGGATTGGGCCCGAACTGCTTCGGGTCGATCAGACCCTCCCCCGCTCCACGGAGTGAGATCCGGAGGGGCTGATCGAGATTTTGCCCCCCTTCCCTACTTACTTGCCTCCATGGTGGACAGCAGAGGCAGGTAAGTGGAGAATGGGAGACAAAATAGGAGCCGAACAAGCCCCCCTCCCCCCTGCCCCCTTACCTGGCTCCACCGCCGTCGCTGCATGGACTGTGGTGGTGGCGGAGCCAGGTAAGCCCCCTCCCCCCTCTTACCTGCCTCCGTTGCAGTCCGGCGCTGGCTTCAACTGAGGCCCAGGCCTCAGTTGAAGCCGGCAACGGACCGCGGAGGACGCAGGTAAGCCCCCCTCCCCCCTGCCCCTTTACCTGGCTCTGCCACCGTCACCACATGGACTGTGCCTCCTCCTCCAGGTGAGCCCCCTCCCCTCCCCTTACCTGCATTCAGAGCTCCGGATGGAGACAAACCGCTTCACCTCGATCCGCAGCTCCCCTGACCCGATTTGGATCCGCCTTTGGCAGAGGTGGATCAGGCTGCTTCTACGACCCGAAACGGAGCAGAGCACCGCCCTAGTTTGCATTCCCATTTGGTTTGCCCATTTCACACATCCAAACCACGATGTGAACTCTACTATCCTTCAAAATTTCAGCGTCTCCAAACTTTGCAATGGGGGCTTCCAACCCAACAATGTGTACAAAAATGCACATCCTAGGGGGAAACAACATTCCAAGGTGCAGTTTATTAGGGAAACGGCTTGCAAAAAATGGTGCATATTAGGCAAAAAAAAAAATGCCATGGGAGAAATGTGCACAAAACTGCATAGGAATTTTCATGCAAACACAAACCCAAAAAATGTGCAAAGCTCAGGATGAATCGGACTTCAGACTGGAGAATGTCTCAGAATTCAAGATAAACAATTCAAGAGTGGAAACTGAGAGAAACTGCAGTTGGTAGACAGGTCCGTCTATGTGATTCCACATCAGTTACTTCTTTTTAATCTGTCCTCAAGCCCTCCATTTTCCATGAAGTCTTTAATTCCAGAACCTGGCACTGATGCCTCCCCTGTATTACCTTGTACTCTATTTCTCAAGCTGACCATTAATCCTTTCCCCCTGTTTTCAGTTATGATGGGACCCAAAGAGCATATAAGCAATGGACTGGAATGTTCTTCTTGTTGGTCTTCGTCAGGACTAGATGCATGCGGGACACAGGTAGTGAAATGTTCTGGAGTGGATGAATACTGCCTTTCCTTGATCACACTGTCATTTATTAGTAAGTATCACTTCATATGCAATTTGTCTTTGAGTTCTTCCCTATTTTGTAGGTGGATTGATTTAAACTGGAATGGCATCTGGCATCTGAGCCAGCGTGGTGTAGTGGCTAAAGTGTTGGACTGGGAGTCGGGAGATCCGGGTTCTAGTCCTCGCTCGGCCGTGGAATCCCAGTTTGTGGCTTTGGGCCAGTCACAGACTCTCAGCCCAGCCTACCTCACAGGGTTGCTGTTGTTGTGAGGATAAAAATAGAGAGGAGGATTATGTATGCAGCTTTGGGTTCCTTGGAGGAAAAAAGGCGGGACATAAATGTAAAAAAAATAAAAATAAATAGATGGGGAGACAGAGCAAACTCCCATGACTATCTTCTGCAAAATATGGTTTAAATGGCCAATGCAGGTGGTAGATTTTGGTTACTTATGAGTGGAGCTAGGTGGCTCTTCTCAGTGGTGGCGCCTGAATGGCAGAGTGCCCTCTCCAGAGAGGATTGTCTGGACCCTGCGTTATGATCAGCCCAGTGCCAGGTGAAGATCTTTTCACCCTCCCTTTTTGTTCCTCCATTTTTAAAAAACAAAACTATATTTACCTTTTAGACCCTTGTATTGCTCTTCTCCTCTGCTCTAGGCTTTACTTTGGCTGCTTTACTTTGTGTTCCATCGTGCTTCAATTTTCTTGTATTTTATGGCTTTGCCTCCCTTCCATGAACTGTCCATCTATTGGGCAGGGTACAAATGGATTGTATACAAGACTGGATTACTGCAATATGTTCTGTGTGGGGCTGCCCTTAAGGCTGCTCTGGAAGCTGCAGCTAATGCAGAAGGCAGCAGCTCGGCTGTTGTCGGGAGCTGCCCGCTTTCAGCATGTAACTCCTTTGTTGAGAGAACTACACTGGCTACCTATTGTCTACCAGGCCAGGTTTAATGTGTTCAGACTAGTGTACAAAGCCCTAAACAACTTGGGACCAGGATACCTGAGAGAGCGCTTTCTCCCTTACCAACCTGCCCGGTCACCAAGGTCATCAGAGGGCCTGCTCCTGGTGGTTCCACATGAACCACCAGGTGCTGGTATTAACATTTAAAGCCCTAAATGGCTTGGGGCCAGGTTATCTAAAGGAACGCCTCCTCCCGTATGTACCTGCCCGGACCCTAAGGTCATCCTCTGGGGTCCTTCTCCACGAGCCCCTGCCAAGGGAAGTAAGGCAGGTGCCTACTAGGAGGAGGGCCTTCTCTGCTGTGGCACCCCAGCTGTGGAATGAGCTCCCTAAGGAGGTTCGCTTGGCACCTACATTATATGCTTTTAGATGCCAGGTGAAGACCTTTTTATTCTTCCTGCATTTTAACAGTCTATAAATAAATTTTAATTTGGTGTTTTAAATTTGTAATTTTGCATTGCTGCTGTTTTTATCTGGTTGAGCTGCTTTTATATTGTATTTTATAGTATGGTTTAATACTGCTGTTTTATATTTTGAATGTTTTTAATTTTTGTGAACCGGCCAGAGAGCTTCGGCTATTGGGCGGTATAGAAATGTAATAAATAAATAAATAAATAAATAAATAAATAAATAAATAACCCATGGACCATCTGGAGTCCAACAGGAGAAGAGCCTTTAGTGTGGTAGCCCCTTCTCTTTGGAATTCCCTGCCCTTGGAGGTCAGGCGGGTTGTCGAGGAAATCAAGATGGGTGGTCTGTTTACCTATGCCCACAGGTATAAGAAAATAAACTGCTCTGGCCTTTTCATTATAAATCATAAGTGTAACTAACACATCTTAAGAATGCTACCACTTTCACAAACTAACGGTCTATGTTGAAATACATGTCACAGGACTGTGTCTCAACAGGAGCAGTTAGAGCGTGGAGTGCGATCCTTTCAATGCAAGCTAACCTGCAAAAAGAAAACAGATGGGAGGTCTGGTTGCTTAACTGATTGCAATACCCTTCTATGTATTGTTTTCCTAGTCTTAGAACTATTTGCACTCTGCACATGCATAAATGCCTTGTCTTTCATTGGTTACTGTATTGCAAAACTGTATTATGATTGGTGGGGAGGTTCTGCCGTTGTCTCTAAGGGGAACTGACCCCATAAATGTGTTAGCTTTGCCTGCAATTAGTGGGCAGTCCTTCAGATCCTCTAGGTCAGCCTTCCTCAACCTGGGGCGCTCCAGATGTGTTGGACTGCATCTCCCAGAATGTCCCAGCCAGCTGGCTGGGGAATTCTGGGAGTTGTAGTCCAACACATCTGGAGCGCCCCAAGTTGAGGAAGGTTGCTCTAGATGTTGCCACCTTGCAGCACTGCAGGCTGCTCGTAATAAAACTCTTCTAAAATGAGAGAAATTGTGTCTTGAGAGTCTTTGACCACCACTCAGCGAACCAAGGGAACCCGCCCTTTTGGGGTCCTCCACAGGGAGCTAACACTAGGCTGCGTCTGGTGCCTCCTGAAAACAGTTCTTTCCCAGGAAGCATTCCTCAACTGACCACACCACTGTTTTTGTCGTTATTCTGTTTTAAATTAAACAATTTAAATTTGCTGTTTTAATCTTTTTATCTTTTGACTGTTTTATTCCTATGTTCACCGCTCCGGAATCTATTTTAGATATAAAGGGGTTATAAATATTGTAAAGAAAGATAGTAAATAAATGAAAATCAAAGTGTAAAAACCCCCAAAGGGTGGCAGAGTGAGTGTCAGACCTGAGGCGGATGAGGCCCGTGCTGCAGGAAGTTCCCCTGAAAATGCCCCTTTCAAATGAATGGAAATAGTTCAAGGACATGTGAACATTATCCCGGTTTTGCTTTTTATACTGTATTTTGTATTTGTGCTTTTAACCTGTTGGTTGTTTTTATTACGGTTTTAATTTTTGTGAACCGCCCAGAGAGCTTCGGCTATTGGGCGGTATAAAAATGTAATAAATAAATAAATAAATAAATGTGCCTCCTTTCCTCAAGAGTAGCCCTATTGTATGGCAAAGGCAGGGAGGGTTCCTTTCAAAATGGCTAGACTGACCTATTTGCAGAGCATTTATGGACAACTCTGGGCTTCACCCCACGTACTTGTTTCCCTCGAATTATCCCCTACAGCGTAAAGCTGCTGCTGCTGTTGTTGTTAGCTAAATCTCACCCCGGGCGGCAGCGCTCCTAAGATCCTTTGCATACCAGGAAAAGGGTTTAAGGGGGGAAAAGTAGAAAAATCATTAAAAAAATCAACGGTTGACCCAATCCAATTCAAATTTGGTATGCTTAAAGCTCTCCTTAATATCTATCACTGTGCCAATTTTGATGTCTTTATCTTTAAAGCTTATGCAGATGTAAGCATTTGTTTGATTTGAACGTACTTTAAACATATCAAATCCTCCCCCTGCGCCCCCAGTGGCTGCTCGGAAAACAACAAATGATTCGCTCCTAAACAGGTAGCAAAATGGGTCGGTTCTTTTGGCTTTATAGCACAATTAAAGCAGGATGCCTGGGAGTGCTTCACAGTCAAAGCAGATTAGAAACTGGAAAACTTCAGGGTCCTTTGCACGCTATTCACAGTGATTGCACAGAATAACCCTGGTGTGATGAAGCTAAAAGACAACCCCTGATGACCCTTCTTGTTTTCCATTTCCAGATGGGGAAATGGTGGAGAACTTCCTGAAGGGCTGCACTTCTCTCTCTGCCTGTGAATCAATAAACCATGCCCGCTCCCCTCTTTTGGGAAGCAAAGTTCTGAAGGCCAAATGTATGCCAGGTATTCCTAGCAGGGGGTCCCAATTCTCTGGGCTCCTCCTGCCAACCATCTCTGGGCTCCTGCTTCGGAAGATAGTCTCGTAAAAGGCACCTGTGTGGGATCGCAACAACTCGTCATTCAATTATCCTTACCCCAGTTTCTCTCAACTCAGATTGAAATAAACACCAGGCTTACCAGCAAAGGAAATTGAGCACTTGTAATTTTTTTTTAAAAAAAAATAATCTCTGGGTTCAGGAACAGGGTGGCCCCCATTCAGACGACACCGTTAACCATGCTTGTTAAGGGGTTTTGGTTTAGCAGGAGGGTTAACGGTGTCGTCTGAAATGCATTTTCCTTAACCAGGTGCCTCCGCTAATCACATTGTGGTCGGCTTCACTAACCCTGCTCTGCAGTGGGGTTAGGGGCACTAATTTTGGCTTAAGGTGTCATCTGACACGCACCTGTGATTAAGGGACTGAAATCATAGAGCTAGCAGTAAATAGTCTAAATTGCACAACTACCAACTCTCTTAGTGCAAGGGCTGATGGGATATGGGGCGGAGCATTCGGAGGACTCATGTGCTCATCTAACTGCTTTGTGGTTAGCATGTGATTAAGGAAACCAGGAACCGGACAGCGTTAATGGTGTAGTGTGCAAACGTATGGCTTGTGGTTAGTGCTATCCACAGAGAAGCATGGTGAAGCTAATCACAGAGCCCTCATTGTCGTCTGAATGGACCTATTGTTTTCTATAGCTCTGGTTATCTCTATATCCTGGGCCTGACCCTGGTGACTAACTGCAGTGAATTCAGTCTCTTGCTTTCAATGGATCCAAGGGACAGGCAACGTGGCTCACTAATGATCTATTTCAATTCTGCAATGTGTATCTGCATGTGCTGGTGGGATGTGTGTGGGTTTGGTCACAACAGACATTGTGAGGGGAGTGAGTGGCCTTTAATTGTCCTCCCAGCATGCTCCTGATCTAAATTGCCCAATCAAAGCTGCTGTGCATCCTGCAGGAGCAAAATATAGGCGCAGTGGGCAAAGATCAGCTTAGGGTGGGGCAAATCAGATCAAGAAAATGGTATGGGGGAAAGGGTTAAGCACCACCTCCAGCAGCAGCCCTGCTGTAAGGCAGACCCACTTATAATGCATTGCAGTAATCCAAACAAGAGGTTACCAGAACATAGATAACTGTAGCTTTGGGCCAGGGTGGACACAGCACCATCTTGCATAGGACACTCTTCTGGGTGAGTGGGTATATAATTTATGGGCGTGGGGGGGACACACAAAGCTTTATTTGGGATGCAGAGTCCAGATTTAAGGTTCTTGTACTTGTGTACAAAGCCCTAAACAACTTGGGACCAGGATACCTGAGAGAGCGCCTTCTCCCTTACCAACCTGCCCGGTCACTGAGGTCATCCGAGGGCCTGCTCCTGGTGGTTCCACCTAGATCCATCCTCCGATTGGAATCCACCAGGGGAAGAGCCTTCAGCATGGTGGCCCCCCTCCTGTGGAACTCCCTGCCTCTGGAGGTCAGGCAGGCGCCAACCTTGTACTCCTTTCGGCGCCTCCTGAAAACATCTTTATTCCAAGAAGCCTTTCTTTAACATGCAGCCTTGGATTTCTGTTTTTGCTTCTTTTAAATTTTGTTTTAACTGTTTTATTCTGTTTTTATTTTCATTTTACCTTGTACACCACTCTGAAATTTTTCAATGAGGAGCGGTATATAAATATTCTAAATAAATAAATAAATAAATAAATAAATAAATAAGTTCCTTATTATTATTATTATTATTATTATTATTTATTTATATAGCACCATCAGTGTACATGGTGCTGTACAGAGTAAAACAGTAAATAGCAAGACCCTGCCGCATTCTTTTCTATGCATTTTGGCTATTATTGGCATGATGTGCCATGTACACATAAAGCTTTGGGCCAAACGAGACCTGTAGAGTCTCCTGAATGTGTGAGTGTATGATATTGGGTGGCCCAGCATCATGAAACATGAGGCAACCACACTTGGGATCCCTCTGTGATCAGGTAGCTGGAGCAACATTTAGAGCTTTCCCATATATAGGTGAGTATGAGGGAATATGATTGAGGTGTATATAAGTATGCATCTTGTGGAGAAAGTGGATATAATACCAAAACTTAGAATCATCGAATCATCGAATAGTAGAGTTGGAAGGGGCCTACAAGGCCATCGAGTCCAACCCCCTGCTCAATGCAGCAATCCACCTTAAAGCATCCCTGACAGATGGTTGTCCAGCTGCCTCTTGAAGGCCTCTAGCAGTCGTCCAACCAAGCTGACCATCAGAACATGTCTTCCACATTTGGGTACCATTCTCAAATGGACAGAAAACAAATTGCATTCAAAAATAAAAATTCAAAAGTTTTTGGGTGGGGAGGGTTTCTCACAAGTACCTTAGTTTGGAGGTGGACAAGGGGTACGTGTGAGGGTCCCGTCTTTCACAGTGAAATCATATCCCCAGAGATCTGCTTCCTGCACTTCAGTTAAAGTCCAGGGGATGACATCATAACCCTCATGGGCATTTTTCAGATTAGGAAGCGCAGGTAGCCCGGGAGGCTGCAGAGCGAAGGGGACACGTGTGCACATAAACACACATGTATACACACAGTTCATTTTGTCTGTCCTAAAACTCCTCCCCAACAGCTTCACTACCACAATAGATAATGTACAGGAGGGCTCCTGGAGCCAGGTGAACAGGTGGGAAAATGCCCTGCCTCCACAACAAACGGTGACCTAGAATTTGCAGAACACCTGGGGCCCTTCCACACGTCGTCCCCAGAGCGCATCTATTCGACCCCAATGCACTCTGAGGACGATCGTGAAACTTGCCTATAAAAGAAACGACGAAAAGACGTCCTCCGCACCCGCGCCGGCACCGGCGCTACCCAGCTTCCTGCTTCCCGCCCGGGACAGATAACTCAGCGGAAGAAGGCAGAGGAGAGAGCGGAAGCAGCTCTCTCTCCAACCTTCTTCAAAAAAAGCTCTCCGAGCCGGCCGGGGAGCAGGAAGCTGGGTAGCGCCGCCGCCGGCGGCAATGGCGCCGAGGACGTCTTTTCGTCGTTTCTTTTAAAGGCAAGTTTCACGATCGTCCTCAGACTGCACTGGGGTTGAATAGATGCGCTCTGGGGACGACGTGTGGAAGGGCCCCCTGCTTCCTTTCTTAGGGCTGCTTTGAAAGGAAGGTGTTGAGCCTTATCGTACGCCAAAGGACACGTGCTGAAGCTGTGACTAGATAAATGAGTTGTTCTCAGCATTTTTGCACATAAGCACAGAATTTGCTTCATGGGAGGCAGAATATTTCGCACGAGGTCTGGTGCTGTGTTTTCCCATCATCATGCAGGATCTCCTGGGAGTCACCCTCTTCTCGTTGCTTCTAACTACAGGTATGGCGTTCCTTCTGATCAGCTGGGCTGTAGGGGCAAAACTGCTGTTCTGGAGCTGCTATGAACAGTGCCCAGGCAGCATTCAGATAGGACTTACAGGGGTGGGGTGGGTTTTGTGTGTGATTTCTCCACTGCTAATGGAACACTGCTTCTCCACCGCTGATGGTTATGGGGAAGCAGTAATCCCCCAACTGGAATTGCTGGGTGGGGCGAGAAGAGACTTTCACCTCCTCCTCCTTCAATGATTATGAAGGACCTTCCTGCTCACACATATGCACTCACACACTCATCCGCTTATGTGCATGGATCTCCTCCCTGACTAGCATTGCATGCAGCCCATTTGGATGAAAAGGTTGCCCTCTCCTGTTCTAGTCCCCCCTCAGCCTAAATGTGTCCAATTTTTGCACTGGAGCCAATCAGATCCCACTGGCATAATTTGGAGTCACTTAAGAGGGGAAGAGAAACCAGTATCTCTCTTTAAAAATGGAGAACATTGACATGCTGAAAGCAGGCACAGAAATGGATAGAGCTGCACTACTGCTTTATAGCGATATTGAAGTGCGCCGACAACTGTTGGGGCCCTTTGACACAGACCACATACCGCTTTCATGCCACTTTCATAGTGCTATATTCTGCTTGGTGTGGCTCCTGCCTCTTTTATACTGCTTTCATATTGCTTTCACAGTGCAATATCCTACTTGGTGTAGATTAGGCCTAAGACATCTGTCCAACCTTTATGAATTCTTTTCCGTTCCCTTCTCCAGGAGCCTCTTTGTGTGGTGCTAGCAGATGGATGTCTTGTAGTATCGGCCAGGATCCCTGCGTTGCCGTTCTGAGTGGAGTCACAACTGGTGGGTGAAAGGGGTTTAACACTGGGGGAACTAAGGGCCTGGCTAGACAAGGGGGTTGGAGGGGGAAGATCTCGCGATATGATGATCGCAAGATCGTCCCCCTCATCTATACACGGCGTGCGACATTCCAGGAGGAAGAGGACGTCACGCCCACCATTTTTTAAAAAAGAAACAGGTGCTGGAGCTCATCAGCGCTCCAGCACAAAGGTAAGTCTTTTTTTAAAGCCCCCCCCACCTCCCCCCCTGATGGGCATGGAGTGTTTGCAGAGCTCCGTGCCCCATGCCCAGTTCCTGGCTTCTCGCATTTACTCACAAGGAACCAGGATGAAAATGGGATGCCCGGTCACACGTCCCGGTCTCGGGATCATCCCAGACCTGTTAGGAAAGTCGGGATAGACGTGTAGGGCAAGATCCTGGGGAAAGGGAGGGACACACAGGGATTGTCCCAGGGCAATCCCTGGGATATCGGCAGGTCTAGACATGCCCTAATTATTTTATGGCACCTGTACTATTTGGTTCTATAGGGCTTCCTGCGCTCTCCATAAAACTGCCGAGTGAGCTCATCCTGAGATTTGGAGTGAGGTGTCAGTGGTACGCTGATGAACAGCCAGCCCCGCCTCTCTCTTCTATTTATCTAATACAGGGGAGGTTGTGAATACCATAAATAGGAGTTGGGGGATGTAATGAACCTGGACAAGGGTGAGCAAGCCAAAGCTCAGCCCAGCCTAGATGGAGACTCTGTTGGTGGATGGTTTGTGTAACCAAGCAGGTGACATTCCACTTATTCTGGATGGGGCTGCCCTTGGTCCAGAGCAAGAACATTCGAGTCCCAGGACTACTTAAGGCAGGCCCACTGCTTGGTATCACTGGACTTCTTTCTCCATACGTGGAGAGGCTTGGATCTATCACTCAGTGCCTCTTTCTGCACGGAGAAAGGACCTGCCTTTCCCTGCTCAGTGCTGGAGCAGGGCAAACTTTCTGAAGTGCTGAGCATTGGGTACGGCCTGGCAGAGAAGTAGGTGGGCCAGATGGGAAACCTCTTCAGGCCAGAACCAGCTCACACAAATCGAACAGGGAATTGAGAAAGAGACAAACGTGAACACACGTTCGACAGTTTGTGTAAATAACATCCTTTGTTCTGGGTTTTATAACAAATAGCATCTTTTGTTCTACCTCTTTGCCTTTGGCTTTTTTTTGGCATCTGTGTTGCGGTTTCCATTTTGGGGCTTATGTTTTGGTGGACATGTGCTCACTCTCTTACTTGGAGCTTCAAACAGGTATGCTTGCAAGCAAAAATGAAGTTCTCATACAGCCCTAGTAGAGGATGCCGTCCTTTCACCAGTATTGAACTAAGATTTAGCTGCCAGTCCGGTCAAATTCTATATGTATAATGTGAGGGTGGGGGGCATTTTGTTCTTGGATAGAACAATGTCTCTGGCCAGCCCCGAGTTACAACTTGCTTCAACCTCAGTCAGCATTGGCAGTGGTTGAGGGGTGCTGTGGTCAAATGCATCTGGGGTCACCAGGTTGAGTGGGCTGTACCACACAGATACACCAATGGAGAATATGGATGCGATCTGCATTATTTCTCAGTTTGTTTCCTTTTTCTCCTGCAGTTTTGTCCCCACCCCACCCCGAGCTGCCTTGAGCATGGAAATAGGGTCTGTTTGTCTGGTTATAGAGCCTCATGTGGTGCAGAGCGGTAAAGCAGCAGTTTCTGTAGCTGAAACTCTCCCC
This sequence comes from Elgaria multicarinata webbii, assembly GCF_023053635.1. Lineage (NCBI taxonomy): Eukaryota > Metazoa > Chordata > Lepidosauria > Squamata > Anguidae > Elgaria > Elgaria multicarinata. The sequence goes on from NC_086183.1 coordinate 26,116,710, forward strand.
ACGGCCTGAGTTCGATCCCAGCGGAAGCTGGTTTCAGGCAGCCGGCTCGGGTCGACTCAGCCTTCCATCCTCCCGAGGTCGGTAAAATGAGTACCCAGTTAGGTAATAACGGCCGGGGAAGGCAACGGCAAACCACCCCGCTGTAAGGCCTGCCAAGAAAATGTCAGTGAAAGCTGGCATCCCTCCAAGAGTAAGTAATGACTCAGTGCTTGCACGAAAGGTTCCTTTCCTTTTCCTGTCTGGTTATACCCCAGAATTCTTCTTAAAAACCTCCAGAGATGGAGAACCCACAACCTCCGTAGGTAGACTGTTCTACTGTTGTACAAATCTTACCATCAGGAAGTTTTTCCTGAGAGCAAAGGGGTAGAAGCAGCTTGATTTTAACGTGCATATGTGTTAACGGATTTGCATGAGCCACAAATAGCAGTGCATCCCATTCTTTTCCACCACCAGCTCCCTGTAACTTAATCTACTGGTTAGAGCAGCCTTCCCCAAGCGGCTGTCCTACAGATGTGTTGGATAGCAAATCCCATCATCCCCAGTCAGCATAGTCTGGTCATGCTGGCTGGAGATGATGGAGTTGTATTCCTAAAATGTCTGGAGGATGCTAGCTTAGACTGGAGGATGTCTGGAGGATGCTAGCAGGGTTAGAGTGAGACTGAGGAGCGCCAGGTTCAAGTCCCCACTCAGCCATGAAGGTTACTGAGTGCCTGTGGGCCAGTCACTGTTTCTCAGCCTAATCTATTTCACAGGGTTGTTGTGAAGATTAAAGGGGGGACACGATGGGTTGGGGCCAATGTGGCATGAGAGGAAATCCACTTGCACAATGGGACTTCCCCCTGCAGCCTCTGTGTTCCCCCAAATCTGCTGGAGGGTTCCCCGATGCTCTGGAGCAGATTTAAAGTAGGCAGCAGGGGAGAGGGGAAAGCCAAACTGCCCAGGGTTTCCTTTCTACTGGCAGAACATCCTCATTGGATCCAACCCAGTGCCTGTTTACCCTACCCTGTGCCTGTTTGCATTCTCTTCCCCTCCTTATTGTTTTATTATGATTTTATTAGAATGTAAGCCTATGCGGCAGGGTCTTGCTATTTACTGTTTTACTCTGTACAGCACCACATACATTGATGGTGCTATATAAATAAATAAATAATAATAATAATAATAATTAAAGAGCCCTGCTGGATTAGACCAAGGGTCCATCTAGTCCAGCACTCTGTTCACAGAGAGACCAACCAGCTGTTGACCAGGGACCAACCAAGCAGGACATGGGTGCAACAGCACTCCCATGTTCTCCAGCAACTGGCTTATATAGGCTTACTGCCTATATTCCTGAGGTGGCTCACAATATTTTGAAAATATAATAAAACAGATGGGAAGTGTGTGGATAGATGAACTCGTTTGGGCAGCAATGACTGAGAACCGTGACTACTCTGATGATTCTCTCTGTTTTTCAGATCCAGAATTGGAGGATGGCAATGTCAGCATGAGCGGCAGCGCGACCGAGTTCTGCTGTGCTACATTACTATTTATGAAAAGAAGATGCATGGCTGTTCATACTCGTATAAAATTTGAGTGTAGCAGAGCCTCCCCGTCTTCTGGTTCCCCCTTCCTGACCATCTCTGGTCTCACCAAGCAGAACAGAAAGCCCCTTCCCAAATGCCTGTAACTTCAGACAGCCTGGTGCGGAGGCAGGTTCTGGCGTAATTGAACCAACTTTCTCACGCCTTCCTTCTGCCCCATGCGTTTGAGCTTCCGGCGGACCCTAGCATCAGCTAGCTTGTCAGGGTGCTCTCCTCTGGAAGAAAGCTCACTTGCCACTGAGGCCACAGCTAGACCTAAGGTTTATCCTGGGATCATCCAGGGTTTGCCCCTGCCTGAGCACTGGATCCCCTGTGTGTCACCTAGATGAACAGGTTTGACCCCAGGGATAAACCTTAGGTCTAGCCATGGCCTGAGTGTGTAGGATTTGGCCTTGAGGAGATAAGCTCTGAAGAGGGCTGACTCCCAGCTGGTGAATCACCCGTGAGAGCTTCCTCCCCCACTGGTACAGGCTGGCTGGTGTCTGGCGCCTCCTCCTCTAGGTCCGAATCTGATTCTGACACCTTCTCCGAAAACAGGGGCATTAGGGTTAGAAATGACACCTAGCATCTTTGCTCCCAAACGTGGCCAGCCACATGCAGTGCTCTTCCCTCTAAGAAAGACCAAAGGAACAGCTTTGCAAGAAAGAGGAGGAAACTCTCTACCTACTTGATAGATGAGACCTACAATCTGAGCCCCCGTAGCAGGATAAGGCAGCAGAAAAGCCAGGGTTCCAGCCACCCATGAAGAGGGGCCACAAACGTAGTGGCTAGGTTGACCCTCACAATGGGACAGCTGGTGTAGAAGACAGCAGAAGACGGCACTGAGAGGTGTATCATGAGTAATTAGGGATGTCGCAGGCACCCAAATGGGTCTGGGAATCTGATGCAGTCTCCCGCCTTCGCCCCCCTGGCCCAGCTCACCAGGCCTGTGCTTTCAATGTCCGCACAGTCCAGTGTCCGCACCTCCATCCACCCTCATCCGTAGCCTCCATTGCTGTGCACAATGGAGGCTCCAGAAATTATGTTTCTTCTACTTTGTGTAAATGGCAGCTGTAAAGGCCCCATTTATACAAGAGCTCACATCTTTAATCTTGTGTAAATGGGGCCTTTACAGAGGTGACTTACCATTGACGCAATGTGAGCATACACAAATTCCCTACCTTGTGTGGATGGCAGCCATAAAGGCCCCATTTACGTGAGGTAGAAGATACACAATTTCTGGAGCTTCCACTGAACACAACAGTGGAGGCTCTGGACCAGGGCTGATGGGTTCACAGCCTTGTCGGTGCTCGCCAACCTGTGAGGAAGCTCGTAGAGTGCTGTGAGTGGAGGCAGTAAGTGCCTTGGTGAGCGTCCGCCCAAGCGGGACATGGGTGAATCTGTCCATTGTGGAGGAACCCAAAAGGGTGGGTCCCTTTGGTTCGCTGAGTGGTGGTCAAAGACTCTCAAAACACAATGTCTCTCATCTTAGAAAAGGTTTATTACGAGCAGCCTGCAGTGCTGCAAGGTGGCAACCCTTAGCGGATCTGAAGGACTGCCCACTAATTTCAGGAAGGGAAAGGAAAGGAACCTCTCATGCAAGCACTGAGTCATTACTGACTCTTGGAGGGACGCCAGCTTTCGCTGACGTTTTCTTGGCAGGCCTTATAGCGGGGTGGTTTGCCGTTGCCTTCCCCGGCCGTTATTACCTTCCCCCCAGCTAACTGGGTACTCATTTTACCGACCTCGGGAGGATGGAAGGCTGAGTCGACCCGAGCCGGCTGCCTGAAACCAGCTTCCGCTGGGATCGAACTCAGGCCGTGGGGAGAGTTTCAGCTGCAGAAACTGCTGCTTTACCGCTCTGCGCCACATGAGGCTCTAATTTCAGGAAAGGCTAACATATTTATAAGACCAGTTCCCCTCAGAAACAACGGCAGAACCTTCCCACCAATCATAATACAGTTTTGCAATACAGTAACCAATGATAGACAAGGCATTTATGCATGTGCAGAGTGCAAATAATTCTAAGACTAGAAAAACAATACATAGATGGGTATTGCAATCATTTAAGCAAACACACACCCATCTGTTTCCTTTTTGCGGTTTATCTTGCTTCGAAAGTATCTCACTCCACCCTTTAACTGCTTGTGTTGAGACACAGTCCTGTGACATGTATTTCAACATCGACCATTAGTTGGGAAAGTGGTTGCAGTCTTAATATACGTTGAAAGCATGTATCTTATGATTTATAATGAAAAGGCCAAAGCAGTTTATTTTCTTATACCTGTGGGCATAGGTTAAAAGAACACCTGTCTCAATTTCCTCGACACCATCCCTGTGAGTAATGGAACTAAGTGAACAGACTCTGGGTTTAGTAAGGGAAGTCAGCTGGAGGAACTCACAGTTTCTTTTGCGGGCCTACACAGACTGGTTGTGCACACTTATAACTGAATAAAAGCCTTTCCTCCAATCTAAAGGCTGCCAGTGATTTACGCTAATGAAACAAGAGGGGTCATAATCCTTTTGCTCCAGCAGTTGGGATTAGAGGTGGATAAATCTGTTAATTTTGTTTTCTCCTGCATTCAAACAGTTAAAGCCACAAGTTCTATCCATCCCAAACATGAAGAAAGGTGTGAATTTTGGTAAATTTGTATTAAAATAATAATAATGGAACTGAATTGGAAATATTTGCTTATTTGCACCACCCAAAATTGAAAGATATGGCTAATACTGGCATAGAGAGGAGGCTATTGCACCTTCCTGCTGTGTAGCAACTAAAGATGAGTAGGAGCCTTGTCATAAAAAAAGAGGTGGGAAGCCTAATTTAGCAGTGTTTGAATGCACAGAGCTTCAAAGCCAGACTTTTAAGAATTAAGCATTCACAGCCCTGGTTGGAAGAATCCATCACTTTTGGTTTTTCTCATATATATATCTTTCCATCCTGAATATGATGGAATTTGTGAATTTGGGTAAAATTCTTATCAAAAATAAACTGAAACAAAATCCCCTCCAATCCCTAAAAGGATGCTTCCTTTCCTAGTGCCAGACACGTCACAAGAGAAGAAAGATATAAGAGGCATATGAAGGCTATTTATTTCTATGGCCTGTTAAGGTGTTCACTATACATGAAGAGAAAGAGAGAGATTGTGTGTGTGTGTGTGTGGGGGGGGGCAGATAGCCTACTGTAGGATGACCATATGAAAAGGAGGACAGGGCTCCTGTATCTTGAACAGTTGAATAGAAATGGGAATTTCAGCAGGTGTCATTGTTATACATGCAGCACCTGGTGAAATTCCCTCTCCATCACAACCGTTAAAGCTGTGGGAGCCCTGCCCACTTTTGTATCTGGTCCCTCCGGTGCTGCATTATTATTATTATTTATTTATATAGCACCATCAATGTACATGGTGCTATATAAATGCATTACATGCATTACAAATGTCACCTGCTGAAATTTTCTTTTCTATTCAACTGTTCAAGATACAGGAGCCCTGTCCTCCTTTTCATATGGTCACCCTACTTAATGTATAGATGCTCTAAGTCTCACTAATTTCTCTTCAGTGAGCCTTACCTTGCAATCCTCTAGACGCTTTCATGGAGGTCAACCTCATTGAGCCCGGTGGGATTTACTTCTGAGAAATTACATACAAAGACTCTACTAATAGGGTTTTCAAATCCCTCTTTAAAAGTCTTTTGTATTAAAAATGAAAGTCTAGAAATGTAGTCTGTTCTGTAGTCATCTAAGAGTTTAAACCTGTTTGCAGTAATGTGGAAATGAATAACTCCCTCTAATTGTGAACTCAGGAGCTGCGTGCTAACAGAAATGGAGCCAAATTGGGTTCAGCATGCCTTGGAGAATCTGTGAACTGCAGAAAAGTGGGGGGGGGGGGGAAATAGTATCCCTCCTCCAACAAAATAATAATTCCATTAAGAACTGAGCATACTCAGTAGCTATGGAATGTTGAGCATGAGTTGGAAAAGAAAAATGGAAAACAGGTGTGTGTGTGTGTGTATAGGAATGTCCTGATTGAGCCTCTGATAGATTATAGTATCTTTAGAGGTAAGGATAAGCTGGAACATGTAGCTGCAGTTCCTACATGTAATATGGCAATTTCACAAACTTCCTAGGCTCTACAAAGCTGGGCGTGAAACATAGATTTCTACATGTCAGGCTGAATTTAAAGGTGCAGGTCCTGCAATAAAAAGATGATGAAAGGAGTCTTATGACTAATTTTGCACAAGACTCTTTCTTTTCTTCTTGGTTACACCCTGATTGCTTTCTGACATCCTGCCTTGTGTACATGACTCATCCCTCCCCACCTCCCCCCACCTCCTCCTCCATCTAAATTGCCTGTTCTAACTTGAGGAAGAATAATTCATACAAAAAGGATTCTGGTTGTGTAAGATGGCTCAAGGTAACACGTCATTTACTGAACTAGCAAAAACCTGAATGGAGACATCTGATTGATCAAGTATGACATAGAGTTCAATGCCATAGATTTCACTGCTCAATGAATTACGTGATGATTTAATTTCTTGAAGGGGTTGCCCAGAAAGATGGCAATTTTGCAAAAGATGGGGCAAGGATTCTTCCTGGAAAGACTGTTGTAAAAAAAGATAACAGGTCTTATATATGCATACACATTTTACAGTCCACGTTCCTCACAACTATAAATAACATTGGACACTGCAGTGCCTCCACCTGCAAATAGAAAAACAATTTGATTATTTAAAAGTTTAACTTTTAAAACTGCTTCCTAAATGTATATTGAAACATGCAAATATATTGTGCAGTATATTTCATGCCAATAGAAGAATTTAATTTTTTAAAAAAGTTTAATTTTAACACTGCTTCCTAAACGTGTATTGAAACATGCAAATTTATTTATTTATTTATCAATATTATACCCCGCTCCTCAGCCAAAAAAGGCTCTCGGAGCAGCTTACACTTAGCAAAAAAGACAGTCCCTGCCCTCAGGCTTACAGTCTAGTAAAGACAAGACACACAAGGAAAAGGAGTCCAGGAGGGAAGAGGTAAAGAGAAAGAGAGAGAGAGAGAGAGAAATTAAGTGGACTGGGAACAGGGCTGATGGGATTGCCTGCTCCCGAAGGAGGGGAGTCCAACTGGAGCAGGCCGTGATGTTTCTTCTGCCTGCTCCTGTTCCCTTGCACTTTCTTCTTCCCCACAGGGCCAAGATGACAGTTTACCCTGTGGGGGTGGGGGAAGAGTCCAAATAGGTTATATATGGTATATTTCACACCAATAGTTGCATCTTATTCAGAGGAGGTCATAATATGGATAAACTTTGTATTGGAACATTCTTTAATATTGAATGATGTGCATGTCCTCTTTAAACTATTTACAGGTTTCTTGGAATTTAATGTATGGTCAGTGCAAATGGATTATCTGAGCACTTGTAACAGCCAAAAGACTGATATGATAACATTGGATGGATAAATGTTCACCTCCTATGATGCAATGGATTGAGGACCTAACAACATATGAGTAGGTGGAAAATAGGCGCCACTCGTGAATGGATAAATATATGGAAATTTGGTCTGCTTTTCTTGAAGCTTATGCAAAATCTCTCTCTCTCTCTCTTTTTAGAAAAATGAATGTTGCATTTGATGGAATAGTGACATTGATATGCATGTAATTTCTTGTTCTCTTTCTTTCCACAGATTTTGTTTTGTTAAATTCACAATAAAAAGAATATATATTCCCATCAGTACAGGCATCATTTCCAGACAAATGGCAAAAAAGCCGAGCAAAACATTGCCTTTTCTACCCACAGAAAGAGGGGCTTCACCCAACACTTCTTCGTGTGCCTTCTCCTTTTGGAGGTTAGCTATCATTACAGCTGTTTTTGCTTTTGATGTCTCTGTGGAAGTAGAGCTATACTATTCCCCCAAGTTCTTTAGGCATGATGTTCGTCTTCTTCCCCCTGGTCTTTTCCCTTCAATTTCCCCTTGTTTAATAAGTTGGAGAATGGTGTATTTCTCTCCTCGAATAATATGACCAATATATTGTGGTTTTCTTCTTTTGATGGTAGTTATTAATTCTGATGGTTTGTTTACCCCACGTAGTTAGATTGTCCTTATTTGTTATTCAGTCTGTCCATGGTATCTTCAAGATAAGCCGTTATGCCCACATTTCAAAAGATTCGATTTTGTTTAACACAGGCTACAAGGAAGAAAAGAAACTAAACTGTATCAAGCTTCCTTCACGGGAAACTTTGACTAACCTTTTGCCCTTCTACAATTCTTAGAAACCTCTTCGCTTTCTCTGCAGGCTTGAGATGGTTCCTTTTTTGACTGAAAAAAGAGAACTATCACTAACCAGAACAAAAGAATCAAAGCGTACCAATGATACATGAAGAGACTATTGTGGTAAAGGACAACTATTTATGACACACTGAACAATTACTGTGAACATATAGATACAATAATGAGTGCCAAAAAGTCCAAGTGATGTACACAACAGTGTAAAACAGCAGTTATTTCAGGGATGTACTAAACCGAAGGACACCGAATGGCCATTGAAATGCATTGGTTCATTCCGAATGGCCATAGGAAATCATTGGAGGAGTTTAGGCATCATCTACAAATCAAAATACCTAAAGGAGTTAAACATTTAGTATTCATAGAAAACCACACAGAATCAAAATCAGACTTTAACTGCAGGTAGCTGGTCTTGAACATCCACTGGGTGAAAACCTTCCTTAAAATAGGAAGAACTCAGTGATGTAGTATCAATGTGTTAAATAAATGGTTTTATGTCATTTCATAGAACTAACATTTATAAATACTTTTAGTTAGGGGAAACAACAGATTGTACAAACACTGATTTGTGTATTCCCTCTAATGAACACTTACTCTGGAGTAACTGGTAAGAATTCCAGATCTACACCAAGCAAGATAAAACACTTTGAAAATGTTTTGAAAACTGTATATGGAGTGTGTCATGGGCCCCAACAGTTGTCAACACTGTTATAAATTGTTTTAAAGCAGTAGTGTAGATCCTGCCCTGATGAGGAAATGAAACAGCTATAAATATCTGGAGTAACTGTTGTCTTATGCTGTTGTATGCATCACTTGGACTGTTTGGCATGCATTCATTATTATATCTATATGTTCACAGTAATTTTTCAGTATGCTATAAATAGTTGTCGCTTACCACAATAGTTTTTTCATGTATCATTGGTACTTTTTGATTCTTTTGTTCTGGTTAGTGACCCTTCTCTTTTTACAGTATTGAGTGGCTTCCCCTTTTCTTGCCTGCAGCCTCTTGCATTTTTCTCCCTCTCTCAAAATACTAGAACCTGGGGTCATCCCATCAAGCTGATTGGTGGGAGATCCAGGACAAATAAGAGAAAGTACTTCTTCACACAGCGCATAGTTACATTATGGAACTCACTACCACAAGATGTAGTGATGGCCACCAATTTGGTTGGCTTTAAAAGGGGGTTGGATAAATTTCTGCAGGCGAATGGCTACTAGCCCTGATGGTTGTGTGCTGTCTCCAGTATTTGAGGCAGTAAGCCTGTGTGCACCAGTTGCCAGGGAACATGGACGGGAGGGTGCTGTGGCACTATGTTCTGCTTGTTCATCCCTGGCCGATGGCTGGTTGGCCACTATGTGAGCAGAGTGCTGGACTAGATGGACCCTTGGTCTGATCCAACAGGGCACTCCTTAGGTTCTCCTCTACACCCTTTGTTCACATCTCAGGAGCTACCAACTCTCTTCATCTTTTTTCATAGAGGTGCATGAAGAAAGATGAAAAGTAATATGTGCATGCTGTGCAATGTAGAGGACTGGGTCCATTTCAGGGCTCTTGATCTGCAGTGTAGTGGCCTGAAAATGACTGGTGCAATACTGCCTAGCCACTGGCCTCTAGTCAGCTGCACAGATTGCTCCTTTTTACTGGTTTTCTCTTGACCAGCTCACTGCATTTAGTCTCTGTTTATTCTATGTGCAGGTTCTTCCTTTTGCCACCAGGTAGCTCCTTTGCAACTGTGTCAACAGAATGACGAACTAGATGGACCCTTGTTCTGATCCAGTACAGCTCTTCTTATGGTCTAAACAAGCAGAGGAGGACTACACCGTAAGGACAACACAGATTGATAAATTGGGATTAAAAGAGTTATCCCACTCTCAAATGATTGGAGGGTGGGGCTGTGATTGCATAACAAAGCAGGAAGCAATTCCCAGTTTGGGCATGAAATATACCATCACCCTGCCAGCTATCTCTATATTTGGGACACAGCTCACCCACCAAGAAATATACTTTGATCTGTCTTTGTCCCACCTGGTTTTCCCCCTTGCAACTTTCTCCATTTGTGCCCCACATCTCAAATGTTCCCTGTTGCAATTTGGCTATCTGGGTACCTCTCAAATCCCATAGCATCCTCCCACATACTGATTGGATAAATGCATTTGGGTTGTTGTTTTTTTAAAGTATTTTTGGGAAACTGTTTGCATATGGTCTTCAGCTATGCTATCATTTCTAAAGAAATGAAAGTGCATGAAAGAGATCCCCTCCCCCTTTTTTGGAAGGAGGAGTAGAAGTAAGCCCTGCGTGAAGTTCAACCGTTAGTCTGTCCCTCACAGATAAATCGCTCGCTCGCAGACTGTTAGAAGCCGTGGTAAGTGTATTACCCGTTTAATTCCTAATACAATTCCAAACCCCACTTTTTCAGACTAGAATGATTTTGTGAGAAGGATTTCCACTTTAAAAACAAACAACTTCCTCTACTGTGCCTTTAACAACAGCTGGATTATTTATTTCAACCTATTCTTTTAACTGCTCCTTAGCCAAACAAACTCTAAGGGGGGGATCTAAACTACTGCTTTAAAGCGCTTTAAAGCGCTTTATAACAGTTTTGACAACTGTTGGGGCCCAGGACACACTGCATATACAGTTTTCAAAACGTTTTCAAAGTGCTTTAAAGCGCTTTAAAAGCAATAGTGTAGATCCCCCCCTTAGTGTGGCTTACAAAGTTCATTTGAATGACAGTCCCTGCCATCAAGCTTACAATCTTAAAAGACTTGGCAGAGGAGGAAAAAGGGATGGGGACAGAGGAGGAAAAATAAGAACAGGAAACAAGTCTTAGGCACCAGTTCTTAAAGCTTGATATGCCTATGTTAGCAGGTGACAATGCTTCATTTAAGGCCAGGATAATGATTACCTGTTCTTTCCTGCATAACAAGCTGTGTATGTTCACCCCTTCTCCTCTTGTTTCCAGTCAAAAGCTTGTGTAGGTCTCTTATACCATGGCCAAAGCCTATTTGAACAGATTGGATGGTAGGATAATAATAATAATAATAATAATAATAATAATAATAATAATATGATGATGATGATGATGATGATGATGAGTATAATCTCGAAAACAAAGCTTCCCCTCCCCTGCACCTCTCTTTTCCTCTTCTAAAGTTTTTTTAAATTTTATTTTCAATATTATATTAATATCAACAAACTAGGGATGTGCACAAGGTTGTGTTTGGACCTCAGTTTGGCCCTTTAGAAAACAAAAACAAAACCCTGATTCAAATCAGAGAATGCCTGCTTTGACAAAGCAAGATTTGGGAACATTTTGGGTCTCCCATGGGCTACCATGGGAAATCCATGAATAGCTTTCCCCCCCATTTCACTTTTTGACTGAACTGGATGACATTTGCAGGCCAAGCAGATGCTTTGGGTGTGGGGGTGGGGTGAGTGAAGCCTGCCAAATGTCAGAGAAACAGGTGGAGGGGCTTTGATACTAAAATTCCTTTAAGATTGGTTTTTAATACGTTTTTATTTTTAGTGCCAATAACAGCTTTGTGTTTTGACAGAATACGATGTTCCTTGCCCCAGTCTTTTGTAGGCATAAAACATGTACAGTTGTTGGTGGATAGGTCCAGGTTTTGTGTATGTGTGCAGGTGGATTACTTCCAGGTTTGGAGTAAAAAAACAACAACGTCTAATTTTTGGATGAGCAGTTGCTATGGAAACTGCAGCCCTTATAGGCTATCCTGTAGTACGGAACCTGCTAAATTCTAAAAGGACAAAAGTTAGTGCCAAGTAAGATCAGAGTTGAGCCCAACCAAAATGTCTGCATAATGTGAATTGCAGAGCTTCATTTCAGCTCAATTCTCATAAGAATTTACCAAAAAATAAATAAATCACAGCGTAGTTCATATTCAAGCAAAAAAGAACATATTTTTGAGAACTGAACCAAAACTGGCAGATTTCTGCATCCAGGCCCATGGCTTTGAGTGTTTAACTTTTAAAAGTCTGGTTTTGAATGTAGTGGTTTTCCTGAGCCCTTAAGATAGCCAAGGGACTGATATGACCACATTGGAAGGATAAAGGTTCACCTCCTATCATGCAATAATTTGAGGACTTAACAACAGTATCAATCTTTGAATGGGTGGTATATAGGCACTACTCGTGAATGGATAAATTTCTTTATTTCTTTATTTATTAATTACATTTTTATACCGCCCAATAGCCGAAGCTCTCTGAGCGGTTCACAAAAATTAAAACCATGAAGAACATAATAAAACAACCAACAATCTAAAAACACAAATACAAAATACAGTATAAAAAGCGCAGCCAGGATAAAACCACGCAGCAGAAGTTGATATAAGATTAAAATTCAGAATTAAAATAGTAAAATTTAAGTGTAAGTTAAAATTAGTTGTTAAAATACTGAGAGACTAAAAAGGTCTTCAGCTGGCGACGAAAGGAGTACAGTGTAGGCGCCAGGCGGACCTTTCTGGGGAGCTCATTCCACAGCCGGGGTGCCACAACAGAGAAAGCCCTCCTCCTAGTAGCCACCTGCCTTACTTCCTTTGGCAGGGGCTCACGGAGAAGAACCCGTGAAATATGGAAATTTGGTTTCCTTTTCTTGAAGCTGTGCTATCATTTCTTAAGAAACAAAAGTGCATAAAAGAGATCCCCTCCCCTCTTTTGGAAGGAGGAGGAGAAGCCATGCATGAAGTTCAACCGTTAGTCTGTCTCTCACAGATAAGTAACTCACTTGCAGACTGTAGGAAGCAGTGGTAAGCAGTATTACCCCTTTAATTCCTAATACAATTCCAAACCCCACTTTTTTCAGACGTAGAGCTTTATCACACCAGCGTTATACTGTGCAATCACTGTGAATTGCGTGCAAAGGACTCCGAAGTTTTCCAGCTTATAATCTGCTTTTATTGTGAAGTACTCCCATGCATCCTGCTTTAATTGCACTTCTTAACCAAAAGAAGTGCAATATTTTGCTACTGGTTTTCGAGCGTATCATTTGTTATTTTCCGAGCGGCCACTGGGGCACAGGAGCAGGATTTGAAGAAAAATTAAACAAATGCTTACATCTGCGTAAGCTTTAAAGATAAAGACATCAAAATTGGCACAGTAATAGATACTAAGGAGAGTTTTAAGCATAGCAAATTTGAATCGGATTGGGTCATCCGTTGGTTTTTTTATGATTTTTTTTACATTTTCCCCCTTAAACCCATTTCCTGGTATGCAAAAGATCTAGCAACAACAGCAAGAATGGTGACAATTTAGTGCTGTAGGGGATAATTCGAGGGAAACAGGTACGTGGGATGAAGCTCTAGTATGGTTTCGTGAGAAGGATTTCCATTTTTTTAAAAAAGGCTTGAGTTGGTGCCTTTTTTGACTGAACCTCTTGCAGTCCTCCTCCACGCTCTCTGTTCACATTTCTCAGGAGCCACCAACTCTCCTCATCTTTCTTCATGCACCTCTACATAGGTGCATGCTGTGCAGTGTAGAGGATTGGGTCCCTTGCAGGATTCCTGATCTGCAATTGAGCTGCCTGAGCGGAATACTGCCTAGGCACTGGTTTCTGGTCAGCTCCATAAATTGCTCTATGTTAGTGGTTTCCTCCCCACCACATTGAACTCACTCCACTTTGACCCCCCCTTTATTTGCTGTGCTGGTTCCTCAGGTTAAAAGAACCGGAGGCCTGTATATTGTCTTAGCTTCTGTTGTTTGATCGTTGTTCTGTTTGTAAAAAAACTTATTTATATTTATTTATTACACTTATATACCGCTCCCATAGCCAGGGCTCTCTGGGTGGTTTACAGAAATTCTAAAATTGAAATAAAAACAAATATACAAAATTTAAAACTCTAAAACGCAGAACATACACACATAAAGCATTAAAAACTGATTAAAAACTAAACATGTGGGTGGTTAGGATGTGCCGCCATATGCCTGGGCAAAGAGGAAACTTGGGCTGTGCACAGACCCCCCTGATCCGCAACACCTGGATTGGGTCCGCTCCACTCTGCGCTGATCCGCAAGTAGTCCGCTCCACTCCGCTGTGGAGCTCCGGATCCGAATCGGAGCTCCGTTTCCCCCCCATAGACTTGCATTGAAACCCAAACGCCTATAACGTTTTTTCTGTTAATGTTAGAAACCTCAAAATTGGCACCATGAGAGCTTATCCATGTATCTGCTGTAGAAACATGACTTGGTAATTCAGAACTCCAACATTTGGAGCAAAATGGAGAATTACAATCAGAAGCATGCTTCGTCTGATTTTTTTTTGCAGATACTTTGGCCACAGAATTTGCTTCCCTGGAAGGCTAATTTCTGCATTAGTGCCCCCACACAGTATTCTCATCATCATGCAGGCTCTCCTGGGACTCTTCCTCTTCATGGTACTTCTAACAACAGGTAAGAAAAGCTGGTAGGGCCACCAGGAGGGGATTGTTCCACAGAAGTCAATGGGATTTAACCATATCCAAACTGGCTTCGATTGGTGTCACTTACCCGGCATGACTCTGAATAATCGCTTTCGTCAGCTCCTCCTAACTTCCCAGAGGCAAGGCACAAATCACAGTAAAACCTTTTCTTGCAGTAATTCCAGTAATTAGTTAGAAACTTTTACAGTCTCAATAAAGATCCACAGTTCTTCACAGTCCACAATGGAAGTCCTTGACCAGAAGCAGTTCATGAGCATCCCAACTAAAACCCCAAACAGCCCTAGGTGTAGCACACAGAATAAATCCAAACAGATCCAGAGTCCTAGTGGGAGCAGGAAGCTTTCCAGTGTGGTGTAGTGGCTAAAGTGTTGGACTGGGAGTCGGGAGATCCGGGTTCTAGGCTCCACTCGGCCATGGGAACCCACTGGGTGACTTTGGGCCAGTCACAGACTCTCAGCCCGACCCACCTCACAGGGTTGGTGTTGTGACGATAAAACAGAGAGGAGGATTATGTATGCCGCCTTGGGTTCCTTGGAGGAAAAAAAGTGGGATGTAATTGCAATAATACATACATCAAAGCATTACTTCCAGCAAGTAATGCTGGAAGTAATGCTGGATATTGCTTGGGTTTAAATGCAGTGCAGCTGCCTCTAAGGAACAGTATTGCACATTTAATCCTGGCAGGGAAGCCTGGCTTTTAGACAGTTGCTATGCCTCATGGGGCGCCTCTGCTCCACCCTTTTTAGTTGATGACACACTAAAGAGATATCCCCTAAAACTCCCTTGCCTGTAGGGACTTCCTCCTGCTGCCTTGTTCCCATGGAAGACATCTTTGCACAAAAAGCAGTGGCCTCCATCAAGGTCAGGTCTCCTAGCTGTGGAGATAGATAGGTCCTATCAGCATCCTGCATCTCACCTCTTTCCAGCCCGTAAGCCAGTGGGAGGCCTGATAGAACTAAGTTCTCAGATGCCTGGCTTCTGATGGCTGGGCCTGATTCTACAATGTCCCCTTCTGACTCAGAATCACAGTCGAAGGATATCACTGGGGTAAGGTCTCGCGAAGTGGGAGAAGGTTGCTTTGTTGTAGGGCCGTGCAAGATTGAGTTCCGAAGCATGGTGGCCATTTTATATGCAATCCGCCGTGTTCTGCACAGCCCTAGAGCGAAGAGGATGAAGTTGCAGAACGCATCCCACTTTTCGTATCTCCTGCAAAGGGGTGTGTGACATGTGCTGCTGTTGCAAGTTAGGAGGAGAGTAAAGGAGAAAGAGCAAAGCTCCCTGTCCATTGCTGCTTTAACAACAACCCCTCATGACAAAATATAGGGATAAAAGGGTTAATGAGTCAACTATATAATATATTAATTGAGAAAGGAGTGTTGGATAGTATCGGGAAAGTGGTTTGGGGGACTGATTTGAAGATACAAATAGGACAGCAGAGATGGGAAGGACTATGGAGACAGAGAGTGTTGAGAAATATGTCAGTAAGAATAAAGGAGAATTACTATAAACTTGTATGGAGGTGGTACTTAACTCCGGTTAGATTAAATAAGATTAATAATCAGCTTTCAGCAGATTGTTGGAGGGGTTGTGGTGAAAAAGGAACGTATTTACATATGTGGTGGGACTGTAAACATGTGCAAAAGTTGTGGAAGATGGTGTTCTTTGAGATTGAGCAGATAGTGGGATTTAAAGTAGAGGTCACACCAAGGATTGCACTACTCTCACCGCAAGAAGAACTTAAATGTAATAAAGAAACGAAAGAACTGATAACGAACCTGCTGATGGCTGCGAGGTTGATTGTAGCCAGGAACTGGAAGATGCAAGGAGACTATTGTATTGAAGAATGGTATAAAGAAGTGTGGGACATTGCTATAAATGATAAATTGACATGTAATATTAAAATGAAAAAAGGTATAGTAAAAACGAATGATTTTGAGGGTATATGGAAAAAGTTCCTGGAGTTTGTGTTCTCTAAAGGAAGTGGGAAACCACCAACAGTTGAAACTATGAGTTTTTGGAAACAGGAATGAGATCCCGAGGTGGGGGGAGCACTGTTATGTTTAGTACAAATATGTTTAATAGGCAAAATTTGAATATATGATATTAAGGTAATTTTATGTTTATGTATCAAGTGATTTTTTATTTGATGTTTTGTCGTTGTTGTATATTGTTGTATATTGTTTAATAAAATAAAAAAATTAAAACAACAACAACAACAACAACAACAACAACAACCCCTCATGGGGGATATGAAAAGTGGGATGTGTTCTGCAACTTTTTTCATTTGCATAAAAGCGGGTTGTGTTTTGGTGTTCATTTGGCATTTTCTGACTGAAACCCAGGCCATGGCTAGATGAGGGCTTATCCCAGGGAATATCCCGGGATCATCCCTGTGCATCCAGATGACGCACAGGGGATCCTGGGGGCAGGGAGGGATGATCCCTCCATTTCCCTGGGATTTTGCCTTACCCTTCTAGCCCAGTTTTTCTGCGGTCCCGGGCTGATCCCGAGACCATGGAACGTGTGGCCAGGCATCGCGGTTTGTCCCGGCTCCTCGCGAGTAACCGCGAGGAGCTGGGAGCCAGGCATGGGGCACATAACTCCTCAGGAGCTCTGTGCCCATCGGGGGTGGGATGGGGGTAGAGGGGAAATTATTATTATTGTTTTAAAAAACCTTACTGTTTCGCAGACGAGCGCTTGTGCGCTCCTTCTCATTTAAAAACTAAAACAAAATGGCGGCCGTGATGTCGTACACTGCGTGTAAATGAGGGCGATGATCTCGCGATCAAGAAATCATGAGATCGTCGCCCTTTCACCCCCTCAGCTAGCTGAGGCCCCAGAATGTGTTCACAGCCCCATAAAAAATTGGAGCCACCAGCCTCCTCTGGCCCCATCTCTAAATGAAGCCATGTTCAAGGATGGTTCCTGCCAATCTGCAAGTCGAATCATGTTTCAGTGGAGTTCACATTAGCCATTCACTTAGGCTTTACTCCCTTTGTTTAGAAGATCTTAAAAACCTGCCAATTCTATATACTTCACCATCCTTTCTCTTTCCTCCTCCAGGTGGTTCTATAGAGTGCGAAGTTTGCATTGCCGTACAAAAGACCTGTACCGGCAATAGACAGACTTGTGATTCTTTCATGGATACCTGTGCCACCATTTATACTGAAGCCTCCGTAGGTGAGAGAAATCAAAATCCAGGCTCAGCCAGTGAATAGGCTTCATATGCATACAAGTCTAATGGTAGAGAGGACCAAGAGCTTGCAGGGATGTGGGACCTTGACATCTTCTGCCAACTCCTTTCCGTCTCCCGTGTTCCATCTGAGCTGCAATTCTCACAGTATTCCAGGGCGAAATGAATGTTCCTTACATAGATGTATTGTTCCTTGTTGCAATGCCATGTGTTTTGGGGTGTCTTGGTTTTGATTGGTCAAGTGCCATGGAGTCAGTGCCATTTTTGATAGAAATGTGGGGGTATAAATCAAATAAATAAATAAATAAGCAAGCAAGCAAGCTTTATGGCCCTGGTGGAGATATCACTGTTAGAGCTGGTTTGTTGATATGGATCAATAGAGCTGCCTGGCTTTTTTATTTTTTTTTTACTCTCCTTGGAATGTGGCTATCAGGATGGTCATGATGAGTGTCTGCACTTCAAAATGCCACTGCACAAGGCACATGAACACATGAAAGCCTCTTTATCCTGAGTCATACCATTGGTCCATCAAGCCCTGTGTTATCTGCTCCGACTGGCAACACTTCTCTAAGGCCCTCAGAAGTTGTCTTTCACAGTCCTGTTACTGGAAGACTAAGCATTCTTTCTGACACCTATTGTGGAGCTATATGTGTGACAGACAGTGTGGTGTATCAACACAGTGCCTCCAGTGCCCATGGAGTCGATCCAGGAGGATGCCGTAGTTAATGGTAACAGAAGCCCTCGCAAACTTGAGCAGAGTTAACAGGGTTGCACTCCCCCTGACCCTCTCTCAATAAATGCCGTCCATTAGGGCAATCAAAGCTGATTCAGTCCCGTAACCTGGGGAGGATCTACACAGCGCCGTGAAGTCGCTTGCGTGCACCTCCAGTGCGCCCCGAAAGTCATTGTGTAGATCCTGCCTCGGACTACGCTGGGAAGGGCGCCTCTAGTCCGTCCGTCCGTCTGTCAGTCTGGCCCCGCCCCATCCCGGCCATGGGCTTTATAATAGGAAATCCTTCCTCCCAATAGCCTGGGCTGAAGCATTTAACCTGTTGCTGCTGGAGGGCCCCCACCCCCTCCGCCGGCCCCAGAAACACCGAGGCAGCAAGGAGGTTGCACTCACCCGGGGCCCTGTAGCTCTGTGGGGATGAACCTGAGGGAGAGGCCGCCCCCTCCAGCAGCAACAGGTTAAATGCTTCAGCCCGCGCCATTGGGAGGAAGGATTTCCTATTATACAGCCCACGGCCGGGATGGGGCGGGGCCAGCCTGATGGACGGACAGACGGACTAGAGGAGCCCTTCCCAGCGTAGTCCGAGGCAGGATCTACACAATGACTTTCGGGGCGCACTGGAGGCGCACGCAAGCGCCTTCACGGCGCTGTGTAGATCCCCCCCAGGTCGAAATCTAGACTGAAACGAGTTTTGATTACCAACATCCTCCAAGAGTGCCTGAAGGTGTACTACCATGCCCTTCCCAGTACCTTCCTTAACAAAGGCGTATTTGCGGTGGGGTGGTCATTGTGGAAGTGTTGCATTTGAGGAGAGCGTAAGGATGGAGGCAAAATGTGTCCCCCATCAGTGCATTAGCTCTAGCAGGGATCTTATAGGCCAATGATATATGATGCTATGCACAGAGAAACACAATACCCCATACATCAGCCCTCCCCCCATATAAACACACACCAACTTGCTCCCCACAAATCAAAATGATGGTCAATATGCTCGTACCAGATGATTTTGTTGTTGTTGTTGTTGTTGTTGATGATGTTGTGTAATCAGTTTCCCCCATTTTGATTTTGTTAGCTAACTTGCACACTGCAATGGTAATCTGAGCTATACATTGCAGAGATGAACGAACTGTTTGGATGGTGGTACTCAGAACAGTGATAGCCTTGCTCACTCGTCTCTATTTTCCATGCCTAGGAGAAATAACGATTTTCACAGTCTCCAAGTCATGCTTTGTGAAGTCTGAATGTAATAAAGGACCGCGTATCATTCCAGTAGATGGGGTAACTACTAAGTCAACGATTGAATGTACCTCTCCATCAAAGGGCCCTCCATCATCTGCCTCCCTCCTCCTGGCTCTCTCCATGTTCCTAATGATGAAGATCCTCATGTAAAGATCCACTTGGATGCAGAAACTGAGCACTGATTTGTATGCGGTCTTCTCTGAAGTGGAACATGTACCTTCCCAATGGGCTTTGTTGTCATCTTCAATGTCTTCAGTCAAAGCAAATAAATGATGAATTAAATCGAATTCAGTCTTCAGTTTTAGTGTATGGGGGGGGATTGTAGGTGAGGGATTGATTTATATACAATATTTATATATGACCCCCACATGCAGAAGATTTTGAAGTGGTGAAGCACAGATAGAATTCAATAAACAAAAAACCTACGGTTTACAAAACAACGTTAAGGCTGTACAGTTTTCAACCAAGTACCAAAAAGCGGGGAAATTGGGAGTTAAGGCTCACAAGCCTTAATGCCACATCCTCCCTAAGGAGGAAGAAAGTACCAGTGAAATTCTCATTCTCTCAAAGCAGATATAAACCATGAGGACAGGATGGAGAATAGGATATGCAGAGGTGACCGTGGGGTTGTGGAAAACTGATGACGAACAACTTAGAGCCACCTACTTCTCTTTTTTTGTTTAGAGCAGCGCTTCCCCAACCTGGTGCCCTCCAAAGGTGTTGGACTACAACTCCCATCATTGCACGTCCAACCCCTCCTCAATGCAGGAATCCACCCTAAAGCATCCCTGACAGATGGTTGTCCAGCTGCCTCTTGAAGGCCTGTAGTGTGGGAGAGGCCACAACCTCCCTAGGTAACTGGTTCCATTAATCTTCTCTTCTCTGGGCTAAACACGCCCAGTTTTTTCAGTCTCTCTTCATGGAGTTTTGTTTCCAAACCCCTGGTTCCAAATCCTGGTTGCCCTCCTCTGAACACTTCAGCTTGTCTGTGTCCTTCTTGAAGTGTGGTGTCCAGAACTGGATGCAATACTCTAGATGAAGCCTAAAGAGCCAAATACTGTATTATATACTGTATATATAAATACTGTATTTATACTGTATTTCGTAATTGTGCTTTTATCCTGTTGGTTGTTTTATTGTAGTTTTAATTTTTGTGAACCGCCCAGAGAGCTTCGGCTATTGGGTGGTATAAAAATGTAATAAATAAATAAATAAATAAATAAATAAATAAATAAATAGAGAGGAACCAGTACCACCCATGATTTGGAAGCTATACTTCATTTAGTGCAGCCCAAAATAGCATTTGCCTTTCTTGCAGCCATATTGCACTGTTGGCTCGTATTCAGCTTGTGATCTACAACAATTCCAAGATCCTTCTTGTTTGTAGTATTGCTGAGCCAAGTATTCCCTATCTTGTAACTGTGAATTTGGTTTCTATTTCTTAGATGCAGAACTTGGCATTTATCCCTATTAAATTTCATTCTGTTGTTTTCAGCCCAGCTTTCCAGCCTATCAAGAGCACTTTGAAGTTTGCTTCTGTCTTCCAGGGTATTAGCTATCCCACCCAATTTTGTGTCATCTGCAGATTTGATCAGCGTTCCCTGCACCTCCTCGTCCAAATCATTAATAAAAATGTTGAAGAGCACTGGGCCCAGGACTGAGCCCTGTGGTACCCCACTCGTTACCTCCCCGCAGTTTGAAAAGGTTCCGTTGGTAAGCACTCTTTGAGTCCGATTCTGTAGCCAACTGTGAATCCACCTAATAGTTGTTCCATCTAGCCCACTTTTAGATAGTTTGTTAATCAGAATATCATGGAGCACTTTGTCAAAAGCTTTGCTGAAGTCAAGATATATGACGTCCACAGCATTCCCACAGTCCACAAGGGAGGTTACCCGATCAAAAAATGAGATCAGATTAGTCTGACAGGATTTGTCCCTTCTCTATTGGAGTTGGAGTTCAGGCTGCTGGTCAGAGCAGGAGTCCAGACATGGGCAGGACCAACATAATTAAGGTGGCTGCACTGGCAATTTCACCCATGGCCCTGACCTCAGTGCTGCTCTCTTAATCGTGCAGACTTGACTCTTTTGAGCTCATGGCCTTGAGTTGAACCGAGCACCAACTTTCAGTCCCTGATGGCCATTGCCATGGGCAAGTGGCCAGACAGCTGCAACAGCAGTGGTGGTGGTGGCCATCTGGGCCCTGGCACTTGCCCTGTTATGCCACTTGCTATTGACCCCAGCCTTCACAAAGGGAAGTGTTGTTTTTCCCTGTTGCATTTCTTCACATGGCAGTTACAAAATGGGGAAAGGAAACTGCAAGCTAATTGTATCAACAAGCGTGTGACTTCCACCTGACAAGCTGACCTCTCTCTCTTTCTCTCTCTCTCTCTCTCTCTCTCTCTCTCTCTCTCTCTCTCTCTCTCTCTCTTGTTTTGGTTACACCAGGAGTTATCAAATGGGGCTCACACCACCTTTTTGCTGGCTTTTGTGATAAAGTTGCCAGCAGCAGGGCCGGCCCTACATTCAGGCAGAGGGAGGCAGCTACCTCAGGCAACGGTTTCTGGGGGGAGTCAGGGAGCTATGGCAAAGCATTGGAGAACAGACCTGTAGGTGCACCACGTGGCCAGCCTTGCACCTTGACTTTGAGCGGAGGATATTGTCCCATTGCTCATGTTGGTATTAGAGTCAACTGCCAGGCCGAATTCTGTTCAAGAAGTGTGCGTGAGTCACCATATTAGCCTTTGCTTCCAGTGGCAACATGCCCAGCACTGGTTTAGAAAAGAAACAACATGCAATAATTTTACTTGCAAAACATTTGCATTCCTGAACGAGAACCAATCATGGAAACAAGTCATAAACTTGGAAGTACAGGCTGAAAGCCAGGTTTAACTCCTAGCAACATGTTGTATAAATAAGAACAATAATTCTCAAGAACTCGCACGTTACTGCAGTAACCAGCTCAGAGGAGAAGTTCCCATCATGTGTGAGACAGACCATGGATTGTGTCTTATATAATAACTTACCCGGTGTAACATACGCTGTTGTAGCATATCTTAAAGTTTATTAATTAAATATTAGTGGTGTGATCCGCTCTGATTAGGAGTGTAGAAGCAGTAGCGGATTGGCCTGCTCCGCCTTACCCAGAGGCGGAGTAGGAGCGGACCGCGGACCCCTAGAAGCAAGGCGAAGAGAAGCGACCATTTTTCGGAGCTCCTAGTTCAGGCGGAGCGCTCCGGTCGCCATCTTGAAAACATTTCGCCATAGGATTGCATTGCGGCAAATAATCGCGGATAACTACGTTCTTTTTGAAGCTATCGTTCTGGAAATTCTTGTGCTCAGAGAGTCGTGGATGGGGGTCATTTTGAGACCACTCTCACCTCTCTGCGTCGTGCGGGTCGCGTGCTATATTTTTTTGAAAATCGGGTCAACCTCGCGGCTCAAACAGCGTTTTCGGCTTTTCGCCCATAGGATTGCATTGAGGGAAAGACTCGGGCATAACTGGGTTGGTTTTTAAGCTATCGTTCTGAAAATTCTTGTGCATAGAGAGTCGTGGATGGGGGTCATTTTGAGACTACTCTCAACTTTCTGCGTCGTGCGGTTCACTTGCTAGAATTTTTTAAAAAACCGGCGGGAAAAATACCTTTTTCAAAGGGCTGAGGGGCAGAGTCAGCTCCCGGTCATGATCACATGATCCCAAAGTTAGAGGAGGGCATAGGCAAAACAGGTAACTTGGGATTCTGGGAAACTTCTCTTTCTTCATCTGAACGGGCTTTTCCCAGTGTTTTTTAAAACAGTAGCCCCACCAAATGCACAAACACAACCTGAAATCATATACTAAGCCAAGAATAAGAGATAGAAACACAGCACTGCTCCCCACCCTAACTTTGGGGAACAACTGAAAAGATGTGGTGCAAGGGGATGAGCTCCCCTAGGGCATCCCATCGTGGACGTGCCCCCACTCTCTCCTGCACTGGAAGGCCATTAGAGCCTTCCAAAGAGAGTAAAACGGTGGAGCAATGCCTATGATGAGTTGAAGTGAATGTTCACTTTTTAGTGGTGGAGCGATGCCTGTTATGAGTTGAAGTGAGCGTTTACTTCTCAATCTCAGAGCTGTTGGTGAAGCAATGGCTTTTTTGAGCTGAACTGGCAGCTGCTTCCCCCTCCCCCGGGCACGTCCCCCTATTGCTGGTAAAAGACAGATATAGCCTTTTTTAAAAAAGTTCTTCTTGCTGTTTATTGAGCAACACTGCTGCTTTTAATTCCACCCCTCCTTTGTTTATTTATTGATTTATTCCATTTTATATGCATTACTGGCTTATCCTTGGCTCACTTCCTTATGCCCCCAGAAATGCCAGCTGCATGCCTGCCTGCCTTCCCTCCCTCCTCCCCTGCCCACCTCGCAGGGATGTTGTGTGTGTGTGGCTTTGACTCAGGGGAGAAGTCCTTCCTGCGCTCACTTGGAGTTTTGGAAGTTGAAGCCCCGCTAAAAAACAGGGGATGATGGGACTGCCTTGAGTCTCGGCGTGCGTATGTATCCCTGGATAAGCTTTCATGGTGGTGAGTTTGAGGTTTTTTTTTAACGTGCAAAATTGACGGAGCTATGGAAAGGGGTGTTGGATTTTCATAAATTCCCCAAAAATCAGGGGATGATGGGACTGCCTTGAGTCTCGGCGTGCGTATGTATCCCTGGATAAGCTTTCAAGGTGGCGAGTTTGAGGTTTCTAACGTGCAAATTGACGGAGCTATGGAAAGGGGTGTGAATGGGGTGCCCGATTTTCAAAAATTCCCCAAAAATCAGGGGATGATGGGATTGCTTTGAAACTTGGCGTGTGTGTGTATACCCCCATGAGGTGTCATGGTGCCAAACGTGAGGTTTCTAACTTGAACAGAAAAAAAGTTGTATAATTTTTTAGCTTTCAATGCAAGCCTATGGGGGGGAAAAAACGGAGCTCCGGATCCGGATCCGGAGCTCCGAGCGGAGTGGAAGTGGGCAGAGCGGGGGCGGGGCGGAGCGGAGTGGCCCGATCCAGAAAATGGCAGATCTGCAAGTGAAGCGGAGCGGGGGGTCCGTGCACACCCCTATTAAATATCATCGCGGGAGCGCGGGCTGCTTGGAGGCTGCCGATACAGCGGCGTCTGGCAGACCTGGGGGAGCAGGGAGGTCGGGGGGAGAGGGAGCAGGTGTCCCCCTCTCCCCGGGGTTCCTGTCAGCCTTGGGTCGCCTGCCCAACTCGCATGAAATTAGGCCGGGGACTGGGCTCGCAGTAGGCGGGCGGCCTCCCACCCGGCCACCAAGGGCCCCGGCCGTGCCTCGCTCATGCTCCGGACCGTGGCGCTGCTCCCTTCATGGGGGGGGGGACAAAGAAGCATAAAGTGGGATAGGATTACCTTGGAAAGCCCGGAGGAGTCGGGCAAGGGGCTTAGCAACCTGTATCAGCTGATGTTACACGTTGTTACTGTTGCTTAGCAACCTGTATCAGCTGAAGCCTGTACGGAAACATACCTAAGCGTTTTATATATATATAGATGCAGGGCTGCCTCAAACCTTCTGCTCCTGAGGTGAAGGACAAGATGGCACCACTCGCCATCTCATGTACAGAAGCCATCAGGACTGGCAATTGAATCTTACTTCAGCACTGCTGATAGGGCAGTGCTCTCCACTGCATCTGTGGGCAGCAGGCTAGTTTAGGGGTGTAGGGAAGGCTGTGCGAAACTGTCCTCATCCAACACCTCACCACCCTATGGGCATGCGCAGCACATTTTGTTAGGGCGTGCATCCAGGTAACTTCATTTCTTTATTTTTAAAAAGGTGAACATTTATTGAATACTCCATCATAAAAGTCATTGTTTTTATTCATTGATTTATTAAGCGCTGTAGACACAGACACCCTACTCTGTGTTCGGCTTGCCTGACCACAGGAGGACCATTGCAGGTGAAGGGGGAATGAAGAGATGCTTCTCAAGGTCCAGCATTGGGGGGGGGGCTTTGTGGTGACACTGGCTGCAGGAGGGTCTTAAGAGGCGATATTAGCCTTCAGGGCCACTTCATAGAATCATAGAATCATAGAATAGCATAGTTGGAAGGGGCCTACAAGGCCACCGAGTCCAGCCCCCTGCTCAATGCAGGAATCCACCCTAAAGCATCCCTGACAGATGGCTGTTCAGCTGCCTCTTGAAGGCCTCTAGTGTGGGAGAGCCCACAACCTCCCTAGGTAACTGATTCCATTGTCGTACTGCTCTAACAGTCAGGAAGTTTTTCCTGATATCCAGCTGGAATCTGGCTTCCTTTAACTTGAGCTTGTTATTCCGTGTCCTGCACTCTGGGAGGATCGAGAAGAGATCCTGGCCCTCCTCTGTATGACAACCTTTTAAGTATTTGAAGAGTGCTCTCATGTCTCCCCTCCATCTTCTCTTCTCCAGACTAAACATGCCCAGTTCTTTCAGTCTCTCTTCATAGGGCTTTGTTTCCAGACCCCTGATCATCCTGGTTGTCCTCCTCTGAACACGCTCCAGCTTGTCTGCATCCTTCTTGAATTGTGGAGCCCAGAACTGGATGCAATACTCTAGTTGAGGCCTAACCAGGGCCGAATAGAGAAGAACCAGTACCTCACATGATTTGGAAGCTATACTTCTATTAATGCAGCCCAAAATAGCATTTGCCTTTCTTGCAGCCATATCGCACTGTTGGCTCATATTCAGCTTGCAATCTACAACAATTCCAAGATCCTTCTTGTTTGTAGTATTGCTGAGCCAAGTATCCCCCATCTTGTAACTGTGCATTTGGTTTCTATTTCCTAAATGTAGAACTTGGCATTTATCCCTATTAAATTTCATCGTGTTGTTTTCAGCCCAGCACTCCAGCCTTGTCCTGGCCTCTTTGAAGTGTGGCTCCCAGCAGAGCGATTCCTTTTCACTCCTGCTTCTGGGAGTAACAGCACGCTCTCGGGGTGGTGGTGGTGGAGCGGCTGGAAGGCCGCCAGAGGACCATTCCTGCTGTGTCTGGATCTCCCTCTGAATCCCTACTCAATGGCTCCCTCAATTCAGCACTTATTGCTTGAGACATGAGGGTGCTCCTGGGCACATCCAGCACACCACTTGCATACGTCTACGCTCACTACTGTTTGCCACCATCCATTCACGCTGCTTAATGTTAGGGGCTTGCCCAGTGCCTACAGGGGTTCCTCCCCCCGTCGACGTGGTGTCAAATATGTTAACTGTGTGAACAGTGTCATGTCTAGTTTGGTCCTCAAAGGGATTCCTGCCTGAGGTAAAAAGGCGGGAATTATCTGAAGATGTGGCAGCCGTGTTGCGGCTGCATGGTACATTTTGCGGGGTGAGGTGGCAGGTGGCTTCCCTTATGAGGAGATACAGAAGGGGGAGCCCAAGGCAGGTGACTCTCTTTCTGCCAACCTTCATGGGAGCATGGCAGTTTGGAACAAAACCCTAGAATTTTTGAAGCTCTGAGGGGAGGGTTCAAAACTGATAAATTCGGCAATATTGCAACTTCGGTGGTTCTTGTTCAAATCAGCAGGTTTCTGGTCAGTCCACCACAAAGATGGTCCTCTATTCCCAGACATTTGAAAGCCTACGATGGGAGTGTTTAATGCATCCATTCCATTGTTTATGGTTGTCAATGATGCTGCAGTTGTTATACAGGGTGGTTATATTTTTGTGGATAATGGTTGTAGTTTTCAATTTTGTAGCAACTCATCTTGCATCTCTTTTGAGAAAGGCATCTAAGAATGTTATTGTAATTATTTATTTATTTATTTATTTATTAATTACATTTTTATACTGCCCAATAGCCGAAGCTCTCTGGGCGGTTCACAAAAATTAAAACCACAGTAAAACACCCAACAGGTTAAAAACACAATGACGAAATACAGTATAAAAAGCGCAACCAGAATAAAACCACGCAGCAAAATTGATATAAGATTAAAATACAGAGTTAAAACAGTAAAATTTAAATTTAAGTTAAAATTAAGTGTTAAAATACTGAGTGAATAAAAAGGTCTTCAGCTGGCGATGAAAGGATTTCAGTGTAGGCGCCAGGCGGACCTCTCTGGGGAGCTCATTCCACAACCGGGGTGCCACAGCGGAGAAAGCCCTCCTCCTAGTAGCCACCTGCCTCACTTCCTTTGGCAGGGGCTCACGGAGAAGGGCCCCTGTAGATGATCTTAAGGTCCGGGTAGGTACATATGGGAGGAGGCGTTATAACAATGCTCTGCATATCGATAATAATAATAATAATAATAATAATAATAATAATAATAATAACAACAATAATAATCCCTTCCAGACATCCTGAGTTTTCCACTACAAGACCTGTCCATATATCTATATCTATATCTACATACACACACATATGTAAACTACAATAACCTGAACAAGGCAATTCCTTACAGCCTAATGAGAAAACTAGTTTTGTACTCTGCCCGGGGCAAGACTTGGCTGTGAAGCTCTTGTGCTTCCTTGGGTGACCAACCCCTGACAGGAATGTATGGATTCTTACTACAACCTTCTCGTTCCCTCCCCGAACACTCATGATAAACATCTGCACAGAGCCCGTTCAACTTTGAACAATGGAAAGTATTTTGGATCTCATCCTTTTCCAGGAATTGTTTTCCTCTGCAAGAAAAGTAATAACAGAGCTGATTGCATTGAAGGTTGCTCCTGCCCCTTACATCACGATGCCAATGGATCCCCAGAACACCCCTGTTTTCTCTCTTCTCTACAATGCTCTATTTCTCTCTCCTGCAGGGATGGAGGAGACATGTGCTCAGATCCCATTTTAATGCAAGCTTACATAATTTAGCCATTTCAAACCCGTACGTGAACTAGAGCCATGCAAACAAGTTGAGTGAAAACCCAGATGTAGAGGACTATTTCCGTCTGCAGTTTTCATAGAATCATAGAATCATAGAATAGCAGAGTTTGAAGGGGCCTACAAGGGTTGTTTGTCTTGGGGAAATCCAGCCCCATAGAATCATAGAATCATAGAATAGTAGAGTTGGAAGGGGCCTAAAAAGCCATCGAGTCCAACCCCCTGCTCAATGCAGGAATCCACCCTAAAGCAGCCCTGACAGATGGTTGTCCAGCTGCCTCTTGAATGCCTCTAGTGTGGGAGAGCCCACAACCTCCCTAGGTAACTGATTCCGTTGTCATACTGCTCTAACAGTCAGGAAGTTTTTCCTGATGTCCAGCTGGAATCTGGCTTCCTTTAACTTGAGCCCGTTATTCCGTGTCCTGCACTCTGGGAGGATCGAGAAGAGATCCTGGCCCTCCTCTGTGTGACAACCTTTTAAGTATTTGACGAGGGCTATCATGTCTCCCCTCAATCTTCTCTTCTCCAGGCTAAACACGCCCAGTTCTTTCAGTCTCTCTTCATAGGGCTTTGTTTCTAGACCCCTGATCATCCTGGTTGCCCTCTTCTGAACCCCCTCCAGCTTGTCTGCATCCTTCTTGAATTGTGGAGCCCTGAACTGGACACAATACTCTAGATGAGGCCTAACCAGGGCCGAATAGAGAGGAACCAGTACCTCACGTGATTTGGAAGCTATACTTCTATTAATGCAGCCCAAAATAGCATTTGCCTTTCTTGCAGCCATATCGCACTGTTGGCTCATATTCAGCTTGCGATCTACAACAATTCCAAGATCTTTATGCAAATGGCATCATTTACAGCCATGATTTGCGGCATATTGTGATTTCTGTAAATGTTCCCAGTGCGAAGTTGCACAAATCAGCATAGTTGGCAAAAAGCTGCTGAGCTCCACCCCAAAATGGATTCCTTCAGCATCCCCAGTAATAAACTATCAGCAGGTTCAAGACAGACAAAAGGAAGGGGCTTCTTCACACTGGAAGTGCATTCACTGACTCTGCAGGGTCTATTTTATTGGAGCTCATTTCACATCCATTTTTCATCTAGTGTATTGAAGCCATAAGACGACTGGAGCAGCCCAAGCTTTTCTCCAGGCCAACTGGCTTCCTCAGGGCAGAGAGCTAGGTAGCCACTAGCCCAGTCATACTGAATCTCTCTCAGCTGAATTCTACCTCAGAGAAGCTCTTAGCAGCCACATTGTAGTGGTGGGTGCATTTGCTGAAGGCAAATGGCCCCCTCCCCCAAATAGCAGCATATTTTATCTTGACGCTGTTATTGCCAGTAACAGTTTTAGGAGAAGCGTTTCAACTTTTTGGAGTGGGGTGGGGTGGGGAATCTTCACAAAAAGGCTCTCTGAAGGAACGCCTCCTCCCATATGTACCTGCCCGGACCCTAAGGTCATCCTCAGGGGTCCTTCTCCGTGAGCCCCTGCCAAAGGAAGTGAGGCAGGTGGCTACCAGGAGGAGGGCCTTCTCTGCTGTGGCACCCCGGCTGTGGAATGAGCTCCCTAAGGAGGTTCGCTTGGCACCTACATTGTATGCTTTTAGACGCCAGGTGAAGGCCTTTTTATTCTCCCAGCATTTTAACAGTCTATAAATAAATTTTAACTTGGTGTTTTAAATTTGTAATTTTGCATTGCTGCTGTTTTTATCTGGTTGAGCTTTTATATTGTATTTTATAGTATGGTTTTATACTGTTGTTTTATACTTTGAATGGTTTTAATTTTTGTGAACCGCCCAGAGAGCTCTGGCTATTGGGCGGAATAGAAATGTAATAAATAAATAAATAAATAAATAAATAAATAAATAAATCCCAGGAAACCACCTGATGGTTGGTGGTTGGTTAAAAGGAGGTGGTTCCAAAGAAACTGTGGTCATAGCTAGACCTAAGTTTTATCCCAGGATCATCCCTGCCTGCACCCGGGATATCCTGTGTGTCATTTACATGAACAGGGATGACCCTGGGACAATCCCAGGATAAGCCTTAGGTAACACACACATTTATTTAAATTGCTGAAATAGTTTATAAGACAGTATTGGCATTGTATGGCCAGAGTGTTAGGCTGTAGCTAGATCTAAGGTTTATCCCTGGATCGTCCAGGGGTCAAACCTGTTCATCTAGGTGACACACAGGGGATCCAGTGCTCAGGCAGGGGCGAACCCTGGATGATCCCAGGATAAACCTTAGGTCTAGCTGTGGCCTGTGTTTGTCCTCATTCAGACAGCTGGATTTGGGCTGAAGCGAGTGAGGGTGAGAGAGAATTCCAGTAGCCAGCTACACTATGGGCATGGATTCCACTGTAATATTACCAACCAGAAGATGGTTTCTGAAAGTGCGAATTAATGGCGCCGATGCTACTAACAGACTGTGTTGAGTGTTGGCTTTGGTCAATATAATTCTTTTCTTGTTCATAGTATTGTTCTAGCTACATTTTGTCAGTACTCTATCCTTTTCATATTTTATTTACCGATTTATTACATTGATATCCTGCCTTTCCCCCTCTTGCATGAAACACATTATAGCTTACATGGTCCTCCTCCACTCCATTTTATTGTATTTCTAATGTTCATTTGTTCTAATCTACTAATTCTACTAAAATCATTATTTAGACTCTTCTTCTTCTTCTTCTTCTTCTTCTTCTTCTTCTTCTTCTTCTTCTTCTTCTTCTTCTATAGGGCGGGATACAAATGTTTTAATAATAAGTTCATAAATAAATACACATTATGTCTCTCCACACTTCCTGTTTTTCAGCTTAAATCAGTTGTTTCTCAACACCCTCTCACGTCAGGGCCAGGCCTTCCTTTAGCTAGCCTGAGAAAAAGTGCCCAGGTATCAGATGGGGAAGAGAGGGTGATCGTGCCCACTCAGCAACAACTAGCAGCCTAAATCTAGAAGAGCCACCTCTTTGGTAGCCACTCTCTGGCTGGCGACCGCAGGGAGGGTGGCAGGTGTCTCCCCCCCACACTTTGGGATTGATTTGCAGTTGCTGCTTCCATTCAAGAGGAAGAAAGTCAGCTTGCATCCTAACTAGGTTCCAGCACATCACCCTGTCATTGGGGATTGCTGGATGAGATGGATTAGCTAGACCTATTCCAATCTGGCTTCAGACCTGGTGATAGGACAGAAACAGCTTTGGTTACCTTGGTGGATGACCTACGCTGACTCTACCTCTATTCACTGAACATGTGGGTTGAAGGATGGGACCTGAAAAACCAATCTACAGGCACCTCTTTTCTACTTTTCTGCTTCTGCATCTATGCTCCTCTGCTGGGCTGCCAGAAATATTAACATCTTCCCGAGGTCATACATTGATTGGCATCTTCGTGGTCCGCATCTTGGTCTGCACCTGTCAGCATGTTATCAGCTTGTTATCACCCCTCTTCCAGGCAGTTTTCATGTGGGGATCACATCGTTTTAGTTCTGCGTTCCTGCTGCTTCTTTACACCCTTGGGGACGAGCTGCTGTTTCCGAATGTTCAGTCTCACTGGAGAATGCATTGTGGAGATAAGCTTCAAAACCAGACTCATCATTTCATGCTGATAGACATTGCAACCGTTCTCTTGTGTTTACCAGCTTCTTTCCTATTTTCCATCCTTCCTGTTTGTTTTCAGCCATTTCATGCCCTTCCATCCCATTCATCCTCTAGAAGCAGGATAACTACAGTGCTTAACATAACTTGACACATGCTGTAGGTCTCAAGCCAAACAGAGAGCTCGGCGAAAGTGGAAGCCGAGCTCTCCGACCCGGGTCGCTCTTACCCCGGCAGCAGGAGGCCGGCAGGGAGGCAGCGGCGGTGGCGGCAAGGACGTGGCCGGTTCCCCAGCCGCCTCCTCCTCCGTCTCTTCTGGGCTGCCGTCTACACCATCGTTTTTGGGTCGTACTGGGGGCTCATACATGCGCCTTCAGTACGACGTGTAGACAGGGTCATAGATGCCTCCCACATCTCATTCCGACCAGACTGGCTGTTCATGCTTATTTCAACACCAAAAACTGGAGACCATCTCCCACTGCGGCTGAGGTAGCAGAATAGTTTAAAGGGGTGCATTGCAAACTATGTGACACACACACACACACACGCACACTGCTCTGTCCTCCAACAACTCCCTGCCACTCAGTATCTGCTGCTGGAAGCAGCCACCACATTCTGCCTAATAATAGAGCTGGCCCTGCTCCACTTCCCTTTTTCCTTTGGCCACAGCCCTGGCATCTTTGGCACCCATTGGGAGATTTCCTCCCATTGCAAATAATTGGTGCAGGGGGCACAAGGGACTCAGGTCAGCATCTTAAGTGTGCGTAAGGGGTGTGCCGGGTGTGCCCAGGCACACCCTAAAGTCCCAAGCAGTAAGCACCGAATTGAGGGAGCCATTGAGTAGGGATCTAGAGGGGGGGGGATACAGACATAGCAGGAACAGTCCTCTGACTGCTCTCCGGCTGCCTGGCCACCAGACTGAAGAACAGCTGCCTCAAGAGTGCACCATTGTTCCTGGCAGCAGGAGCAAAAAGGAATCGCTCTGCTGGGAACCTCTCTGCCAGGATTAGGGCATCAGTGTCTAATAAATAAACAAATAAAATTAATCTCCTTTATGAATGAGTATGCAATAAATGTTTGCCTTTAAAAAGAAAAGCCCTGGTGCAAGTCCCGATGAATGGTCAGCACCACAGCTGGGGCAAAGAGTTAAAGCAAACCCCCCCCCCCAACCATGTGTTCATTCTCTGACTTGTCCACCCTCCCCGTCCGAGCCAGCAACTTTTTTTGGGAAATCAACAGCAGCAGGCTCTTCGTGATAAAGGAGACATCTAGTTAGGCCCTCGAGGTGCTGAATTATTGAGAGGTACATCTGTCGACAGGACTCGCTGTTGCTTCTTTCCCCTCAGGCTGAGCCTGGTTATCTGCCATTTCCAAAGTGCGTTAGACCCTAATGCATTCTGAAGACGGTAAGGAGCCATGCTGGGTGAGGAAAACACAGCAAGTCCCGCTTAAAGTGCCACTCCCACATTTTGAAAGGGAGTGTTGTTGTAGTGAAATGACCTGTGCTGAACCCCCAGCCATCTGCCCACCCCCATTCTCCTCATACATGAGATGGCTGGTGTATAAATGAGTAATTAGGCCTCTTCCTGCCTGCCTGTGAGAAGTGCTGTAGCAACTATACCATATCTTCACCACTGGGCCACCACACTCTGTAATCATCAGCTACCACATTTCTCTCTGCCGCAGAGACAGAAGGAGGACATGGTTCAATTAAGGCAGAGCCTGCAGGCAGCAATGGATGAATCTTTCAGTTGATCCCAACTGTTGAGGGATTTATTTATTTTTAAAGTTTAAGGTTTACATGTAAATTCGTTTGTGCATGTCTCCTAACGCGTGCATGGCTCTATGCAATTTTGCTTAATGTGCTCACGTTTTGCAAGACTTTTTCCTAATATAATGCATTTGGAATGTCTTTTCCACAAATATGTGCATTTATGTCTGAACTTTTCTCTACTGTAAACATTGTTGGTGCACAGTTTTTGTTTGGGGAACTCTGTTGCAAAATTCGGAGAACTCAGGAATGTGCCCCATATTGATTCAGAAGTGCAAAAACAGAGAAGTCAAGGTTATTTGAGTTATAACAAATTTCTCCCCCATCCCTCACCCAGATACACTGGAAGAAATTAGAGGTGTGTGGTGGCAAACCTTGCCAACTCCTTTCCACTAGCCTTTCATGCTCCTTTCGAAAGAACCTCCAGTTTTACTACAACCGTCACTAAAAAGAGACGGTCAGAAATAAGTAGCTCAGTTAGTAACTCAGAACAATGCTAAACTTCCCTGCTGCTGCTGCTGCTGCCATATTTGCCTGAATATAGGGTGACCATATGGAAAGGAGGACAAGGCTCATGTATAGTTGCATTGAAAGGAGGAATTTCAGCAGGCGTCATTTCCGTGCATGCAACACCTGGTGAAATTCCCTCTTTGTCACAACAGTTAAAGCTGCAGGAGCCCTGCCCTCTTTTGTATCTTGTCACTCTAGTATAACTCCTGCAGCATTAACTGCTGTGACGAAGAGGGAATTTCACCAGGTGTTGCATGCATGGAAATGACGCCTGCTGAAATTCCCCTTTCAATACCCCTGTTAAAGTTGCAGGAGCCCTGTCCTCCTTTTCATATGGTCACTCTACCTGAATATCAATTTGGTATTCTCACATCAGGGATTCAAAACATTGTGGGGCAACCCTGCTGTTTTCTATATGAAGCAAGTTGCTTTTTGCCATGCAAAAGCTGATGCAGGCATTCTCACATGAGCATAACTTATGAATGAGAAGGCACCTTGGTAATCATCAGATTTTGAGAAGTAGGGTGCAGTCCACTTAGCAGGGATCTAAGCTAAACCTCCTCCTCTAACCGCTCCTCTTTTTTCACACCAAACCTACATGCCACTCTGAACAGGGCAGACACATACCTTTGACCACACGGCCATTCCCTGCTCCTCAGTGTCTGCCATTGAAGAAACCGCCTCATTCTGCCTAATGGTAGGGATGGTCCTCCACTTGAAGAATAGTGCCTTAGAGTTACATAGTAGCCACATGTCATGATCCTATTGGAAGACTCTGAGAAGGAGGAAGAGTTATCGGCCCCAATGGAGGACAATGCCCCATGGGTTCTTCCTGTTCTCGCCCCAGACATATTCTCTTTTAGGGCATCTGAGGATGGGGGCAGAGTCTGGTGGACCAGACCTCATAGAATCGTAGAATCATAGAATAGCAGAGTTGGAAGGGGCCTACAAGGCCATCGAGTCCAACCCCCTGCTCAATGCAGGAATCCACCCTAAAGCATCCCTGACAGATGGTTGTCCAGCTGCCTCCAACTGCTTAGACTTCTGGATCCTGCTTGCTGAGTTGCCCCCACTGACCAGACTTGTTTGCTGAACCACCACATGGTACGTGAGCACCCGGAAGCCGCCAGCCCCCTCAGAGAACCGCCATTTTGTGTCAAAATAGCAGCTCAGGTTTTTCTGTGAAAGTAACGTTGTGTAAACGGCTGCCGTAAAGGGACCGTTCATGTAACATAGCAGGTGTAATGGCCCAGTGGTGGCAAGCCCATCCATCCCTATACTTTTTCACTCACAGTCATATCTAAGCTAATATGATGTATTTTCTGTACAGTTTTGTTGATATTCATCATCATCATCAATCATCATCATCATCATCATCATCATCGTCATATATCTAAGCTAATGCAATGTAATGTAATGGGTCAGAGCATGGTTCCTCCTTCTTTACTCTGCGCAATACCATATTTCGCAATCTGATATGGAAACAAGTAGGGGTGTGATCCGCTCTGATTAGGAGCGTAGAAGCAGTAGCGGATTGGCCTGCTCCGCCTTACCCAGAGGCGGAGTAGGAGCGGACCGCGGACCCCCTAGAAGCAAGGCAAAGAGAAGCGCCCATTTTTCGGAGCTCCTAGTTCAGGCGGAGCGCTCCAGTCGCCATCTTGAAAACATTTCACCATAGGATTGCATTGCGGCAAATAATCGCGGATAACTACGTTCTTTTTGAAGCTATCGTTCTAGAAATTCTTGTGCTCAGAGAGTCGTGGATGGGGGTCATTTTGAGACCACTCTCACCTCTCTGCGTTGTCTGGGTCGCGTGCTGTATTTTTGTGAAAATCGGGTCAACCGCGCGGCTCAAACGGCGTTTTCGGCTTTTCGCCCATAGGATTGCATTGAGGGAAAGACTCGGGCATAACTGGGTTGGTTTTTAAGCTATCGTTCTGAAAATTCTTGTGCACAGAGAGTCGTGGATGGGGGTCATTTTGAGACCACTCTCACCTCACTGCGTTGTCTGGGTCGCGTGCTATATTTTTGTGAAAATCGGGTCAACCGCGCGGCTCAAACGGCGTTTTCGGCTTTTCGCCCATAGGATTGCATTGAGGGAAAGACTCGGGCATAACTGGGTTGGTTTTTAAGCTATCATTCTGAAAATTCTTGTGCACAGAGAGTCGTGGATGCGGGTCATTTTGAGACTACTCTCAACTTTCTGCGTTGTCTGGGTCGCGCGCTAGAAGTTTTTTAAAAATCGGCGGGAAAAATACCTTTTTCAAAGGGCTGAGGGGCAGAGTCAGCTCCCGGTCATGATGATCCCAAAGTTAGAGGAGGGCATAGGCAAAACAGGTAACTTGGGATTCTGGGAAACTTCTCTTTCTTCATCTGAACGGGCTTTTCCCCGTGTTTTTTAACACAGTAGCCCCACCAAATGCACAAACACAACCTGAAATCATATACTAAGCCAAGAATAAGAGATAGAAACACAGCACTGCTCCCCACCCTAACTTTGGGGAACAACTGAATCGATGTGGTGCAAGGGGATGAGCTCCCCTAGGGCATCTCATTGTGGACGTGCCCCCACTCTCTCCTGCACTGGAAGGCCATTAGAGCCTTCCAAAGAGAGTAAAACGGTGGAGCAATGCCTATCATGAGTTGAAGTGAATGCTCACTTTTTAGTGGTGGAGCGATGCCTGTTATGAGTTGAAGTGAGCGTTTACTTCTTAATCTCAGAGCTGTTGGTGGCTGTCTTGAGTTGAACTGGCAGCTGCTTCCCCCTCCCCCGGGCACGTCCCCCTATTGCTGGTAAAAGATAGATATAGCCTTTTTAAAAAAAATCTTCTTGCTGTTTATTCAGCAACACTGCTGCTTTTAATTCCACCCCTCCTTTGTTTATTTATTGATTTATTCCATTTTATATGCATTACTGGCTTATCCTTGGCTCACTTCCTTATGCCCCCAGAAATGCCAGCTGCATGCCTGCCTGCCTTCCCTCCCTCCTCCCCTGCCCACCTCGCAGGGATGTTGTGTGTGGGGTGCCCGATTTTCAAAAATTCGCCAAAAATCAGGGGATGATGGGATTGCTTTGAAACTTGGCGTGCGTGTGTATATCCCCATGAGGTGTCATGGTGCCAAACATGAGGTTTCTAACTTGAACAGAAAAAAAGTTGTATATTTTTTTAGCTTTCAATGCAAGCCTATGGGGGGGGGAAACGGAGCTCCGGATCCGGATCTGGAGCTCCGGGCGGAGCGGAGCGGAAGTGGGCGGAGCGGGGGCGGGGCGGAGCGGCCCGATCCGGAAAATGGCGGATCTGCAAGTGAAGCGGAGCGGGGGGTCCGTGCACACCCCTAGAAACAAGTAGAAAGAAGCTTCCGGTGGAATTCAAGGAACCTTGACAAGCTCCTGTTTTTGCTGTTTTGCACATCCGTACATGTGGTTCCACACTCTCCACTTCCCAGGGTGGGAGGAAGTTCTTCCCGCCAGCCTGCTAAATGACTTTCCCCCTTTCCAGGAAAGAATACTGGCCTCTATGGTGCTTTTGCCCTCTCTATCCATTTATACGTGTGCAGGCTGAGCAAGGGGCAGTGATGGTGCTCACAGGCAATCACACAGAAGGAGGTTTACATCAAAATGGAACAGCTTCCCCCAGGAGACAGTACGGCCTGGGAGTTTTGTAGCTGTGGAACAGCCAGCTTTTTTATTTCGTCCAGTACCCGTTTTCAGGACCTTAATGGGCCATGCAGTTTAAATTTAGCTGGGGCCTCTCCCACCCTCTCAGCCCTGATCCTGCATTCTTGACACAGGCTGCCTGCCTTGGAAGCCAAGAAAAGCCTCTGCGGATAGCAAAGTCACGTTCCCTCCCCTGCTGCCACAAAACAACGCTCCAAACTGAGCAAATGAGTGGGGAGAGTGATAGGCGACCGTGATATATACTGCACGTGCCTTTCTTTTACACATCTGGGTGGGCTGTACCATGCTCTGGCAGGGGAGGATAGAAATACAGATGAATGGTTGCTCGAACGGACCAGGCTTTTAGGCAGATTGAATTGTCCTGTGGTGCTGTGAGCATCCATAGCAGAATCGTTTCAGAACAGGCTGCGGCACCACACCTGTGGATGCCTTGTTGCAAGCAGCAGCAGGACAGTAGGAGACCTTTTTTTGCAGAGCAGAAAAGACAGCAGCCTCTCCTGTGACACTGAACAAAGGATCCAAAGCATCTGGCTGGAAGGGAGGCTGCTGCTTCTGCATACCTTCCAGGAGTCACCAGCCTTTTCTCATCGGGGGCCTGCACCCAAATCTTGACACTTCTTCTGATCTTTCATGGATTTGCTTAATATCATGCCAGAAATAGAGGAATGGATTGATTTCTAGGTGAGGCCTTCTTTGGGATGCTGCCATAATAGTGTTGCGACTTGGCTCAAGTCCCTCCGAGTGGAGGCAGGATGAGGGTGAGGTTCTTCTTATGATGCTCCACCCCTGTTCTGGGGTGGAGCATCAAATGTATCTCTGTTTTCACCTCCCAAACTTCTCAAGCTACATCAGACAGAGGCAGCAGTGTTATTGCCATCAAGGGCTGCAAATGAGCTCTGATCCCAGCACTTGACAACATCTGGAATTGGTTCTTCTTACCCTCTGCTCCCTTGCCAGTTGCTAACGGTAAGTATCTTGAGCTGCTTGAGATGGAAGTCTGTGTGAGCTCATAGTGTCCAAACCTTATGCTACTTGTGAAAATTCAGGGCATGGTTCCATTGACCCTTATTTGTCTCTGAATTGTCGTTTCGTTGAGTGCAACAGAAGGCTACTGTACTGCTGAATTAGGGAGTTGATCAGCTTCTTGTTACCAACGTGCTAAATTGGGAATGGTATTGGTGCTGTGACAAGGGAGGAGTTGACCATCAGTCTAGACTCTAGTAGAGCTTGGATGGTTTGTAGCTGCTAACTACTGATCTCTCCTCAGCTGCTTGGGTCGGGCTCAGGAGAAACAGCGAGGCACTTTTCAGTGGCGCTCACAAAGAACCAGCTTGGAAGTTTTATGGTTGGCTGAAAAGAAGCAGCCTTGGCTGGCTCTAAGGTTATGCTGTTTTGTTTTGTTTTGTCTTTGGGTGGGGGAAACTGATGCTGCCTCACAGTCTAGGACTATCTATGGGTGTATGGAAATAAATAAAAAGATCAGGCAGAAACATCTCCAGAACTTGTAAATGTCTGGTCTTGGCCAACTAATGCTCAGAGATGTGGGGAATGGACAATAATACACAAGTTTCCTAAATGCTCATTGAATAGAGTATATTCTTGGCTGGTTGTGATGGAGGAGAAAAAATCCAAGTGCCAAAGAGACTGGAGAAGGAAAAGCAGAAGCAGAAGAAGAAACAGAAGCAGCAATAGAAGCAGCAGCAGCAGCAAGGCAATGTAAAGGAAGATGGGACGAATTTCCATATATGAAGAGTCTCTTTGAATTGTACTTATAACCATCTTAATCTAAGGGCTCATCTACACTGAGCAGGATATTCCACTATGAAAGTGGTATATAAAAGGCAGGAGCCACACTACTGCTTTAGAGTGGTACTGAAGTGCAGTGACAACTGTTGGGGCCCATGACGCCTCTACACCAAGCAGGATATTGCACTATGAAAGTGGTATGACAGTGGTATATGGTATGTGTCAATGGGACCCAACAGTTGTCAGTGCACTTCAATACTGCTATAAAGCAGTAGTGTGGCTCCTGCATCTTATATACCACTTTCATACCACTTTCATAGTGGAATATCCTGCTTGGTGTAGATGAACCCTAAGACATTGGAGTCTTATGGGCGTCTA
Source organism: Elgaria multicarinata webbii (assembly GCF_023053635.1). NCBI lineage: Eukaryota > Metazoa > Chordata > Lepidosauria > Squamata > Anguidae > Elgaria > Elgaria multicarinata. The sequence goes on from NC_086183.1 coordinate 26,156,641, forward strand.
ACCAAGCTTCGCACCAAGAGTCCTGGGAGCAAGGCAAAACAGGGACTCCAGATCAGGGATGCCATCTCAGCACACCTCTTCAGAGTGCTGTCACTCCTCATTCAATTGCTTGTGAGTCTGAGCCTTCTGGTTACTTCTCCCCATCTCATCCATGATGACTCCTGCTCTTCTCATGGTCTTGTTGATTGGCAGGGTGAATATTGCCTCAAGAGAGGGAGGGAAGGAGGGAGTAGGGTGCCATTCTAGTACCCTCTGAGAAGAAAGGGAAAAGAGAAAGTGGGGTTTTGTCTATCCCTAAATGGAAGCTCCCCAACCCTGTCCTAGAAGATTGATTGCAATATATGTTTTATTATACTGCAATTTCTGTTGACATATTCAGAGAGAACTGATTGCACTTTTGTTATCTCAGTTTTCTGACACAGGCCATCTGTTTTATACACCTTACAGTTAAGCTGAAACCATTCCTGTAATGACTGGAAATTTGTCAAGAAAAATTCTCATGCAGTTCAGCTGAAAGCTCAGTAAATTTGCTTTTTATTTGCTCAGCATGGATGATAACACTGTTCTATATGTCTTTGTATATGCACATTGTTGCTCTGTACATGTTAATATAACTTGTATACGTTACTTTTTCAATCCGGTCATTCAAAGCCGATTTGAATTTGGGGTTGGGGTTGGAAGACAGGCAAGAAAGCAGGCATCTGGGTGCAGCAGAATGCCAGTGCAGACTTTATTTATTTATTTAAGTCCATTTATATACCACGTCCCAGTTTATTACAAAACAACACACTATTATAACAGCATTGAGATCAGCAAATTGTTGAGAAAATCCAGGCTAAAGGACATTTTTGGTAATGGTCAAAAGCACATGATCATCAGTGCCAGAGGGGAGGTTATTCCAGAAGGAAGGTGCCACCACAGAGAAGGCCCTGCCACATTGGATTCTGCAGGGTGTGGCATGGACAGCCTGGCCTCCTCATAAGACTGTAGTGATCTAAAGGGTGTATATAAAGGGAGACTCTCTTTCAGGTAACCTGGTCCCAAGTTGATTATTATTATTATTATTATTATTATTATTATTATTATTATTACCTTGAATCCGGCTCTCTGCCAAGTTGGTAGCCAGTATTTCAGAACAGATGTTTAGTCTACATGGCAAGATGCTCTATTCAACAGCCTGGCTGCAGCGTTCTGCACTAACCAGCTTCAAGGGCAGCCCCACCCAGAGAGCATCACAATAGCCCATATCTAATCCCCTTGTGCCCAAACTTTTTGATACATCCGCCAAAGCAACTATCCTGAATGTGCCCTGAATTATCAACAGCCAGCATGGCCAATGGTCAGAGATGATGGGAGTTGTAGTCCAAAACATCCAGAGGGCATCAGGTTGGGGAAGTGGGTGTGTTGCAGAGAGTTGGGATGGAAGGGATTGAAATGAGAGAAACATCAGATTGGGGAAGTTCAAATATTTGAAACTCTGCACCCCCTTGCTTTTCTAAACCATCTCTGCCTATTTTGCCATTGCAGCCAAATGCTTAGCACTGCCCACAGGCAGGAGGGATGTGAAAAGATTTACACATGCAATCCAAATATCCAGAAAACTAGGAGTTTATTCTGGGATTGGGTCATTTTGTAATCACTTATGAATCCCAGTAGTTACTACCTAGAAATGACATTTTGCAATCCAGCCTTTACAAATAGGGAGGCAAGATATCCCACAGGTTTCTATCCTTGATTTCAAGTAATTGCAATCCATAAAATTTATAATAGTTCCCCTTAGCCTGCTGTTTGTTTTACAGTTCTTTTCAGATTTCTCCTCATCCAGGACATTATTTGACAAATGAAGGCTGCAGCAGCCTGCGAGTGACATCCTTTCACCTGAAGGACCTGATTCCCCAGGGGTAGGAAACCTGGTGTCCTCCGGGTCTTTGGACTTCAGCTCCCATAATTCCCAACCGTTGGCTCTGCTGGCTGGTATTCATGGGAGCGGTGCTCCAAAACATGTGGACCCACCAAGTTCCTTGCTGTCATGTTTCTCAGAAAACTCCTGCTTTTGAGGGGAGGCAAATGACGCGGCTTGCTAAGTAATCCACAAAGCTTTTATTAAGCAACAAACATCTCTTCTACCTGAAGAGAGTCTAATCTCTTGGAAATGTCCCCTTAGGCAAAACTATGCAAACTAAGCAAGAGAATTATCTGCTCAAGAAGAATAGGAAGCCACTTCTCAAACGCCTGGTGCGGAGGCAGGTTCTGGCATAATCAAACTGACTTTCTCACACCTTCCTTCCGCCCCGTGCATTTGAGCTTCCAGCAGACCCTAGCCTCAGCTAGCTTGTCAGGATGCTCACCTCCGGAAGAAACCTCACTTCCCACGGAGTGTGTAAGATTTGGCCTTGAGGAGATAAGCTCTGGAGAGGGCTGACTCCCAGCTGGGAAGCTTCCTCCCCCACTGGTACAGGCTGCCTGGTGTCTGACACTATATCTTCTAGTTCTGAAACATCTTCTCCTAAAACAGGGGCAGTAGAATTAGACATGACACTTGGGCCTAGATGTGCTAAAAATGATTGTGCCTACTCAGCAGTCATGTGTGCATGCTCAGAGGCTGTTTCAAATTGCTGGAGTAATTTACTGTTAATTTTACAGATAATATTTCCTATTCTGCAGGACCAGGGATAAGCAGACATAAATATGCCAGAGGGCAGGACCTGTACTGATAGATTCAAGAGGGATTTCGACTATAGCAGTGGTAGTAGATAACCTAGTACCCTCTGGATATTTTAGACTACAACCCCCATAAGCCCCAGTTAGCATGACCAGTACTTAGGGATTATGGGGCTTGGATTCCAAAATGTCTGGAGAGTGCCAGATTGGCTAACTTGTAACTAAAAAGTAGGAAATGGTATGAGGCATTCAAATTTGGAACAGAAGGCTTTGGAAGGTGGGGGATTTTCCTTCGCTGTAAGTTTTTCCACATGAAATGTTGTTATTTTGAAGTAAAGTTAACAAAATAAAGGCAACAACAGCAAGAAGAACATACCTAATAATAAATCAAGATCACTAAAAAAAACAAAAAACAACCAAGGGAATTCACTATCATTCTTAGTGTATAATCAATATTCTTATAGACCATCTATAGTAAAATGTCATAAGTAGGAGCTCAATACCTAATGAAAGAGTAAAAATGCAGCATGTAAAAGGAACATGTGTGAATATGTGTTATTTTGTGTGTATGTGTGTATTAGTTAGAGATAATATAGGCAAGTGGACTTTGTTTGAATTTATTCCCAAAGTTTGAAGAGCTTCAACGTACGAAATAAATCAGGATCATTAAGTTCAAAATGATGATGAAGAAATTCCTGACAGTAATCAGCAATCGTCTTTCCAAAACTCCTGCACTGTAGAACATTCCAATCAAAGATGAAAGTATGAATCCATCTGACCACACCCTTTCCAATCATTTTTAAGCACAAGTGGGATGGCCTCCTATCAGGGATGCTGTAATGGTGGATTTCCTGCATCGGCAAAATTACAAGACCTTTTTGGCCCTTTTCAACTCTATGATTTTATGCATGGTTCCTTTCTGAAATTATTATAATCTCTTTTTTCTCACTCACAGCAGACATGATGGGCGTTGCCAAGTCTTGCTGTTTTTTACTGATTCAGGAATTTTCTGGCTATTGAGCATATTTTAAGTATGACTGCTTTCTGGATGTTGGTGTGGATGTATTTTGGTAGGCCCAGTTTCTGAAGGTTTTCTGTATAGTTTTTTTTTATGCGATGCCAGTGACTGATGTGATTAATGGGATAATTGTGACCTTTTCCTGTTACCATAGTTCTTTAGCTTCAATAGCCAATGGTGTATATTTTTTCTCTCTTTTCCTCTTCCTTTTCTACAACATTTTTTTCATTAGCTATTGCTATGTTGATGAAGTAAGTGTCCCCCCCTTTTTTTTTGTCTATAACTGATGTCTGGTCAGTTGCAGGTTATTATTTTGTCTGTATGAATTGTTCTGTCCCAGTATATTTATGATCTGCATTTTCCAAGATTGTTTCGGGTGAGTATGTATAATACGGCTCAGGTTGTTTGATGTGGTTGAATCTGATGGCCAGTTGTTGGTGAATTATTTTTACAGCTGCCTTGTCCATTCCTGCCAGAATTTTACATCCTTCTGGTACATGGTCTATTGTTTCTTGGAATTGATGCTATTTCCTACATAAATCTGTTTTACACCTCTTCTTCTTCTTCTTCTTCTTCTTCTTCTTCTTCTTCTTCTTCTTCTTCTTCTTCTTCTTCTTCTAGTTAACAACATAATTTTCCTTCCTTGCAGAGAGACTTCAATCACACAGTGCATTGATCATCAACATGCAGGCTCTCCTGGGACTCATGGTCTTCTCCGTGCTTCTGGCCAGAGGTAGAGAGTACTAACCACTCTGTAAGGGAGGGGGTTGTTGTCTTGGGACAATGAGCCCAAGGGGATCCAAATTGGCATCATTTGGCATTGCTTGGCTGTTCCAAACAACAAACAAATCCAAGCTATTAATCCTCAAAGCTGGAGAAGGCTAGTTTGCTGAAAGCATGCATAATATTGGAAATGACCAAAGGCCATCTAGTCAAAAGATCTGAGTCAAAAGAGACCTTCTCATTCCCAAGCTCTATTCTTATTTTCCGAGGCAGGTAACTGTAAGCAGGATCTAGTGGCAGTCCCTTCTGAGCCCTAACTCAAATTAAGCCCCGGGGATCTTACTGGGCATTTGAACAGAAGCAAAAAAAGAAAAGAAAAAAAGAGAGACAAGTAAAGGGAGACATGAAAAAGGTGTACAAAATCCGGCATGGTGTGGAGAAAGTGGATGGGGAACATTTTTATCCCTCTCTCATAATACTAGAACCCAAAGTCATCCCATGAAGCTGAATGGTGAAAGATTCAGGAGAGATAAAAGGAAGTAGTTCTTCACACGGTTCTTAAACTATGGAATTTGCCACCACAAGACGTAGTGATGGACATGACTGTGGATGGCTTTAAAAGGGGGTTGGATAAACTCCGGGAGGAGAAAGCTATCACTGGCTACTAGTCCTCATGGCTCAATGCTACCTCCACATGTACATCAGGTGCTGGGGACCATGGGTGGGAGAGTGCTGTTGCATTCATGTCCTGGCTGTAGGTTTTCCATGAGAAGCTGCTCGGTCATTGTGTCAACAGAACGCTGGACTAGATGGATCATGGTCTGATCCAGCATGGCTCTTCTCATGTTCTTAAGCACCGTTAAAGAATATGGAGGATGGTAATATTAACGGGCCACATATTCAGCCACGAGAGTGGATGTTAGGACAGAAAGACCAACTACAGCTAGCCATGACCTCCTCCTTTCTGGTCTGTGTAGATGCTGAAATTTCACAGGATTGAGCACAGCTTTCACTGAGTGAAAAAAAGTCAGGTTTCTAGTCCTTATGGATACAAAGACACACTTGAGAGTGTTTGGGAAATGCCTGTTGAGATCTAAGACAAAATAAGGGGGGGGGGCTAAATAAAATTTTCAGTGCATGAGATGGTGAGGAGTAGGCATATACTGCTCTGCACAGTTCATCACTAGCTGAACCAATATTATTTCTGCAAAAGAGTAGAAGAAGCCAACTGTAGACCCTCTAGGGCAGCCTTCCTCAACCTGGGGCGCTCCAGATGTGTTGGACTACAACTCCCAGAATGCCCGAGTCAGCTGGCTGGGGCATTCTGGGAGATGCAGTCCAACACATCTGGAGCGCCCCAGGTTGAGGAAGGCTGCTCTAGGGCAAATTCTGCAACGAATGAAAACACAAATCTGCATGTTAGCCTAATATGGGTAACTTACACCAGAGGCAGAATTGTAGTGTTGTTCGGAAGGAATAATGAGATCGTCAGCATGAAGAATGACATGACGATAATTGATGGCGGCAATGTAGTGCCATTGGAAAGAGCTCTCCAATATGGCCACAGTTTCCTAGTGATGTGAAATAGACACAACTGGTTTAAAGGAGCCAGTGCGCCACATTCCTCCTGCCCTTTCCAAGGCAGCGTGTAGTTCAATGTTATTTTAATTACATTGTTGTTGTTGTCATCATTTTTATTCTCTGGCTTCCTTGGGGTGGGTGGGCAAATGTTATATTTAAAGGCAGGATATATGTACGATTAAAATAAACGGATGCGATCATTGAGAAATCTGTCCATGTCATAAGTATTTTGACATGTTTTTCTTCTGTCCTTCAGGTGCCTCTTTGCAATGTGAAATCTGCAGTCAGGTTGGCTCCACTGCGTGCAACTCTCCTAAGAAGAATTGTCCTTCCGGCGCTGATACCTGTATCACTATGGTGACTGAAATAGGACCTGGTGAGTAAGCTCTTCCAAGCCAGTGAATAGAAGTGACTATGGTGACCAGATGAAAAGGAGGACAGGGCTCCTGTATCTTTAACAGGTGTATTGAAAATGGAATTTCAGCAGGTGTCATTTGTATATATGGAGAACCTGGGGAAATTTCCTCTTCATCCAACAGTTAAAGCTGCAGGTGCCCTGCCCTCTTTTAAATCCGGTCACTCTAGTATAGCTGCAGTATAGCTCCTGCAGCTTTAACTGTTGTGATGAAGAGGAAATTTCACAATGTGTGACATGAATACAAATGACCCCTGCTGAAATTCCCTTTTCTATGCAACTGTTAAAGATACAGGAGCCCTGTCCTCCTTTTCATATGGTCACCCTAGAAGTGACACAATCACTTGAAGCTTCTGTGTTACCGTGAGTTAGGGCATTGGTCCTTCAAAACCAGTATTGCCAACCTCGGAGCAGCTTTCCAAGAAGGCAGACCCAATTCGTTTGCAGGCCCAAGTTACATCCATAGAGGAGGGAGTGAAGTCCCTCACCCCACCCCATAACACCCTACCCTCCTGGCAGCCAGTTTACGCTGCAACAACAACAACCAAGGGCCTTCCTAGACGAGGCCTTAGCGCGCTTTGAGACCCGGTTTCCCTGCTGTGCATCCAGATGACGCACAGGGGAATCCGGGGTCAAGCCATGCTCAGATCGCCTCTAACACGCCATAAACGTCTAGGAAGGTCCATGGCTTTTTGCGGCTACTTGCTTACTCGCGAGTAGCCGTGAAAAGCCACGGACCTGGCACAGCGCTCATACGAGTGCTGTGCCCATCGGCCCGGGGGGGGGGGAAGAGAGGGGCAGGGGGAAGGCCAGACCCGGCAGGATGGGGGGGGAGGGCAGGCATCGGGGGGAGGGTGGGGGAGAGAGAGAGAGCTGGGTGCCGCAGCCTAAACAAGCAGGCGAGCGGTGCTGCCAGGGCAAGGCCGGGGACAGGGAGGGGGGGGCTTCATTTTTTTAAAAAAAAACAGACTTACCTTCTCCGCAGTCTTCGGGCCACACATGGCCCCTTTAAACTTAAAAAATAAATAAAATGGTGGACGCTGCAGGGATCCCGACGTCCCTGCGCGTCCCGCGTCTGGAAGCCCGGGCAGCGCGCGCTAACATCAGCGCGCCATCGCCCCGCCTCCCTGCCGGCTTATCCCGGCAGGTCTAGCAAAGCCCGAAGTTAAAGTTGGAAATAATGTGAGATGAAACATTTGAGCGAGGCAAATTCATATACGAAAGGGACTGAAAAGTTAGAAGTGAAGGTACATTTAAGCCATCCGATGCTGGCTGCAGGTTTTTGAGGGTCCGTCGGCGCTCCAAGTGGGCCCACGCTCCCTCGGTGAGCCTACCTTCTCCCTGCCCTTGTTACCAGGTCCGTTTTTCATCATTACAACCACTTACTTGACAGGAAGAGAGCTGGGGAGAAAGCACGGGCTGGCTCCCCTGGTTCCTCATTCTCACCCCAATGTTGCCTGGGCCAGTGGGAGAGGCAGGTGGACCAGAAGCAGGTAGCAATGGTGAAGAGGAGGGGCAACTCCAGGAGTCCTGTGTTGGTGGGCCCCTGTTGGGTTGTGAGCCATTGGCAGATGGCCCATTATCCCTACCCTTGATGCTGGCCCTGCTCAGGAGAGCCTCTCAGGAGCCATTGGATTGATTGAAATGCTCCATCCAAGTCTGAAGAGAGGAGCTGTGTGCTCAGAGGTGATCCAGCCTCAGGTGCCCCTTCTGAGCACCCATGGAGACCTTTGCAACTGGCCCTTTCAGAGGCTAGTTGGTGGTGTGGCAGTGGCTGTGCTAGGACAGGGTGTGGATTTGAAGGATACACAGCTCTCCTGGTCCCTAGGCCTGTCTTGATCTACACCAGCTATGGAACTGGAATAGACCACATCCCCTCGCATTTCTTCCAAAAGGAGGAAATCAGTAAAATATAATGGGTGAAGAGATAAGAAAATGCTGTTTCTCCCTTGCTTCTGCCTTGCTTATTCACATCCCCTAACGGGCTATCCAGAAGAAACGCAAATCTGTGATGAAGCTTGAAATCCATACCCAAACAATCCTCAACAGGCACTCTCAAATTATCTATCTCCCCCACCCCAAGTTAACTTTTCGACACCTCTGCAAAGCCTCTGGCAACCTCCCATGATGTTCCGCTTTAGATTAAAAATAAAATAAAAGAAAAGAAACTGAACACATGTATCAATGGCTACTAGCCCTGATGGTTGTGTGCTATCTCCAGTATTGGAGGCAGTAAGCCTGTGTGCACCAGTTGCTGGGGAACATGGGTGGGAGGGTGCTGTTGCACCCATGTCCTGTATATTTGTCCCTGGCCAACGGCTGGTTGGCCACTCTGTTCACACAAATAGAGTGCTGGACTAGATGGACCCTTGTTCTGATCCAGCATGGCAATAATAATAATAATAATAATAATAATAATAATAATAATAATAATTTTCTTACCCGCCTCTCCGATTGGATCGAGGCGGGGAACAACAGCAAGCATAAAATACTGATTAAAAACATAGTATACACTGTTAAAAATGTCCTAAAAACATCCTAAAAGCATACTAAAAGTATCCTAAAATTCTACTGGATAGGCCTGCCGGAAGAGATCAGTCTTGATAGCTTTCTTGAATGCTAAAAGACTGTCAAGCTGACGAGTCTCCTCCGGCAGGCCATTCCACAGTCTGGGAGCAGCAGAAGAGAAGGTCCTCTGGGTAATGGTTGTCAGCCTAGACTTTGCTGACTGAAGTAGATTCTTTCCAGAGGACCTGAGTGTGTGGGGCGGATTGTACGGGAGAAGGCGATCCCGCAGGTAGCCTGGACCCAAACCATGTAGGGCTTTAAAGGTAATAACCAACACTTTATACTTCGCCTGGAAACTAATTGGCAGCCAGTGAAGAGATTTTAAGACTGGTGTAATGTGATCACCCCTAGATGTACCAGTGACCAACCATTATGTTCTTATGTTCCCTAAGGACTGTTGTACAGAGGCATTCTGCCTCTGATCCTGGAGGTAGGATACGGCCATTGGGACTAGTAGCCATTGATGACCTTCTCCTCCCTGAATTTGCCCAATCCCCCTTTAAAGCCATCCGAATTGGTGGCCATCACTTCTTGCGAGTTTTACTGTAGACAGTTGAATAGATCTCTTCTGCATTTAATGCTTCTGTTTATAATCAATGTTAGCACACATTTCAATGCATTTTTCAGTGGGGGCAGGGGAAGAGCCAAATATTTGATTAATGTTCCTCTCTCCTTGGAAGATCTATTTTGCAACAGCTAGATTTTGCTGCAGCCTTTATAGAAGTAGATTTTGGGGGGTGGGAAGAGAAAATGTATATTTGATCAGGATCGCTATTTTTGTTTGTTTGTTTATTTATTTATTTATTTGTTACATTTTTACACCGCCCAATAGCCGAAGCTCTCTGGGCGGTTCACAAAAATTAAAACCATAATAAAACAACCGACAGGTTAAAAGCACAAATACAGTATAAAAAGCACAACCAGGATAAAAACACGCAGCAAAATGGATATAAGATTAAAATACAGAGTTAGAACAGTAAAAATTAAATTTAAGTTAAAATTAAGTGTTAAAATACTGAGAGAATAAAAAGGTCTCCAGCTGGTGACGAAAGGAGTACAGTGTAGGCACCAGGCGGACCTCTCTGACTTTTACCCATTTTGGAGAAAAGATTGAAAACCCACCAATACGACAAGACTATGTAAATATTACGTAAATGTTACTCCACTTCTGAAATCTCTTCATTGGCTTCCAATTCACCTCAGAGTCCAATGTAAACTTCTCCTGCTGACCTACAAAGCTTTTCACAGTCTAGCTCCTGCCTATCTTTCCTCTCTCATCTCACACTATTGCCCCGCTCGTGCTCTTCGCTCCTCAGATGCCATGTTTCTTACCTGCCCAAGGGTCTCTACTTCCCTTTCTCGGCTTCGTCCATTTTCTTCCGCTGCTCCTGATGCCTGGAACGCTCTTCCAGAACATTTGCGAACTACAAGTTCAATCGCAGTTTTTAAAGCTCAGCTAAAAACTTTCCTGTTTTCTGAAGCTTTTAGAACTTGATTTTGATCTGACTTTTATACTGTTAGCGAGCCTCGTGTGGCGCAGAGCGGTAAAGCAGCAGTTTTTGCAGCTGAAACTCTCCCCACGGCCTGAGTTCGATCCCAGCGGAAGCTTGTTTCAGGCAGCTGGCTTGGGTCGACTCAGCCTTCCATCCTCCCAAGGTCGGTAAAATGAGTACCCAGTTAGCTGGGGGAAAGGTAATCACGGCCGGGGAAGGCAACGGCAAACCACCCCGCTATAAGGCCTGCCAAGAAAATGTCAGCGAAAGCTGGCGTCCCTCCAAGAGTCAGTAATGACTCAGTGCTTGCATGAGAGGTTCCTTTCCTTTCCTTTATACTGTTAGTTTTACTCTACCCTGTGCCTGTTTGGTGCATTCTCTTCCCCTTCTTATTGTTTTATTATGATTCTATTGGAATGTAAGCCTATGCGGCAGGGTTTTGCTATTTTATTGTTTTACTCTGTACAGCATCATGTACATTGATAGTGCTATATAAATAAATAAATAAATAAATAATAATAACAAGAACAACAATTTTCAAATTTCATTCGAATGTAGGGGATAGTCGGATGATTTAATTTGTCTCACAAATCTCTTTCTTTCTTTCTCCCCTTGCCCCACCATCCAGTGACTACATTTTCAAAGTCTTGTGGTATCAAGGCTGATTGTGAAAAAATGAAAAAACAAATGGGAAAAGTGGGAACACCTGGAGACACAATTACAAAGCTGGAGTGTAGCAAGGCCCCACCGCAAATGGCTTCTCTTCTCTTGGCTCTCTCCGGCCTCTTGATGATGAAGATGCTCCTCTAATGAATCTCACGTGACAACTCAGCATGGGAAGCCACTGGGCCTCTTCATTATTTGCATGTATATAACCTACCATGGAGCTGATCATTTCCCATTTCCATGGTCTTTGTCTTCCTCAACGTTTTGCAAATGAAAATAAAACCAAAGTGGGAAAAGACCTGAAATTCAGTCATTCGTTTTTCTTGATTTGGGGCATGTGGAGGGGACAGGATGGGGAAGGTATTGTATTTTTATTTTTTTACCACCATTCTAATTGGCTAGTACTAAAGGAGAATCCTCGGTTAGGGAATGAAGAACTCATGGAGTTCACCCTGCGTGTTTGCTGGGTGCTGCTTGGCAAGGGGAATTGCTAATGATGTGCCAGGGGATTGCACACTTCCTGGAGGCCATAGCTAGACAGGGCGATAGCCTGGGGCAATCCCCGGGATCATCCCCATGACGCACAGGGGATCTTGGGAGCCTTTCACCCCACTTTTTCTGCAGTCTCGGCTAATTATAGCAAGGCCTGAGAAATGTCCCTGTTGCAAGTCTGCCTCAAGTCCCATCAGTCAGGGCTGGGCCAGTCCCAGGACATACCCAAAATCTAGGCCTTTTCTAGCTCTGACATCCAAGAGATGCATGGATTGAGTAACGTCTCCACCTATAGATACATGTACAGGCTGGGTGGGGGGATTCCTTCCCTGTTGCAGTGGGCTCATCTACACCAAGTAGGATATTCCACTATAAAAGTGGTATATAAAAGGCAGGAGCCACATGACTGCTTTATAGCGGTATTGAAGTCCATTGACAACTGTTGGGGCCCATTGACACAAGACCATATACCGCTTTCATAGTGTTATATCCTGCTTGGTGTAGATGTGTCATGGGCCCCAACAGTTGGCAGTGCATTTCAGTACCACTATAAAGCACTAGTGTAGATCCTGCAGTGCACTGGTCATCCTAGATGCTGTTACAGTTCTAAGCCGCTTCTGGGGAGGACTGGAATATTTAACATTTAAAACAAGCCCTATGAGAGTAGGATTGGAGGAGAAATTTGTTCAGTTTGCATTTTAATGCAAACCTACCTAATTTTGCAGTTGCAAATACTATTATTATTATTATTATTTATTTATTTATTTATTTATTTATATAGCACCATCAATATACATGGTGCTGTACAGAGTAAAACAATAAATAGCAGGACCCTGCCGCATAGGCTTACATTCTAATAAAGTCATAATAAAACAATAAGGAGGGGAAGAGAATGCACCAAACAGGCAGTATAAAAGTCAGAGCAAAATCAAGTTTTAAAAGCTTTAGGAAAAAGAAAAGTTTTTAGCTGAGCTTTAAAAGCTGTGATTAAATTTGTAGTTCGCAAATGTTCAGGAAGAGCGTTCCAGGCGTAAGGGGCAGCGGAAGAAAATGGATGAAGCCGAGCAAGGGAAGTAGAGACCCTTGGGCAGGTAAGAAACATCTGAATGTGAACCAAATGTGAACCAAATGAATGTGAACCAAAACTCAGTTATCCTTCAAAATTCTCTGATTTTTGCCATGGAGTTATCCAATTATTATTATTATTTAAAAATGTATATTAAAATGTATTTATTTATTTAATACATTTATATCCCACCTTTTTTCCTCCTTAAGGAACCCAAAGCAGCACCCATAAAACTGCTTCTCTCTATTTTATTCTCACAACAGCCCTGTGAGGTAGGTTTGGCTAAGAGTCTTTGACTGAGCTTCCATGCCTGAGTGGGGACTAGAACTCTAACCACTACACCACACTGACACTCAATATTAAGGGGATTTTGATTGAGTTTTCTTCTGCAAATATCTTCACGTCTGCCATAGTTCCTTGCCATAGTTCCTTGCATAGTACCTTAGTAGTGGGGGTTCTCCATGTATAGTGGGCCTTCTTAACATATACTGTTGTTTTATACTTTGAATGTTTTTAATTTTTGTGAACTGCCCAGAGAGCTCCAGCTATTGGGCAGTATAGAAATGTAATAAATAAATAAATACTGGGGAGGGCACTCCTACTGGCACCACCAGCAACATCCCTATGCCCCACATGCCTCTCCCACTAAAGACTGAAAAGGGACACCTCCGTATGTATACCTGTATGTGCAATGGCACTCTGTGCAGTTGGGAAACTTGTGCACTAGAGGTGCAACTGTACACACATAGGAACCTCTGTTCAGATGTACAGCTGAACATGCAGATATCAAAGGCAGCTCCAGTGATCTGCGGCAAAGTTGGTGACTGTGCCTTTGGACATGTTCACTCCTCCACCATGCTCCATGCATGTATTCAGTGCATTGGACAAGAGGACATTGGTTACTGGGCAGAGCAAACATATAATGAATAAAATAAATAATAAATAGATACATAGATGGAGCTAGTCTTTGGGAGGGGGGGTAACATTTGCTGCATTTACAAATATATAAGCAGAATGTAAGTGGAGACAAAAGGGCAGTCCAACGTGGTAATGAATTTATTATCCCACCACGAACCCCATCAGATCCCTAGAGCGAGAGAGGCCGTGCGCTTTGAATTGGCCTTTCACAAAGCTCATACCCTTCTATGAGCATCTGACTCCCTCCTTCTCTCTCTCTCTCTCTCTCTCACACACACACACACACACTCTCACACACACACACACACAGAGCCCATAAGCAGCTACCATTAGAGTGGAGGGGAAAAATACATGTTTTGCCCACCCTTGGGGAAATCACATTTTCCCCCCATGCCAACCATGGCCTTAAAAACCCTCTCTTGGGCCTCAACTAGACCTACGGGTCTAGCGCGATGCAGGGGTGAGGATCTCGTGATATCACGAGATCTCCCCCTCTGTTTACACACAGTGCACGACGGCCTAGGACGAACAGAAAAAACAAGCTGCGCTCGTGTGCTCAAAGGTAAGGGTTTTTTTAAAAAATAAAAATTCCCAACTCACCCCACCCAACTTGGTGTGTGCTGTATTGATTGACCGTTTGTAAGTTTGTAAGTAACTAAATTATATGTATCTGCCAGTGAAGGATTTATTTTAACCTACAAGAATCCTTTGCCTTAATTTATGTCTTTGCTGTCTCTTGGCTGAGAACCGCTGCAACTCTGCTAGTCTCTGGTTTCCCAGACAGAGACTTATTACAAAAGGTTATGTGCCAGAGTCCCAATCTGAGCCATAACTAAACAGCTTACATAGCATAACATAACATAGCATAACAAGCAGCGCACGAGTGCTCGTGTGCTCAAAGGTAAGGTTGTTGTTTTTTTTAAAAATAAAAATTCCCCTCTCACCCCACCCCCAATGGGCGCAGAGCTCCCCGTGCGCGGTTCCCAGCTCCTCGTGAGTAACCATGAGGATCCAGAACAAACCGCGACACCCACCCATACATTCCATGGTCTGCACAGAACTGAATTCACAAACATGGAATGGATCCAAGGATTTTGGCCTTGTTGTGTGAACAGCTACAGACAGCAAGCACGTCAGTGCTGCACCAGGACAGCTAATGCCCTTGAGGAAAAACGGTATGGAAAAATTATTCTCTGCCACTGTAGCATGCTTCACCAAATGGCTTCAGAACTTTTTGTCCTCAACAAAAGGATATTTCCTGCCAATGGACTTGTGTATTTCTTACGTTCCTCAGCTGACAGTGTGTTTGTACTTTCTTGAAGCAAAGAGCTTACTTCCTCTTATTTTCCATTCCTTAAAAATATAAATAGGAAGTCATCAATATCAAGATCCACTCCCTCACCTTAGGGATTAAGAAGCTGGAAAGAACCTTAATAGTGATCATAGGAAGGGGAGGACCTAAACCAATGGTTTCAAAGGGCAAGGAAGGGGAGTTTTGACAAAACGTTAGTAAGAAATTCCTGATGGCACAAGGGTTTTGGCGGCGGAATCCTGCCTCAGGAGGAGGCTGTGCACTCTCTTTCATTAGAGGTTTTTAAGCAGAGACTGAATTTTATTTATTTATTTATTTATTTATTTATTTATTTATTTATTTATTACATCTTTATATTGCCCAATAGCCGAAGCTCTCTGGGCGGTTCACAATTGATGGTTGTAGCAGAGGGTTTGTCTAGATCAGCCTTCCTCAACCTGGGGTGCTCCAGATGTGTTGGACTACAACTCCCAGAATGCCCCAGCCAGCTCGGCTGGCTGGGGCATTCTGGGAGGTGCAGTCCAACACATCTGGAGTGCCCCAGGTTGAGGAAGGCTGGTCTAGATGATCTTTGGGTTCAGTTCCAACTCTGTGATTCTGAGCAGAGCCTAGCAGCATCCTTCAAGAACAAATTGCTCAGACGGAGCTTGAAGATCTCCAGAACCCGAGGGATTCTAGTTGCCAATGATAGTATTCAAGTTCGAACTGTTTATGGATTGACAAATCTGTCCATTCCAATTCCTCATTTTTCCAGGACCCACAAACAGGACATGAGTGCAACAGCACCCTCCCACCCATGTTCCCCAGCAACCGGTGTATGTAGACTCATTGCCTCTGATACTGGAGGTAGCACCTAGCCATCAGGACTAGTAGCCATCAATAGCCTTCTCCTCCAGGAATTTATCCATCCTCCTTTTAAAGTCCTCCAAATTGGTGGCCATCACCACATTTTGTCGTAGTGAATTTCATAGTTTAACTATGTGCTGTGTGAAGAAGTTCTTCCTTTTATTTGTCCTGAATTTCCCACCAATCAGCTTCATGGGCTGACCCAGGGTTCTAGTATTTTGAGAGAGGGAGAAAAATGTCTCCCTGTCCACATTCTCTATACGATGCATAATTTTGTACACCTCTAACATGTCTCCCCTTAGCTTCCTTTTTCCCAAGCTAAATAATCCCAGCTGTTGTAACTTTCCCTTGTAGGGAAGATGCTCCAGTCCCTTTGAAAATTGAGATAAGAGAGAGAGTGGTCATCAACCTTTAGAAAAAGCGGGAGAGCAGTTTCTGGGAATGTGGAAAATCTGGACACTTAGGAGATGAAAGTCCTTCACTGAGGGGACAACAGAGGCCTCAGCTAGATGAGGGGGCGAAAGGGCGACGACTTCGCAATTTTATGATCGTGAGATTGTCGCCCTTTTTTACACGCAGTGTGCGACATCGTGGTTGCCATTTAGTTTTAGTTTTTAAAGGAGAAGGAGTGCACGAGCCCTCGTCTATGAAACAGTAAGTTTTTTTTAAAAAAAATAGTAATTTCCCACTCCCCCACCCCACCCCTGATGGGCACAGAGCTCCTGAGGAACTCTGTGTCCAGTGCCTGGGTCCTTGTGGTTACTTGCGAGGAGCCAGGACAAACCGTGATGCCTGGCCACATGTTCTGAAGTCTCAGGATCAGCCTGGGACTGTGGAAAAACTGGGCTAGAAGGGTAGGGAAAACCCCCGGGGAAATGGAGGGATCATCCCTCCCTGCCCCCGGGATTCCATGTGCATCATCTGGACACACAGGGATGATCCCGGGGCGAACCCCCGGATAAACCCTCGTCTAGCCATGGCCAGAGTGAGGGGCAGTGGCCCAAACAGTGGAAAAAAAGGCACAGCTGTTTCCAAGGAATTACAGAAGCCCATTCAGAAGCCATGATATGCAGGCCTCTCGAGAAATGCAAATCCCATCCCATAACTGCTATTTAACAGCGATCACTTTTCCTTGCCACTTTGGACAAAAAGCCTATTTGTTTCAGATAAAGGGCAAATATTTCACAGGCTTTTCAACCACCAGTCATTCTTTGACTTTGCGTGTTAATGACTTACTGTGCTCCTCTGAAGACAATAAACAGGAAGTTGTGGGGTTCGTAAGTAGGACAGGGAGGATGGAGAGTGTGTGTCCATGCACATGCGTGTGAGGGGACATATTATGAGGTTTCGGCACTTCTTGGGTTGTAGGAAGGAGGGGAGATAAAGTTATTTCTCCTATAGGCTAAAGCATGAAAATGCTTATTTTGCAAGGAGATTTGCACATTTTCACAAGTGCAAATTTGTGCAAGTGCAACTTCGTACAAATTCAGGGACTGGGGAAAATTCTGCCTCTCAACCTCGTAGGTGAGTGGGTTGGGATGGCAGGTGGAGAAGGCTTGACAGGAGAATATTTGACAGCTTTTGAATGAAGGTATGAAAACAGTCAAATTTTAGCATTTCACACATTTTAACAAAACAGTTTCTCTGTGTGTGCAAATGCCAGGACTTTAAATAAGGCAATGAATATGTCAGGAATATATCGAGGAGAGGAAGAATCACTGAATATTTACTCATAGTCCCAAGTAAGTCCCAAGCATTTCACAGAAAAGAAAACTCAGCAAGCATCTCTTACTGCTAAGAACTAGAGTTGAGGTCAAGATTCCAGTATTTTGGTTTAGAAATACATGTCTTAGGGGCTTGTAATGCTTGCCTTGAATCCCAAATGCTCCTTGCAATCATCATATTTATCTCAGACCCAGTTCTGGGCTGCAGAAGATGCAATACCAGCAGTCTGTGAGGAGAATACATTTCCCAGTGTGGAGTTTGACAAAAATAATCTGAATCATTTCTCAATTTGGGAAATAATTATTTCTCAATTTGGGAAATAATTATTTCTCAATTTGGGAAATAATTATTTCTCAATTATTCTGAGCCAATCCGTTATGACGCAGGAGTTTATCACTCATTCCTAAAAACTGTACCATACTGTGAGTTATTGCCAAGCTAATTGTTCTCATAACATCTCTCTCTCTCTCTTCAGGATTATGCAATCGGTTTCTGGGTTTCTTGTCAGACATTTTAGATGGTAATCTAAAGGGAGTTTTAATCCAAGCTTTCTTTGTTGGCTTATTTTTGACAGTAGCTCATATTGCAAAAGAGAAGGAGGAGGAGGAAAGAATTGTATAGAGTTGGTTGCAAAATTAGTCACACTTAGAACTTGACCCACTGAAACCAATTGCAGTCAAGGTAATGATGACAAATGAAAGTAGCATTAATTTAAGTAGGTCTCCGCTCAGTATGACTAAAACTAGATCACATTACACCAGTCCTAAAATCTCTTCACTGGCTGCAAATTAGTTTCAAGGCAAAGTATAAAGTGTTGGTTATCACCTTTAAAGTCCTACATGGTTTGGGTCCAGGCTACCTGCGGGATCGCCTTCTCCCGTACAATCCGCCCCACACACTCAGGTCCTCTGGGAAGAATCTACTTCAGTCAGCAAAGTCTAGGCTGACAACCATTACCCAGAGGACCTTCTCTTCTGCTGCTCCCAGACTGTGGCATGGCCTGCCGGAGGAGACTCGTCAGCTTGACAGTCTTTTAGCATTCAAGAAAGCTATCAAGACTGATCTCTTCCGGCAGGCCTATCCAGTAGAATTTTAGGATACTTTTAGTATGTTTTTAGGATGCATTTAGGATGTTTTTAAACATGTATACCATGTTTTTAATCAGTGTTTTATGTATTTTATGTTTGTTGTTGTTCCCCGCCTCGATCTAATCGGAGAGGCGGGTAAGAAATATTATTATTATTATTATTATTATTATTATTATTATTATTATTATCATTATTATTTTCTCAATCATGCCTACATATAGAAGCTCTTTGCTTCCCCTGTGAACAGTTCCTATTGACCTTCAGATTCTCCTGGGATTCTTCCTCTTCTCTGTACTTCTAAGGACAGGTAAGGAGAGACAACTGAGCACCCCAGTGAGAAATTGCTCCCTTGGTAGGAGACACACACCTGGCACATGGTTTCAGAACTTTCCAGTACAACTTAATCTGGGTCAGCAATCATTCCCTTTCCTTTGAGAACTATCGGAAGCGTAGCTCTCCAATACGCGTCGGTGGTGGTAAAGATCTCTGAGAGAGGATCCTTAGCACCTTCATTCATCTACAGCTCCCAGTATTCTTTGGTGGGCATGTCTGTAGTATAGACACACACCTAGCCACACTCGCCCAAATGACTATGAATGTGTTGGCTTTCCTCCTTTCAGGCACTTCTCTGGAATGTGAAGTTTGTAGTGGCTTTGGCAGCAGCTGTACTGGTGGGAAACCTGGGATGCTGGCCAAGACACATGTGCCATTATATTGTCTGAAAACGCACTAGGTTGGTGAGCATAACCATAAACTGGATCACTCATGTGGCCAATCCATAGCTCAAACACAGCTAAAGTAGGCAGGGATTTTGGTGGGGTCCTGCATCTCTAAATCCTAATTCTGGGTCTGCAGATCAAACAATAAGTGTTTGCACTGTACATTTCGGACAAAGCACAGATTTAATTTGCACAACCAGGCCAGGGATTCATATAGTCCAGCTTTTGGCTTCCAAGGTACTTTGGCCTCATTCCTCTGAGAAGCTAACAAGCAGGCCCTCAAAGTAACATTCTGAACCTCAAGTTTCTCACCAATGTCGTAGAATTGAATGAGGAGGCTCCATTCACTTATAGCTGCTTCATCACCAAACATGATCATGTGTGCTGTTAAGATGACACCAAAGGTCTATCTTGTTCATCATTCTGCTTCCAACAGCAGCCAGGCCAGCCAGACTTCCAGGCCCCTGGAAATCTCAGAAGCAAGGCATGAATGTGAAGGTTATCTGTGATCGTTTGTCCCCAGTAGTCGGTTTTTAGAGCTAATGTGGAAGTATTCTCATGGCTCCTACCTGCTGATAAAGATAGGTACCTTTTTGGAGATGCCATCAAAGTGAAAACTTAGGGCATGTCTGGACCTAGGGATTGGAGGGGGGAGGATCTCGTGATATGGTGATCATGAGATCCTCCCTCTCAATCTACATGCAGTATGCAATGTCCCGGGAGGAAGAGGATGTCGCACCTGCCAATTTTGTTTTGTTTTTTTTATTTATTGAAAAAGAGCAGAAAAGCGCTCCACTGAAATCATCTCTCTGTCTCTCTCTGTCTCTGTCTCTGTCTCTGTCTCTCTCTCTCTCTCTCTCTTCTCATTCTCCTCTCCCACCCCCAATGGGCACAGAGCTCCTGAAGAGCTCTGTGCCCCATGCCTGGTTCCCAGCTCCTTGCGTCTACTCATGAGGAGCCGGGACAAAACCGGGATGGCCTCTCGCAGTCTTGGGATCATCCCGGGACTGCAGAGAAAACCAGGACAAAAGTGTAGGGCAATATCCTGGGGAAATGCAGGGATCTTTCCTCCCTGCTCCCGGGATCCCCTGTGCATCATGTGAATGATCCCTGGGATATTGCCCCATCTGGACATGCCCTAAGATGAATGCTGGAAAGACACATACTGGAATTTCAAAGAAACCCAAGCAAGCAAGCAGACAAGCAAAAGCAGGTTCCCAGAGGAGTTTCACACTAGACTTACATTTCACATGAGCCTTACATTGTACACAGGGGGTCCAGCTTAAAGTGCTAAAGGATGACTTGGGATCCTTTGGCCTGAAGAAACCCCACTGTTATTTCTGATTATTGATCAGCGATAACAGTGAGTGTTCCCTCACCTCTGACTGGAGAGAGGCTACCCTTTTCTAGTACGGAGAGAGATGGTCCTTCCTCTGTGCAGACAGAGGCAGAAGTGATTGCTGTACATCTCTGTCTGCACAGAGAAACTCTTCCCCCCCCATGTTCAGGCAGGCATAGAGTGATCACTCCATACTTTTCTCTGCACAGAGGAAAGGGAAATTCTTTTCTTGCCACAGAGAGAGGCAGGAGCTTTCCCTTTGGACAGAGGAAGGTTCCCATGATGACAGAGGGCTGGGCTTCGGGGAAATGGCAGGGCTAGGGATGGGATTGGCTCACACCCTGACATCCTGCTGGGCGGTGGGCCAGAAGGCAACCTGCCCCCTGGGGCTAAAGGGTGCGGCCTCTGCTTTCATCTTATTTTGCAGATGGAATGATGATTCAGACAGTGGTGAAGGCTTGCAAGTTCTCCTGTGTCTGCACTTCTCCCCCAGCATATATGAATCTGGGGCAGGGGGAATATATACAGCCATGGGTCAGCTGTTGCATGGGGGATGCTTGCAGAAAAGCTGCTCCTTGCTGAAGGTAGACTTGGAATCCAAAGGCCTCTTTTGGAACAGCCTCATAATGGCCTCTTTCAAGGCAATTGGAACTGTTTTCTCTGTTAAAGAGACATGAATGCCCTCCTTAACCCAATCAGTCAATCCTCTTGCGATACATGTTATCAGTCATTGTGGGCCACACCCCACCAAGCACCTGGTTTATGTCCTGAGGCTTCAGCAACTGCATCATCCCATAAAACAGGACCAGACAGTACGCTGGGCACATGCCTCAAGGTAGGGAACGTTGCCAGGCTATAACATTTGGAGATTTGATCTGTCCCTTTGTAAACACTATCCAAGATGTCAGGTTAGAACAGCCTTTCCCAAATGCGAGAAACTTGACTGCAGGAAACCTTAGGTCCTGAGGTGTTGTTGGACTACAACTCCCATCATCCACATCCAGCATGGCCAGGGGTAATAGGAGTTGCAGTCCAGCAACCTTTCCAGGAAAAGTCTGGGTTAGAAAGTTCTGCTTATGGCATACTATAAAACTGAGTCTGCCGTCATGCTTCGAGGTAGGCCCAGTCGGACAGATATTGTTGTTTAGATAGGAGGGGACCTGCTTCATCACCTCTGCTGGAGTTGCCAGATTTATTTATTTATTTATTGCATTTTTATACCACCCAATAGCCAAAGCTCCCTGGGCGGTTCACACTTTTCTGGAATGAAGTGTCAATGTAGATTTGCCCACTCATGAACATGCCATTTAACATATGTGTACATTTAGGGTATATGCCTGATATAAAATGGCTGACTCCACGGGCCCAGAGGCAATCTAGATCCATTTGCAAAGCACTTGGTAGCTGGGTTGCTAAAGCATATCAGGAGTAGGGTGACCATATGAAAAGGAGGACAGGGCTCCTGTATCTTTAACAGTTGTATTGAAAAAGAAATGTCAGTAGGTGTCATTTGTATATATGGAGAACCTGGTGAAATTCCCTCTTCATCACCACAGTTAAAGCTGCAGGTGCCCCGCCCTCTTTTAAATCTGGTCACTCTAGTACTCCTGCACCTTTAACTGTGGTGATGAAGAGGGAATTTCACCAGGTTCTCCATATATACAAATGACACCTACTGACATTTCTTTTTCAATACAACTGTTAAAGATACAGGAGCCCTGTCCTCCTTTTCATATGGTCACCCTAATCAGGAGCAGTGGCATATCTTTTTTTGAAGGTTAAAAAGAAGTGGTGAAAAGCCCTCCAACCATCTCACCTTTGTAAAGATGCGGTAGCTGAGGGTTTATCTTTATCTGAAAACAACTTTCAGTGCCAAGTTAAAACATGGATTTTTTTCAAAGCCTTAATAACTACTACTAGTACAACAAGAGGCTTGAAGTAGTGGCTCAGCTGCTACTCTTAGGAGCCCAGTTTTAAGGCCTCATGGGAATGATGCTACTTTTTGATTTTTTTTGTTCTTGTTGCTAAAAGAAAAAAGCAAAGTAAGTTGAACATTCTTAAAATTTGCCTGCTCTCCCCACACCCCTCCCCTCAAAAAACTTGGTTGCTCCTGAATGGTTCCACAGAACTCTGTGTATGATATACAGTCCAGCTGGATTCCTAATGCATTGTTTCCTCTTCGGAAACCAGCAACCTTTCCAGGAAAAGTCTGGGTTAGAAAGTTCTGCTTATGGTGTACTATAAAACTGAGTCTGCCGCCATCTGGGCAATTCAAAACTCCAGACCCCACAGAGAAATTTGGACCTGGAGAATGTGGAAACATCCATACGTAGGAAATCTGGAGGGAATCTACATGTCGTACTGAAGGCACTTGCGTGCGCCTCCAGTGTGCCGTCAAAACGATGGTGTAGCTGGAGAAAGAAGAGACGGAGGAAGAGGTGGAGGAGGCGGCGGCTGGGGAACCGGCCACGTCCTTGCTGCCGCCGCCGCCTCCTCCCTGCCAGCCTCCTGCTGCCGGGGTAAGAGCCACCCAGGTCGGAGAGCTCGGCGGAAGCGGAAGCTGAGCTCTCCAACCTGGGTGGCTCTTACCCCAGCAGCAGGAGGCCGGTGGGGAGGCGGCGGCGGTGGCAGCAAGGACGCGGCCGGTTCCCCAGCCTCCTCCTCCTCCGCCTCTTCCTCCGTCTCTTCTTTCTCTGTCTACACCATCGTTTTGACATCGCACTGGAGGCGCACGCAAGTGCCTTCAGTACGACATGTAGATTCCCTCCTGATTAACCTAATTGTATCTATGGTCACCTTTACTTTTGCCTGACAAGCTCGGAAACCGCTGCCCTTTATAAGGGTTCAGTTCCACCAGCAATGAACAAACCCAATGGGAAGCAATGCCCACTTTGCTGTGTCTCCTCTCTTCTCTGTTGCTCCTTTGGGATGTGGAACCAAGACTGTGAATTGTGTGAATCAGAGAACTACTTCCTCCACCGGGTGGGAAAAAAAGTCACATAAGGTAAGTTCTGAATTGCAGATCTACCATTGATCTGCAATGGTACCTCTGGGGCTATGGTACCTGCTGGTGACCTCTGGGGCTGGTGGGGACAGCACATGTGTATGTGGCCGTTGCAACATCTCATGGTAGTGAATCCCATGTGCTGTGTGAAAAAGTGCTTCCTTTTCTCTGTCCTGCATCTCCCAACGATTAGTTTCATGGGATGGCCTCATTGGGTTCTGGTATTACGAAAGAGGGAGAAAAATGTCTCCCTGTCCACATTCTCCACACCATGCCTCATTTTGTACACCTTTTGACCTCCTATGTTGACTTTCACCTCCAGACAAATTTGTGGTGAACACCGTCATGAAAGGCTGTGGTTACTGAAACTGTGTGCACTGCAAAATGAAGTGAACCACAAAAGTCAAATGCAACCCGGCTTCCTTTGTGGCTTGCATGACTCCTTCACCACCTGTTGCTCATGTTGGAAATTCGATTGTAATCTCCTCCTTTTGTTTTAGGTTCAATCAATGAATCTTTATTTGCAGTCAACAGACCATTATTATAACATGTAAGTAAACACATGTTATTAAAAATACATGTTGGTGTTGGGTTTTTTAAAAAAAACAAACCTCCAGCCTCATTGGGAGACAATAAAGAAGTCTGTCAAGTAATCTACAAAGCTTTATTCAGGCAATAAACATCTCTTCCCACTTGAAGAGAGTCCAACCTCTAGGAACTTTCCTCTAGGCAAAACTATGCAAACTTAGTGAGACAATTGTCTTTTCAAGAAGAACAGAAAGCCTTTTTCGAGAACGCTTTAACTTCAGGGAGATTGGTTCTGAAGAAGCCTTTGGCGAGAAGCTAGCTGGGCCAACTTTCTCTCACCTTCCTTTAGCTCCACCTGTTTTAGTCTATGGCATACTCTAGGATCAGCTAGCCTTGCAGTGCCCTCCCCCTCGGAATACTAGGGTGACCATATGAAAAGGAGGACAGGGCTCCTGTATCTTTAACAGTTGTATTGAAAAGGGAATTTCAGCAGGTGTCATTTGTATATATGGAAAACCTGGTGAAATTTCCTCTTCATCACAATAGTTAAAGCTACTGGTGCCTTCCCCTCTTTTAAATTTGGTCACTCTAGTATAGCTCCTGCACCTTTAACTGCTGTGATGAAGAGGGAATTTCACCAGGTTCTCCATATATCTAAATGACACCTGCTGAAATTCCCATTTCTATGCAACTGTTAAAAATACAGGAGCCCTGTCCTCCTTTTCATATGGTCACCCTAGGAATACTGATTTCCCACAGGCTGCGTGTTATTAACATTTTCAGTGATAAGGTCTGGCGAAGGTTCATTCCCAGCTAGAGAAGAGCCCATGAGAATCACCTCCCCCGTTTTCCATGTAGGCTGGTATGTTTCTGGCGCCTTCTCTTTTGCTTCAGAATCTGATTCTGATTGATCGCCGGAAACTCCTTCCCCCAGCCCAAGGAGAACAGGCCTAGTCATGACCATTGGTAAAAATGGAAGGGTGCAAAATCTGTAAAAATACTAATTGTAAATTTAACGAAATGATCTAGTGAGAATAGCCAGATTCAGAAATTTGAACACTTGCTCTGTAATAGACTTATTGGTGCCCTGGAGTAAAATAATCATAGACGATTCAGGAGAGTGACCAGGGAAATACTGTATAATAGGACATCTTTCCTGGCCTCTTGGTAATAACTGCAGTAGAATAGGACATGCAAGATGGACTGCACCTCAGCGTTCTTAGGTTGAAGTTCTCTGTTTGTGAGCTTCCTTAAAAGCAATGCAACAACATGTATTTTTCTAAATGGTTGAATTGATTGTATAAAAGAAAATTGCAATTCTCTTGAGGTTGCACTGGTATCGCTGTTCATAGCAACCCCTAGTGGTGACTCAGGTTCATTGAGGCTAAGGCCTTGCCTACGTCATTGCTCTTCAATTAGTGGGGTTGAGAATGGAAAGATTTGCAACAGTTGTTACGCAACCATGTTTTGGAGAAAAGAAAGTGAGAGGTGGTGAGTAAGATGAGGGGAGAGAAAGTGAGAAGGAGAAATTTAGATAGATATAAAGAAGAGGAAACTTGGATGTATGAACCCTTTGAAAACGGTCCAGAAACTTCAACTGGTGCAAAACAGGGCAGCAAGGTTATTAACAGGGACTGGCCGGCGAGATCACATTACGCCAGTCCTTTTACAACTTCATTGGCTGCCAGTCCAGGTCCGGGCCCAATTCAAAGTGCTGATATTGACATTTAAAGCCCTAAACGGTTTGGGGCCAGGTTATTTGAAGGAACGCCTCCTCCCATATGTACCTACCCAGACCTTAAGATCATCTACAGGGGCCTTTCTCCGTGAGCCCCTGCCAATGGAAGTGAGGCAGGTGGCTACTAGGAGGAGGGCTTTTTCCGCTGTGGCACCCCGGTTGTGGAACGAGCTCCCCAGAGAGGTCCGCCTGGCTCCTACACTGTACTCCTTTCGTCGCCAGCTGAAGACCTTTTTATTCACTCAGTATTTTAACACTTAATTTTAACTTAAATTTAAATCTTACTGTTTTAACTCTGTATTTTAATCTTATATCAACTTTGCTGTGTGGTTTTATCCTGGTTGCGCTTTTTATACTGTATTTCTTAATTGTGTTTTAACCTGTTGGGTGTTTTACTATGGTTTTAATTTTTGTGAACCGCCCAGAGAGCTTCGGCTATTGGGCGGTATAAAAATGTAATAAATAAATAAATAAATAAATAAATAAACAGAAAATTAAAAATGGGATCCATATTGAATTTTAGTGTTAAAGATGGGCATAACTGCTGGAGATGTAATGCATCTAATGCTTCTTTAAGTCATATGTTTTGGCAATGCCCAGTGGTTGGCCGCTTTTGGGAGGAGGTTATAATAAGGATGAACTTTGTACTGAAACAATCTATAATATGGAAGAACGTGCAAGCCCTTCTAAATTACCTACCCGTTTTCTGGAAGTTAACGCATGGTCAGTGCAGATGGATCTTCAGAGCCCTTATGACAGCCAAAAGACTTATATTATCACATTGGAAGGACAAATTTACGCCTCTTATAATGCAATGAATCGAGGACCTAATAATAACATTATCAACTTTTGAACAAGTGTTATATAGATGCAACTTGCAAGAGGATAAATATATGGATATTTGGTCTGTTTTTCTTGAAACCTTTGTATAACTCTCTCCTTTTCTCCCCCAGTTTATATGATGGAAATGATGTTAATTCTATATACACAATCTATGGTGTGTGTTCCCACTCCATTTTCACGATGTATTTTCTGTTCTGTTTGTTGATATTCACAATAACATTTAATTATTATTTTTTTAAAAAGATGGGCCCTGGATAGCTTCGGCTGTGGTGTGGTATATAAATGTAATAAATAAATAAATAAATAAATAAATAAATAAATGACAAAGAGTACTGAGTATACATATATAAGTGATGGTAGATCAGAGTCAAAATAAGGACAGGGCTCAGTCAATCCATATAAATCTTGCAACAATTGCCATCACGCCAGAAATCAACTCATGAAAATCTTGTTAAAAACCTCATGTAACGAACCAAAAAAGAACGTGATTGGTTATGGGGAGTAGAAGAAGGTGGGGGGAAAGCTTCTATAAATGAACCTCCACGTCTAGGACTAGATCTACACTACTGCTTTATAGCGGTATTGAAGTGCAGTGATAACTGTTGGGGAACAATCCACATTCCATGTACCACTTTCATGGTGTTAGTTCCTGCTCTTACTCCACATTCGTAATGGTTTGACACAAGGTGTAGATCTGGCTTATGTTTAGTTCAACCCACTCAGCAGCTTTAGCTAAGCAGTAGCATGAGTGGGCTATGTGTGAGGATCCAAGAATTTAAACATTAAAATAATCTAAAAGGTAACAGTGGCCATAGCTAGATGGGGCGATATCTCGGGGATCACCCTGGGATCATCCCTGTGTGTTCACATGACGCACAGGGGATCCCGGGAGCAGGGAGGGATGATCCCTCCGTTTCTCTGGGATCTCGCCCTACACTTCTAGCCCACTTTTTCCATGGTTTCGGGCTGATCCTGAGACAGTGTGGGTGGGCGTCACGGTTTGTTCTGGCTCCTCACGAGTAACCGTGAGAAGCCGGGAATCGCACATGGGGTGCAGAGCTCCTCAGGAGCTCTGTGCCCATCCGGGTTGGTGTGGGAAGAGAGGAGAAAGTATTTTTTTAAAAAGAAAAACTCACAATTTTTTGCATGAATGCTCATGCACTCTGTCTGCTTTAACAAAAACCACAAAATGGCAGGTACAATGTCACACGCCATGTGTAGACCACGGCGATGATCTCACGATCATAAAATCATGAGATTGTCACTGTAAAAAACCCTATACATACTGGCTGAGGCCAGTGTATTGATTGATTGATTTTTTTAAAGTACATTCACATGACATTAAAGTGAAGAAAGGAAGAAAAAGATCAAAACAAAAATAACAACGAAAGATTCTTATATTATTTGGTTGGAGATGTTTTCTGACCGTGGGTGGTGTCTTTGTTTGCAGAAATAGTCTATTGCTTTACCCCATCTCTAGAGATGTCAGGAAGCATGTGTTGATAACAAAGCCAAAAAGAACTAAGAAATTATATCATAATTTACTGGATCCTCTTGTCCACAGTGAATCTTCTCTTTCTTTAGCCACTTAGCAAACACCTCTTTTGAATGACAAAACTCAGAATTTTTAACAGACAAAGAAAAGCTGACCCAGAGGAGGAACCAAAAACCTTACACATGGGTCCGTCCTCCTTGGGCACAGCTGGCAGGGCCTGTGAATGTAGAAGTTTCTGGGGTGTGTGTGTGTGGTCCTCTGATAGCGTTGTGTGAAGCTGGGAATTTCATTCCAGTTGAGCCCAGTGGGATTCTGCAATATTTACATTCCAGTAAGCGGTGATGGACTGCAGTGCATGCTTCTTCTTTTTTAAATGAATATTATACAAATTTTGTTT
The DNA here is from genome assembly GCF_023053635.1 of Elgaria multicarinata webbii. NCBI lineage: Eukaryota > Metazoa > Chordata > Lepidosauria > Squamata > Anguidae > Elgaria > Elgaria multicarinata. The sequence goes on from NC_086183.1 coordinate 26,185,276, forward strand.
TGGGGTTCCACCATTTGTCAAATTGCAATTTGCACACAATTGGAGAGGGTATCTTGAACTTGCACAAATGATTTCATTTTTAAAAAACTGGTGATCTTGTGCATGCACACATGATCGCAAGTCCTGCAGTCCACTAGGTAGCCCTGCATAAACTTATTCCCTCTTGTTAATATCCTTGTCAGTTTCATCCTTTCCACACCATACTTCATTTAGCCCAGCAAAGTCACAATTTGTACTTGTCAACGGACTTGTCAATTTCATCCTCCACTTCTGCGCTTCCTGAGGGAGGGTGGAGGGGGACAATTTTCTCATTTACTTACTTGCTCTCCCTTGACGCTAGTTGTGGGAGAGAAATTCATTCAGTTCACACTTTAATGCAAACGCACCACATTTTGTACTTTTGAACCTAAGAGAAACTCAGTTTTCCTTTGAAATCCTCACTTCTCCAAATTTTGCAACGGAGCAGATCAGGAAAAAAATGGATTCAGCAACCTGTATATTAGGGAGAAGTGCACTTAAAATGTGTATATTCATGGGGGGGGGGGGAAACATTATATTAGGAAATGCATTTTCAAAACATGGGTATGTAGGCAAAAGTGCACACAAACTCATTTCTTAGAAGAAATGCCTCCCCCAAGACATAGCTAGACCAATGGGTCTAGTGTGACAGAGGAGGGAGGATCTCGTGATATGGTTATCACGAGATCTCCCCCTCTTTCTACACGTGGCGCGCAACTTCCTAGGAGGAAGAGGACATTGCGCCTGCCATTTTTTTTCTTAAAGGAGACGAAGCACACGAGCACGTGAGCGAAAAACAGTAAGTTTTTTTTTAAAAAAATTCCCCACTCTCCCACCCCATCCCCAGCTCCTCTCAGTTACTCGCGAGGAGTCGGGACAACCTGTGATGCCTGCCCACACATTCTGCGGTCTCAGAATCATCCCAACACTGCAGAAAAACAGGGATTAAAAGCTATGCCAATATCCTGGGGCAAGGGACGGATCATCCACAACTCAAGAAGGATGCAGACAAGCTGGAGCTTGTTCAGAGGAGGGCAACCAGGATGATCAGAGGTCTGGAAACAAAGCCCTATGAAGAGAGACTGAAAGAACTGGGCATGTTTAGCCTGGAGAAGAGAAGATTGAGGGGAGACATGACAGCACTCTTCAAACTTCCTGACTGTTAGAGCAGTGCGACAGTGGAATCAGCTACCTAGGGAGGTTGTGGGCTCTCCCACACTAGAGGCATTCAAGAGGCAGCTGGACAACCATCTGTCAGGGATGCTTTAGGGTGGATTCCTGCATTGAGCAGGGGGTTGGACTCGATGGCCTTGTAGGCCCCTTCCAACTCTGCTATTCTATGATTCTATGATTCTATGAAATACTTGAAAGGTTGTCATACAGAGGAGGGCCATAATCTCTTCTCAATCATCCCAGAGTGCAGGACATGGAATAACGGGGTGAAGTTACAGGAAGTCAGATTCCCGTTGGACATCAGGAAAAACTTCCTGACTGTTAGAGCAGTACGACAATGGAACCAGTTACCTAGGGAGGTTGTGGGCTCTCCCACACTAGAGGCATTCAAGAGGCAGCTGGACAAGCATCTGTCAGGGATGCTTTAGGGTGGATTCCTGCATTGAGCAGGGGGTTGGAATCGAAGGCCTTATAGGCCCCTTCCAACTCTACTATTCTATGATCCCTCCCTGTTCCAGGGATCCCTTGTGCATGAACGCGTAGGGATGATCCCAGGGTGATCCCTGGGATATTGGCAGGCCTAGCCATGGACACACACACACACACATTTTTCAAGTGAACTGACCAGGGAAGAGATGTGGTGGATAGGTCTATGAAAACCAGTGCATAACTGCTTTGAGAAAGGCAAATTCCATGTTGGGGAACACTAGGAAAGGAACTAGAAATGAAACTGGCAATGTCACAATTCCCTTATAGAAATCTATGGCTTAACCACTTTTAAAATGGTGTATGCAGTTCTGGATTTCATACCTCAAAAAAGATATTGCAGAGCTAGAAAAGGTGCAGAAAAGAGCAAGCAAAATGATCAGCGTTTGCATCTGGTACTTCTTTGCTTAGAAAGAAAAGGGCAAGAGGAACATGATAGACAATTATAAGATTCTGAATGTTATGGAGAAAGTGGATAGGGAGCAGGGTTCCCCCTCCCCTCTGCTCCTATAATAGTAGAAACCCCAGGTGATTACATGAAGTTGGATGAAGGGAGATTCAGACACAGAGAAGTGAAACTCTGAAATTTGCTACCACAAGATGCCATGATGGCCATCAAGTTTTATGGATTTAAAGGGGGATTAGACAAATTTATGGAAGATAAGGCAGCTCTAGAGGTAGGAATGTCAGCCACTTGGAAATCCACCCCTTTTGGGGCTCAACGGGAGCTGAGCCACAGGTTTTCTCTGACCTCTGGGGACTTTTTCCATTGTTGTTGTTGCTGTTGCTATTATTTTGTTTGTTGGTGCTTGCTGCATTTTGCACAGATAGAGATTTATGCAAATTAAAGGTAGAATTTGCACCATTTCCCATAATTTGCAAAAATAAAAAAAGAGGAAAATCTGCTAACTGCCCTGACGGACCAAGTTGGGCCAGTTAGAAGATAACAGATCAAAGTCCCGGGGGGAGGGGGGCTAGTGTTGAGCCTCATCCCCCCCCCAAACAGATTCCTCTGACACCCCTATATAGTAACAGAGGAGGTGGGCTTTACTAAGGTGACCCTATGAAAAGGAGGACGGGGCTCCTGTATCTGTAACAGTTGTATTGAAAAGGGAATTTCAGCAGGTGCCATTTGTATATATGGGGAACCTGGTGAAATTTCCTCTCCATCACAACAGTTAAAGCTGCAGGAGCCCTGCCCTCTTTTGTATCTGGTCACTCTAGCATAGCTCCTGCACTTTAACCCTTGTGATGAAGAGGGAATTTCACCAGGTTCTCCATATATACAAAGGACATCTGCTGAAATTCCCTTTTCTATGCAACTGTTAAAGATACAGGAGCCCTGTCCTCCTTCTCATATAGTCACCCTAGCTTTACTACTACTACTACTTTCTTTATTGCGATCCATAGATCCATAAAAAGAAAGAAACAAACAACAGACATACGAACACAAGAATCAGACATGAAATCATACAGTTAGAGCTATTGTCAACCCTAGCTTTACTCATATTGAATAAAGCTCGGGTAGTGCTCACACATGAGAATATTTTGGTTCCTTTCTACCACAGATGATTGTAGAATGGTCATTGTTAACACTATCGCTACTTCTTGTGGTATGTTGGTAGTTTCTTAATAGAAATGTATTTATTCTTGTTACAATGGCTTATTGGGCTACTTCAGAATTTTTAAACCATTGCATTGATCTTCCTTGTTTCTATTTGAATACAAAATATACACAATGACATTTCTTAGACTGCCAGGGCATGAAATCCAACACAAGCAGTTTGCTTTCCTATTAAATCACACTGCTAGTAATAAAAAGAATTCCTTTTCTGTGTTTTAATGCAAGTCAGCCTTTATTTTAATTCCCTCCCTCCACTTAGAGCAGACAACAAAGCTCCATGGGTGGAAGAATTCATTTTGGAGGCAGTTCCAGATAAGCAATACAGAGGCATTATATGGACCCTTGAGCCGTGCAGCACAATGCAGAATGAGTAATAAGAATGGTTCTTCACCAGCAGAAGCACAGCAACCACGAGAAGGCAGTTGATCAGGCCAAGTTGGTGGCCGCTCTGCATTCAGCTCGTGTGATCAACGTGCGAATTCCTGCCATTTTTGATTCAGCTACTGTTAAACCATCACAAACCCCTCTGGTGACGCAACCTTTCTGTACGGTGTTAACAACAACAGTTCCTGGGTATAGGAGAAAGAATGTAGTCAAATGGAGCCAAGGATTCTCAATAACAGTAGCCTTCCACCCATGATGTACAAGCTCCTGGACATTCTGCAACCCTTGTCAATAAAATGGCCTCCCACCAAAGTGTATTGCCAGTGGCTTGTATCCAGATTTCATCGTGCCTACACTAGACTCTCTGAAATCAACGGGACTGAAATTATTCACGATTAACTTAATTCCCATTGATTTCAAAGGGTCTACTCCAGGGATGGGTAACACAAGACTTGCTGGACACATGTAGCCCCTCATGCCTTGGTTACCATGCTGTGCTACTGCACTACCAGAATTTACACTAGCAGAAAACAAAAATGTCAGTTAGCGGCTAAACATCAGTGACAAAGCTGAACTTACCCACTCTGCCAATGAAATTCAGCCGCAAACCACTGACTTCTTAGATTGTTTTCATTTATTATTTCATTTCATTTATTTCATTTTTTTTATATTTTCTAATAGCCAAGACTCTCTGGGCAGTTTACAATTAAAACCATAACATACAAGCCAAAATTTAAAACTTTTTTTTTTCATGTAAAAATATCATATTAAACCAGAATAAATTAGAGTCCAGGGAAAGCCTGTCTAAAAAGATATGTTTTCTTTTTCTTTTTTCTCCTGCCAAATTCAGTGATGTGGGTACAGGAGTGCAGCTCCTGGGAGGTCCATGGAGTCAAAAAAGCACCCTGCTCGCTACACTTATCCCAGGCTGGTCATGTGGTTGTCCCTGGATGTCCAAATGAAGCACAGGGCATCCCAGGGTCAAGCAGGGATGACCACTCAGTTGTGCCGGGACAACTGGGACTGCAGTTATCCTGATTTTTTTCTGTGGTCCCGGGACAACCCCGAGGACCGCGAGCAGTGTGGCATGCACTCATGGAGTCATCCCTCCTCTCCGCGAGCAGCATGGCACAATAAATGGGCACGGAGATCTGTGGGGAGAGTTCATGCCCATCCGGGTGCGGGGGGGAGCATTTTCACCATCCCTGGGATGGCTGTCAGTGTTTTTTGGCTCAGGGTTTCAGGTGTGTGTGTTTAAAAAAACTCACTTCCGGAGCAGGATCAAGCCCATGCAATTGTGCAACATTCTCTTTAAACACACACACACACACACCATATTGGAATTTCCCTCTTTCCTTCCAGGATGTCTCACTTCTGTTTATACCCTAGGAGATGATCCCTGAAGTGGAAAAGCCCGTGATCTTCCCTGCCCACTGCCAGAAGGCCTGCCGGTGTAGATTAGGCTCTGGTCTACTTTGTCTGTGGCTAAGTCTGGATTCAACCCAATATGAACATTTCTGAAGCAATGTGATGATTCGACAGATTTCATCAAAGACCAATTGTAACATAAGCATTCAAGGACTAGAGGCCACCATTAGAGATCTACTGTGCTTATTTTGTAAATGGCTAAGCTGTGGTGTAGCAGCTAGAGTGTCGGAGTGGGAGTCAGGAGATTTGGGTTCTAGTCCCCACTCGGCTGTGGAAACCCACTGGGCGACTTTGGGCCAGTCACAGACTCTCAGCCCAACCCACCTCACAGGGTTGTTGTTGTGAGGGTAAAGTGGAGAGGAGGAGGAGTATGTACGGCACCTTGGGTTCCTTGGAGGAAAAAAGGCTGGATATAAATGCAATAATAAATAAAATAAATAAAATATATATTGAATCATCACAGACTATACCTCTTGCTTTTCACAGCCATTTAACCCCAATGCATCTGACTACCATACAGTTTATATGTAATTAGAATTACCATGAGTAACTGTTGCACTCAAATCAAGACATTCACTCTCTGGTCCAAAACAGTCGACCGTCTCATCTTGATTGCAGTTACCAGAAATCACATTATAGCAGGCCGGGCATTGCTTCCCATTGGATTCGGTGATGACCGGAGGCACTGAAACCAACCAATCAAAGCCCATCCGTTTGGTGGGTGGAGCAAAGGAAGAACTTGACACAGAAGGTAACTAGGCCATAAAAATGGCTAGCTCTGAACTAGCAGCCCTATAATTTACTACAAAGTTGTAAAGTCCCCAGTGTCAGAGCATTATTGAGCAACTCAACTTCACAGCTATTTTGAGTATTGTCTTAGCACCTTGTCTCAAAACCCCCATTCTTAACCAGGATGGGTACCTAAATCTATTATTATTGTTATTGTTATTGCTATTGCTATTGTTATTGTTATATCCTGCCTTTCCCCCAGTACTGGGATTCAAGGCGGTTGGATGGATGGACTCACCTCTGTCTGTGTTGGCCAGGCTGCCATCGGTCCTCCATGCAAGCTGCCGTGGTAGCTCGGGTATTTGCAGAAATGTAATCTTGCTCAAATGGTGCCCATAAAGGGGCCATTTGCGCAATGTTACAGACAACGGCAGGACAAAAGGAGGGCATATGCTGCTTCATACCTTTCTTTTCAAGCCACTTCTGTTTTTTCACCAATTTGGAGGAGTTTAGGGGAACCCAAGTGGCTTTAAATCAGGGATAGGCAGCTTTGGGAAGTCCGGGAGCCATTTTCACCTCCCCAGCCGCCCCCCACCTCCCATGGGCCAGAGTCTACTGAACAACATAAAAATGATTTTTAAAAAAATTGTTATAAAAAAATGTCCAGAGCACCCAAAAACTAAATTTGTCCCTTTTGAGATGGAGCAGCTATGGAGCACTGTGGAATGATCAAGAAGAGATCCTGGCCCTCTTCCATTGGATCTCTTCTCGCTCACCCCAGACTATGGAATAATGGGCTCAAGTTACAGGAAGCTAGATTCCAACTGGGTATCAGGAAAAACTTCATGACTGTTAGAGCAGTACAACAATGGGACCAATTATGTAGGGAAGTAGTTGGTTCTCCCAGCCTAGGTGGACAGTCATCTGTCAGGGATGCTTTAGGGTAGATTCCTGCATTGAGCAGGGGGTTGGATTTGAAGGCATTGATGTTTAAATAGTCTACTGCTACAGCAATAGAAAACGATGTTTATACTAGTAGTTTATAATAATGGCATGCTGTATTTATCTCTCTTTTAGAAAACATATTTCTAAAACCAAAATATGAAAAAGGGACGTACACGTATCTCTGCAAAAAGAAAAACAGAAGAGGAAGCAAGCAGTTTTATTATTAATTACAAGAAAGCAATACTATATATGAAGCTGATGCAGACTCTGGAGATGTATCGTGTCACTGAAAATAAGGTAAGAAATAGTGATGAACTGGAAGAAATTATGAGAAGGGTGGAAACATGGGATGGACATGTGACTTACATTGAGGAGTTACAGTTCTACAGGCATCTCCCACACAACAAGTGATTCCGGTCCTCATATTTAGTCTCTGCCCGAAATGCATATACTGTGGTCCTAAATTACAGGTGTTGGAAGATTCACAGGCCTTAACTACGGTAAGAATTGGGAGTCCAGCTGCAGATGGAAAGTAATGAGAAGGAAATTCGATAGACAATGTGTTCGTTTGCATTCCTTTTATCAATGACCTTTGCAAATTGTTAGGAAAGAAGAATCTAAAACAAAGCACTTTTTTATTTTTTAAAAGAGATATAATTTCTCTTCTATTTAATTCAGGCTGCAATCCCAGATTTAATTACCTCTGGGTAAGTCTCATGAATCCCAAAGGGGCTTACTTCTGAGTAGACATGTATAGGATTACACTACTATTTATTTATTTATTTATTTATTTATTTATTATATTACATGTTTATACTGCCCAGTAGCAGAGGCTCTCTGGGCAATTCACAATTAAAACCACAAAATAAAGCAAATCAAAATGTAATGAAAAGCTTTAAAAGTTTTAAAATACTATGGAAAACCAAAATAAATCCAGCAGCAGTTACAGCCCAGGGAACGCCCTTGTAAAAAGATGTGTTTTCAGGAGGTGTTCAAAGGATGTTGCACGTTACATTTCTAAGGCCATGGCTAGACCAGGCCTATATCCCGGAATCGTCCTGGGATCATCCCTGTGCGTCCACATGATGCACAGGGGATCCCAGGAGCAGGGAGGAATTATCCCTCCCTTGGCCCAGGATGTCACCCTACCCTTTTAGCCTGCTTTTTCCACAGTCTCAGGATGATCCTGAGACTGCGGAACATGTGGGCACATGTCGTGGGTTGTCCAGGCTCCTCGCGAGTAAGCTCTGTGCCCATCAGAGGTGGGGTGGGGGAGGGCGAGCTTTTTTTTTAAAAAAACTTACCTTGCATTTGAGTGCTCCTGTACTCATTTTCCTTTTAAAGATAAACCAAAATGGTGGCGGCGATGTCATGTGCCATGTGTAGACCAGGGCAACGATCTCGCGATCAAAAATTGTGAGATCATCACCCTCTGACACCCTCGTCTAGCCATGGCCTAAGAATTGTTACACTCCTTTCCAATATAAGACAGCTCAAAGTGATTTATGATCACAGCTAAGGTCACACACAACATCAACAGTTATCTTCCAAAGCGAATCCTTAAAATACACAAAAACAAACCCACAACCCAGCAATTAAAATATACAAGGGCTGAAGGCTTTTGTTTTTAGTTACTGTTGAAGGCTTGAACTAATAAGATGGACTTCATCTGGGATCTCTTAGGCTGATGGTACCAAGCTCTGCAGAATTGCTGTGGCTCGGAGCAGAGCCCTTGCTTTGCAAGCAAAGGTCCTGGGTTCATGACCCAGAATCTCCAGGTAGGGCTGGCGAAGGCTCTCATCCCATCTGAAGTCACACACACACTGAACAGCAGTCCCCAAACTTTTTTTGTAGACACCAGCGGCACCGTGTTGGAGACTACGGCACTAAACTCTGTAGTGACAGTTTGCTGCTTGAATGGTACCCCATGATCTTCCATGTTTTGTGGATTGCCTCCTCCTGCCCAACAGTAGGGCTGGCCCAGCTATTCAGAGTGTCAGGTTTACTTGCAGTCCCACGCACTCACACATTGTGTTTTCAGTGACAGCGATGACACAGGTGTCTTTGCCAGCTTCACAGGTCTGCATGCTGCCAGTACAGTCAGTGCCAATACCAATGCAGACTTCACATTCCAATGCAGTACCTGGAGGAAGAGAAAGGAGAAAAAGACTCATGTCATTTTGTGATGGCGAATTGCTTCTGGGACCATTCATGATGCAATGTGGTGCACATGTTACAGTTCTGGAAGATGCATATTGCACATTTCATCTACCCAGTGAAAGCAGCCCAACTCTGTTGGGGAACTCTAAAGTGTACCCTTCCATCAGGGCAGCAGAGAAAACTGGAGCGGATTTCAGTCAAAGACACAATCTGTTCTTCTCTGCCTATCATACTCCCAAACAATGATTCATCCCTAGATCTGACAGCTGGAGGTGCAGAGGAAGTGAGCCATGGGATGGGGTGGAGGAGCAATCTTATAGCCCCTAGGCATTGTTGTTGGGGGGGCATATTTGCAATTATGCAAATTGCAGCCGCAATTTCAGTACATGTCCATTTAAGAGGAAAACAAATAAAATAAAAATGAGTTCCCAGTTTCTGGAAAAAAGCCTGTAGTTTGACTCACAAATGCAAACTGAGCTGGAGGCTCTAGAGAAATCCAGCAAGCCTAAAAAGGACTGGATTTCCCCATGATGGCCAGACCTGACAGTGATGGGGATATTGTGTCTGGAGGAGCAAGGTCCGGATAGTTTGCGGGATCGGGGAAGAGTGTAGGGCAATGCAGAGGGTGCTGGCAGGTATATAGGCATGACAAGAAAAGGGACAAGGTGTGGTCCCCTGACCTCTTGCAGGAATCCCAGGGGACAGCGCAGCGAGGAGAAGGAGGAAAACAATGAATGGATGCTCTCCCCTTACCACATAAACTGTGAAATGCAGTGAAACTTCAAGATTTTGTGTGGACTGCCAGCATTCTGCAAAATGCGGGATGGGCATTTCAGCCTATTTCGAGTCCATGCCAATGTATAATTCTATACTGCTCTGCTTCTGTATTTCTTTTCTTCTTTTTTAAAAACTGCACCAACATCAATCTTTAAATATCTATCTATCTATCTATCTATCTATCTATCTATCTATCTCCAAATATGCATTTCTAGATGTCTTTTTGGAATTTTCAATGCATTTTGGAACATTCTTTCTTTTTGAGCTGAGAAAGATGGAAAAATGAGCAATGTTGGTGATCGCCAGGATTCGCCAAACACCTTCGCCAATCACCGCTCATCTCGTGCTCAATTCTTGTTTGTGTTTGCGATCACCATGTGAAAAGAAAAATGGGAGATTTGCACACATTGCTTCAAATTTCACCCCACCTTTCTCTATAGGCTAAAGCAGCACCAATTTAATCTACACAGGAAACTGGCACAAACCAAATTGGATGAACTTGTGCCCGTATTTGTCAATTTTCGGTGGACGTCTGCTTGTGCTTGCATTGAGAGCTTTGAACCGGTGAGCAGAAATTAAATTCTCATACAACCCTACTGAGAAGTTCATCACTGAATTTGGAGTAGTGTAAATCCTGAAAGATAATTAGGGTTTGTTCTGCACATTAATCCAGGTGGTGCAGAATGGTTTGCATTAAATTCTGTGCTAACTGGCTGAAGCATCTCTGTGTATCCCTGCACAAAACTAATCCTCCCTTAGGTGGTTGAACACAAAAACGAAACACCTGATTATACCACAGGTGAGCATGTGCTGTTGCTTACCTGTATTTACAAGCACAAAGCAAATGAAGAGTCCTAGCAGGTTCTGCATGGTGATGTCAAATGCAGACAGCTTGGTGACCAAACTGGACCTGAAATGAGCAATACATCGAGACATTTTAACAATCTTTATTTAGCAGGAAGGGGGCAATCTCTCTAGTCTAGTTACACATTTATTTATTTATTAAATTTATACACCACCCCATAGCTGAAGCTTTCTGGGCAGTTTACAAAAGTTTAAAACAGTGAACATTAAAAAGTATACAAAATTTAAAACCATCAAAAATATAAAAACAACAGTATCCATTTAAACAACAATAATTCTGGGGTCCATTAACAAACAAACTTAGCATATGTTGTTAAATGCTGTTAAAGTCCTGGGAGAAGAGAAAAGTCTTGACCTTGCTCTGAAAAGATAACAATGTTGGTGCCAGGTGAGCCTCATCGGGGAGATCATTCCATAATTGGGGGGCCACCACTGAAAAGGCCCTCTCCCTTGTTGCCATCCTCCCAGTGTCTCTCGGAGTAGGCACTTGGAGGAGGACCTTAGATGTTGAGAGCAGTATATGGGTAGGTTCATGACGGGAGAGGCATTCTGTCAGGTATTGTGGTCCCAAACCATGTAAGGCTTTATAGGGTAAAACCAGCACCTTGAATTGGGCTTGGAAAAGTATAGGCAGCCAATGCAAGTGGGCCAGAATCGGTGTTATATGTTCAAACCTTCTGATTCCAGTTATCAATCTGGCCGCTGCGTTTTGCACAAGCTGCAGCTTCTGAACCGTCTTCAAAGGCTGCCCCACATAGAGCGGCTTTTCTGAATCTAAAAATGTATAGCATAACAATACTTTACCAAATATTCTTTTTGAATTTGTCCATGACCTTTAATCTCAGCTTCTCATCCCCCCCCCGCTCCTAAATTTGTTCTTTCCTGAACCTGGATTAGTTTTCCAAGCTTATGATCTTAAAGAACTTGTTAAAGCATGAAAATACAAACACATTTTGTGTGCACATTTTGCCTAATACATTATTTTTTGTGTGCACTTCTCCATAATTTAGCATTTTTTCCACCTAGTATAATGTATTTTACCTTAGTATAATGCAATTTACTGTTATTTTCTCCATTGTTTGGAGGACCGAATTGAAAAATTCAAAGAAGTGCAAATTTCAAAGGATAACCAAGTTTCAGTTCACGTATTGGTTTGATGGTGTGAAATTAGGTTAGTGTACATTCAGAAACTGAGCCATTTCCCCATCAGAACTCTGATTCCTATCACGGAATGTTGCTTTGTTTGTCAAAATTCTACCAGACTTAACTCTGACTTTGATGGACACGTTTAATCTTTTTGGGTCCAGCTCTTGCGTGGGTTCTGATACCTTTAATAGCACAGTAACAAAATTTCTGAAAAATGAAATATGCAATTAAGAGTACACACATGACAGAGGATGATGGTGGACTCACCAATGGGTCGTCAGATGTTGCAAAATTAGCACTTTTAAGAAGAAGCACTTTTTCTGGAGAAGCCTTAGGATGTCTTCTTCCTGTTTCTTTGAGTTGCTCATTCCCTTTTGCCCTTTTATAAAGGAGAAATCTGATCACAGATTTCCTAAGCTTGTGCCTTGCTCCGCCTATTTCAGAACATTTCTGAATCCAATTTCTTTGGTTTCTGCACTGGTGTGCATTCATTCACTTCCCTTTTTGGGAGTTCTGTGAACTGATGAAAGAACTTTAGTCCAAGCTTTTTTATGTTCAACTCCGTTGTTAGTATCACTGATTTTGATTAATCTCACTTCCAAGTTGGGCTGCAATGCTGTATGGACATTGATTAGGATGCATTAAACTCAGTGGAAGTTACTTCCAAATAAATACCCATAGGATTGGGTTTTTCTACGGTTTAGGTTACAGCGCTGCCTGCAGACTCTACGCACATTTATTGAGAATTAAATTACCACTAAATTCAATGGAACCCACTTCTTGGTACAGCTGAAACTTTATAGACATTGACTAAGGAATATGTCTCATTGGAAATATTGGGGCGTACTGATCATGGAATGTGAATGCACTATTAGCACAAATTGATGCACCCCCTTCAGGGGGATAACTGTATGCTGGGGGTATGTGAGGACCAGCATAGGAGAGATCTGTCTCCCCCACCCTCCATTTTCATTCTTCCATGTGAACACCACTATGCTGGCTAAAGAAGAAGTTTTGCTGTGTTAGCTTGCACTGCCAGAGGGGATACACTGCAGGGGTAGAATCTTAGGGTGGGAAGTGGATGGTCCTATGCCCCATCCTCCATTCACCCCCGGCATGCCCCCCAGTTAATGGAATGAGTTAATTTGTGTCTTTGGGAAGCTTAGCCAACAGTACTTCTTGTTGATGAATGGGCTCTGTCAGAAGGTTGCATGGCCCAACTAAGACATTTCTCTGCCTGCGTCAAAGGAGAAGGTGGCCTCCCAAATTCCACCTCCAAAAACCAACCAGATTGGCAGTTGGATCTTCCTTTGACACTGGTGATGGTACAGCATCTTCCACTGCACCCGAGGGCATCTAGTCAGCTTACAGGGCAGGCTGCCTGGTTGCTGTCCACCTGGGTAGGGGGGAGATGGTGGGCTGGTGAGCTGAATGACTGCTGGAATGCACCCATGCTGCTTCTGGCATGGGAAGCGAACTTCTCCTCTGTTCCTTTGGCTGTCAAGGGAAAGCCCCATGAGGTGTGTGGTAGGGGAGGGAGGGATGGGCAGCACTGGCTGAGTGGGGAGAAGCAAAGTTCTCCTTTGTTCCCTTGGCTGTCAAGAGAAAGTCATCATCAAGACAGGCCCTTGGACCTCTAATGGAGGAGAATGGCCAGGGGCCTTTTGCCAATGACCCCTGAAACAACTGGGCATGTTTAACCTGGAGAAGAGAATGTTGAGGGGAGACATGATAGCACTCTTCAAATACTTAAAAGGTTGTCACACAGAGGAGGGCCAGGATCTCTTCTCGATCCTCCCAGAGTGCAGGACACGGAATAACGGGCTCAAGTGACAGGAAGTCAGATTCCGGCTGGACATCAGGAAAACGTTCCTGACTGTTAGAGCAGTACGACAATGGAACCAATTGCCTTGGGAGGTTGTGGGCTCTCCCACACTAGAGGCATTCAAGAGTCAGCTGGACAACCATCTGTCAGGGATGCTTTAGGGTGGATTCCTGCATTGAGCAGGGGGTTGGACTCAGTGGCCTTATAGGCCCTTCCAACTCTACTATTCTATGATTCTCTCCCACCAGCTGGCATCTGCCACCTGAGATCTGCCACTCAACCTAACGGTAGGGCTGGTGGTCCCTCTCTACTTGAGGCATTTGACCTCTCCCAAAAAAAGGAATGGAGGGAGGAACAGATGAACTGGCATCTGGTGCCTGACTATTAGAGGGTAGAATTAAATACAGGAAGAGGAAGGAAGTTGGTAAAAACAAATCTATTTTTTGTTGGGTACAATATGTGTCAATATCAGATCCAGATGAGGCTAACTTGCATTGGCAGGAAGTGAGGGTGTTTTTTTCCCAAAATCTCATTTTTGTATCAGAACCTACTGTACAAAAATGAAATGCACATGCCTGTCATGACATGGGTTAATATAAACAATCTGGAGAGACAAAGGCCTGTAGACTTACACTGAAACCCAAGTTCATTGGGTTCCTTCTATTATCCTGTTTATGCATTGATTCTGTGATGGTAGGAACATGTGTTTATTCATTGCATTAATTGGTTTCTTGTTTGTTTATAAATCCCTGTTCTGCCTTTCCTAAAAGTTTCAAGGTTCTAACATTAAACAATAAAATGCCAGTATCAAAAATCAAGTTGACCTGAGTAAACACAGCCAGCAAATATAGCACAACAAACTGCAATCCAAAAGAAACACCCCTCCAATGCTGCAAGGTTATACTCATGCTTATTTATTTTATTTACTTAAGGCATTTATATATCACTCCATATCTTAACAGATTCCGGAGCAATGATTTTGAGGTTCCTTGTGCTACTACAGTCAACATTAATCTATTTACAGTGATTATGAATGAGAGCTAGTAGTGTATATGCCGTAGCAACTTATTTCATATATAGTTTACAGAAATAAATATGAATGGGAATAATAGAAACAGTAGAAACAACATGTTTCTTGACTTAAGAAGGAAAAATCATCTTATGTGCATGACTCTTTATGATGTGATTGTCTTCTTCTTCTTCTTCTTCTTCTTCTTCTTCTTCTTCTTCTTCTTCTTCTTCTCCTCCTCCTCCTCCTCCTCCTCCTCCTCCTCCTCCTCCTCCTCCATTTGAATATGTTATGAGCCACCACAATCTAAAGGCATAGGCGTGCACAGCACATTTCATTAGGTGGTTCGGCCCGGGATTTTTTTTTAAGGTAAACATTGATTGAATATACAGCAATAAAGGACTTTTTTTCATTCATCAAACAAACGAAATAAACAAAAACTGAAGTAAACTGTATTTTTTTAATTAACAAGTAATCTATACTGCACTGTTGTAATTATTTGATTGGGACCGAAGTAGAGGAGCACTAATTTTACTGTACTTATTATCTTTAAATATGGTTAAATATCCCACAGTTACCTTGCTATTCTATTCCTACAATTCATTTCTTACAATTCATTTTTAAGCATGGCTGAACAAACAGGGATTCAAAGCAGGGTTGTGCACGGCTTCAGTTCTGGATCCGAATCCCAAACCGAAGCGAGGTGATTTGTACAGAATTGGTCTGAATTTGGATTGGGGTCAGATTGGTCGAAAGTGGTCCAGGACAGGTTAGGCCCATAGGCTGGGAGTTCTGCAGCCCTGTTTTCTTGTGATACTCCATGCAGCAACTATCTCAATGTACTTCATCATATCTGCTTATTGTACCAAAAGCTATCTGAAGTTTAGCAACACTGAAATGAAAAGAAAGGGGGTAGAAATGAAAGGGGAAATGGTGCACAGGGGCAATACGAAAAGGGAATGAAGACATCTGTGACAGTTTTCATTTATTATTATCGTTTCTTTTACTGTTTTGAGCAAAATCAGCAAACACAAAGAATAACATCAAAATTGCTGATGATGGAAGTCAGGAAAAACTACGGAACAAGCAGTTCTTTTACTGTGGTGAACTTGGCAACACAAAAAGAAGGAGACCAAGAAAGTAGGCTTTTGAATTTTAAAATGGTGGCAGTTTGTTTGCCAACTCCAGTGGTGGGGTACATGATTTAATTTATGCTTGATTCAGAAACACAGGCCGTAGCTAGATGGGGCGATATCCCAGGGATCACCCCAGGATCATTCCTGTGCATTCACATGACACACAGGGGATCCCGGGAGCAGGGAGGGATGATCCTTCCCTTTCCCCAGGATCTCACCCTACACTTCTAGCCTGCTTTTTCCGAAGTCTCGGGCTGATCCCGAGACCGCGGAATGTGTGGGCAGGCGTCGTGGTTTGTCCTGGCTCCTCGCGAGTAACCGCGAGGAGCCAGGAACCGTGCATGGAGCACAGAGCTCTTCAGGAGCTCTGTGCCCATTGGGGTGGGGTGGGGGGAGTGGGGAAAGTAATCTTTTTTAAAAAAAACCTCACCATGTTTTGCACAAGTGCTTGTGCGCTCTGTCTGCTTTAACAAAAAACACAAAATGGTGGGTGTGATGTCATGCGCTGCGTGTAGACCAGGGCGACAATCTCGCGATCATAGAATCATGAGATTGTCACTGTAAAAAACCCTGGTCTAGCTGAGGCCAGAGTTGCCCATCAAAAACTGTAACATTGGGATTTTGTGTCATCGTCCCCCCCACCTCTCCGCCTGCTGTCTTGGCCTCTCATTCCTCCTCCTCCTCCTCCTCCTCCTCCTCCTCCTCCTCCTCCTCCTCCTTCTCCTCCTCCTCCTCGTTCTCCTCCTCTCTTCAATATCTCATGTCCTTACAGCATCACCACAACTCCATCCGGCTCTTCTCCTCTGATAATGCAGATAAGGGTGTTCACAGCCAGAGTTGGAAACTTGTGGTGTTCACCACTGCAGTTTCCTGGATAAGTCCCAACTGCTATATAAAAATAATATCAGCTAAATTAATCAGTATATGACCTATTTCAGAAAATAAATGTTTAAGGGTGACAATTTTAATGTGAAGTATTCCATTGTTTTCTTTCAGAGAGCTTGACATGTGGGATGAAGGTCACCCACTTAGAAATATATTTTGCCACTTCTACGCTTCACCTTGGATGTTTTTTTCCCCTGAAGCTGCCACTACTGATGCCACACCATTAAGTGTTGAGGGATGCCCTTCTGGGTCCCAGTGCCCTGAATCAGAAGTCTCTAAGTGGGGGGTACAGGCAATATGACAGACTTCCTATGTGTCTTATCCAATCTGCCTAGATAGTGATAACAAACACCCCCCCTGCTCACAGCCAATTGCTGAGAAGAGCCTATTCAGACCACACACTAAGCCATGGTTAGGCCACTGACCCTTTTGCAGCAAGTGGTTAGTGAGCATATTTAAACCATGGTTATGCAGCCACTATGGTTAGGAATGTTTCACCTGACACACTGAGCCATAACGTTTAGCTCAAAATGCTTAACCATTATGGTTTAGCGTGTTGTCTGAAGAGGGCCAATGACTCGCACCCTACACAATCTTGGTAACCTCAAGATTGGATTACTGCAACATGCTCTTTGTGGGGCTGCCCTTGAAGCTGCTCCGGAAGCTGGAGCTAGTGCAGAACGCTGCAGCTCGGCTGTTGTCTGGAGCTGCCCCTTTCCAGCATGTAACTCCTCTGCTGAGGGAACTGCACTGGCTGCCTATTCGCTACCGGGCCAGGTTTAAGGTTCTTGTACTTGTGTACAAAGCCCTAAACAACTTGGGACCAGGATACCTGAGAGAGCGCCTTCTCCCTTACCAACCTGCCCGGTCACAGAGGTCATCCGAAGGCCTGCTCCTGGTGGTTCCACCTAGATCCATCCTCCGATTGGAATCCACCAGGGGAAGAGCCTTCAGCGTGGTGGCGCCCCTCCTGTGGAACTCCCTGCCTCTGGAGGTCAGGCAGGCTCCGACCTTGTACTCCTTTCGGTGCCTCCTGAAAACATCTTTATTCCAAGAAGCCTTTCTTTAACATGCAGCCTTGGATTTCTGATTTTTGCTTCTTTTTAAATTTTGTTTTAACTGTTTTATTCTGTTTTTATTTTCATTTTACCTCCGAAATTTTTCAATGGGGAGCGGTATATAAACATTCTAAATAAATAATAAATAATAAATAATAATACACACTGATCTACTTCGGCCAATGCCACCCACATTGCCAGTTGCACATAGCCCGGACTAGCCACACCCCCACACTAATGTCACCATCCTGCATGTGGTCTCATCCCCTAGGATTTTAACAATTTTTAATGCTTTATGTGTGTATGTTCTGTGTTTTAGAATTTTTAATTTTGTATACTCATTTTTATCTTAATTTTAGAATTTCTGTAAACCGCCCATAGAGCCTTGGCTATGGGAGCGGTATATAAGTGCAATAAATAAATAAATAAATAAATAAATAAATAAATAAAAAAAATAGGATCAGCTGCAATAAATAGGATCTCTGCTTCTGTTTTCCACCTGCTAAGGAACCTGTGTGCTTTGCCTCAAAATGCAAACAGATCTGGAGAACAGCTGTGTTTTGGGTTTTCAAAAACAGAGGATCAACCAATGTATATTTCTTGACCCCGTCAGCCCGAGGACAGTCCTTGGTGCAACCTATAGTTGATATCACCTCATAGCACCTAATTTGAACATCTGTTTTCTTCTCCCATCTTCTATTTTAAGACTGGGCCTAAATTTCAACTCTGTCAGCCAGCACCCCTTTGCCCCCTGATTTGTTTACAATCTAGAATTTGAGAGAAACTGAAAGCTTGCACACTAGTGTGTGTGTGTGTTGTTGTTGTTGTTGGTCCACTAAATCTAATATGGATTTTGGGAACATTTATAAAGAGAAATACGACTTATCAAGGCAACAAGAAAAGTTAAGGGGAAAAATGGCAATACTTTCACAAGACTGACATCTGGAGCTGTGCGTTGCACTCGGCATTATAATAAAACGGAAATGCTGCAGCAAGACAACCCAAACCATTGGGGAATCTTTGTCAACAGGCAGCAGGCAACTTTAAGAAAGAAAGAAAAGAAAGAAAACTTATTTAGAGACTTGACAAAGTTTTGCAACTTAGGTGCAGAGGGGAGTTGAAAGAACACACTTTTGAAACTGCTACTTCTCAAAGAAGTTGTGTCCTGCTTATTAGAGCTGTGCAAGCTGAAAGCTCTTTGCCCTGAAAAAGAATTATGCTCCTTCCAGGGGCATCTCATTTCTGCCTTTCCTGAGGACATGGCTCCTTTCCCCACCCGTGAGCCCGATTTCTCCTCCTCTCACCTGGCATCCACATTGCCTACAACCACCAGGCCCTCCTGGTCCTCAAGGAGGAAACATTTGCCCTGGGGACAGGATAGGACAGGTGGAAGTGGCTTCAATGTTATTGTGGCCTCTTCTTGGATGGGAGAGGCCTACACATGTCTTGCAGGTGGGTCCAGGTGCATCTGCCAAATGTGGTGAGGCACTGAACTCCAGGTGTCAGCCATCTCCTGAAGAAGCTTCCTAACTGACTCAGCTGGTCCCTGGCTTTTTCTGGGTAGGACTTCCTGTTCCAGCTGAATGTTGCTGGAGCAACAAACCCTGAATTCTGGTAGCCTTGGTTATCTTTTGATCATGACTTCTGGTTGGATCCTTGATATTTCCTTGTTTGTCCTTTAGTCCCAATTTGATTTTAGGTAGTGTAGGAAATGAAAGGGTTAATTGAGTTTTAAGATGCCTTTTGTGCTTTCTGTAGACCCTGCAAGAGGAAGTAGCTGACTCACACATCCCAGAGAGATGTGGAATGGCAGGGAAGGGGGATGGGACTAGGTAAAGGTATCCTGTTTAGAAATGTATCCCACTCCTCTCATACACAGGTTGTGCAAATGTATCCCACTCCCCTTTTTCTTTGTGTATCCCACCCCCCTTCATCCCACTCCCCTTTTTCATTGTCAGCTGACCCTATGTGAATAAAAGTGGTGTGCAAGCTCCGATCGGGGTCCGACCCTGTTCGAGTCGCACCTCAGTATACTGAGACGTGGTGTCCTCTGCAGTGTTTTCTACGCTCGTCTTTCGTACCTAAGGTCAGGGACAAGAACCTGCCATATTTCTAACAGGTAGTGACTTCTGAAAATGGTTGGGGTGATGGCAGTTCACACCTACACAATCCCACATGGAAAGGACAGGGATGCCTGCAATGTGAAGAAGACACTGCAAACCTCCCCTTTGGTTTTCAAGGAAACAGAGGAAGCAGAAAGAGGCCCAGAAGGGCGTCTGTCCAAGAAGCAGCAGCCATGTGTCCAGAGCCACCTTGTCCCCAAGGTGAGCTCCCCCCGCCCATGGACAGGCTGGTAGGTACATGAACAGAGCAGAGGTGTGTGGCCCACTTGAGATGGGCTGTGCCACCTGGTGAAATGATGGTCACATGCCTCAAGCAAGAGGATTCAAGTATGTGAGCAAAAACCCCCACAACTTCAAGTATAACCTAATGGGATCTGAGCTGGCGGCAACCAAACAAGAAAGAGATCTTGGGATTGTGTTGGACAGCTCAATGAAAATGTCCACCCAGTATGCGGCTGCTGCAAAGAAGGCAAACTCCATGTTAGGCGTTATAAGAAAAGGAATTGAGAATAAAACGGCCAGTATCATACTGCCCTTATACAAATCGATGGTGCGACCACACTTAGAATACGGTGTACAGTTCTGGTCACCACACCTAAAAAAGGATATTATAGAGCTGGAAAAAGTGCAGAAAAGGGCAACTAAAATAATCAAGGGGCTGGAGCATCTCCCCTACGAGGGAAGGTTACATCAACTGAGATTGTTTAGCTTGGAGAAGAGGAGGCTAAGGGGAGACATGATAGAGGTGTACAAAATTATGCATGGTATGGAGAATGAGGCTAGGGAGATATTTTTCTCCCTCTCTCAAAATACTAGAACCCGGGGTCATCCCATGAAACTGATTGGTGGGAGATTCAGGACAAATAAAAGGAAGGACTTCTTCACACAGCAAATTGTTAAATTATGGAACTCACTACTACAGGATGTGGTGATGGCCACCAATCCGGATGGCTTTAAAAGGGGGTTGGATAAGTTCCTGGAGGAGAAGGCTCTCAATGGCTACTAGCCCTGATGGTTGTGTGCTATCTCCAGTATTCGAGGAGATAGCTGTGCCTTTAAGAACAGCTTACTCTGCAGACATTAGCAGGTGAATGTGCTTGTCTGCATTTTAATCATACCTGGAAATGCTGTAGATTGAGCCTGGGACCTTTTGCATGCAAAGCATACACTGGCGTAATTGGTTCAGAGCACCCTCTTCTGGTCAGAATTATTACTTTTTTAAAAAAAGTTTAAAAATATTCCCCAATGAATTGTGGGAATTGTAGTTCTGCCTGAGTGTCCAGAGTTTTGTTGTTGTTGTTGTTGTTGTTGTTAAGTCCACTTTAGACCTCCATTACCTACAGTTCTAATACATTATTGATCAAAAGCCATGGGGGTTATATTATTTATTTTATTTTTCTTATATTTTGTCTTTCCATTAAAATGAAAGTTCAAGGATGCTAACAGTGAAATACACATAAAATGCACACTTACAAATACAGTGTAAAACACACACACCGCCACATCAATTAAAACACACATCAATAATTTAGTGTGTAAACATGTGCAGTGTAGCATTGATGTATCCAAGAGACCAAGACAAACACAACATGGAAAAATAAATAAAATAAAAGTAATCAATATAGATCCCCAAATGAGCTAATGCTATTCTTGACTCAAAGAGGTTGAAAGACTTGAGTCATTTTTCCTTTGAGTAAACCTTAGGGTCCCTAGGTCTCGGCTAGAAAGGTGACCTTATGGAAAGGAGGACAGGGCTCCTGTACCTTCTAACAGCTGTATAGAAAAGGGAATTTCAACAAGTGTCCTTTGTATGCATGCAGCACCTGGTGAAATGCCCTCTTCATCACAACAGTTAAAGCTGCAGGAGCCCTGCCTAGCGTAACCAGACACAAAAGTGTGTTGTGCTTGGTTTAAACCCTACAACATGTACAGCTTGGGTGTCTATCCTCTGTAGATTGATTAAATTTGTCTTGACCAATGGGACTCTTGCTACTGGTCTATGATTGGTCAAGATTCTGATAGAAATACCTGGGTGAAGGCTGTACAGTATAAAAGAGCTGAAATAGGTATTTCTCCCTCTGATCATCCTCCGACTTCCGAATAAGGAAAAGGCAAAAGAAATTCTGTTGTCAAGATAATATGAAACTGAATGGGAAAATGTGGTATCCTTGGCAACTTTTCCCCCATCCCTCAGTTTTTTTCTCCTCCAGCTTTGCCTGCTTCGCCTGCCAGCACCTTCACCTGCCAGTAGCTTCACCTGCTTTGCATGCCAGTAGCTTCGCCTCCTTCACCTGCCAGTAGCTTCGCCTGATTCACCGGCCAGGTGCAGGTGCTGGCAGGCAAAGCCGGTGAAGCTACTGGCAGGCGAAGGTACTGGCAGGCGAAGCCGGTGAAGCTACTGGCTCGTGAAACTACTGGCTGGTGAAGCAACTAGCAGGCGAAGCTACTGGCAGGCGAAGCAGGTGAAGCTACTGGCTGGTGAAGCTACTGGCATCCTTGGCAACTTTTTTTCCTCCTTCAGTTTTTGGCATTCAATTTACAATTTGGAGGAAGTTGGACTACAATGGTCTTTGGGCTGATTATGCTCTTATTACAATGAGGAATACAGAGAAGCTGTCTGATATGAGAGCAACAAGGCAGGTGAAGTAGGGTGACCCTATGAAAAGGAGGACAGGGCTCTTGTATCTTTAACAGTTGTATTGAAAAGGAAATTTCAGCAGGTGTCACTTGTATATATGGTAGGGTGACCATATTTGGGAAACCAAAAAAGAGGACACCTAGTGTGTGTGTGTGGGGAAGCAGCTTTCTGAGTCCTGCAGAAAGTACGTTATTCCCCCGCCACCTTAAAGAACCCGATTGGAGTGGAGGAAGGGAAAGGATTTCATTCTGCACCACCACCATCCACTCCAATTGGGGCCTTTTCTATAATGTCCATGAATGACCCCCTTTCCCCTTTAAGACCTCAATTGGAGCTCGGGGTGGGGGAATGACGTGCCTCAAGAAAGCATGTCATTCCCTCCTGCCATGCTAATGGCAGCCTTAAAGGGGAAGGTGTGTCATTCCAGGACATTATTGAAAATTATAGAAAATCCCCCCTGACACCATGGAAAGAACAAAAACCAGGACAAATCCGGGGAAATCCTGACAGTTGGTCACCCTAATATATGGAGAACCTGGTGAAATTTCCTCTTCATCACAACAGTTAATGCTGGAGGTGCCCTGCCCTCTTTTAAATCTGATCACTCTAGTAGCTCTTGCACCTTTAACTGTTGTGATGAAGAGGGAATTTCCCCAGGTTCCCCATATATACAAATGACACCTGCTGAAATTTCCTTTTCTATGCAACTGTTAAAGATACAGGAGCCCTGTCCTCCTTTTCATATGGTCACCCTAGGTGAAGGTGACTACAGTATAGAGTAGGAATGGTAGCTATCACTTTAATTTTCTCCTCCATACAGACCTTCAAAATATCAAGTTATTTCCTCAACCAAATATTAAAGAAATTTGAAAGTTTTGGGGATTAAATGCTCCCCACCCCCATGGCACTGCTCTGATAAAATTTGCCACTCTACTGCATTAAAATCAAAATTAAAATGTCAGGAGATCAATTCCCATATAATGTGCTTTTTGCCGTTGAGTCCCATTAAAAGTACTTGGGCTGAAATTAAATCCCAGGGCTGAGGCCAGAACGTATAAGCTATCTGACCCAAGGGGGAAAAAAAGTGCTTTCAAAATCTAGAGTTACTAAAGTCATGCTTTAGTAACATTCACATTTCATTTATATCTGGCATTTATTTTCACTGGATGATGATAATAGTAATCCACTTGAAAGGTAAATTGCGTGAAGAGTAAGTGAGTATGGATAACAGTGAGATATCATGGAATGCAGAGTCAATGTAAGCCCCACACAGCTATCAGCAGGGTCTTTATCAGAAGAAATCCAGAGAGGGATGCCAGAGAACTGAGGTCCAAAGAAAAGGTCTAGAACTTTCAAAACATAAAATCAGTCCCTCCCAAAGTTTTGAGTTCCAGCACAGGTGGCCTTAGTAGAATAGTCTTTCATGTAGGTATCCATGGTTCTTCTAGACCAAATGTAAAGGAGGACCACTCCTTTGAAAGGCCAACTCTAAACGAGGAGAGCATAGGAAGGTACCATAGACCAAGCCAAGCAGCTGGTCTATCTAAGTCAGTAGTATTTATAATAACTGGCAGCAGCCATCCAGGATTTCAGGCAGCCTGACTTTGAACCCTTTGCATTCCACATGCATGGAGAACAGCACATATTTGACATGTGGAAGGGGCTTTGGAGAAAACTGTGATGGAATCAAATGAGTTTGGATTTCTATGACTCCGACCTGCGGATTTGGCGGTGGACCTGCTTTTTGTGAGTTGCACAGATTCTGTGGGTTGTGGGTTTCACTATCCGAAATTTTACATGGATTTAGATGTAGAAAACTATGTGAAGTAAGAGAACACCAGACAAAAATGTGCATTTTCCCCATAGGCTAAGTCTTGAAAATAAGCATTTGGGGAGGGATTTGTGAAAGTGTGAATTTGTGCAAATGCAAATCTGTGCAAATTTGGGAAACTGGAAAAAAAAATCTAATTCTGCCCATGAGTGGACAATGGAATGAAAGGAACCTCACAATCCACAAAATGTAGATGGAATGGATTTTATACAATCTGTTCATCCCTAAAAGTTCAATTTCTAACATCTCCAGTTGTGGCTGGGAAGAAAAACTCACACTCCAGCCTGGAGCCCTGGATTCCTCATGCCAGTCAGGAAAGGCAGGACTGAACCTAGATGGCTCAGTGATCTGGCTCAGTCCAAGACATCTCCTTCCGTTTCTCTTACTTTGACCGGGCCCTTTGGAGGACTGCATCTTCCGGCTAGAAAGGAGAAGGAAACACTTCTCAGTGCCAAAGTCACTGCAGGAGGTGCATTATCAGAGGACCTTCATGAGCAGCATCCCAGAGAGCACCAGTAGGAGGGATTCCGATAGTGGAGGAGGGGCCTGGCTGGCCAGTCTACAGTCAATTTTCATGACATCAGTACCAATATCAGGGACGTCCCATTTGCCAGCTTGTAATCCAATACACATGGTCTCTGTAGTGCAGCCCTTCAGGGAGATAGCCTTTTCTGGAGATGCAAAACAAAGATGAATGTCACCCTTCTCAGTCGCTATAACCTAAACAAATTCATTGGTCCTCTGATTTGATATTCCATTGACCCTTTCCAGATAGCTAGCAATCATCCTCATCATCCTCATCTGCCTCGCCCTCTGGATTAAGGCAGGGTACAACACAAATGCAAAACACCATCAAATATATAAAATTAATTAAATACATATAAAATACATATAATTAATTAAAACATATAAAACTAATACATTATTAAAAAAGCAGCACATTATTAAAATTAAAAGGCATCTTAAAATTCAGCTGGCTAGGCCTGCCGGAAGAGATCAGTCTTTATGGCTTTCTTCAATTCTGGAAGACTCTTAAGTAAGGCTGTGCACGGATCCCCCGCTCCGCCCCGCTCCCGATCCGCAAATTGCAGTTGCGGCCTGGTCTTCCTGTTTTAGTCCTCGGGCTCAGTTAAAGCAGCCATGGGGCCACGAATGGATGCAGGTAAGACCCCCCTCCCCTTTGCTCCCTTACCTGGCTCTGCTGCTGTCACCGCACGGGCGGCAGCAGCAGCGGCAGGGCCAAGTAAACCCCCTTTCCTTTTTTGCGGAGCTCTGGATTGAGGCGAAGGATCCGCCTTCACCTCGATCCGCTCCGCGATGCTCCGCTGCTCTCCCGATCCTCTTCGCCTCCCCAATCCGCTTCTGCTTCTCCGGTCTGAGGAGAAGCGGAGCACAGCCCTACTCTTAAATTGATGAATCTCTCCCGGCAGGCCATTCCACAATCTGGGAGCGGCAGAAGAAAAAGTCCTCTGGGTAAAGGTTGTTTTTGTTGACTGGAGTAAATTCTTCCCAGAGGACAGGAATTAAAAAAAACAGTATATAAATCCATAAAATGCAACATTGTTCGACAGCTACATTGCTAGAACAGGAGGTGCTGGTGTGTGTGTGTGTGTGTGTGTGTGTGTGTGTGTGTGAGAGAGAGAGAGAGAGAGAGAGAGATGTGATGGTGGTGGATGGAACTGCCAGCTGGTCATTTTAAGATAACTGAAACCTGGACGTGCCTTGTTCCTCCTCCCTTCCCACCCCCTATTCCTTGTGTGTTGTGTCAGAAATGTGAAATGTAAGCCTGAGGGCGAAGACCGTCATACTACTTATCTTCATTAGCTGTTCTAGGAGCCTTTTTAGTTATAGGGCAAGGTAGGAATACTTTAAATAATCCAACAAACAAATTATGGCCCTTTCATGTATGGACATGCCTTAGAATGAACTGAACATTGATTCATGTTACCCAGTTCCATGTACCGAAACTGGCAGGAGAGTCAACTCTTTCCCAGCCTTGCCATCTACGGACATTTCTACACCAGTCTGGTGTAGAGGGAGGGAGGGGGGAGGATCTCGTGATATCCTGATTGTGAGATCCTCTCCTTTGCCTAAATGCAGGCCCGATGTCCTGAGAGGAAGGAGGGTGTCACACCTGCCATTTTTAAAAATTTTACTTTTTAAAGGAGCTGAGTGCATGTGCGCTCCAACGAACTGTGAGGTTTTTTTTTTAACAAAAAGTCCTGACCCCACTCTGCCCAAATCCTCCCAGCCCAATTCCTTCCCTCTGCTAATCCCCGCTACTCACGGGGAGGAGGGAAGAAGCCGGGACGGGCAGCCACACCTCCCGCAATCTAGGGATGATTCCGAGACCAAAGGAAGAATTGGATTTTCCCAGGGAGTTACTTATCTCTGGAAAAACCCATTCTTGTCCCTCTTTCCTCCCGGGAGTCCCTGTGCATCATTTGGATGCACAGGGACTTGGCTGTGACCAGCCCACATTTTTGGGTTGGTGTAGAATTGGCCTATGATGCGTATTTTATTTATTTATTTATTTATTTATTACATTTATATCCCGCCTTTTTTCCTCCAAGGAACCCAAGGCGGTGTACATAACCCTCCTCCTCTCCATGTTATCCTCACAACAACAACAACCCTGTGAGGTAGGTTGGGCTGAGAGTCTGTGACTGGCCCAAAGTCACCCAGTGGGGTTCCATGGCCAAGTGGGGACTAGAACCTGGATTTCCCGACTCCCAGTCTTTGTGCTCTTTGGCTGAGCAATGGTCCCACCATGCCTATTTGTCCCATTAGTTGAAGGTGGCTCTGCCTTCCTTTCAGATACCACTGGATCTAAAACGTTTAGCTGAACAACAATCTACGTGTTTAGAAGAGGCGGATGGGAGGATTGGAAAAAAGGAAACTCGTAATGTAACGCCTCCCCCCTAAATTACCAGAATATCTATGCCCTATCACATCCATGCAGTAGTTCTCCGCTCCAGTGCAATTGACCATTTTCCTAGGGCAGGCTTTTGATCTGGAATAGCAGGATGGGCATCGCTTTCCATTGGCTGTGGTGTTCAACAGGGGCACTGAAAAGCAAAAGTAGTCAAGCAACAGAGAGAGCAGGAATGAAAGAGTGCACTAGCACAGCACAGTGGATAATCAATTGGCTCATCATGCAAGCAGATCCTGATTCAAATCTCGCCTTTGCCATTAACTTCGTATGGAGCCTTAGGTACCTCCCTCCTCTGGTATATGGGGATCATAAAAGACACCTATATTTTATGGTTGCTTTAAAGATGCCAGCGCTCATGTAGGGAAACTGTCTTCAACACACCAGTGTGCTGAGCAAATGCTTAATATTAATGATGAGGATGGCTCAGAACTAAAGATCTGACAGAGGAGATCTTTAAATGCGAGGAGCTGGGAACTGGGCATGGGGCACAGAGCTCTTCAGGAGCTCTGTGCCCATCGGGGTGGGGGTGGGGAGAGCAGGATCTTTTTTAAAAAAACAACAACTTACGTTACTCATAACGTTACTCGTTACTCGTGCTCTCATTTTGGATAAAAACAACAACCACAAAATGGTGGGCGTGCGTCCTCTTCCTCCCAGGACGCTATGCGCTGGGTGTAGATTGAGGGGAAGGATCTTGCAATCACCTTATCACAAGATCCTCCCTCTCCCCTCCCTAGATCTAGCCATGCCCATAGTTAGGAAAGGAGAACAAGAGAGAGAGAGAGAGAGAGAGAGAGAGAGAGAGAGATTATACCTACATCGAGGGGAGGCTGACGTGCAGTTATCCCTCTGGCAACAGATGACACTTTGCCTGATGAACTCTCCTTTACCAAAAGTCACAGAAATCAGACCAGCTTCACACATGTTAGAGGAATAACAGCCTTTTGCTACAGTCGGCTCAGTTTTTCCGCCTGCAGAGAAATAAGAACAATCATTATGTAGCGTCACCAGAAACGTAGTCATCCAGCAGCCTTTTTTGCAAGCACAATGCAGGGTAGAACCTTTTGTCATCCACTTGCTAAGTATCCAGATCAAATCCCTGGCCTGGATTTTTACACGTCATGCCTTGGCTCTCTGCCTTTTGCTTGGCCATAAACTGTGGCCCAATTGACTGCTTGGACAATTGAGCAAGCCTTCTGGGAAATCCAGGCAGGCTTGGCACTAGGAACAGAAATGAAGAAGGATAAAAGAAAAACCTGATTGCTAGAGAAAGTAAAATGGACAGATACACCCATCCAGGCAGGGGGCTTGGATTGCTTAGCTCTTCAAAGCCTGGATTTGAATGACTGTGGATCCTTATGTAGCCAAGATTGCACAATCCATGCATAAAAGGGATGTATCAGGAGGCCCAGGGAAACCCCAATATTTGCAGAAATACAAAGGTGGTGGTGAGGAACCTTTAGAACACCCCCCCCAATACATACATACAGCCTAATGTAGACTATGCATGCTCAGTGGCTACAAAGCAACAGAAATGGTAGTGGGGCAGATGAGTTGAACAGGAGCACCCAACACTGTCATCTTTGTGTTTGACTCCACTTGTAATAATGAATACTGAAGTCAAATAGCTTAGGACAAGAAATATAGATGTGACAGCTCAGGCATAAAAATGAGTGTATGGAAAATAGCCGGGAATTATTCAGCATCACGTTTTGTAGAAAGAAGTTCTGGGCTTAGTTCCAACAAGGTCAGGGCCAAGTTTTACAGGGGTCTGGGTATGGTGCCCACTCCCCATTCGCACCCCGAGTGCCCCCTGGTGTGATAACAAGACAAAAGTGGGGAGGGTGGCATTGTTACAGTAGTGATAGTAGTGTGCAGTGTTTTGTGAGGTGGCTACAGCTGCTACCATCTTAAGTTCTCCAGAATGCTTCTATGTCACCTCACAAAATAAAAACAAAAAAATCGCCTCTGCGGAAGCCAACTTGAGTGCACCCACAGTCTCTCTGCTTCTGTGGTAGGGGACAGGGACAATACGCTCCCTACCTTGCTTCTCCGCCCGTGTTTTCATTCCTCAGTTACTTCCTCTTTCAAAAGAGGAAGTACCCAAGGAGCACGAGGCCCATTGAGTCCGCTGTTCTAATGGCACTGCTTCTCCTGCACACAGCAGGAGAGAGCAGCAATTCCAAGTTTAAAAATACATTGGACTTAACCAGGGGTTTTTTGTCACACAAGGAAGGCCAGAAGGAGCGGAAGGCGCATGGGAGGCAGACAATATCATGTGAGGGACCTGAGCAAACTCCGTGAGTGCCCAGAAACGAGTGTGAAATAAAACGCTCGTTGGATGGAGCTCATTATCTCCTTCCCTCACCTTTTGCAGTTTCAGTCAAACTGATGGCACAGGTATCTTGGTTATCTTCACATGTCTCCATCAAGCCCTCACAACTCCTATTGGTGGCAAAACATGTTTCACATTCCAAGGAAGTACCTTAAACAGAGGAGAGAGAAATGTTTCGTAAAGTATATGGGGCAGACATGGTTCTAAGTAAGGCCGTTTGGGGAATTTCATCTGACCCAGATCAGAACGTAGTTAGCCATTACCTCCCACACTTCCGAAATGTTCTGATACAGCTCTCGCTTCCAAACACACACACACACACACACACACACACACACACACACACACACACAGAGAGAAATAAATTTAAAAATATACAATCCAATGCATGCCCAGGCAGAAAAAAGTCCTACAGCTCCCAGCATTCTCTGGCCAGCCATGTTTCCAACTCCCAGCATTCCCCGGCTACAAAAAAAAGGCACCACCCTGGGGCTGGTTATCTGAGGAGGTGATGTGCCTTTCCCCTCTCTGATGAGACCAAGTAGCACACAAATCTGCTCAGGATTTTATAGGGCTGGTCTCATCCTCTAGTTCAAACTGTCAGAATACACATACACTCAACTGTCCCTTCACGCGGAAGTAGAAAGGGGGGGGGAAGCTTTCTGTTTTGACAACAAAATAACTTTCTTACAGGATAGGAAGAGCATCCTTATCAGCTAGAAGGTACAAACCACACAGCCACTGTGCAAAGCAACTAATATGAATGGTTAACTTCTGTTAGTAGCAAAAAGTATGGCCGCTGTATATGAATACAGCTGTGAGAACCAACTCTAAAATCATAAGAATGGCCAACTAATCTAGCAAAGCAGTGTACTTATGCTATTAAATACTGCATATGACTCTGGGTAAATTCGCACCCACTATTCTTCTGAAACCAATTCCAATCCAGAAGGAAAGCAGTTGAGGGAGGCAAAAGCGGAGAGGAAGCCAAGCCAGCTTCCCTTGGCAGTGAGTTCCATAGCCTGG
The DNA here is from genome assembly GCF_023053635.1 of Elgaria multicarinata webbii. Taxonomy (NCBI): domain Eukaryota; kingdom Metazoa; phylum Chordata; class Lepidosauria; order Squamata; family Anguidae; genus Elgaria; species Elgaria multicarinata. The sequence continues at coordinate 26,215,811 of NC_086183.1, forward strand.
GAGCAGACTCAGAGAAGGTCTCCTCTCACGTCACTACCAAACGCGCCCCTGAAGGTGGCAATACCAAGAGAAGTGGAATGGCTTAGCGGGAGAGATTCATCAACTTAACAGTCTTCCGGAATTTAAGAAAACCATAAAGACAGATCTCTTCCGGCAGGCTTACCCAGTTGAATTCTAAGATGTCTTTTTTTTTTTTAATAATGTGCCTCTTTTAATAATGTATTAGTTTTAAATGTTTTAATTAGGTATATGGTGTTTGCATTTGTGTTGTACCCTGCCTCGATCCAGAGGGAGAGGCAGGTAACAAATGATGATGATGATGATGATGATGATGATGATGATGATGATGACATTATATGAACAACTCCATGAATTTTGGTCAATTCTTATCAGAAATGAAACAAATTTCTCACCCATCTGCACCAGCCAAATCCAACATAGCTTCGGCTATGGGGCAGTATGAATGAATGAATGAATAGTTTATTTGTTTGTGGCACAAAGACCATTACAAAATACAAAGTTGCTAACATTGCAACACACATTATTTACAATATTCATAATCTTTAGGGTACAATCCTTTATTATCCGCAGAGACAATCTGTAGATCTTTCTAGGGGTGTTCCGTTTGTCTGCAGCGCCCGCCCTTTGCTATCACACTGGTGACATGCATGTCAAAGTCACAAGAGTAATTTCAGTGATTACATTATAACCTGAAGTGCTAACAGTCAATAACTGGCACTATCAGATAGATGTGATCTCTGATGATAGTTTATACAAGGTTATTAGGTCAAATGGTCCCCCTTAAAATCTACGCAGACTGTGTTAAGAAAGTTATTTCTGATTTTTTGGGCTGCAGCAGCAAACTTTGCTACCTTGATTGTGATTGCTTTACTATGGTCCGCCAGCAGATCGCAGATAATGTCTCTGGTGTGCCAACTTATGGGGCAGTATATAAATGTAACAAATAACAACAACAGCAACAAATACCACCATTCCCAGCATGAAAAGGATCATCTTGTACCTGCCTGCCAAGAACCGTTAATGATGAGGAGCCTGCCAGGAAATAAAATGGTGGCAACCCTTTTCCAGCATCACAAACATGGTTGACTATGCAGGGATTCAAACCCAGGATTACTACAGCTTGTAAAGGTGGAATGCCCTATCTGAGGTGGCTTAATATTCCTAAATATTCTCTTTAGCATGGTTTGATGTCCTGCCCTCTACAGAGTCTCGCATAATCCGTCTGCTTCAAGGTACCAACAGGCTAATCACAGTGCAGGTAGCCAAATTTTGGAACATGGCCATCTCTACCAGTTCACATATGATGGACGGTTCACCCTAAAACGGTGTTTTACAGACTTTGTCTGATCCCTCAGCTGTGTTTATACTTTCTCCTATTCTTGCATCTAAATGATGTTTTATTGGCCTGTTAACTCCTCCCCCACCCCCACAGGGCAAACTGTCATCTTGGCCCTGTGGGGAAGAAGAAAGAGCAAGGGGATAGGAGCAGGCAGAAGAAACATCATGGCCTACTCCTCTTGGACTCCTCCCCCACCCCCACAAGGCAAACTGTCATCTTGGCCCTGTGGGGAAGAAGAAAGAACAAGGGGATAGGAGCAGGCAGAAGAAACATCATGGCCTACTCCTCTTGGACTCCTCCCCCACCCCCACAGGGCAAACTGTCATCTTGGCCCTGTGGGGAAGAAGAAAGAGCAAGGGGATAGGAGCAGGCAGAAGAAACATCATGGCCTACTCCTCTTGGACTCCTCCCCCACCCCCACAGGGCAAACTGTCATCTTGGCCCTGTGGGGAAGAAGAAAGAACAAGGGGACAGGAGCAGGCAGAAGAAACATCATGGCCTGCTCCTCTTGGACTCCTCCCCCACCCCCACAAGGCAAACTGTCATCTTGGCCCTGTGGGGAAGAAGAAAGAGCAAGGGGATAGGAGCAGGCAGAAGAAACATCATGGCCTACTCCTCTTGGACTCCTCCCCCACCCCCACAAGGCAAACTGTCATCTTGGCCCTGTGGGGAAGAAGAAAGAACAAGGGGATAGGAGCAGGCAGAAGAAACATCATGGCCTACTCCTCTTGGACTCCTCCCCCACCCCCACAGGGCAAACTGTCATCTTGGCCCTGTGGGGAAGAAGAAAGAGCAAGGGGATAGGAGCAGGCAGAAGAAACATCATGGCCTACTCCTCTTGGACTCCTCCCCCACCCCCACAAGGCAAACTGTCATCTTGGCCCTGTGGGGAAGAAGAAAGAACAAGGGGACAGGAGCAGGCAGAAGAAACATCATGGCCTGCTCCTCTTGGACTCCTCCCCCACCCCCACAGGGCAAACTGTCATCTTGGCCCTGTGGGGAAGAAGAAAGAGCAAGGGGATAGGAGCAGGCAGAAGAAACATCATGGCCTGCTCCTCTTGGACTCCTCCCCCACCCCCACAGGGCAAACTGTCATCTTGGCCCTGTGGGGAAGAAGAAAGAACAAGGGGACAGGAGCAGGCAGAAGAAACATCATGGCCTGCTCCTCTTGGACTCTCTCTCTCTCCTCCCTCCCCCCCTCCCTCCTGAACTCCTGTTCCTTGTGTGTCATGTCTTTATTAGACTGTAAGCCTGAGGGCAGGGACTGTCTTTTTTGCGAAGTGTAAGCCGCTCTGAGAGCCTTTTTTGGCTGAGGAGCGGGGTATAAATATGATAAATAAATAAATAAATAAACTGCAAATAAAGAATTGTGAATATGGCAGAACTGCATAAAAATCTGGATGGAACAAATCCCTCTCCCATCATCCCCCGATGACTCCTCTTTGGAGGAAGAGCTGGAGGGCCAAGAACCATCAAGCCCTCAGGAGAGAGGTTGCCTGAAAAGACAGAACTCAGAAGGAGGACTAGACTGAGCCAGAGCCTCCTTGTGAGAGAAGGTCTACTCGCATCTAGGAGGCTTGCTCACAAGCAGGACCTTGTCAGCTGCAGTCTCTAGCAGCTCACAGCTGAGGCTTGGGTGTGGCTCTGACAGCCTTAGCCTAAAAAACAGCAGTGTAAACTACTGTCAACCAGACCTTCCTCAATCCAGCTTCCTAGCTTTGTCTCTGGACTTCTCCCTTCACTGATTTCTGGTGCATGTAGGTCTGGTCTTTGCTCTGACCCTGCTCCTACTCGTCCCTTTCACTGCTGTATTGCCTTGGAACCTTGTTGCCCAGGACTGTTCAGACCTTCCCTTTTGTCCACCTTGGAATTTTTGGACCCTTGAACCTGTGACTGCTAGATTCAGACTCTGGAGATGTGACAGATTGGTCCTACACCCTGTTAATGTAGTTAGGCTGACTTATGGTCTCCTGTAACCTCCAACGGTTGCATCCGGAGAAATGAAAGGGTGGCCAGTGGCTTCATTTGAGATGGCGCTCAAGCTTGCAACTCATTGTTTGTTTACTGACCTGACCTGAGAACATGAATGGAGCAGCAGGATGAAGGAGGCCATTTCTTACCTCCGGTGGTGGGACTTGACGGACTTTGAGCCCTTTCTGGTTCTATGTCTGCCTTTTGAGAATTATCCTGGTTTTGCCCACATCAGTCGATTGATCCTAATGCCTCTTTCTGATGTCATATGAATAGGATGGTGAGGGGACAGGAGTACTATCATTCAACATATGCTGTCCCGTATAGTCTGAAAGAGCTCTATGTCTGCAACTATATAGACTCTTTCCACATGATTAGGATCACTGAAAAAGCAACCTTCTGAATTGTCTAAGAGAGCTCTTGGTGTGGTTGTGTAATATACAGAGGATGTTTCAAGACCTAAAATGGGGGAAATGGAAGTTGAGCATGTGCAATCCTGCCCTCTTAAAAAAACCACGCACGAACACACACACAGTTTTGTGTTGCTGTCTTGGAGGTGGTTTAACCTCAATGGAACAACCAGTTTAACCCCAATGGAACAACTCAATCTCTCTCCCCACCCTGGGGTGGGGTGGGGGGTTATCACCAGCCAGTCCTTACCTGTAGTAAGAAGCTCAGCAATGAGGAACAAACTCAAGAGACCTGTCATGATGATGGTGGGAAATTCACAGTGTGAGGCCCAGCGCAAAAACTCCCCTTCTGATGAAGCAACTTCTGTGATCTGAAGTGTCCATATAAGGATTTGGAAAGAAAGCAAATGCATTAGCCCAATGCATTTTTAATCTCATCCGTCTTTTAAGACAGGTTTCATTTTGCAGATAGGCAATGGAAACGGAGAGACGGCGATTTACCCAAATGCACAACAGAAGACCTAAGGTTAGGCTTGATGGTGCGGGATGTGAACAGATATATTTCTAAAAGAATCTGATGGGCTTGAAGCTATTAAGCCACTGAATACGACGGCTGGACAAGTATGACTGAATGGAACAATTATTGCAGAATGTGAAATCTCTCTCTCTCTCTCTCTTTCTCTCTCTCTCTCTGTGTGTGTGTGTGTGTGTGTGTGTTTGGACAGAGACAGAGAAAGAATTTAACAAAGTTGTATAGGATTTCTCAGCATTTCACAAACATTAGAAAAATAAACAAATAAATCAAGCAAAGGCTGTAACCAAAGCTTGTGTGTTTACTCTGCTGCACTGAATACAAATGAATAAACAGGGGAAAGCTATGACAGTCTGATTCCAATTTTGCATTTGTATATGTATAAATCATCAAACTAAGCAGCTGACGCAGCCCGTGACCACATCAAGGTGATTTAATGCTTCTAAAATAATAATTAAAGAACGGATAAGTAACAGCCTGTAAACATACCGGTAGACTTCAGCTTCCTGCCGTTCTCTGATGCCTTTCCCTCACTCTTCCATATGTACTCTGTACCTGCTTTACAAAATTCGTCCTGTCGACAGCCGGACCTGTCTTGTGAGTCCATTTTCGTGAAAAGGAAACAAAAAACGGAAGCCACAGGGCAATAGCAGGATGTCGTGAAGGGCTCGGAGAGCAGTGAGGTTTTGGTTTCTCACGTGGTTATTTTGCTAGCTTCCCTTTGCCTTTATCGGCCGCCTGACATGCACAAATTTGGCAGCTGAGGCTTGTCACATGACTTTTATCTCCGTGCCAAGAGAAACTTCACCTGTTACGTTGTTGAATGTCAGACTGTTGATAATGAAGGGATAAGGCCCTTCAGTATTTTTATTTATTTATTGCTTTCTGCAGTCTCTGAGATACTGGTGGTTCTGAAATGGTCATATTATTTCTAACCACTTGATTGCAAGCAGGGTTAAAGTTTTATAGTCCTGGTCAATGTGGTCTACATAAGAGCTGTGTGCTGGACCTATCTAGTCTAGCATTCTTTTCCTATAGCGGCCAACCAAATGCCGCAATAGGAAACACACAAAGAGGTTGTTGTTGTTATTGTTGTTGTTGTTGTTGTTGTTGTTGTTATTATTATTATTATTATTATTATTATTATTATTATTATTATTATTTTATATCCCTCCTTTTTCCCTCCAAGGAACCCAGGGTGGTGTACATCCTCCTCCTCTCCACTTTATCCTCACAACAACAACCCTGTGAGGTAGGTTGGGCTGAGAGTCTGTGACTGGCCAAAGTCACCCAGTGGGTTTCCATGTCCGAGTGGGGCCTAGAACCCGGATCTCCTGACTCCCAGTCCATCACTCTAGCCACTACGCCACACTGGTTATGAGCGCAATCACACCCTCCCATAACTGATATTCAGAGATATACTGCTTCTGTTCCTGGAGGTATTATTATTAGTATCATTACTATTTACATACCACAATAATAATAATAATAATAATAATAATAATAATAATAATAATAATAATAATATACCACTTCATCAGCTAAAAATCCGCTAGTACCTATCGATAGCCAATACTCCATGAATTTGTCTAATTTCTTTCAAGTTTTATATTCAGAATATTTATTTATTTATTTATTTATTACATTTTTATACCGCCCAATAGCCGAAGCTCTCTGGGCAGTTCACAAAAATTAAAACCATCATAAAACAACCAACAAGTTAAAATCACAAATACAAAATACAGTATAAAAAGCACAACCAGGATAAAACCACACAGCAAAATTGATATAAGATTAAAATAGAGAGTTAAAACAGTAAAACAGTAAAACAGAATAGAGACATGGTGTGTGTGGGGGGGGAAGGGAGGGGGGAACCATTCCTATAAGGAATCAAGACCCTTGTTCATCTGATGCTTTGCATTTTTACCCTGAAGTAAATATTATGAGTCCAGTGAGGCTTTCTGCCAAGTAGGTGTTCATAGTCAGAGCCTACACTCCTAAACTCGTTTCCAGCACAATCCTATACGTTTCTATTCCAAAGGAAGCTGCATTGATTACAGTGCCTCCCAAATAAGTAGTATAGGATTGCAACCTTGCAAAACTCATTGCTTGGATATGGGGCAGTATAGAAATGTAAGACCTAAATAGATAAAATGAAATTATCGACTTACTTCTGAGTAGACATGCTTAGGATCACCGTGGATTCGCAGCCTTTTGCTGTAGTCTGAACCTTCCTTCCAGCTACAGTGAAAGTAGAGAGGGGGATGTTTGTTCAGGGACTAGCATAGCACAAATCATTATGCTGGACGGGATGTGCTTGGCAAGAGGATGAATATAAAGCCATGACCCATGAGATCCACACAGCAGCTGTTGCTTCAAGGAATGACATGGCGCCAGGCCCACTTCTTAAATTACATATAACTGTGCCTCAGCTTGGGATGGTGGCAAAATCCATTTGGTTTGCAGTTTGGTATGAATTGACCTAATTTACACTTCCTGAACTAATATGTCAACTGGAATGCAACTATCCTTCAGTTTTTGCGCTCCTCTGAATGTTGCAACATGGTTCTCGGATCAAAAACTGTGTACTAAAATCCACATGTTGGGGGAAAACTGTGTACAAAAAGCCATACATTCAGGGAAACTGCTTGTGCAACATGTATATCCTAGGAAAATCTGCATGCAGGAATATGTACGTGTTTTCATGCACTCAAAAATGCGTACAAATGTCACTGTAGACATTTTTTTAAATAGGCCGATTAATGTGGATGCAGGACAGAAAACAACAACCTTTGTGCTTGAAAATATGTGAATGTTACAGAAAGCAAAACAGTTCAACCCTAGTATCAGTAGCAAGCGCCTTATCAGCTCAGTCCAGACAAGACTGAGATGTTACATGGAGGTTGCTCAAGCTGCCCTGGAGGGGGTTCTCACAGCTTTGTGGTTCTCCTGGAATTATCTTTTTTCACTTGAAGCTCAGTTGGGCTCAGTGGCATGAGTGTCACTTTGGTTGGTGTCTCCTGGATTTTAGAAAATAGCCAATTTTGTTTCATCAGACTTACTGTGAACACTATTGAAGGGGGAAAAAAAGCTAAACCACCTACCCTTTAAAACACACACATAAGATATCTTATTATGAAATGTAAATGCTAAATATTAATGATCAGTAATTAGCAATTGGAAACAAAATGAAAAGTAGTCATTGTATTAAAGGAAGGTTGCAACCCACCCAAACAATCTTTGTTGTACACTTTGTTTAGAAGTGGTTATATCAGCTATAGGGATTAAACTGGCAACTAAAGGCACCCAAAGTATTGAAAAACAGAGAGATCGCTCAAAGGAAGTCAAACTGTAAAAGTAGCCCAGCTACACCTCTATCTGGACAGGGATAACCAGGCTTCAGTAGTCTATGTTCCAATAACCTCCAAGTTAGACTTCTGCATTAGGGATGGGTAAATTTATCCATGTCTGATTAATCAGATGCTCACCCCACCACCGCTGCTGCCATCCACCCCCACTTGTTGGGCCACCCAAGTTTCTTTGTTAGGGTGACGATATGTAGGGTGACCATTTACTGCAGCTTTTAAAGCTCAGCTAAAAACTTTTCTTTTTCCTAAAGCTTTTAAAACTTGATTTTGTTCTGACTTTATACTGTTAGTTTTACCCTACCCAGTGCCTGTTTACCCTACCCTGTGCCTGTTTGCATTCTCTTCCCCTCCTTATTGTTTTATTATGATTTTATTAGAATGTAAGCCTATGCGGCAGGGTCTTGCTATTTACTGTTTTACTCTGTACAGCACCATGTACATTGATGGTGCTATATAAATAAATAATAATAATAATAATAATAATAATAATAATAATAATAATAACAACAACATTTAGAAAGGAGGACAGGGCTCCTGTATCTTTAACAGTTGCATAGAAAAGGGAATTTCAGCAGGTGTCATTTGTATGCACGTCGCACCTGGTGAAATTCCCTCTTCATCACAACAGTTAAAGCTGCAGGAGCTATACTAGAGTGAACAGATACAAAAAAGGGCAGGACTCCTGCAGCTTTAACTGTTGTGATGAAGAGGGGATTTCCCCAGGTGCTGCATGCATAAGAATGACACCTGCTGAAATTCCCTTTTCTACACAACTGTTAAAGATACAGGAGTCCCGTCCTCCTTTCCATATGGTCACTCTATCTTTGGAGGCTTGGTGAGGCCTGATGAGTGCTCTGCAGCCATCTGCCCTCACTCCAGAAATTATGTATCCCCCCAGTTGCATAAATGACACACCTGGAATCAAATAGAGTGAAGTGAAAATAGGATAGGAAGAGGTGTAATCTCTCAGATTGAATGCACATTGGGAAATGCATGAGGGGAGGGATTTTTCCTTTAAGCTGTGATGATGAGTTGACCCACATAATTTTATGTATTTTTTAAAGCATTTTTAAGCCACCCTTGATCTGATTGGATTCTAATATGTTGGATGGAAGCCACAAAGAAAATTAGGTGGTTTAATAGAAAGGCAAATCTGCCTAACGGGCCAGCAGAGAGGCATCAAAATGAAAAAGGTAAAACTGAAAAGCAAAAGGTCATGATGACCAAATGTAGAGCTTTGACATGGAGGATCTCATCAACTCTTTCTCCATCCTATATCCACAAGGAGGAGCCCTAGCTCAGGAGTAGAGTGCAGACGTCACACAGGGGGAGGCAACTAATTCAGGGACAAAATAAGCATGGCTTTTAATGTGTATTATGGAGCTAGGTCTGGTTTATTTTTGTTTTCGTCCAGATTGGGACCATAACGTGAGGAAGTAGTGGGTATTTAATCTTTTGCCTCCGACATCTGTAATTTCCATGGTACAAGGGCCCCATTCACTTCAATGGGAGGTTTCCCCTCTATAAATTGCAGACACGGACGTGTGTGTGTGTGTGTGTGTGTGTGTGTGTGTGTGTGTGTGTGATATGCATCAGGAAGACAATGGGAGCACAGGGTTAAAGTCTTCTCCCTTGCAACCTATGGTGCCAATCCAGGTTGGATCCCCCATATTTACAATATGAATAGGGTTGAGTGAGAAATTCATTTCAACTTCCTGAACCTGCATATGATTTTTTCAAAACTGTGCAATGCAGTTCACAAAGAAAAGAAAAGAAAAATCCCCACAAAGATGTAGATATTACAGAAAAGTGTGCCCACAAAATGTGTCTATTATGGGGAAAGTGTACAAAAATGCTTTATTTTAGGGGGAATTGCTTGCAAAAGATGCATGTCTTTGGGAAAGATTACAAAATGCATATATTTCGAGAAGCACATTCAAAAGTACATACTCTCTGAGAATTGTACATGAGAATAGGTACAATGTTGTGTGCTTGCTGACCGATGCAAAAGTGGGACAAAATTCACCTTGATAGATTCCTCCATTTCTTTATATTAAAGGTAATGTGAAATCTGATCCCCAGGCTGGAGGGCTGGAAAACCACCTCTGCTTGATGGATTACTCAAAAGTATTTAGCGTGGGAAAGCCAAAGAGTGGAAGGTTTACTTTTCTGAAATACTGAATGCTCCATCAAGTCAGTGTCAAAATGGTGGTGTCATTGTATACAAATGTCAACTGCCAACACAAATACCCTCTTGCTTTGGACATTGGTTGAGGAGCGTGAGAACAAATATTGCACCATCTGGACTTGAGCTGGTTGTGGACTGGCCAATGCTTGAAGAGGGTGGAGTCACATGAATAGTCCTCCACTGACTCCAGCAAGTCAGGTGACTTTGTAGTCTGAGTGCCATTTTGGCAGATGATTTTATTGTTGTCTCTCTACCCAACCATTGCCCCAAAGCCCTGGCCCATAAACCCAACCTCTCTGGGATGTACTTAGAGAGGAACATGGGTTGGCAGGCACAACTACTCTTGCAGTGGGAAGGAGTGTGCTCCTATCTTTCCTCTTCTCTTAGAACCCTTCCCCCCTGCCCCCAGGGCCACCCTTCAACACCTTCTCCACCAACTGTTGGAATCCTGGATTAGGATTCTGGTTATGTTTTCCACGGATTTACTAATTGCTGAGGAGCTGGAGGAATCAGAAGACTCAGCAGAAAACTTAAAGGTCAACGTTGCACCTGGACGTTGATGTCATAAATGAATAATTGGTAAATTGATTGTTTCAATTAAGGGATTGCAAGCAGTTGCATCACTGTACAGTTAGCCTATAAAAGGAAATGTATTCCATGTACATGTACCACTCCATCTTTCACTCAAAATGAACCACTAAGAGATGTATCAGAGCTGTATTGACTGACCGTATGTAAGTATTTGTATTTGTGATTGCCATAACTAAATTATATTTTTATATGCCAGTAAAGGTTTGTTTAAACCTATTGAAAATCTCAGTCTTAATCTGTGTCTTTGCTGACTTTGCTGGAAACCGTTGCAAATACTCTGTTATAAGGTTATTGGCCAGAAGCCCAGTCTGGCAATAACTAAATAAGGTTATATATAACCATCCTCTGCCACCATAACTCAATACCAACATGGTCTTCCACCAAAGGAGTAGGGGAGGCACTGGATGGAGTCACCTGCTGGCATCAGGGGCTCTCCCTAGAGAAGCCCATCACAGAGAAATCCAGCCCTCTTTGGGCTGACTGGATTTCTGTGGCACTCCCAACTCAGCTTGCCTTTGCGAGCTGAACCGCGGCTTTCTTCCAGAAATCTGGGAACTTTTTATTTGTATTTGTATTTTTTTTTTTTTTAAAAAAAAAGGGTAAATAGCAAATTACCCAAATTGCACCAGCAAATGGCTTGATCGGTGCAAAATTCAGCCACGATGTGTGCAAATTTGAGCTGTAACTTGCATAATTTGCTCAACTTGCACCAGAAATTCGCACAACTTGGCACATTAACGCAAACTGGTCCAATGCGACGCAGACTGAGTTGGGCCAGCTCACAGGGGGCTGAGCTGATGAAAGCTCAGCAAGTTCCACCCCCTGATGGATTCATCCAGCACCCTTAGCTCTGTCTCCCCCTTCACACTGCTCCCCACAGCACCACTGATGATACTGACTCCTCTAGGGGAGCTAGCAGCCCCCCAAAATAATATATCCTCTCCCTTCTGTATCACCACATCAGCTCTTTCCCTGCCTCTTCCGCCCATGAATCTGGGGTTCAGTGTTACCACTGCTTCCTCCTCCTCTAACTCCTCATCCTTCACACACACACAAAAGGATAGCCCCCCCAAGGTAGTGGAAGGCGTCTGGCTCTCACTAGCAGCAGCAGTTTCAGAGCTGGGGTGAACTCTCAAATTTGACTCTTGCCTGATGCAAACATAAGATCTTTAATCTTAGGGGAGGGGAAACTCAATTCTGCATGGGCAGTTCTAGCAACTACCCTGTCTCTACCACCTCCTCTATGGCCTCTTCCCATAGGGAATGTGGTTTGCCACCACCACCAACTGGTGCTGTGTGGTTAAACAATACGTGTATGCATACGTTGCCATGTGTACAGTACTCCTTAAAGGTCAGATTGCCTGTGTATGCTAGGTCGCTGTGTGTGTGCACGGGTTAATTCAATTTACATATACAAGAAAAAAAATGAACAAAGGCACCAAGCTCAGCGAGACAGGACAGTGAAGTTAATCATAAATAAATTGCTGACACTCAGACACGAACAATAAAATAAAAGATAAAACGGGACTCAAGTTGATTGAAAATAAAACCTCTGGAGTAAAAATGGGTGGGCAGAGGAGACACTGCCTACTATGTTTTACAAGACATGGGATGCTAACAAACAGGGGAAAAGAAAAGAAATTTTTAACTGCTAGAGGAAGTTCAAGATGGATGAGTTGTAAAAAAGAAAAAAGAATTAATGGACAGATGTTTGTTTTGGGAGAGATGTTTGTTTCGGGCTAGAAGTAAAAAAAATATTATTACAAAACTTCTCCCCCTCCATGAACTCCTCTTCCTCTCTCTCTCTCTCTCTCTCTCTCTCTCTCTCTCTCCGGCCTTAGCTAGACCTAAGGTTTATACCCGGGATCGTCCGGGGTCATCCCTGTTCATGTAAAGGACCCAGAGGATATCCCACGAGCAGGCAGGGACAACACTGGGATGATCCCGGGATAAACCTTAGGTCTAGCTAAGGCCTCCATCTCTCCAAATAAAATCTGGAACAGCGTGGTTCTGTGCGCACAATAAGTAACTCATGAGAATGTGGGGGTGTGAATTAGAATTACAATACGCACACCACACTAACCACGAGCTGCTTCTACTACCACCCACACACAAAGCTCAAGGAAAATCTCAGCCACAAAGAAACTCTCACTGGCTCAGAATATATTTTAAAAAAAATATTCAAAAGGTATCCTACTAAGATATAAATTAATAAATGGTGGACACGCTTGCAGTACTCATGAAAGAAAAGAGAAACGTAACATGTCAAATTTGATTGGGGTGAGGAGAGTTGGGGTAAGGCAAGTGGCTCAACTAAGGTTGCAGTCCTACATTTACTTCTTCTTCTTCTTCTTCTTCTTCTTCTGATGATGATGATGATGATGATGATGAATGAATGTTTAAGATCAGGAAGCTGGAATAAGGAGAAAGGGTTAAGAAGGAGGATTGACGGGTAAAGAAACTAGGGCTACGTACCAGCCCCCTGAACCGCTTCGAGGCCCGATCCAGAACTTTCAGATCGGGCCCGAACCAGGTCACGCTGATCTGACCCTCCCCCGACCCATTCCGGATCAGACCCTGGAGCGAGATCCGAAGGGTTGGATCTTGATTCGCCCGCCATTTTGCCCCCCCTTCCCCACTTACTTGCCTCCACAGCGGACAGCAGGTAAGTGGGGAAGGAGGGACAAAATGGGGGGGCAAATAAGCCCCCCTCCCCCTTACCTGGCTCCACTGTCCACCACCAACACAGACCGCGGTAGCGGCGGAAGGCGGAGCCAGGTAAGGCCCCCCTCCCCCCACCACTTACCTGCCTCCATCGTGGTCCGGCGGCGACTTCAACTGAAGCCCAGGCCTCAAAGTGGAAGAGTAGGACTGGGTCTCAGTTGAAGCTGCTGCCGGACCACGATGGAGGCAGGTAAGTGGTGGTGGGAGGGGGGCCTTACCTGGTTCTGCCGCCACCGCAGTCTGTGCGGCAATGGCGACGGAGCCAGGTAAGGGGGCAGGGGGGAGGGGGACTTACCTGCCTCCGTTGCAGTCCAGCGGTGGCTTCAACTGAGGCCTGGGCCTCAGCTGAAGCTGCTGCCAGACCACGACGGAAGCAGGTAAACCCCTCTCCCCCCATACTTACCTTTTTTGGGAGCTCCGGATTGAGGTGAAGGATCTGCTTTGTCTTTATCCGCTTCATCTCAATCCGCAGCTCCCCCGACCTGATCAGTCTCCGCCTTTGTCAGAGGTGAATCAGGCCTCTCCACTATTGCTTCTATGAACTGAAGCGAAGCGGAGCACAGCCCTAAAAGAAACCAGGAATATAAAGCAAACAACTCCTCTTTTGCACTCCAAACCTCTTCAAATTATGCTCCTTAGATGAACAATGAACAAGGAGCAGGCAATGGGGTACTGCAATGACTATGTAATATTCAGCATACCTCCCCCAAAAGCACTGTGACTGAAGAGCCCTGGGAAAACACGTCTTTGGATTAGAATGTAGACCTGTTAGTTGCTCAACTTCTTTTGCCTCTAGCTCCCACCCACCCACTGTTCTCCATATATGGAAAAGTGAAACTAAATTAGACTCTTCTGTTTTGGCTGCATTTCTGCAGCTCTCCAAAGTGACAGAGCTGCCACAAAGCTTTGGTAAAGTCCAGCTTCTGTTCTGAATGCTTCAGAAGGAATGAGGTTTCGGCTTATAGGAGTGTGGAATCTCTCGAAAGTGACCAACTTCGACTTGCTATTTAACCAAATCCAACGCATACCCTCTTGTTCTGTACACATGATGACAACGACGATGATTCTGCGTTCAAGGAAGCCCAAATTCTGCTACTTTTTAATACACATTTAGATAATTTATTCTGTACTAATGCACGATTTTCCGTGATACGCTCTGTTTTGGCTAGGTATGGAGAAGGTGACAGAGCTACTCTCTCCCCACTTACTGGAAATATTATTGTCTGTCAATATTGCTGCTGAGATGACAGTTAGAATTCCCAAACATGGTTAAGTGTTTTATTACTGCTATAAACTATGAACTCGCATTAGACCTGGATCCAAATTCCAGACCGAGGCAAGGTGAGTCGGACTGAATCAGTCTGGATTTGAAGTGGGTCCAGATCAGGTCCAAATCACTTCAGACAATTCACAAACCTTGTCAGTCATGTGAGCTGCATTAGCCGCCTGGACTTACTGGTCCTGTCCGCTCACACCCGGCCGTCTCCTGTTTCTCCATGCGAGCAGCCATTTTTAAGGAAGATGGGCTCTGTATTTTGTAGATCTGAAGTTGCACACAATGGTGGCCATAAAAGGTCATTTCCTTTATACCTTTTATGTTGTGGAAACACTCTGATTTTGGAATGAGGAACTTTCTTTATGTGCTGGGATAAACTCTGAAGCCAACCCTTTTGAAATATTGGTAAGGAGGACAATAGCAAATGAGTTATGGCTTCTGGAGTGAAGGGGTTCAGCAAAATGAGGCACAATTAGTTGAGCAGGGTTTTATTGTCTAACACTGTGCTCACTCAGGTATGGGAGGTGGACGCCTACTGACTTTTCTAATGGGAAACCACATCTAGAGTTGAAACCTGAGACTTCATTCATGCTAAACCCGTGCTGCTCAGCTGGGCTACAGCAACTTTACTTTTCTCTTAGTGTAGCTCAAACTTGTGTTCTCTGTGTTGGTTCAACATTTTGTTATTGTTCTTTGGCCTTCAGGCATTGCAAGACTCCACCTTAACCAATTCAGCTATGCAAACGTCTTCTGTATAACTCAAATATTACATCTATAGCTACAGCAGTTCCTGCATCTGTTTAGATAAACAGCCGCTGCCCAAAATGACAATACAGATCAGAGTTTCACGTGTCATGCCCATGTGTGTTCACCCATTAGCTCCTTCCATATTTAAGCTCAGATTTTAAGATATAGGCCTTAGCTAGACCTACCTATTAGGTGACAGAGGGGTGAAGATCTCACAATGGTTTTATCGCAAGATCCCCCCTCTGTTTACGACCTCAGAAGGAGAGGCGGGGTGAGGAAAGGCAGAGATCGCCCCAGGATTTTGCCCCATCTAGCTATGGCCATAGTTTCTTTTAACATATGCAGTTTAAACAAATGTTGGAAATTAATTTCTTTTCTTAAAATATGCCCAAATCCAGAGTTTTAAGAGTAAAGTACTCAAAGCCATATACCAGTAGGGATGAATCTGTCAGTTTCCATTTCTCTCACATCCACATATTTTTTTTAAAAGAAGTTCTTTCCGTCCCAAATATAGGGAAGTTGCAGAAACCTGAAACAGAGTCTAATGACTTCAGATTTTTATGAATATGATCTGTGGATTTACAGCATACTGGCATCTCCTATGTTGTGTAGATTCCACGGACTTGAGGAACATTTTATGTTTTAACTTTCTGGAATTTATTCATACAAAATATGGAAGTTACTGAAAAATATGCTAATATATAATCAGCTTCTGCTGTGTAGCTCTCTCTTTCTCTGTGTGTAAGTTCTGCTCATTGATTGTATGCTGAGCTAAGAAAACTATGGAAAATGTTACATAAGAACATCAGAAGTGCCCTGATGCTGGATCGGACCAAGGGTCCATCTAGTCCAGCACTCTGTTCACACGGTGGCCAACCAGCCGTTGGCCAGGGATGAACAAGCAGGACATGGTGCAACAGCACCCTCCCACCCATGTTCCCCAGCAACTGGTACACACAGGCTTACTGGCTCGAATACTGGAGATAGCAGACAACCGTGAGGGCTAGTTTTGACAAATGCGTGCCAAAGAAAGTTATATAAATTATGGTATACTTTTGTGCTTTCTTTCCCAAAAGACCGACAAAATCCAATTCCATTTAAGAGCAGATGATGGAACAAAAGATATTTGACAATGTGTGAAACCTACACACAATGGATTAAACAAAATCTGGATGTCCCTCCCCATATATGAAGTCATTTACAAATTGAGGAATATTCTTATGAGAAATAAACTGAACCAAAATTCTCAACCATCCTTTTCCTCAGGTGCCAAATAACTGGGCCAGCTTTCACTACAATACACCTTGACTTACGTGGTTGTGGGGCACCATTTGCTGCTCTACCTCAGGAAGCAAAATGTCTTGAGATGGCCCTGAGTAGTCTCACTGTCACATCTGATCAAAAGGGTCTTTTAAACAAGTGGAAATCGTGGTATATGGAATTATGGCAAAATAGCCTTGGCAGAAAAAATTGACATACCAATTGAAACGAGCTAAAGGCAAAGTCAAAACATCTGACTTTTATCAAACATGGCAGGATTTTATTCTATATATGGACCACGGACATGCACAGCAGCATTTGTCAAAACTTTCCCTCAGGTGATGGAAAAGTGACGAAACAGAAGTTTGACATAGAGCAGAAATATAAAGAAATCTTCTAAGCAGCTCTTGGATTCCATGTATGTTTTGGGTTGTAAAATAATAATGAAAAAGTATGAATATAGTTTAATAGTGCTAACCTCTGTCAATAAGTACATTTAAATTCCAATGCATTCATTTTGAATTATTTACTTCCTTTTTTCTTACTCATTATTTCTCTCCCGCTTCCTTTTTGGAAAACTAATACAATCTTAAAAAAGAAGAAGAAGGAAATACTGCTGAAAGTGTGATGGCTGTTGACATCATAAGAAGACTTGTGAACCGGCCAGGGAGGCAAAAGGCCGCCTGGCCTGTCTTTCTGCCTTTAAATAGAAGCCTAGGAAGCCTGAATCATCAGGCAACATTTTGCTTAGCACAGAGACAACGTTTCTGCCTGCAGGCCAAGCTGCTGTTAAAGCGGCTTACCTCAGGCCGGTAAACTGACTGGGCTCACAGGGCTGGATCTACACTACTGCTTTAAAGCGCTTTATAACAGTTATAAAGCGCTTTAACTGCTTTAAAGCGCTATAAAACTGTTATAAAGTGCTTTAAAGCAATAGTGTAGATCCGGCCTGCAGAAGGCTCTGCTCCCTTCTCCTGGACCCACCCCGTTCCCCACAACCAAAGATGTTTCCATGGTTTCTTGTCTTCTGCCCATTCTTCCCGTTGAAATATGTCTCTTAAGACTTACTTACTGAAAGTAAGAGCTTCAAGTTAACTAGGGTGACCATGTGAAAAGGAGGACAAGGCTCCTGAATCTTTAACAATTGCATAGAAAAAGGAATGTCAGCAGAACCTGGTGAAATTCCCTCCATCACAACAATTATAGCTGCAGGAGCTGTGCCCTCTTGACCAGATACAAAAGAGGGTAGGGCTCTTGCAGCTTTAACTGTTTTGATGAAGAGAGTATTTCACCAGGTTCTTCATATATACAAATGACACCAGCTGAAAATCCCTTTTCTATGCATGTGTTAAAAGATACAGGCGCCCTGTCCTCCTTTCCATATGCTTACCCTAAGTTAACATAAGCCGGCTTTTGGGGTATTTCTGAAATTTTGCCCCATCCCTTTTGCCTTTGTTGCCATCCACCACTGGAATGTGCCCCCTGAGAATCCCGCCAAAATTGAATAAGGCCCTTGGGCCAAAATTGAATTTGGCCCTTTCACAAAATGGTGGGTTGCAGGTAAGTGAGGATCCCCGAGTCGGCACACTGAGTCGGCAAGTGTGGGGGTCTGCAGACTGGCATCCACAGGGTGGAACCGGTAATGACTTGTCCAGCTAGAGCCCCAACCTGAATTCCTCTGGCATCACTTGTGGAGGGCAACTTTCTACCCATGGAGGTTGTCTGCAATGAAGAACCATGGAAAAACATTGTTCTTAATCACCTGGAGAGCCTCTGTGGATACTGGAGGTTCCCCACTCGATAAAGTCATCCTCCACATGTATAAGTGAAAAGAGCAATGGCATTTTTCTCTCTCTCTCATAATATTAGAACCCAAAGACATCCCTTGAAGCTGGTTGGTGGGAAACTCAGGACGTAGTTCTTCACACAGCACATAGGTAAATTATGGATTTTGATACCAATAGGCATAGTGATGGCCACCGATTTGGATGGCTTTAAAAGGGGGTTGGATAAATTCCTGGAGGAGAAGGCTATCAATGGCTACTATTCCTGATGGCCAGGTGCTACCTCCAGCATCAGAGGCAGTAAGCCTGTGTGCACCAGTTGCACTGGCAATGTTGCACTCATGTACTGCTTTTGATTTTTCCATCAACAGCAGGTTGGCTGCTGTGTGGATAGAATGCTGGACTAGATGGAACCTTGGTCTGATCCAGCAGGGCTCTTCTTATGTTTATACGACAGAGAGGCTGGGCTGGGTAAGAGCTAAGCTCAATATGGTAAGAGCTAAGCTTGAAGAGGACTTTAGTTGAACCAGGAACTGGATTTCAGTTCCTTCAGTGTTCTGCACACCTGATCTGATTATGTTTTGCAAGGAAACAGAACATTTTATTTGTACTGCAATCATACATTCTTCTTGCATTACTCAAACTATAAGTGCTACCACATCCCGGAATGAAGACATGAGTCACCCCTCCTTTACTTGCAAAGATTTGCAAGGAAGAGCAACTTATTAGGGATGTATGAAAAAAAAATTGTTTAATGTTGTTCAATTGGTTAACCCAAATAAACTGAATAATCTATATTGATATTGAAGTCCATTAGGCTGTGTTGATTTGATTTATTTGAGTTAATCACAGCTGTTTGCCAATTAGTTATCATCCTTTCACTGATAAAAAAAGCCTTTGAATGAACTAACAACCAGCAGCTGCTATTAAGAATATTCTGCTTGACGCGTTTGGCGAGGTTTTCAAGGTTGGCGTTTATTCCTTTATTGATGAAAATACTAATGTTTAAGGTTCACATCCAAAAATACACACACACATTTTTTTACAGTGATTATAGATGGAATGGAGGCTTGAACTACCCTTTTCTCCATGGCTTTAGCCCTATAGAAGGTGGTGAGTCAAAATTTCTTAAACCAAACTGAATATTTCTCACACCAATAATATTATTATTGGATTTGTCTTTGGGAGGATAATTTTTTTTTTAATCTTTCATTATTTCTTTTCGGTGTCTCTGATGAAGCATCTGCAAAAACAGGATTTTTAAACCGGTAGGTTTCAAAAACACTGAAGAGACAATTTTGTGTCTTAACATAAAAGGTTTAAAAGGACTTCAGAGAACATTTTGTGTCTTCACACTGTGGATTCCTATTGCAACTATATTACATTGTATTTTTTTTTGGTTATAACACTCTAGAGACTTATTCGTGTCTCAACACTGTAGTTTATTATTATTGTACAGCATGCTCATAACTTTCATGTTATCTGTTAAGATTGCTTTTGTTACAAAATTGTTGAATTTTTGTTCTTGTTATAAAACCTTCCATTTGTTATAATTGTTCACCCTGTCTTTGACTCCAATTTTCATACAATAGTAGTGTGCCTTGTGCACTAATTCACCTGTATCTTGTTTGTATAACTACTGCCTTCTCTATTTATGCTCGTTGAATGTTGACATAACACATATCTCCAGAGGATCAGTAAATTGTATAATGATGGATAGGCAATAAGAGATAATAACTGATGTAATAAACAGAAGCGAATAAGTTTCCATTTTATACAGAGCCCTTGCTTGCTTGATATAAAGATGGGTTTGTGAGAGAAAGTTAGACAGGTGTAGACTTCAGCAGTTGGGGAGGGACACCTGTCTTGACTGAAGAGCACCCTACTTGCAGTCCTTACAAACCTCTGTGAAACGAAGGGAGAAACGAATTCTCAGGATGCTGAACTTTTTATTGCAGATTGTAAAGCCTGACGCGTTTTGGCCTGTATCTTTTCAAGGCCTTCTTCACAGGGTTGTAGGAAGATTTCTGCAAAGATCTTCTTATCAACACAATGTCTTTTTCTGATTGTTAAATTCTGAGAAGAAAAGGCTATCAATGGCTACTAGTCCTGATGGTTATGTGCTACCTCCAGTATCCAAGGCAGTAAGCCTGTGTGCAGCAGTTGCTGGGGAACATGGGTGGAAGGGTGCTGTTGCACTGTGTCCTGCTTTGTTGGTCCCTGGTTGACAGCTGGTTGGCCACCGTGTGAACAGAGTGCAGGACTAGACGGACCCTCAGTCTGATCAAGCATGGCACTTCTTATATTCTTAAATGGCAGCCATAAAGGGCTGTAAACCTTTACAGACACCATTCACCCAACTGGGGATATGCACCATTTCCAGAGCCTCTATGGTTGCACACAATGGAGGCTCCAGATACGGGCGAATGGCTGCCAGGCACTCGTCAGGACACATGGGCTTTTGTAGCATGGGCCAGTGAATGCACCATGTGCACCTCACTGAGTTTGGGGTGAGGTGGATGTAGGGGAGTCCATTGGACTCCCACACCCAGTTGGGCACCCAGTTGGGCACCCACATCCCTATTCACTGGTACTTCTGCCCAGGACATTTCTTTAATCAGAGAGAGACACAGAGAGACAGAGGAAGAGGTATTTCCACCAGCTCCCACACAATAAACACCCTTCATCATGCAAGCTTTCCTGGAGTTCTTGTTCTCTGTACTTCTCACTATAGGTTAGGGACCATCTATAGCAACAGGGGCTTTCCTGCTCTCCTGCTCCATTCAAGCTTCTAGGGCATATCACTGTACACAAGCTGCAGGTTTGGCTGCCTCTGAACTGCCTCACCTTAAAATTGATGTTAAGAAGGGCATCGTATTACCAACTCAAGTTGGATTTACTGTGTCCTTGCCAAATAACTCAGACATCAGCTCATACCACATACTTCCTTAAACCTTTTCTCTTTCCTCTTCTAAGTGCCTCTTTGGTGTATGAAACTTGTTGTAACGCAGGCAAGATCTGTTACCGGTGATAAAATTAGTATTCTTTTGCAGTCATCTATTTCTCTCAGCCTACATAGCTCTCAACCTTATAGATATGGTGAGAGGATAAGCGACATAGAGATGGATCGCTTTCTGCAAATTAGAAGGACCAGAAATGCAAGGTATAAATTAGAGCACCTATCAGAACAAATATCTTGAACTCCAGGAAGTCATTAAATGGTGTGCAGGAGAACAGAGATGCAAACAAAGAGAATAAACAATTCCTCAAAAGTTTGCTTTTCGCATACAGCCCTTCCCTGATTTATAAGGACACGTTTGTGAGAGTGACTGAGTCACATCTGAATTTCAGAAGTTAAGGAAAGACATCCAGTCTGCACTGGAGAGCATCCTTACAAAGTTGTGGTAAGTCCTTCTTTTAGGGATTGGTGAAAAAAATCTTTCTATTGAGGTATTTCTTTTAAATAGATTCTGTTAAGTTTTAATCATCATCATCATCATCATCATCATCATCATCATCATCATCATCTAGTCCACACCTTCCAGAAACGAATACAGAAATGGACATAATTTGTGGTCAGAAATCCATAATTTTCTGCGCTTGTGGTAATTTGGAGGGGGGGATGTCTTTGACAGCATGTGCATGGTTGGAAAATATGCAAAAAGGTGTTGCACACATTTTTAATGTGGGCACAAGCTTTCGTCAATGGGGCATGCATCCATTGTTGCATCCATAGGTGCACAAGCATACATGTGAATTGTTTTCCATTAAAAATAATCAGCAGCAAATTGATACGATATGGACTAGAAGTTTGGAAAAGAAGAAAGTCCACAGAATTGGACTTGATGTACCCATCCCTACCTACCGTCACATTATGGATGGACAAAACAATCTCTTTCAGTGCTGGTCACTTGCTCATATGTTCACTTATCAGTCTGTTCTAGTCAGTTTCAGTTTGATTTCAGGGAAGGATGAAATCATAACATAGCTACATCTGATCTCTACATTAGCCTGAGATGTCAATCAGGTCGGTTCATATTAGAACTTGCAAGACTGATTTCTTTATGCATCCCAGAGGTTAAAAAAAAAAAGATTCCTCACAAAATATGCATGTTCACATTCTTTGAAATGAGAAATAAGTTGGAACATTCAGGATGTTATAAATAGTGTTGTGCCAAACATTTCAATTTATTGTTTTTTGACTGTTCAAGAGGGGAGAGGGTTTTTAAAAAGTATGAAAATTGTGAGAAACTAAGAATTTTCATAGAACTAGACCAGGGGTGAGTCTGGTTTGCCCCACTTTTTTTGTCCATGAGCTGTGATTTGTGCAAATTCCCGACGATTTGTGCAAATTCTGAATATTTACGGAAATCACAATTTCTGCAAAACCGCAGCCATAAATAGCACAATTTGTATAAAAATGCAGACGTGAAGGACCATCCATGCTTTCAGTGTTGTGCCGATTGTGATATTTATGGCTGCAAATTTCCCGCAAATTGCTATTTTTGTAACTATTCCCCGCCATGAATTTGTATAAATCAGGATTTGCACAAAAGAAGACCTGGGAAAATGTGAGTTTGCCTGCTTCAGCACACACCGAGTCAAGCCAACTCAGGAATGACTGAGCTGACAATAACTCACAGACAATAACTCCCAAACTGGTTTTCTCCAACAGCCCTAATAAAAGGTTGCCTAGTGAAAATACAGTTTGAGAAGGGAGAACCAACCCATTAGATACAAGCTTCCGATCCTAAAAATGAAAGCTTTATAACAGGGAATTAGGCTTTCAAGAGATGGAAAGAGATTAAATAATCAGGAAAGATGTTTCAAGTTGACTGCTCCTTAGGTCTTCCACTGTTAATGAGGTCAGGAAGCCTCAAACATGATTTCAAGGTTCAAGCCTTCCATAAAAGGAAAATGGTTGTTGATTCAATTTGCAAACAGGGGGCATGGCTAGATGAGGGTGCTGTACGGCGACAATCTCGTGATTTTATCATCGCAAGATTGTCGCCCTCATCTACACGCTGCGCGTGACATTGCACCCGCCATTTTGAATTTATTTTTGTTAAAGGAACAGGAGTGCACGGGCACTCCACTGAAATCGTAAGGTTTTTTTTAAACAACAACAACTCCCCACCCCACCCCACCCCACCCCACCCCACCCCTGAGGAGCTCTGTGCCCCATGCCCGGCTACTTGCAGTAACTTGTGAGGAGCCTGGATAACCCGTGACACCTGGCCACACATTCTGCGGTCTCGGGATCATCCCGAGACTGTGAAAAAAGCAGGGAAGAAGAGCCTGCCGATATCCCAGGGCAAGGGAGGGATCATCCGTCCCTGCTCCCAGGATGCCCTGTGCATCATGTGGATGCACAGGGATGATCTTGGGGTGATCCCTGGGATATCAGCTGGTCTAGCTATGCCCAAAGGCCTCATCTACACCAAGCAGGGTACTGCACTATGAAAGCGGTATGAAAGTGGTATATGGTAGGTGACAATGGGCCCCAACAGTTGTCAGTGCACTTCAATACGGCTATAAAGCAATAGTGTGGCTCCTGCCTTTTATATACCGCTTTCATAGTGCAATATCCTGCTTGGTGTAGATGAGGCCCAAGAGAGTGAAAGGATGAAGCATTCTTCTTTCCTTGGTACCACAGAGGAATAAAGTTCTCTGATGAAATCCCCCTTCAAGCATGAGAGCTGGCTAACTAGGGATGTTAAAAATGTTTGTAACACTTACATATAACCAGAGGCCCTTGTGGCAACGTGCTTCACCTAAACACCTCGTATTATGTGTTATCTCATTGTGTTTTATTGTACTATTGATTTCACAGCCCCAGGGGGAAGGCCTTTGAATAGAGTACAGGCCGAAAAACATCGGGCTTTGTGAAAATAAACATTTTCCATTCTGAGAACCCATTTCTCCTTTTTCTAACTAGGATGTTCATCAGTATGAAATCTGGCCCTTTAAGTGTGCAGTGGATTCCCATGGCAAGCCTGGCTTAGCTTGCCTTTGTGAGCCAAGCCAGGCGATTTGTTCTCGAAATCCAGGAACTTGGCAGTGGTGGTGGAAGGGTGAGAGGGGAGTATCCCCACTACACACACGCACACACACACCATTCAGCATCCACAGCACGATCCTTATCCCTCCTGGTGGCAGGGACAGAAAAAGCAGTGCAGCAGCAAAAGGGTTGGCAAGAAGTGTGCAGTGTGGTTTTCTCCACTAATCTTTCTGCTGCCTCCCTGTGCCACCACTGCACCATGACACTCTCTCTGTCCCTCGCAGTGCCACAGACATAGAGACAGCAGAAGGGTGGGTATATGGTGATGCTTCTCCCCACAAACCCTTCCACCATCATGCAAAGGCAGAAAATCTGCCAGCTGGTCTGACTTGGCCAGATGTAGGCCCCAAGCCCAGGGGGCGTGAGGCTGTCAGGGAAGGCTCTCTTGGGATGAAGCTTTGGACTGTAACTGCTGTGGATAAAGGGAGAGAAACACAGTCTGGGGAGTTAAAGAAAGGTTGCAAATCTGCCCAGCTCTGATGGAAATGCGTAACAGGAGTCAATTCCTCAGACAACACTCTTCACCCTCCAGTGAGAGAGAGTGAGAGAGCAAGCATGAATTGCATCCCTGAATTTGATCCGGAACTAGAGCAGTGTGACAATGGAACCAATGACCTAGGGAGGTGGTGGGCTCTCCCACACTAGAAGTCTTCAAGAGGAAGCTGGACAGCCATCTATCAGGGAAGCTTTAGGGTGGATTCCTGCATTGAGCAGGGGGTTGGACTCGATGGCCTTAAGAGGCCCCTTCCAACTCTACTATTCTATGATTCTGTGCCTGAGTATCTGAACGTTAACTGGATCCTTTGTTTCATCTCCCCGTGTCTTAGCATTCTCCCCCAAGTACTCATGCATACTCACTCATGCTCATCTCTCCAGATCTGTAGAAAAGACTGCAGCACCCAAACCAATCCTGGCCTTTCGCAAGCGCTTCAGTTCCCTGCAAAAGACACAGGCCTTAGCTAGACCTAAGGTGTATCCCAGGATCATCCCTGTTCATGTAAATGACACACAGGGGATAAACGACCCCGGGATAAACCTTAGGTCTAGCTAAGGCCACAGTCTCATTTTGCGAGGCGACAATGTCTACCTTACTGCAAGGAGGTGGCTGAGGGGGTTCGTGAATGCTCTTCGTTTGAACATTTTTACTTTGTTCTGTCATTGTGCGCTTTCTGAAGAGCCGCTGTGGATGACTGAGCCTCCCGTGGGGATTTCCAGTGCTACTCCCTGTTGAGAAATTCAAGAGATTCCTCAGGGTGCAGGGCTTCAGGGCTCTCCTAACTGGAAGGGGGTGGCTGAGAAGGGTGTGTTTGGGCATTCTGGATTTGTCCGTCCTGTGCTTTACAGTCAACCTGGATGCTTGTGTTTGTGTTAGATGACTTCACCATGACCTCCTCCCTTGGGGACTTTCTGGTCCTCTTTCCTGATGTGTGCCTGAAAGATTAGCCAGGTATTTTGGGTTTTGTTTTGTTGTTTGAACTCAGGAGGAGGAGAAGGAGAAGGAGATCCCACCACCTCGTTCCCCAGAAAGGCTGCAATAGGGATGGTGAACTCACCTTAGTTTGGATTGTGCATCACATGCCACTCACCACCAGATTCCCACTGGCTCCCCAACTCGGGTTGCTGTGTGCAGTGAGCTGCCCGGTGGTCCTTGGGTGCCCGGCAAGTGGCATGCAGCCTCTCGATCCCTCATTGAACTGCCATTCTGCATAAAAATGGCAGCTCGTCCTTTTCATAAAGATCCAGTTACACAAATGACTTCTGTAAAGGAGCCATTTATGCAAAATGGTTAAATAAAGGGCTCACACACACACACAGCCACCTCTTCAGAGTAAGGTAAGCCTTGAATACCTGCTCCCCACCCCATTTTCGAGTGCCACTTCTTTTCACCCCTCCCCCTAACAAATGATAAAAAAAATAAATAGATTGAAACATTTGGCACAGTGCTGGTTAAAAATAAGTAGAAGTAGTGTTAGTATTAGTTGGATTAAATTTTGGAGACTGAGAGAGCAATCCTGTAGCTTCCAGGTGGTATCTAGAGAGCTATGGGATGCTACTGGCCTCTGCCTCTATGGCTGTGGCCAGAGTTCTGACCACAGAGGAAGAAACTCAAAAGTGGATATTCCCCAAGCTCTTACCAGGTGCCACAGAAAACTCCAACAGTGGCTCCTTTTCCAAGATTGCTATTCATTCATTCATTCATTTCTATATCAGCCAATAGCTGAAGCTCTCTAGATAGTTCACAAAAGTTAAAACCACTAAGTACAATTTAAAATATAAAACTTAAACCACAATATCAAAACACAATATGAAGGTACAATATAAAAGTACAACCAGACTAAAAACCGAGCCGCAATACAGAGTTTTAAAATACAGATGTAAATACAGATTTTAAACAGCAGAGTTAAAAGACTAGCATGGTAAAATGTTAAAATACTAGGGAAAATAAAAAGGTCTTCGCCTGACATAAATGCCAGGCGACCCTTCTAGGGAGCTCATTCCACAGCTGGGGTGCCACAGCAGAGAAGGCCCTCCTCCTGGTAGCCACTGGCCTCACTGTCAACCTCAGAAGAGAGATGGGGAGGGAGGAAAGGGGGCATGACAGGGGGTGGCAAGGGAGGAGACAGAGGAGAGACTGTGGATCCACCAGATCCGCTAGCTGTCCGACCTTCATCCCCACCCCCAGAAAGTTAAGTAAGCGACATGGGCTGAAAGAGGCCTTCCTAGCTAAAAATAGCACACTGGAGGAATGGGAGGTGAAACGGCCTCTCTTGTTCCTCTTGCCTTACTTGGCACTGCTTAGGATAAATGGGGGGGGGGTCCCTGAGATCAAAACCCTCCTTCTATCAAGCATCGGGCCCAAGGGATGGCACTATGAACGTTCCTTTCCTGCACCACATCAGCACCTGTAGTCCTATGCAGAGCAAAGCGAGGAGGAGGGGGGAATGGTGAACATGAGCACTTTGACTTGGCATTTTGACCTCAAATTTGACCAGGTATTTCACTAGGGTGACCAACTGTCAGGATTTACCCAGATTTGTCCTGGTTTTTGTTCTTTCCATGGTGTCAGGGGGGATTTTCTATAATTTTCAATAATGTCCTGGAATGACACACCTTCCTCTTTAAGGCTGCCATTAGCATGGCAGGAGGGAATGACATGCGTTCTTGAGGCACATCATTCCCCCACCCCGAGCTCCAATTGAGGTCTTAAAGGGGAAAGGGGGTCATTCATGGACATTACAGAAAAGGCCCCAATTGGAGTGGATGGTGGTGGTGCAGAATGAAATCCTTTCCCCTCCTCCACTCCAATCGGGTTCTTTAAGGTGGCGGGGGAATAACGTACTTTCTGCAGGACTCAGAAAGCTGCTTCCCCCCCACACAAACTAGGTGTCCTCCTTTTTGGTTTCCCAAATATGGTCACCCTAATTTCACAAACTTCCCTTCTCAGGACTTCTTTAGAAAGATTTTTATTTATTTATTTATTTTAAAAAATGCTGGAAGCATGCTCATTCTCCGATTGTTTTTGCAGAGACTTCAGACCAGAAAATTTACTTCATCGGAGACAGGCATTTTGCACTAGCTCCCACGATGTACACTTCCTTCACCATGCAAGCTCTCCTGGGGCTCCTGCTCTTCTCAGTGCTTCTAACGACAGGTGAGTTCTACTCTGGTCCAAGCCCGTCTGTGGCAAGAGAGGCTTCCCTGCCGTACAACTCCAGCCATGTTGCTAGGTCAGGCCGTTCAATCTGTTTTTTAATGCTTTTTATGCTAAACAATCCCATCAACTGGGATCCCATCAACTGGGATTGTTTAGCTTGGAAAAAAGGAGGCTAAGGGGAGACATCATGGAGGTCTACACAATTATGCATGGTATGGAGAATGTGGACAAGGAGACATTTTTCTCCCTCTCTCAAAATACTAGAACCCAAAGGGGTCATCCCATGAAACTGATTGGTGGGAGATCCAGGACAAATAAAAGGAAGGACTTCTTCACGCAGCGCATAGTTAAATTATGGCACTCACTGCCACAGGATATGGTGATGGCCACCAATCTGGGTGGCTTCAAAAGGGGGTTGGATAAATTCCTGGTGGCAAAGGTTCTCAATGGCTACTAGCCCTGATGGTTGTGTGCTATCTCCAGTATTTGAGGCAATAAGCCTGTGTGCACCAGTTGCTGGGGAACATGGTTCGGAGGGTGCTGTTGCACCATGTCCTGCCTGTTCATCCTTGGCTGATGACTGATTGGCCACTGTGTGAACAGGGTGCTGGACTAGATGGACCCTTGGTCTGATCCAGCAGGGCTCTTCGTATGTTCTTATACTTTTAAATTTTGTGTATCAGTTTTTAATGTTCAGTGTTTTAATCTTTGTAAACCTCCCAGACAGCTTCGGCTTTAAGGAAGTATATAAATCATCATCATCATCATCATCATCATCATCATCATCATCATCATCATTGTCATTGTCACAGGGCTGCCCCCTCCTGCCCTTTGGGCCCCAATGAGGGATGCACAGCTTTTGTTAAATCTGTTCAATCTAGGGATGGATGGACTCACCTGTATCAGGTTCCATTGGGTTCCCACCAAGCCTCTGCCTCCTGCCCCCTCTCATTAAAAGTGTTCACATCACACCTCCCATCTCGTGTCAATAGGGCCTTTATGGCCAGCATTTATACAACTTGGGAAATACACAATTTCTGGCGCCTGCATTGTTGCACACAATGGAGGCTCCAGATGAGGATTCACGGCTGCCAGGCAGTTACCAAACCATGGGGTTACTCAAAGAGCAGGCCCACGAACAAGCCATGGCTCAGCAAGCTGGGTCTCAGGGGTTGGGGGTGGGGTGGGGGGGTCTGCTGGACCCAGATCCAGTTTGGTGCCTGCAACATTCCTAATTCAATCTGTGCTTCATGGATTGTCAAGCATCTTTCAATCATTGACAGAATCATTTTAAAACAACAACATCAACAACAGGAATTTCATGATACTTGCACTCATTTGTATCACTGCTAGTTAGGTGGATACCATGGACTTTCAGATGAAGTTTTTACTTTTAGGGAATATTTGCACTAATTTACATTGACACTAATTTGCATTATTGTGAATGGACATTCCCCTGTGGGGAAGAAGAAGGAGCAAGGGGACAGGAGCAGGCGGAAGAAACATCAGGGCCTGCTCCAGTTGGACTCCCCTCCTTTGGGAGCAGGACAATCCCATCAGCCTTGTTGCTGGTCTACTTAATTTCTCCTTCTCTCTCTCTCTCTCTCTCTCTCTCTCTCTCTCTCTCTCTCTCTCTCTCTCTCTCTCTCTCTCTCTCTCTCTCTTCCTCTTCCCTCCTGAACTCCTTTTCCTTGTGTGTCATTCTTTATTGGACTGTAAGCCTGAGGACAGGGAATGTCTTTTTCGTATAAGAGTCCGTTTTGGCTGAGGAGTGGGGTATAAATAATGATAAATAAATAAATAAATAAATAAATGTGGAAAAAACTTCATCTGCAAGTCCACAGCATCCACATGACTCAGATAAAGCCAGTTTGCTGTGTAATCCGCAGGTTGGATCCATAGAAATCTGTACTCATTTGTATCCATTGCAGATTTCTCTGCCATCTGTAACTCCAACTTGAACCTAGTTTAGAGGGGCATTCCATTACCACTCAAGGTGGGATTGATTCCTTTCCCCTGGGAAATAATCAAGTCATCTGCCCAATATTCTCTATGAAAACTTCTCTTTCCTCCTCCAGGTGCTTCCTTGCAGTGTGAAACATGCAAGGCCGACGGCACAAGCTGTACTGATAAGAAAGTGAATTGTACTAAAGACCAAGATACCTGTTCCACCATTACAACTATACACAACGAAGGTGAGCAAGAGGAATTATAAACCAGGCCAGGCTAGCGAAAAGGTGCTGTATTCACACATAGCATATGAACACATGAAGATCTCTTACTAAGTAGCCCACTAGTATCTACACTGACCAGGACTCTTTTTGTCCCCCGCCAATGTCTTTGGTAGCTATCATTTCAGCTCAGCTACTGGAGGCCCCTTTAATTCAGATTTACAGAGAAAGATCTGGGACTTCCCATATACAAAATCTATGCTCTAGTACATGAGCTATGGCCCCTCCTTCCAAATATAGGATGGCAAGAAAGTTGGTGCTCCTCATGTGTCACTCGTTTTGGGGGTTCTATATGATCATTATTAAACCATCACTATAGAAATCCACCATTTCCTTCATGCACTCTCATTTGGAAACAACCCAGTTGAATTGAATTAGATGGACAGAACTGCCAATTTGGATTTCTCTCAATTTCCAATTTGGCCCATTCTTAATTAATTCTTAACCCTGCTGATCACTCCTTTTTTGCTTTATATATCTAGGTGGCAAAAACGTCACAAGTACAGAAAGGGAGTGCAGTACGAAGGCTACATGTAATGAAACCAAAAAAAAGGAGGGGACCACTGTGGGGGAAACCACATATAAAGTTGTTGAATGTTCCAAGGCTCCTCTGACAACTGCATCCCTCCTCGTGGTTCTCTCCGGGCTCCCGTGGATAAAGATCCTCCTGTGAGGAACTCCTTGCAGCAACTACGTGCTCAGGCAGTCTTCCGGTTCAATTCCTCACATCCAACTCTAGAGATGATTCTTTGGCTTTCCAGGGAGATCTCTTGTCTTTTCTGTTTTATGGAATGAAAATTAATTAAAAAATGGAAGAATAACTCAAGTCAGTCTTGGTTTGTGTATATCTGTTAGGGAAGTTGGAGGAATCCATCCGGGGTGGGTGGGTGAAGTTCACTGAACTTCCATATGATCACCCCTCCCCAAGACTTTGGCTTGATTACCTGTGAGTTGCCCAGCTCAGTGCAGATTGAGTCATGCCAGTTTCCACTCATGCAAATTGAGGGCACAATTTGCACAATTTTCAGTTGTAATTTGCTTGATTTGTGTACATTTCAGTTGTATTTTGCTTAATTTGTGTAACTTTCCATTGTAATTTGCTTAATTTGTGTACATTTCCATTGTAATTTCCTTCGTTTGTGTACATTTCCATTGTCATTTGCTTCAATTGTGTACATTTCAGTTGTAATTTGCTTAATTTGCCCAAATTGCAGTCATAACATTCTTAATTTGTGCAAGTTTCGGCCATAATTATGAAATTTGCGCAAAACTGGACTGGGCAAAATCAAATGCAAGCATATGCCCAGGAATTTGCAAATATTTGCAACAGACACATGCTGAGGATTGTGTTTGGGGCTTGTAATGGGGAATGCTCACATTTTTTGCGAACCAGCACAAAATTCTCATACAGCCCCAATCACTCGCTCATGGACCCCTGAGTCAAGGTCTGTCCTGTCCGCAGTCTGCCCACAGCTGCCGTAACAGCCTAATCTGGTAAAACAGACCTCCTGGACACCACAGGTACCAGAGCTTCCTCAAAACTATGAACGTGGTATTTTAGGGCCCCTTTACACCTTTGCTGAGTTTATCAGTCCTTTAAGGTGGCCATTTACACAACTTGGGAATTATGGAAGTAACCGAGCTGCCAGTGTGTGCATAGTGGCAGTTTGGTTATGGGGTGGATGGGCAGCGGAGAAGACTCGGCGGATACCTGCATCAACTGGACAGAGGTGAGCCCATCCATCACTGCTCATGGTTGACTTGGGGCCATGCAATCCTGAGCCTCTCCTGATAAGGTATATTTAAATTTCCCAGGACCAAAAGCCTTGGGGTCTTCAATCCTAGGGCTGCGCATGGACCCCTTGAACCACTTCGTGGCCCGATCCACAACTTTTGGATTGGGCCTGAACCACTTTGGGTCAATCCAACCCTCCCCCGCTCTACTCTGCGGAACGAGATCCGGAGGGGTGGATCGAGATTTTGCCCCCACTTACTTGCCTCAGTGGTGGATGGTGGAGGCAGGTAAGTGGGGGAAGAGGGGACAAAATGGGTCCCGAATAAGCCTCCCCCCTGCCCCCTTACCTGGCTCCACCACCATCACTGCACAGACTGCGGCGGCGGAACCATGTAAGTCCCCATCACCCCGACTTACCTGCCTCCGTCGCAATCCAGCGCCAGCTTCAACTGAGGGCCAGCCCGCCTGGAACTCAGTTGAAGCCGGCGCCGGACTGTGATGGTCACCGGTAAGCCCCCCTCTCCCCTGCCCCCTTACCTGGCTCCATCACCGCATGGACTGCAGCAGTGGCGCTGCCGCCAGGTGAGCCCCCTACCCCCCCACTTACCTGCATTCGGAGCTCCAGATGGAGGCGAACTGCTTCGCCTCGTTCCGCAGCTTCCCTGACCCGATTCCAATCCGCCTTTGACGGAGGCGGATCGGGTCGCTCCGTCCCAGATTTGTGATCTGAATAGGAGTGGAGCACAGCCCTATTCAATACTGTACTTGAGACCACTTCAGTCAGCTCAGATAGGGACACTGTCAGGTGGTAGGGTGGGTAAGACACCGACGGAATCCCAATCCTGAGTGCCCAACACCAATCAAAACTGGCTAAGCGTTTGAAACAATGGGAGGGGGGTGAGATCTACAGGACAAACGGCACCAGACAGTACAATCAAATGGCCCTGAATGGGCTGGCACAACCACCTCCCAATGTACAGCATGCGAAATCATACATATATGTTTTGTTCTCCAGCCCAATCAATCAGTGCACTATTACTCCATGCCAGCAGGCATTTGCAATACTGAGACGAGACAGATGTCATTACATTAACTAGGTCCACAACTTTATTAACTATGTTGATAAGAAGGAGATCTGTGATGTTTCAAGATCATGCAGGAACGTTCTCTGGAATGGGAGCTCCCTTGCAATCCCTCAGCCCAAATAAAGGCAAGCCTGACATCCCTGAGTTGAAAGCAGTGTACTGACTTCTTCTGCCAATGATTTAGTGTGAACCAGGAGTTAGTATGTCGGGTGAACCATTCCTAACCATGGCGGCTACATAACCACAGTTTAAACATGGTCACTAACCATTTTCTGCAAAAGGGCTAGTGGCCTAATCATGGCTTAGTGTATTGTCTGAACAGGCCCTTTGGGGCAGTTGGCTGTTAGCAGGGGGAGTCAGTCATTGGTTAGCACCCAGGTCACCTTTAAAGGTTTGTCGAAATTGACTAACTGATGGAAGTGTCACACAGCTAATGCTTCTTTGGTTCATTTGTTCTGGAAATTTCTTTATTTCTTTATTAAATTTATATACCGCCCCATAGCTGAAGCTCTCTGAGTGGTTTATAAATGTCCAGTAGTCACCGCCTTTTGGGAGGAAATTATCAGATGCATAAATTTTGTATTAGAAAGCTCTTTGATATTTCTGGCTGTACATGTCATCTTTAATTACGTACCTGCTTCTTGGAAAATAACACACCGTCAACATAGATGGATTTTTTGTGCCCTTTTCACTGCCAAAAGAATTATTCTACAACACTGGAAAGACAAAACCACAGTCCCTATAATGCAACGGATTGAAGACTTAACATTAGCAACATTTGAAAGAGTGGAATACAGGCATCATTTAAGAATGGACTTCTAGTCAGACATTTGGTCTGCCTTTATGGACGTTTATGTGTAATATACGCTATTTTTTCTTTTGTTCTTTTTTCAATTAGAAATTGTGATATTTGAAACTGAGGCTTTTGAAGTATGCAGTTGTATATTAGGGGTGTGCACTCTGCCTTGGAATTATCTGGTAAACAGGACCTTCTGCAGAGCATTTGATCTTCCAGAGTAGAGATTAGCTGCTTCCAAACCCATCGATTAATATCAGAGCAGATATGTGCTCAATCGGAGTTTCTAAAGTCACCGAAATTATCCTGCTCTCTCTCTCTCTCTCTCTCTCTCTCTCTCTCTCTCTCTTTCTTTCTCTCTCTCTCTCTCTCTCTCTCTCTCTCTCTGTGTGTGTGTGTGTGTGTGTGTGTGTCTGAATTGAATGTCTCCATTCAATTGGGGTGAGGGCTGCTGATTCTGGCTGGGGGTGGGGAGAGAGGGAGTGTGTTTCTGCTCAAACTCATAGAAGCCAATTATCCACATTTCCACAGTGTGAAATTGCTGCTGGGCTGGCTGACATTGTGAGTGAGAAAGATTCTACACCTCAGTCAGGCACAGGCAGGCTCTTTATTTCAGTTTTATTATTTATTTATTTATTACATTTTTATACCGCCCAATAGCCGAAGCTCTCTGGGCAGTTAAACTATTACTCCTGTTGGCTGGCTGGGCTTCCAGTGCAAGGAGGGACAGGGGTCTGTCCAATCGATCTGGATGGCACCAGGTTGGAGAAGGCTGGAGTAAAAACTCTGCATTAGCAAAGTAAAGGATAAAAGCACCCTTCATAAATGTGCAGGGGTGGAATAATGTCTGCCTGCCTGCCTGCTTAAGGGGGATAATGGTTTGGCGGGTGGGAATTTAAAAATTCCAAAAAAATCAAGGCATCAAAGGATCTGCTAAAAACTTGGCATGCCTAAAGCCCTCCTTATAAAATAGTACTGTGCCAATTTTCACCTTTTATCTTTGTAAAGATTACACAGATGTAAGCATTTTTTAAAATTTCCATTAAAAAAATCCTGAAAATCAAAGCATGACCAGATATGATTTATCCTTGGCACTACCAATGCCCTCCTTAAGAGCTATCACTGTGCCAAGTTTTATTTCTTAATCATTAAAAATGAGGGAGCTGTAAGCATTTGATTAATTTCCATCGATGAGTGGTTATCCAAAAACAGGCAGTTCTCCAATGGGTAAACCGACGAGGCGGAGGAAAGGGAGCCACTCTGAAATCAGGGCAGAGAATTGCCTCAGTGGAGCTCTGGCTCAAATTCTGATGCAGAGAAGACCCACTTTGCACTCCTCTATTGTATATTTTTTATTTTATTTTACGGTTTTTATTTTGTTTAAGAATTCACAATAAAAATTGATTAAAAAAAAAGTGCAAGGGGGATTCCTGGGTATAAATGTACATCTGTGTTTTTCAGATTGACACAGACATATTTTGTTCCATTGTCTGTTCATTGACAGGAATCAGAATATATATATATATATATATATATATATATATATATATATGACTTTTTTTTTAAACCAGACTCCCATGTAGCCCCTGGGTTGCCATCTAGTATTTTGCCAAGCACATTGGTGGAAAGCATTTATTGTTACGCCATCCGCCGCCCTCATAAAAAAACACGAAGATCAAGTTTTACTTCTTTTTCCATCTCTTTGTTTGTTTTAACTCATTAAATCAAACATGAGGACAAAGCCTTTTGGGAGGCTCCATGATCTGCTCTAGAGAAGGTGGCACAGAGATGAGAAGGAAGCCTTCTTCAGTGCTGAGTCTCTGCAAGTTTTCCATTACAGGAGGATCTTCATTAGCATCACTCCAGAGCGAGCTAGAAGGAAGGAGGCAGCTGACGGACGGGAGGCATTGTAGCAATCAATCATTGTAGTGACAGAAACTCCATTTGCTTTAATTGTCCCTCCTTTGTTACGCAGGGTTTTCATATAGCAGCCCACTACAATGCTGTATTTGGTTTTAGGATCTGGATATGAAAAATAAAGATGAACTGTCAGTTGAATCACTTATCTGAGTAACCACTACCCAAATAAGTCCATCCATCAATGCATGCACATGGGGTGTGCCCGTTGTTCCCAGGCACACTCTAATATCTTGGGGGAGCAGCCTCCACTCCCCCACACCCGCTCCCATGATTGGCAATGGAGGCGCTGCTGATGTGTCCGCTTTATTTTTTGGAAAGCGTAGCATGACACAGCCATCACCATCACGAGTTGCCAAACACGAGGGCTGGGGAAGCGGAGCCCCTCCCCCCCCCGGAAGATATCCCTGACAGACAACCATCTGTCAGGGATGCTTTAGGGTGGATTCCTGCATTGAGCAGGGGGTTGGACTCGATGGCCTTGTAGGCCCCTTCCAACTCTGCTATTCTATGATTCTATATTAGTGAGGGTTGTTTCCTCTGGAAAGAGCATCCCCAGCCCCTCTATGACCCTTCCCATGATCCTCTCCCTCACATGGGTCTAAGAAAGGTGCAGCCAGCCACTCAACACGGGCATCACACCTTGTCTTGCCAACCCTGCCTCTGAATGAAAACTGTCAGTGAGACTTCTCTTGCACCACCAATTTTGCTCCAAGGTAGGAGGGAATAAATAATCACAACAGAAGGAAGGAACTTTCTCACTTTATTAATCACAAGGGCAGTTGGCAGCAAGCTGGGGAAGGCTGCTTTATACAGTAATTGTGCAGGCAGGCACACATCCATCCATCTATATCAACTGCTAATGCTCTTCTCTGTAACAAGCATGCATATATTTTGCTACCCACGTGAAATGGAGCCCAGATCTTTAATTTGATTGATGAACGAAAAATAAAGTCCTTTATGACTGAATATTCAATAAATGTTTATGTTTAAAATAATAAATAAATAAATAAATAAATAAATAAATAAATCATTCAAAGCCCTAAACAGCTTGGGTCCAGGTTATTTGAAGGAACCTTTAAAGTGAAAACGGGATTCCTGGGTAGGGATGTACATCTGTGTTTCAAAGATTGACAGACATATTTTATTCCACGGTCTGCTCAGTGATTTATTTATTTTTTAAATCAGACTTCCATGTAGCCCCTGGTTTGCCATCTAATATTTTGCCAATCACATTGGTGGAAAATATTTAATGTTACCCCATCCACCACCCTCATAAACCCCCCCAACAAAGATTTAACTTAATTATTTCTCCATATCTTTGTTTGTGAAGGGGGGATTCCTCGGTAGAGATGTATGTCTGCATTTCGCAGATTGACAGGCTTCCTTTGTTCCATTGTCTGCTCATAGATAGAATCAGACTTTTTTTTTTTTTTTTTTTACCAGACTTCTATGTAGCCTCTGGTTTGCCATCTAGACTTTAGCCAATCACATTGGTGGAAAACGTTTGTTGTTACCCTGTCTGCCACCCTCATAAAAAAACACATGAAGACTGAATTTATTTCCCCCCCATCACTTTGTTTGTTCTAACTCATTAAACTGAACATGAGAACAAAGCCTTCTGGGAGGCTCCTTAATCTGTTCCAGAGAAGGTGGCATGGAGATGAGAAGGAAGTCTTCTTCAGTGCAAGGAGTCAGTCACAGGAGGATCTTCATCAGCATCACTCCAGAGAGAGCCAGGAGAAAGGAGGCAGCTGACGGAGGGGAGGCAGCTGTTGGAGGCGAGGCAGCTGTTGGAGGCGAGGCAGCTGTTGGAGGGGAGGCAGCTGATGTAGGGGAGGCAGGGGAGCTAGGGGAGGTGGGGGAGGGAGGGGAGGGAGCTGGCGGAGGGGAGGGATTGTAGCAACTAATTGTTGTTGTAATAGTACTTCCACCTGTTTCAATCGTGTCTCCATCGTTACACTTAGATTTTGGATAGCAGTTCTTTATAATGGTGTATTGGGTTTCAGAAGCTGGATATGGAAAATAAAGATGAACAGTGAGTTGAATCCTTTTTCTGAGTAACCACTACCCAAACAAGCCCCTCCATCCATCTGATTTACACTTTGCCTTTCCATTGGCATGGTCTGGGTCGTTCAGCTTTTGGGGAGAGCGTTCCTTCTCCTTGAAATGGGAGAGAGGATTGGGGGGCAAAATGGCTTAGATGGCTTTGGGGGCAGAGAGTAGGGCATTTGCTTCTTCTTTTGTTGTTGCTTCTTTTTTTTTCTCTATCTATCTATCTATCTATCTATCTATCATCTATCTATCTATCTATCTATCTATCTATCTATCTATCTATCTATCTATTTATGTGGTACCAGCTCCCTTACTCCTTTGAAGTTGACACAATATCATAAAAGCTAAGAGGGAGGGAGAAGGAAAGGGCCTTAGCTAGACATAAGGTTTATCCCAGAATCATCCCGGGGTCATCCCTGTTCGTAGGGTGACCATATGAAAAGGAGGACAGGGCTCCTGTATCTTTAACAGTAATGTAGAAAAGGGAATTTCAGCAGGTGTCAATTAAAGAGGGTGAAATTCCCTCTTCGTCACAACAGTTAAAGCTACACTAGCTATAGTAGAGTGGCCAGATACAAAAGAGGGCAGGGCTTCTGCAGCTTTAACTGTTGTGTTGAAGAGGGAATTTCACCCTCTTCAACTGACACCTGCTGAAATTCCCTTTTCTACCTTACTGTTAAAGATACAGGAGCCCTGTCCTCCTTTTCATATGGTCACCCTACACACAGGGGATCCTGAAGCAGGCAGGGATAACCCCGGGACAATCCTGGGATAAACCTTAGGTCTAGCTAAGGCCATTGAGAAAGTCAGCTCTGGAATGGGCAAAGAAGTTCTGCAATAGGCATCAGGAATGCATTTGCCTCATTTAGATCAAAAGGTTGCCCATCATCTGCTTGTTGTTCTTCCACATCACCCAACCCCACCCTTTCCAGAACTCCTCCAATCACAGTGGGCCAAAAGTGGGTTCATAATGACTAATTCCAGACTATCATGGGGAGAAAGACACACCTATCTTTGCTTCCTCCTGCACTGTTCTTCTTTTTCTCATTAACCCCAGGGTTATTGGTTGGTTCAAATGCTTAATGTTATTGTTAGGGGTCTCTCTCTCTCTGGCTTTCTCATTTACTCTGCTCTCTCAAGTTGCATACATACATCACTTCCTCTGCTATAGAAAGAAAGATGATGTTACTCAAGCAGAACTTTGAGTTGTCCTGACTAGCTCAGTTCAAGGTTTCCAGGGAGCCAATCTGAAGAAGTTGCACTTACTAGAAGCACAATTCAGTCAAGTGTGGCCATGCTAGATGGCAAGACAAGATCTTTCAGGCCACATTACTTTCAGACTCTGATTCCCCACCTGCCCCAGATATGTAGAGCCTTTATGGAACTTAGATTTCAAGTGAAGTCTTCTGCTTACCATGAAGGAAGTACTTAGGCCATAGCTAGACCTAAGGTTTATCCCTGGATCGTCCAGGGGTCAAACCTGTTCATCTAGGTAACACACAGGGGATCCAGTGCTCAGGCAGGGGCGAACCCTGGATGGTCCCAGGACAAACCTTAGGTCTAGCTGTGGCGTTAGACATCCTTTTGACAGAACCAAAGTATGTCTTAAAGTGTAATCAGGTTGAAGATTGAGTATGTTATTTAATCTGTTCTTGTGATGTGAATGGCCTGTCTTTCATTGCACAATGACCTTCCCACTGTTCCCTGGCTTCCCATACTTCAATTACCACCTGAAGAAGATACTATGAAGTCTTCCCCTGGGTGGTTGGGCAGCCAGGGAGGCAGTAGAGCAATATCCGCCATAGAGACGTGAAACAGAAAGGAGAGAAAGAAACACAGCCCCCTTGGAAAACTCTCAATGAGAAGGTACATTAAAAAACAGCACTAAAAGAAAAATGCAGAAATTCTACAATACCGTGAGAATGAGGCAGAAAAATGGAAGCCTCTCTCTCATCGGGGGAGATAACTGTTGGGAAACTGGAGGACAGATTTTAGCACAGCACTATATGGAATGCTTAATGAGATCTCACAAATGAAGAAGCCACAGTTCTTTTCCCATGCTACATTGACAAGCACCAGACATGACTCATGTATTAGAGCACATGTCTTCATATGCTTTAGACAAATATTCCTGTCCTAGATTATGATTATTCTCACTCACCTGTTTTGGTTTCCGTCAAAATGGTGGCACAGGTATTAAAGCCATGTGTGCAAGTCTTTTTATCGCCAGTACAGGTCTTAGCCAATGCAGCACAAGTTTCACACTCCAAAGAGGCACCTGAAGGAAGAAGGGCCAAGGATTCATGAAGTATACGTGGTGGTAGATAATTGCAGGGAAAAGGAAGAAAATCCCACCAGAATGGGTAATGTGGGGTTCCCTGGAACTTAATTAGAGTTGGACCTCAGTTCGCTCAGCCCTGGATCGTGCATTCAGTGACCTCCCTTAAAAGCATGATGAAACAGGAGGGCAGGAAATTCTCTCAGATGATCTTTGACTAGATGTTTTTTGACTTCCGTGAGGCCATCAAGAAAGCAACTTTCTCCACCTTGAAGCAGCTATACCTTCCCACCTTTAAGTTCCACCAAAGGGTGCCAAGTTCAGTCTGGTTCACTCATGTTGACCCGAATGGAAGGATTCCCTGCTGGGGAAAGGTGTGTGTGCGGCTGTGTTGTGTAAGTGTAGTTTACTGGCAAATCCTCACCTGTTGTGAGAAGCAGAGAGAAGAAGAAGAGTCCCATGGGAGTTGGCATGATGTTGGAAGTGCAGAGTGCAGAGCTAGTGTGGAAATCTTCTCCCTGATGAAGCAAATTTTCTGGAGTGAAGCATCTGCAAAACCATTTGGAGAATAACCACGCATTAAAAAGCTAAAGAAAAAAAGTGTGGGAGTGGGATCCTTTAGTGATGGATCTAAAGGAATCCTATTAAAGGCCAGGCTATATTTGGAATGGTGGGATGCAGGAAGCAAGAGAGCCCTGTTGATATACACACATTTCCCCTGTTTAAACGTAAATAACATCTTGCTGTGATGTTGCATGAGGAAGAAGCATTCTTTCTTTTTCCTCATGATCATCTTCATCATGATTACCATTATAATCAACATGATGATGTTATTATTTTTAAAAGGTGTTATAAAAGCTTTAGGGTGGATCCCTGCATTGAGCAGGGGGTTGGAGTCGATGGCCTTTTAGGCCTCTTCCAACTCTACTATTCTATGATTCCGTGATACCAGAGGGAATCCTCAAGAAGCAATCCAGGAAATGCGTACAACAGTTACATAACTGCATTCCACCATATATTCATCCAGTTCATATTTCGTCAGAGTGGGGGAAAGGATGGCATGTATTAGGAAGATCTCTACAAATTCAGGAGCAGCCATGGTGAAAGATGTCTGGATTCATCACCTGCACTTAGGACGGAAGTTAAATAATGGGAAATGTGTATTTTTAAAATTGGGCATATCTTAATGTACATGTTTTTTGAAGTGCACCTTTTGTGAACACAAACATAAGTCAGAGAACATGCACTTCTGTTCATGCTCAGGATTGTGAACAGGACATTTTTGCATGATTTGAGGACTGAAATTAAATTCTCGTATATTATTATGTAAAACTGGGCATTATCCATTGCATTTCCAGTATTATGAAACTTCCTCCCAAAGGAGATAGGGGAGGACGGACGTGTTCCCTTGTTCTTTTTAGAAGTTTAATGGAATCTAATCTCTTTCACCAAGTTGTGATTGTCTTCAGACTATACTTTTCCATTTTCATGAATAGGAGTAGGTTAATTTAAAAGGATTTTACACAATGTCTTATGAATATATTTTAGCTTAAGCATTTTAAATTTTGTTTTATGCTGTATTTGCCTTATTTTATCTTAGCTACTTTGTATGTGGATGGCCTAAGGCCCAAACAAGAAATAGAGAACTGAACTTTATCAAACCTAATAGTTTATTCAATGCTTTAGACCATCTGTCTGCTTATACATTATCATACTTCCCCCACCAGCCACTCCCACACTTCCTTCAAGATGCTCACCCCTGCTGCCACTGGTAAGCTCTCCCCACACTCACTCCCATCCACCCCTCCCCGTTCACCTGCTAAACTGCAGGACATACTGGAGGCCTCCACGGTAGTTTGGCAATAATATGTTTCAATGCCAGCTGTATCAGCTGTGTTTATTATCTCTGTTGCTTAGCAACACAAAGTTCTTCCCCTACCTCTTGTTGCTTAGCAACAGGTTCTTCCTCAGAATGGTGCCACGCATTGCCACACATCACCTTATATATGTTGCTGACTGCATTTCCATTGGACATGAAATCTGTAGTAAAAGACATGTGGACAGGATGTACCAATGCTTGAAGAATTCAGTCTATGCCAATTCAAAATGAAATTGGCCCTTCCCACACTTCCCAGACCAATGTGCACTGCAGATCCTGAAGAAGCTCTCGCTCAGGTTTTACACCCTTCCAGACAATAGGAGCACCAGAGGTCACCTTTAAAGTGAAAAGGGGATTCCTGGGTAGGGATGTACATCCGTGTTTCAAAGACTGACAGGCATATTTTTGTTCCACTGTCTGATCATTTACAAAATCAAAATATAATACAAATTCCATATAAGTATAAAAAACAACACCCATACTTAGAAGAATATTATACATGATTTTTCTCAGAAGTTTTGTTATACTATTCTACACGTTATTTTCAACCTTAAATCTTCTGTATTAACAATGTGGTACATTTCCTTTCCTAGATACATGGCCGTTTTTAATTACATTAAAATGCTCTGTACTGTCAGCTAGCAGGGCATGAAAACAATAAGCAGATAAAAGTTACTGATTACATAATGCCAGACAAGAAAATAATGCAATAATCTTGAGAAACTAGCTGCTGTGTCAAACACAGTTTTCCAAGACTATTACATTATTTTCTTGCCTAGCATTACATAATCAGTAACTTTTATCTGCTTATTGTTTTCCAGGGCAGGATCTACACTACTGCTTTAAAGTGCTTTATAACAGTAGTGACAACTGTTAGGGCCCAGGATACACATCATATACAGTTTTCAAAACGTTTTCAAAGTGCTTTAAAGCGCTTTAAAGCAGTAATGTATAGGGATGTGCTCCGCTTCTAATCGGACCGGTGAATTAGAAGCGGAGCGGGGGGCTTCGCCTGCCCTTAAGGCGGAGGCGAAGTGGATTGGGGGGCCAGCGGAGCGTGGCGAAGAGGATTGAGGTGAAGGCGGATCCTTTGCCACGATCTGGAGCTCTGCCGGAAAGGTAAGTGGGGTTTACTGGGCCCTGCTGCTGTCGCTGTCGCCCATGTGGCGACGGCGGCAGGACCCGGTAACCCCCCCGCCCTCCTCTCCCTTACCTGCCTCCGTCCGCGGTCCGTCGGCTTCTTCAATTGAGCCCGCGGTTCAACCAGGAAGTCTGGGCTGCGGCCCAGACTTCCTGGTTGAACCGCGGGTTCAATTGAAGAAGCCGACGGACCGTGGACGGAGGCAGGTAAGGCCCCCCTCCCCCTTGGTCCCTTACCGGGCTCTGCTGCTGTCACCGTAAGCTTGTACCTTGGCGTGCATGTGTATCCCTGGATAAGCTATCATGGTGCCGAGTTTGAGGTTTCTAAAGTGCAAATTGACGGAGCTATCGAAAGGGGTGTGAATGGGGTGCCTGATTTTCATAAATTCCCCAAAAATCAGGGGATGATGGGACTGCCTTGAGACTTGGCATGCATGTGTATACATCCATGAGGTGTCATGGTGCCAAACTTGAGGTTTCTAACTTTAACAGAAAAAAAGTTGTATACTTTTTTAGCTTAATGCAAGTCTATGGGGGGGAAACGGAGCTCCGATCCGGATCCGGAGCTCCGCAGCGGAGCGGAGCGGACATGGGCGGAGCGGGGGCGGAGCAAAGCGGCCCAATCCGCAAATCGTGGATCTGGAAGAGAAGCGGAGTGGGGGGTCCGTGCACACCCCTAGTAATGTAGATCCCCCCCTAGCCCTGCTAGCTGATAGTACAAAGCATTTTTATGTAATTAAAAATGGCCATGTATCTAGGAAAGGAAATGTATCACATTGTTAATACAGAAGATTTAAGGATGAAAATAACGTGTAGAACAGTATAACAAAACTTCTGAGAAAAAAAAATCATGTTTACTATTCTTCTAAGAATGGGTGTTGTTTTGCATACTTATATGGAATTTGTATTATATTTTGATTGTAGCTCCTGATGAAGGATCTTGGCATCCGAAACATTGAGCATTTTTCAACCTTTTTAATAAAAACCTTAATTTTTGGACAATACCATAAAAGACTCTTTATCCTACACAGCACCAGATCTAGTCTCTCTTTTCATACCAGATAGTTTTTCTCCTTTTCTTGCTCATCTGTCTAGTGGCTTGCCATGCACACACACTAAGGCCAAGCAGCTGGCGGGAGTCTGGTGAGCACATTGCAAACAAGACACAGCAGAGTTTGCCCATCCGTATGGAAGGGATGGTATGTTGTGTGTGTATGTGTAGTTTAGTGACCAGTCCTCACCTATTGTGAGAAGCAGAGAGAGCAAAGGTCTTTCAGTCCCATTGACAGAACCGCTTAAGGTTAGGGATGTCAGAGGGTCCCATGTGGGAAGTTGTGATAGGTGGTGTTTCACCAGCTTGGCTTCTAGACACCAACAGCCCTTTTTCAATGGAGGAGGGATAATTGCAATGGTTGCCAACTTCTGGTATCTGCGCTCATGGGGTACACGCCACCGATGTTTCCTGTCATGTCTAACCCTACTGCCCCTATTTTGGGAGAAGGTGTTTCAGGTAATCAATCAGAATCAGATTCAGAACTAGAAGACACAGTGCCAGACATCAGCCAGCCTGTACCAGTGGGGGAGGAAGCTCTCAGGGGTGATTCCCCAGCTGGGAGTCAGCCCTCTCCAGGGCTTATCTTCTCAAGGACAAATCCTACACACTCAGGGGGAAGTGAGTTTTCTTCCAGGGGTGAGCGTCCCAAAAACTAGCTGATGCTAGGGTTCACCAGAAACT
Source organism: Elgaria multicarinata webbii (assembly GCF_023053635.1). Lineage (NCBI taxonomy): Eukaryota > Metazoa > Chordata > Lepidosauria > Squamata > Anguidae > Elgaria > Elgaria multicarinata. Next base: position 26,260,589 of record NC_086183.1, read on the forward strand.
GAAATGCATGATGTGAAAAGAGGGTGTGAGAAAGTCGGTTTGATTATGCCAGAACCTACCACCGCTTCAAGTACTCTGAAGTTATGGGCATTTGGAGAAGTGGCTTCTTCTTCTTCTTGAACGGACAATTGTCTTGCTTAGTTTGCATAGTCCCCTAGGGGGACATTTCCAAGAGGATTAAACTCTCTTCAGGTAGAAGAGATGTTTGTCACGTAATAAAAGCTTTGTGGATTACTTAGCAAGCCTCGTCATTTACCTCCCATCGAAAGTACGAGTGTTCTGGGAAAACGACATTCCCCACAAGTAAAAGGGAACCGTTGCAGGAGAATGTGTGCCCCACAATGGCAGTTCTGAATGTGTATCGGCAGAAGGAGTAGGTAGATGGGTACGGGGCCCTGTTTTTTTAAAAAATAACTCCTGAGAGACATGTACCAGCACAGACATGTACTGTGTCAGAAATACAGATATTTTTGTGGTATTTTCTTTAAAACATGCACTTGGCAATGAAACACACCAAGGCCTGTGCCCATGCCCCTCACACTGAGTCGGCTATTCCCTGAGCCAAGAGCTTGTGCTGAAAAGCAACAGCTTCACAAAGGGGGAAGCACACCAGTTGTAGACTTTGGGAATGTAGTGGGAGAGCCAGAAAGAACTGTTACAAAAGCAGTCAGTGATATTCTTGAATAACTGAGGGGTTGACCTGAGATCATAGTGGGATCAGCTGTGTGTCCTGTGTCCCAGTAGGGATGACTTTGATATTGTTCTGGAATAAACGGCTGGTTTGGACACAGCCTCTCTTTCACACATCTGTGAGCTGGACCAGCTCATGGTTTTATGCCTTTTTTATTTGGGCAAATCACAATTCACGCAAAAGGTCTGTCCCTGGGAAAGATACCAAGAAAATGTCTATGTTAGGAGAAATTTTATTCAAAAATAAATGAGAATTTTGTTCCATTATTTTTAAAATTGCAGAATGATGTGAAAAATGGGCAGAAAGGATTTATGATTGAATCCCTGTGAACCTGACATGGGCCAGATATAGACCTTATCATGAATATATACATCATAATTTCTTTACCTGAGAGACACTTGAGTCATAAACAAGCTCATTTCAGCAATTATACCTGGAATTCTTTTTGTATTTCCTTTTGACGCAGCTGGGTGCAGGGGAACAAGGATCGGAGGGAGGGAATATTTGTGGGGAAGAGGGTGTGGACAAGATAAACCTTTACTTTGGCCTAGTCCAACAGGGTTTTACTTACGTTTTAGTAAGAAATAAGCACAGATTACCCCACTTCAACTTGGGGCACAGCTAGACGGTGTGATATCCCAGGGATTGCCCTGGGATTGTCCCTGTGTGTCCACATGACGCACAGGGCATCCCGGAAGAAGGGAGGGATCATCCCTCCCTTTCCCCCAGGATATCGCCCTACCCTTTTTTCACAGTTTTTCGGTGGTCTCCAGATGATCCAGGCATTGCTTTTTAGAACTTGGAGCCCCACCTTACAATGAAGTTAATTATTGCTTTATATTATCTTAGCTACTTTGTTTGTGGATGGCCTATGGCCCAAACAAGAAATAAAGAACTGAACTTTATCAGACCTAGTAGTTGATACATGCTTGAAGCGCATAGACCATCTGCGTGCTAATACATTATCATACTCCCCCCCCCCCCCCAGCCACTCCTGAACTTCCTTCAAGATGCTCATGCCTGCTACCACCAGTCCGGTCACAGGTTTGCCATCTAGTATTTAGCCAACCAAAGTGGTGGAAAGCATTTATTGTTACACCATCTGCCGCCCTCGTAAAAAAACCATGAAGATCGAGTTTTATTTCCCCCCCCCATCTCTTTGTTTGTTTTAACTCATTAAATCAAACATGAGAACAAAGCTTTCTGGGAGGCTCCATGATCTTCACCGGAGAAGGCGGCACAGAGATGGGAAGGAAGCCTTCTCCAGTGCTGAGTCTCTGCAAGTTGTCCATTACAGGAGGAACTTCATCAGCATCACTCCAGAGAGAGCCAGGAGGAAGGAGTCAGCTGACAGAGGGGAGGCCGGGGAGGTAGGGGAGGTAGGGAAGGCATCTGATGGAACAGAGGCATTGTAGCAAACAATTGTTGTAGAAACAGTAACTCCATTTGCTTCAACCGTCACTCCATTGTTACACTCAGATTTCACAAAGCAGCTCTTTGCAACGCCAAGTTTGGTTACAGGACCTGTATATGAAAAAATAAAGCTCAACGGTCAGTTGAATCACTTTTCTGAGTAACTACTACCCAAACAAGCCCATCCAACTATCTGATTTACACTTTGCCTTTCCAATGGCATGCTCAAATATCATTGGGTCGTACAGCTTTTGGGGAGACCATTCATGCTCCTTGAAATGGGAGAGAGGATTGGAGGGGACAAAATGGCTTAGATGGCTTTAGGAGCAGGGAGTAGGGCATTTGCGTCTTTGTTTGGTGGTCTTTTTTCTTTTTAAAATTAGAATATATATATATATATATATATATATATATATATATATATATATAGTACCAGCTCTCTTATTCCTTTGAGGTTGGACCTGTTGACACAATATCATAAAAGCTAAGAGGGAGGGAGAGAGAAAGACACTGAGAAAGTCAGCTCTAGAAAGGGCAGAGAGGATCTGCAATAGGGATCAGGAATGCATTTGCCTCGTTTAGATCAAAAGGTTTCCTGTCATCTGCTTGTTGTTCTTTGACATCACCCAACCCCACCCTTTCCAGAATTCATCCAATCACAATGGGCAAAAAAGTGGGTTCATACGCCTCCTCCCATATGTACCTGCCTGGACCCTAAGGTCATCCTCAGGGGTCCTTCTCCGCGAGCCCCTGCCAAAGGAAGTGAGGCAGGAGGCTACCAGGAGGAGGGCCTTCTCTGCTGTGGCACCCCGGCTGTGGAATGAGCTCCCTAAGGAGGTTCGCTTGGCACCTACATTATATGCTTTTAGACGCCAAGTGAAGACCTTTTTATTCTCCCAGCATTTTAACAGTCTATAAATAAATTTTAACTTGGTGTTTTAAATTTGTAATTTGCATTGCTGCTGTTTTTATCTGGTTGAGCTTTTATATTGTATTTTGTACTATGGTTTTATACTGTTGTTTTATACTTCGACTGTTTTTAATTTTTGTGAACCACCCAGAGAGCTCCGGCTATTGGGCGGTATAGAAATGTAATAAATAAATAAATAATAAATAAATAATGAGAAATGCCAGACTGTCATGGGGAGAAACAGACACCTATCTTTGCTTCCTCCTGCACTGTTCCTGTTTTTCTCATTAACCCCAGGCTTATTGGTTGGTTCTCAAGCTTAATGTAATTTTTAGTAGGGATGTGCACTGCCTCAGATCTGAACCCTGAATCCGAAGCGGATCAGAGTGTTTTGGACCCTTCCAAACTGGATCTGAGGCAGTTCGGGCGAAGGCTGAGTCAGCCCGAAGCCGAAGCCAATTGTCTCTGAAGTTTCAGGCTGTCTCGTTGCTTTGGAGCTGGCCCCACCCCCCACCTATCTTCTTACCCTCTACATCCGGCGTCGCCACCACCATCTTGGTTGTGCCAGGTTCCAATGCTGCCAACACATAAGATGGGAAGTAGGCCGTGTGGCCTACTTCCGGTCTTGTGCGTCGATGGCAGTGAAAGCTGACGGTGGAGGCAAGTAAGTTGGGGAGGGGGGTTTACCTGCTCCACTGCCTGCTGCCGCCACCACCACCATCCTTGCATCTGGCGGCTTCCACTGCTGCCAATGCATAAGCCCAGAAGTAGTCCGCGCAGCCTACTTCTGGGCTTATGCATCGGTGGTAGTGGAAGCTGCTGGATGCAAGGGTGGTGGTGATGGTGGACGGCGGAGGCAGCAGGTAAGTGGGGAAGGTGGGGGGGGTTAACTTGCTGCCTCTGCCATCTGCCGCCACCACCGTCCTTGCGTCCGGTGGTGGCAGATGGCAGATGCACCTGGTAAGTGAGGAAGGGGAGACTTTTTTGGGTGCCGGCCACACAGCCCGGCTGAGCAGCCAGCACCCAAAAAAGTCTGAGTCGCCTCAGAGGGCCTGAATTTTGCCTTGGCTTTGGCACCAAGTTGGGTTGGGTACCCCGAGGCAGCCCCGAGATGGAGCAGCTCTGCTTCGGCGGCTCCAGATAGGCCTCTGAGGCAGATTAGGGGGTGGCTGCACAGCCCAAATTTTTAGGGGTCTTTCTCTCTCTCTCTCTCTCTCTCTCTCTCTCTCTCTCTCTCTCTCTCTCTCTCTCTCTCTCTTTCTGGCTTTCCCATCCACTCCACTCTCTCAAGTTGCATACATCCATTGCTTCCTCTGCTCTAGAAAGGAAGATGATGTTACTCAAGCAGAACTTTGAGTTGTCCTGTGTAGGTCAGCTCAAGGTTTCCAGGGGAGCCAATCTGAAGAAGCTGCACTTACTAGAAGTGCAACTCAGTCAAGTGTGGCCATGCTAGATCGCAAGACAAGATCTTTCAGGTCACATTATTTTCAGATTCTGACTTTTCCCCAGATACATAGAGCCTTGATAGAACTCAGATTGCAGGTGAGGTCTTCTGCGTGCCATGAAGGAAGTACTTAGACACTCTTTTGACAGAACCAAAATAACTGTAATCAGGTTGAAGATTGAGTATGTTATTTAATCTGTTCTTGTGATGTGAATGGCCTGTCTTTCATTGCACAATGATCTTCCCACTGTTCCCTGGCTTCCCACACTTCAATTGCAACCCGAGGAAGATGCTATGAAGTCTTCTCCTGGGTTGTTGGGCAGCCAGGGAGGCAGCAGAGTGATATCTGCAATCCAGATGTGAAACAGAAAGGAAAGAAAGAAACACAGCCCCCTTGGAAAACTCTCAATGAGAAGGTACGTTCAAAAACAGCACTAAAAGGAAAGTGCAGAAATTCTAAAGTACCATGAGAATGAGGCAAAAAAATGGAAGCCTCTCTCTAATGGGGGCAAAAAAACTATTGGGAAACTGAAGGTCAGATTTTAGCACAGCACTCTATAGAATGCTGAAGGAGATCTCACAAGGCCGATTGCTGCCCAGCAAACATTGCTTGGACGGTGGCCGGTTGTTCCGGGCGGGGAGGAGGCAGAAACGAAACTGCAGCACGGGCTGCACGTGTGCTGCCTCGTGAGGTGGGGGTGGAGCCAAGCTTATAAAGGCTCGCCCCCACAAGGCACTCGGCCTCTTTCAATTTCGGCCCCACCCTCCCTCCCTATAAACCAGTGTAGGAATAACCAGTCGCCCTCTTTGGAGAGGGGCTGAGTAGGAATTTTCCCTGCCTATTAGTTTGGCAGGTTTTTGCCTACTCTATACTGGATCCAATCTTTAGAGCTGGAGGATAAATAGGTTGATTATAAAGGCAGGGTTGTGCGGGGATTTGGGAAAGCAGGATAGGGACGGTGAGCACTTGGGCACCTTTTATGGTGATTGGCAATCCAGAGGTCCTGCTCCTCGGGGGCTATGCAGCCTTCATGCCAGGATATGGTTTGCCTTTGGGGACCTTCTTGTCTCATCGACTCGGCTGTGCAGCCTGAGTGGAGATGACATGAATTGGTCTCCCCAAACACACAAGTCTGGTTGGAAATGGGGCTGGGTAACCCGACACCCTGTTTCAGCTGATTGCCTCGCCCTGGGGACAGGCTAGTTGCCTGTAGAGAAATGAGTTAATTCCCGCACATTCAGGCATAGATCCATAGAGGGAGAAACTCCATGAGTAAATAAAGAGGCCCTATTTAATCCCATACTCTGGTGTCTGTGTTTTATTTCTGCGCCTTCCTTCTGCGCTCGCAAATGCAGAAGCCGCAGTTCTTTTTCCACGCTACATTGACAAGCACGGAAACGGATCATGTATTAGAGCACATGTCTTCATATGCTATAGACAAATATGGAGCCTATGTTGAGTTATGGCTTTAAAAGCTGATTAGTTATGGCACAGACTGGGACTCTGGCACATAACCTATTTGTATTAAGTCTCTGTCTGGGCCTTCCAGAGACTAGCAGAGATGCAGCGGTTCTCAGCCAAGAGACAGCAAAGACGTGAATTAAGGCAAAGATTCTTGTAGGTTAAAACAAACCTTTTTACTGGCATATATATATATATATATATATATATATATATATATATATATATTGGCAGTACAGATACAAATACATACAAACGGTCAGTCAATACAGCTCACATCAAGTTGGGTAAGGGACAGAGATAGAGGATAACATGCAAAACACATTTACTTTTATAGACAACCTGTACAATGATGCAACTCCTTGCAACCCTTAATTGAAGACAATCAGTTAGACAATTATTCAATTATGACACTCAATGTCCAGGTGTAGAGTTGACCTTTAAGTTTCTGCTGAGTCCTCTGTTCTTCCAGATCCTCAGCAATTAACAAAGCAATGGAAAACATAACCAAGATCCATTCCAGGATCCAACAGCCTATTCATGAAGATTATGATTATTCTCACTCACCTGTTTTGGTTTCAGTCAAAACAGTGGCACAGGTATCAAAGCCATATGTACAAGTCTTTTTATTGCCAGTACAGGTTTTAGCCAACGCAACACAAGTTTCACACTCCAAAGAGGCACCTGAAGGAAGAAGGGCCAAGGATTCATGAAGTATATGTGGTGGTAGATAATTGCAGGGAAAAGGAAGTAAATCCCACCTGAATGGGTAATGTGGGGTCCCCCGGAACTTAATTGGAGTTGGGGCTCAATCGGCTCAGCCCTGGATCGTGCATTCAGTGACCTCCCCTAAAAGCATGATGAAACAGGAGGGCAGGAAATTCTCTCTGATGGTCTTTGACTAGATGTTTTTTGACTTCTGTGAGGCCATCAAGAAAGCAACTTTCTCCACCTTGAAGCAGCTATACCTTCCCACCTTTAAGTCCCATCAAAGGGTGCCAAGCTCAGCCTGGTTCACCCATGTTGACCCTAATGGAAGGATTCCCTGCTGGGGAAAGGTGTGTGTGTGGCTGTGTTGTGTATGTGTAGTTTACTGGTAAATCCTCACCTGTTGTGAGAAGCAGAGAGAAGAAGAAGAGTCCCATGGGAGTTGGCATGATGTTGGAAGTGCAGAGTGCAGAGCTAGTGTGGAAATCTTCTCCCTGATGAAGCAAATTTTCTGGAGTGAAGCATCTGCAAAACCATTTGGAGAATAACCACGCATTAAAAAGCTAAAGAAAAAAAAAAGTGGGAGTGGGATCCTTTAGTGATGGATCTAAAGGAATCCTATTAAATGTCAGGCTATATTTGGAATGGTGGGATGCAGGAAGCAAGAGAGCCCTGTTGATATAGACACATTTCCCATGTTTTCACATAAATGGCATCTTGCTGTGATGTTGCATGAGGAAGAAGCATTCTATCTTCTTCCTCACGATCATCTTCATCATGATCACCATTATCATCAACATCATGATATTATTATTTTTAAAAGGTGTTATAAAAGCCTGCATTGCTTGGTCTGTATGAGGGAGTGGGTTTACCCGAGGCGTATGCTTTAGGGTGGATCCCTGCATTGAGCAGGGGGTTGGAGTCGATGGCCTTTTAGGCCTCTTCCAACTCTACTATTCTATGATTCCATGATACCAGAGGGAATCCTCAAGGAGCAATCCAGGAAATGCGTACAACAGTTACATAACTGCATTCCACCATATATTCATCCAGTTCATATTTCGTCAGAGTGGGGGAAAGGATGGCATGTATTAGGAAGATCTCTACAAATTCAGGAGCAGCCATGGTGAAAGATGTCTGGATTCATCACCTGCACTTAGGACGGAAGTTAAATAATGGGAAATGTGTATTTTTAAAATTGGGCATATCTTAATGTACATGTTTTTTGAAGTGCACCTTTTGTGAACACAAACACAAGTCAGAGAACATGCACTTCTATTCAGGATTGTGAACAGGACATTTTGGCGTGATTTGAGAACTGAAGTGAAATTCTCATGCATTATTAGGTAAAAACTGGGCATTTTCAGCGGTATTTCCAGTATTATGAAACTCCCTCCCAAAGGAGATGGGGAGGGACCTGTTCCCTTGTTATTTTTAGAAGATGAATGGAATCCAATCTCTTTCACCAAGTTGTGATCATTTTCAGACTATACTTTTGCATTTTCATCAATGGGAGTAGGTTAATTTAAATGGATTTTACACAATGTCTTATTAATCTATTTTTGCATAATCATTTTAGGTTTTGTTTTATGTTGTATTTGCCTTATTTTATCTTAGCTACTTTGTATGTGGATGGCCTATAGCCCAAACAAAAAATAAAGAACTGAACTGTATCAAACCTAATAGTTTATACAATGGTTTAGACTAGGGCTGTGCTTCACTTCGGTTCAGTTTTCAGAACTTATAGTGAAGTGGCCTGATTCGCCTCCATCAAAGGCGGAGACGGATCAGGTCGGGGTAGCTGTGGATTGAGACGAAGTGGATCGAGACCAAGCGGATCCTTCGCCTCAATCCAGAGCTCTGAAAAAAAGTAAGTGTGGCGGGAGGGGGGCTTACCTGGCACCGCTGCAGTCCGTGTGGTGACAGCGGCAGAGCCAGGTAAGGGGGCATGGGGGATAAGGGTTTACCTGCCTCCCTCACGTTCCTGCGGTGGCTTGAAGTCGCTGCTGGAATGCAAAGGAGACAGATAAGTGGTATGGGGGAGGGGGTCCTTACTTGGCACTGCCATCTATGGAGGGAGAACATGGAACTCCGATCCAGATCCGGAGCCCTGCAGTGGATTGGAGCGGACCGGAGGGGGATCAAAGCGGAGCAGAGTGGACCCAATCCGGAAGTTGGGGATTGGGATCCAGAGTGGATCGGGGGGGGGGGTACATGCACAGCCCTAGTTTAGACCATCTGCATGCTAATACATTATCATACTTCTCCCCCAACCACTCCCTCACTTCCTTCAAGATGGTCACCCCTGCTATCACCAGTCCGCTCTCCCCCCATTCACTCCCAGCCGATGCCCCCCACCCCATTCACCTGCTAATCTGCAGGACATACTGCAAGCCTCTGCAATAGTTCGGCAATGATATGTTTCAATATCGGCTGTATCAGCTGTGTTTATTATATCTTGTTGCTTAGCAACACAAAGTTCTTCCCCTACCTCTTGTTGCTTAGCAATAGGTTCTTCCTCAGAATGGTGCCATGGATTGCCACACATCACCTTAGTGTCTTATATATGCAGCCGGCTGCAGTCTATTGGACATGAAATTAGTAGTAAAAACTATGTGGACAGGATGTACCAATGCTTGAAGAATTCAGTCTATGCCAATTCAAAGTGAAACTGGCCCTTCCCACACTCCCCCGACCAATGTGCACTGCAGATCCTGGAGAAGCTTTTGCTCAGGTTTTACACCCTTCCAGACAATGTGAGCACCAGCGGTCACCTTTAAAGTGAAAAGGGGATTCCTGGGTAGGGATGTACATCTGTGTTTCAAAGACTGACAGGCATACAGTATTTCGCACCACTGTCTGCTCATTGACAGATTATATATATATAATTTTAAATCTGATTTTTTAAATCAGACTACTATGTAGCATCTGGTTTGCCAGCTCGTATTTAGCCAACCACATTGGTGGAAAGAATTTATTGTTACCCCATCCACCACCCTCATAAAACCCCCCACAAAGATCGAGTTTCATTTCTTTTTCTATCTCTTTGTTTGTTTTAACTGATTAAATCAAACATGAGAACGAAGCCTTCTGGGAGGCTCCATGAACTTCACCGGAGAAGGCGTCACAGAGATGGGAAGGAAGCCTTCTCCAGTGCTGAGTCTCTGCAAGTTGTCCATTACAGGAGGAACTTCATCAGCACCACACCGGAGAGAGCCAGGAGGAAGGAGGCAGCTGACGGAGGGGAGGCATTGTAGCAATCGTTTGTTGTAGAAAAAGTAACTCCATTTACTTGAAATGCCCCTCCTTTGTTACACTGAGATTTCATATAGCAGCTCTTTGTAACACCTTGTTTGCTTACAGAACCTGTATATCAGAAATAAAACTGAATGGTCAGTTAAACCACTTTTCTGAGTGACCACTACCCAAACAAGCCCGTCCATCCCTCTGATTTACACTTTGCCTTTCCATTGGCATGGTCTGGGTCGTTCAGCTTTTGGGGAGACCATTCATGATCCCTGAAAGAGGAGGGAGTATTTGAAACTTGATTTTATTCTGACTTTATACTGTTAGTTTTACCCTACCCAGTGCCTGCTTACCCTACCCTGTGCCTGTTTGCATTCTCTTCCCCTCCTTATTGTTTTATTATGATTTTATTAGAATGTAAGCCTACGCGGCAGGGTCTCGCTATTTACTGTTTTACTCTGTACAGCACCATGTACATTGATGGTGCTGTATAAGGCTTCGTCCATTTTCTTCTGCTGCCCCTTATGCCTGGAACGCTCTTCCAGAACATTTGAGAACTACAAGTTCAACCGTAGCTTTTAAAGCTCAACTAAAAACTTTTCTTTTTCCTAAAGCTTTTAAAACTTGATTTTGTTCTGACTTTATACCGTTAGTTTTACCCTACCCAGTGCCTGCTTACCCTACCCTGTGCCTGTTTGCATTCTCTTCCCCTCCTTATTGGTTTATTATGGTTTTATTAGAATGTAAGCCTATGCGGCAGGGTCTTGCTATTTACTGTTCTACTCTGTACAGCACCATGTACATTGATGGTGCTATATAAATTATTATTATTATTATTATTATTATTATTATTATTATTATTATTTATTTATTTATATAGCACCATCAATGTACATGGTGCTGTACAGAGTAAAACAGTAAATAGCAAGACCCTGCCGCATAGGCTTACAATCTAATAAAATCATAGTAAAACAATAAGGAGGGGAAGAGAATGCAAACAGGTACAGGGTAGGGTAAGCAGGCACAGGGTAGGGAAAAACTAACAGTAGAAAGTAACAGTAGAAGTCTGCACAACATCAAGTTTTAAAAGCTTTAGGAAAAAGAAAAGTTTTTAGTTGAGCTTTAAAAGCTGTGGTTGAACTTGTAGTTCTCAAATGTTCTGGAAGAGCGTTCCAGGCGTAAGGGGCAGCAGACGAAAATGGACGAAGCCGAGCAAGGGAAGTAGAGGCCCTTGGGCAGGCGAGAAACATGGCATCAGAGGAGCGAAGAGCACGAGCGGGGCAATAGTGTGAGATGAGAGAGGAGAGATAGGAAGGAGCTAGACCGTGAAAAGCTTTGAAGGTTAACAGGAGAAGTTTATATTGGATTCTGAAGTGAATTGGAAGCCAATGAAGAGATTTCAGAAGCGGAGTAACATGGTCGGAGCGGAGAGCCAAGAAGATGATCTTTGCGGCAGAGTGGTGAACAGAAACCAACGGACTGATGTGAGAAGAAGGAAGGCCAGAGAGAAGAAGGTTGCAGTAGTCCAACCGTGAAATAACCAGTGCATGAACAAGCGTCTTGGCAGAAGAGACAGACAAAAATGATCGAATCCTGGCAATATTATACAGGAAAAATCGACAAGATTTAGCTACTGCCTCAATATGAGGAATAAAGGAGAGCGAGGAGTCGAAGATAAAGCCAAGGCTACGAGCTTCCTTGACCGGAGTAAGTGTAACATCATTGACAGTAAGAGAGAATGAGAGATGAGGAGAAGGTTTAGGAGGAAAAACAAGCAATTCAGTCTTTGCCATGTTAAGCTTCAAGCGACGATGAAGCAGCCAAGCTGAGATATCTGAAAGACATGCCGAGATACGATCGTGAACATCAGGAGAAAGATCCGGAGATGACAGATATAGTTGTGTATCATCGGCGTACAGATGATATTGGAGGCCATGAGATTGAATAAGCTTGCCCAAGGGCAACATGTATAAGGATAATAATAATAATAATAATAATAATAATAATAATAATAATAATAATAATAATAAGGAGGGGGGCTCAGTGAAGTTCAGAGAGCAGAGAGCAGACCAATTGCTTCTTCTTTTGGTGTTGCTTCTTTTTTTCCTTTTTTTAAACTAGAGGAATATCTGCTCCTTATGCAGCAGTGGCACCAGCTCTCTTTTGTAATAGTCTCCTATTATTATTATTATTATTATTATTATTATTATTATTATTATTATTATTATTAGCACCATCAGAGCTGTACAGAGTAAAACAATAAAATAGCAAGACCCTGCCGCATAGGCTTACATTCCAATACAATCATAATAAAACAATAAGAAGGGGAAGAGAATGCACCAAACAGGCACAGGGTAGAGTACAACTAACAGTATAAAAGTCAGATCAAAATCAAGTTTTAAAAGCTTTAGAAAAAAGAAAAGTTTTTAGCTGAGCTTTAAAAGCTGCGATTGAACTTGTAGTTTGCAAGTTCAATCCCATATATAAATAAATAAAAAATCTGTACTGCACCATAGCCAAAGCTCTCTGGACAGTTTACAAAAGAATATATATATTCCTTTTGAAGTTTGACATGTTGACACAGGCCGTTGCTAGACCAGGGGTTAGCGCGGTGCGAGGCCTGTGCTCATCCCTGTGCGTCCAGATGAAGCACAGGGGATCCCGGCCTCAGCCAGGACTCGAGCCGCCCTGACAGTGTGCTAACCAGAACCACTTGTAGCGCAGTTCTTCCTGCGGTCCCGGCCTCAGGTCGGGCTGAGGCTGGGACCGCAGGTGTGTGGACCGGTCCACCGCTTTTCCTGGCTACCACACTTATGCGTGAGTAGCCAGGAAAAGTGGCGGATAGGCTGCAGCGCACCATAGGAGCGCTGTGCCCATCAGGCTGGGGGGGGGGGAATCACAGGGTGGGTAGATGGGGGCCAGGGGGGGGAAAGAGCGGACCTGGTGGGAGAGATGGGGGAAAGAGTGGAGCCGGGGTGGGGAGACCACGGATGGGAGGGTGGAGGGGGCATCGGACATGGCAGGCGGGTGATCAGGCAGTCATGGCAGGCGGGCAGGCAATTGGGCCAGGGGGAGCATCAGACATGGTGGATGGGTGGGAAGGAGAATGGGGCCAGGGCGACAAGATTGGCGACAGGGGGGGAAAGGAGAATGGGGCCAGGGCAACGAGATCGGGGATGGGGGGGAAGGAGAATGGGGCTAGGGCAATGGGATCGGAGACGGGGAGGAAGGAGAATGGGGCTAGGGCAACGAGATTGGGGATGGGGGGAAGGAGAATGGGGCCAGGGTGACGAGATCAGAGATGGGGGGAAGGAGAATGGGGCCAGGGTGACGAGATCAGGGATGGGGGGGGGAAGAATTTTTTTTAAAATAAGAACACCACTTACCTTTTCTGGCTCCTGTGCTGCTGCTGCTGCTGCTTTAAAAATATAAAAAAATGGCGGCTGTCACGGCTCTCCTCCAGAGCTCATCACGGCTCACGTGTGCATAAGGGCGAGGTCTCGCGTTAGTCATAACGCGAGTTCTCCCCTCCTCTCCCCTGGATTTTCGACCAGGTCTAGCAAGGCCCACAATATCATAAAAGCTAAGAGGGAGGGAAGGAAAGACACTGAGAAAGTCAGCTCTGGAATGGGCAGAGAGGTCCTGCAATGTGCACCACGAATGCATTTGCCTAGTTTATATCCTAAGGTATTATTATTATTATTATTTATTTATATAGCACCATCAATGTACATGGTGCTGTACAGAGTAAAACAGTAAATAGCAAGACTCTGCCGCATAGGCTCTGCCATTATTTGCTTGCTCTTCTTCCACATCACCCAACTTCAGCCTTGTCATATCCTTGTCACTGGGATATGTCATTTCCTTTTGACATATCCCGGTGCAGGGAACAAAGGTGGGTGGGAGGGAGTATTTGTGGGGAACAGGGTGTGGACAAGATAAATCTTTATTTTGGCCTAGTCCAACAGGGCTTTACTTTCATTTTAATAAGAAATAGGCACAGATTACCCCACTTCAACTCGGGGCGTAGCTCGTTGGGGTGATATCCCAGGGATCACCCTGGAATCGTACCAGTGCCTCCATATGATGTACAGGGCATCCCGGGAGCAGGTAGGGAATCACCCCTCCCTTTCCCCGGGATGATCCAGGCCTTGCTTTTTAGAACTTGGAGCCCCACCTTACAATGAAGTTAATTATTACTGGGAGCGCAATTGTTTTTTTCTCTTTTCTTTTCTTGCTCATTTCCCTTGTTCTATCACTTCTCTTCCTGCTCTAATCTTTTCCTCCAGAGCTCCACTCAAATCTCTCCCTTTCTGGAGCCGATCACTGTACCTTTATCCTTTAATTTTAAAGGAACCGCTGCTCACCCCTTATTTCTGGGCAAAATGACATCTAGAGCTGTATGAGATTTTCATTTTCCCTTGCATAACTTGAGAACATGCCCTGTACGAAGCCCTGAGTGTGAGTGCAAGAGCAAATGGATTTGCAAATGGTCAAACGTGTGCTTGTACTCATCTCATTCCCGATTCAGAGTTCAACTTGTGCAAGTTTCCTAGTTTGTACAAATTTCTTCCGCTGACCAAATCAGCCCGCTTTCGTTTACGGAGGAAATTGGTGGAAATTAGGGACGTTACATAAATTGGGGGAGTTTTGCACAAATCGCTTGATTGATCACTGCTAGATTTGTGCAAGTTTCCTTGTCAACATGAGACACAGGCCACAGCTAGACCTAAGGTTTATCCTGGGATCATCCAGGGTTCGCTCCTGCCTGAGCACTGGATCCCCTGTGTGTCACTTAGATGAACAGGTTTGACCCCTGGATGATCCAGGGATAAACCTAAGGTCTAGCTATGGCCACAGACTCTAAAAAAATAAATAAATGTGGCTATTCATTTTATTTCAATTGCGTTTCTTTTTGTGTGCGTTTTTTAATTTTTTTAATTCAGAATTAGGTTTGAACTTCTGGAAATCCTAAAATCTCCACCAAATGTTGCAGTATCAAGTTCTAGCAACCTCATCATCATGCAACTTGTAAAGTACTAAGATGCAGAGTTGGATACCTTTATTAGGTTTGTTAAACCAGGTTTGTCTCTGTCAGGTGGTTAAGATGTCTCCATTTTAGCGGTGTACAATAATTTCACTTGTGTTCACAAATAAACAGAACTAGCCCCATTCACAACCAAAACGCAAGCAGATGTGGATGTGAAATTTGTAGTAAAACCTATGTGGACAGGATTTATGAATGCTCGAAGAATTCAGTCTATGCCAATTCAAAGTGAAACTGGCCCCTCCCACACTTCCCTGACCCATGTGCACTGCAGATCCTGGAGAAACTCTCGCTCAAGTTTTACACCCTTTCAGACAATGTGAGCACCAGCAGTCACCTTTAGAGTGAAAAGGGGATTCCTGGGTAGGGATGTACATCCGTATTTCAAAGACTGACAGGCATACAGTATTTTGCTCTGCTGTCTACTAATTGACAGAAATATATATATATATATATATATATATATATATATATATATATAATTTTTAATCTGTTTTTTTTAATCAGACATCCATGTAGCATCTGGTTTGCCATCTAGTATTTTGCCAAGCACATTGGTGGAAAGCATTTATTGTTACGCCATCCGCCGCCCTCATAAAAAAACACGAAGATCAAGTTTTACTTCTTTTTCCATCTCTTTGTTTGTTTTAACTCATTCAATCAAACATGAGAACGAAGCCTTCTGGGAGGCTCCATGAACTTCACCAGAGAAGGCGGCACAGAGATGGGAAGGAAGCCTTCTCCAGTGCTGAGTCTCTGCAGGTTGTCCATTACAGGAGGAACTTCATCAGCATCACTCCGGAGAGAGCCAGGAGGAAGGAGGCAGCTGACAGAGGGGAGGCATTGTTACAATTAATTGTTGTAGTAATAGTCATTCCATTTGCTTCAACCGTCTTTCCGTTGTTGCACTCAGATTTCAAATAGCAGCCCTTTCCAATGGCTTGTGTGGTTACAGAACCTGTATATAAAAAATAAAACTGAATGGTCAGTTCAACCACTTTTCTGAGTAAACACTACCTGAACAAGCCCGTCCATCCATCTGATTTACACTTTGCCTTTCCAATGGCATGCTCAAGTATCACTGGGTCATTCAGCTTTTGGGGAGACCATTCATGCTCCCTGAAATGGAAGGGAGGATTGGGGAAAAGGGCAAAAGAGCTTAGATGGCTTGGGGGCAGGGAATAGGACATTTGCTTCTTCTTTTGGGGGTGCTTCCCCCCTTTTTTTAACCAGAGGAATATCTGCTCCTTATGTAGCAGTGGTACCAGCTCTCTTTTGTAATAGTCTCCCATATATAAATTAAAAAATTCTGTACTGCACCATAGCCAAAGCTCTGTGGACAGTTTACAAAGTAATCTATCTATATCTCCTTTGAAGTTGGACATGTTGACACAATATCATAAAAGAGGGAGGGAGAGAAAGACACTGAGAAAGTCAGCTCTGGAATGGGCAGAGAATTTCTGCAATAGGCATCAGGAATGCATTTGCCTCATTTACATCATAAGGTTTCCCATTATCTGCTTGCTCTTCTTCCACATCACCCAACTTCAGCCTTTCCAGAACTCCAATCACAGTGGGCAAAAAGATGGGTTTATAATGTCAACATGTCAATTGCTGCACTGTAGTGCAGAAAGAAACATCTATCTTTGCTTCCTTCTGCATTCTTTATCGTTTTCTCATTAACACTAGGTTTATTAGTTGGATCTCAAATTTAATGTAATTTTTAGGGGTGTTCCTCTCTCTCTCTCTCTCTTGTTCATTTGTCCCCCTTTTGCTCTTTTACATAAATTGGGGGACTTTTGCACAAATCGCTTGATTGATCACTGCTGGATTTGTGCAAGTTTCCTTGTCAACATGAGACACAGGCCACAGCTAGTTCAGCCTTTCCAGAACTCCTCCAATCACAGTGGGCAAAAAGATGGGTTTATAATGTCAATTGCCGCACTGTAGTGCAGAAAGAAACATCTATCTTTGCTTGCTTCTGCATTCTTTATCTTTTTCTCATCAACACTAGGTTTATTAGTTGGATCTCAAATTTAATGTAATTTTTAGGGGTGTTCCTCTCTCTCTCTCTCTCTCTCTCTTGTTCATTTGTCCCCCTTTTGCCCTTTTACATAAATTGGGGGAGTTTTGCACAAATCGCTTGATTGATCACTGCTAGATTTGTGCAAGTTTCCTTGTCAACATGAGACACAGGCCCTCTTGAAAAACAAACAAATAAATGAAGAAATAACCTCAGGCTTTCCCATCCACTCCAATCTCCCAAACAGTACACATAAAGTATATTAAAAAAAAACCACACACCCCAAAGAAAACATGCAGAAATTCTGAAGTACTATGAGAATGAGGCAGAAAAATGGAAGCCTCTCTCTCATGGGGGAAGAAAACTGTTGGGAAACTGGAGGACAGATTTTAGCACTGCACTATGGAATACTGAATGAGATCTCGCAAACGCAGGAGCTACAGTTCTTTCTCCATGCTACAATGACAGGAACCAGACATGGCTCAAGTATTAGAGCACATGCTTTGCATGTAGAATGTCTCTGGTCCAGTTCTTCAAATAATGATTTAAAAGGGTCCCATGAAACAGGTCTGGGAATGATCACTGTTTGAGACCAGGGCTGCTCCTGCCACTTAGATTGGGCAACACTGGGCTATTCAGTAGAAGGACACCACCGTGTCTTCCTATCCTTTGGACAAATATGGAGCCTATTCATGGGCCTGTCCTAGATTACGGTTGTTTTCACTCACCTACTGTGACTTCAGTCAAAACAGTGGCACAGGTATCTAAGCCAGCGGAACACTTCACTTTTTGGCCAGTACAGGTCTTACCCTCGGCGATGCAAGTTTCACACTCCAAAGAGGCACCTGGAGAAATAAGGCAGCAAGGTTTCATGAAGGATATGAGATGGCAGATTGTGATGTTTTACTGCTTATGACTATGTTAATAAGTGTAATATAAGAATTTAATAAGGTTTGCTGAGTTAAAAGTAAGCACTTTTAACCAATAAGCTTTGAACCTGCAAAATCATCTTGTTAAATAAATAACATTCATTTAAACCTGGTGTGGACATTGGCGTACCTGGGGAAGGGTACAGGTAATAATATGGTGGCAGCAGAAGGGAGAAGGTTGGGTCAAGGCTGCTGATCTGTGCTGATGTGGGGGCCGAAGCAGAAGTAGGTTCACCACAGGGACAGAGTTGGCATCTCTAGCCCTGACGAGTGCACCTGAGCTGGGTCCTTTGGAGTCACAAAAGAAGTAAAGTGATCCAGAAGTAAACCCAGTGGAGGGGGGCATGTCACACAGATATTGTAGTCACTTGTGAGGAAAAACGAGTAAATCTCATCTGGATGGGTAATGTGGTGTCCTCCAGAAATTAATTGGAGCTTAATGGGGCCCAGCCCTGGAACTTCCATGGAGTGACCTGCCCTAAAAGCATGATGAAACAGGAGGCCAGGAAATTCTCTCTAACCTTGGATGGTCTTTGATTACATGGCCCTTGACTTCTTTGTGCCAAAGGCAAACCAACCTTCTCCAACTTGAAGCAGCTCCACCGGTCTCTGCTCACCTTTAAGTGACAACCAAGGATGCCAAGTTCAATTTTGTTCAATAGGGATGTTGCAGGAATCCATTTTGGGAGTGGACCTTGGTGGGTTTTTGCTGTCTCAGCCCCCCTGTATGCCAGCTTGTAGATCCATGAGCTAGCTCAACTCAGTGCGTGCTCAGGGCTTTGCTAGACCTACTTTGGAATCCATGCAGGAGGAGGGGCGACCCTGTGCTTAAAGTAGTGTGGGCCGTCGCCCCTGTCTACACATAAGATGTGATGGGCTGCAGGAAGGACCTGTTGCGTCCGCCATTTTTTTTAGTTTAAAAGGGCCATGTGTGCAGGAGCGCACCAAAGACAAAGGTAGGCTTTAAAAAAAAAAGGGTTCCCTGCTCCCCCTACCCCCGATTTCCCCACCCTGCCCGCGATCCCCCTGCCTGCGATCTCCGATTCCCCCCCGCCCGCCTGCGATCTCTGATCCCCCCATCCCCCCTGGCTCTGTTTCCCCCATATCCCCATCCTTCCCGGATGGCTGCAGCGCTCCTGCGGAGCACTGCGCGCCATACGCCACTTTCCCTGGCTACTCGCGAGTTAATGCAGTAGCCAGGAAAAGCAGCGGAACGGGCTACATGCCCGCGGTCTCAGGCTGAGCCCAAGACTGTGGGAAATACCGGGCCACAACTGGTTCTGGTTATCCTGGGCCAAGGGAGGGTTACCCCTTCCTGAGCCCGGGATCCCCTGTGCATCATCCGGAGGCACAGGGGCCGGCCTGGGACTCGCTCCAGGCTACCCTGTCATCTAGCAAGACCCTGAGTCAAACAAGTTTCCTGCCTTTTTATATTTCTGCAAATCCCAATTTGTGTAAATCCCGGCTAAGAACATTACTGGAAATCATGATTGTGCAAAATCATGTTAATAAACAGCACAATTTGCACAAAATTGCAGGAGTAAATGGTCCTTTATACCTGCAATTTTCAAAACTTGTGCTACTTATGGTCATGATTTTGTGCAAATCACAATTTCTTTAAATATTCCCAGCCACAAATGTGTGCAAATCGCAGGTCAGGGACAAAAAATGAATGAATGAATCAAAGAAAGAAAGAAAGAAAGAAAGAAAGAAAGAAAGATGTGAGCTCTTGCCAGGCAACCATGGACTGTCTATTGGCTTGCCATGCATGCACATTAAGTTCGAGCAGCTGGCGGGAGTACAGTGAACACATTGGCCTGGCCGAGCAGACAGCCGGTGCGCTTGCCCGGTTTCACTATACAAAGGATGGAATTTTTTTACCATCGACCATTAGGGTCTTTTCAGCCAAAACGATGTCTCAGCCACTGTTTGGATCACCAATTTGGCTACCACACTATAAAGTATCCCTGGAAAGTGTCCAACATCTATTTCTAAGGATAATATTTGGTGTCCCAAGATGTGTCTCTAGTGCCGTCTTAAACTTGGAAGCAGGACTTAACTCGCTAAATTGTCTAGCGTGGAGCTATACTATATACTACTGGCTCTGCTGCCATTTACCTACCACCTCTAACCCTTTAGTGTCACTGATCCTGCTAGATACCGGTAAATCTCGTTGGGCAAAAATGATTGAAGCAAAAATCTGTACTATAGGGCTTTCGCTTCCCCACCTGCTAGCAATGGATTTAGTAAAGGCTAAATCAACTGTTAGACAGTGATTAATGGATATAGATCACCAGGAACTACAGGGAGCTGCCTGTGGCTCATGCTCCCCCTACTCACTAGGCTTAATCAGTCACCGTGATAAAGGTGGCTCTCCACACTTACGTTGGTTGACTATCCCCAAGTATAGGAGGGCATTTACCCTGGCTAGATTTAATGCCCTCCCCTCTAAGTTGATGAAGGAAAGGAAAGGAAAGGAACCTCTCGTGCAAGCACTGAGTCATTACTGACTCTTGGAGGGACGCCAGCTTTCACTGATGTTTTCTTGGCAGGCCTTATAGCGGGGTGGTTTGCCGTTGCCTTCCCCGGCCATTATTACCTTTTCCCCAGCTAACTGGGTACTCATTTTACCGACCTCGGGAGGATGGAAGGCTGAGTCGACCCGAGCCGGCTGCCTGAAACCAGCTTCCGCTGGGATCGAACTCAGGCCTTGGGGAGAGTTTCAGCTGCAGAAACTGCTGCTTTACCACTCTGCGCCACACGAGGCTCAAGTTGACGAAAGGTAGATATTAAAAAAAATCCACTTATGTCAAAGATGCTACCCTTGCAATAAAACTGAAGTAGAGAACATCACTCATGTCCTGCTCTTTTGCAATGTCCGTGAGGACATTAGAAAGGAGTTGATACGTCCTATCACACAGGCTCTGCCCAGTCGATCCCCAGAGACTTTGGCGATTAGTCTCCTCCAGGGCCAAAATAAAACAATTACCATACAGGTTGCTAAGTTTTTGAAGCTGGCCATCCTCACCAGACCACGTATGATTGCATAACTCCTTGAATATACTTAGTTTAAGGCTTAACATTAACTTACGTCCCCTCCTTTCGACTTTGCCCCCTTCTACCCTTGATCTCTATGTATTATTCCCCTATATGCCTTAATGATATGATTTCTGTGATCAATTTATTTCATTGATTCCTTGTTGAAATGATATCTTTTTCTTTCTGGTCAATGGACTGTAAATAAAGATGAATTGAATTGACATTGGCCTGGTTCAGACAACACGCTAAACCAGGTTGCTTAACCACAAAATGTTTAATGGAATGCATTAAAGTCAGTGCATTCCGTTAACCATTTTGTGGTTAAGCAGCATGGTTTAGTGTGTTGTCTGGACAGGGCCATTGCGAACAAGATGCAGCAGAGTTTGCCTATCCCGATGGTAGGGATGGTGTGGGGTGTGTCTGTGTGTATGTATGTGTAGTTTACTGATCAGTCCTTACCTATAGTGAGAAGCAGAGAGAACAAATAGAGTCCCAGGAGAGCTTGCATGATGTTTGGAGTGCACAGTGCAGCCAATTTTCTGGAGTGAAGTATCTGCAACATAATTTGGAGAATAACCGTGCATTAAAAAGCTAAAGCAATAAATAAATAAATAAATAAATAAATGGGGGTTCTTGAGAAATGTAACTAGAGGAACCCTATTAAAAGCCAGGCCATTATTATTATTATTATTATTTATTTATTTATTTATTTATTTATATAGCACCATCAATCTACATGGTGCTGTACAGAGTAAAACAGTAAATAGCAAGACCCTGCCGCATAGGCTTACATTCTAATAAAATCATAATAAAACAATAAAGAGGGGAAGAGAATGCAAACAGGCACAGGGTAGGGTAAACAGGCACTGGGTAGGGTAAAACTAACAGTATAAAGTAAGAACAAAATCAAGTTTTAAAAGCTTTGGAGTAGTGGGTGGCAGAAGCAAGACTGCCTTGCTGATGTTTACACAGTCCCCCCCTTTTAACATAAATGGCATTTTCAGTGATGTTTTCAGTATCATGAAATATCCTCCGAAAGGAGATTATTTATTTATTACACTTCTATCCCTCCTTTTTTCCTCCCAGAAACCCAATTGGCATATATAATTCTCCTCCTCTCCATATTATCCTCACAACAACAACCCTGTGAGGTAGGTTGGGCTGAGAGCCTGTGACTGGCCCAAAGTCACCCAGTGGGTTTCCATGTCCGAGTGGGGACTAGAACCCGGATCTCCCAACTCCCAGTCCAACATCATCGCCACTTCACTACATTGGCTTGAGAGGGACCTATTGTCTCTTGTTGTTTTTAGAAGATTAGAATCACTTCCATCTCATTGTAGGCGAAAGTTTCATTAGCTTGCTGTATTTTATTTCGGTGCTGCTGCTGGCTACTATTAGTTTTTAGCAGTGGTACAATTAGGAGGTAATTTTAGTCTCTGGACTAAATGATTTTTGGGGTCTTTAAAGGTAATGAGCGTTATTTGTGTTTTGCTCCACAAACTGCTGTATTTGGGGAATTCTCTGGCCCCTTCCTCTGGTTGGGTGTTTGGACGTCTGCCCCCAAATCCAGCCCTGGTGCACCACTGCTGCTTAGATCTTAATTTAGTTTCATTTTGTATTGACATGGCGCATGGCTAGATGAGGGGTGGTGGAGGGGGATAATGTTGTGATTTCATGATCGTGAGATCATCGCCCTCATCTACATGCAGTGAGTGACATCTCAGGAGGAAGAGGATATTGTGCCCACCACTTTGGATTTTTTTTAAAAAAGGAAAATGAGCACATGAGCGCTTGAATAAAACTGTAAGGTGTTTTTTTTTTTAAAAAAAACCACACACCAAAAATAAAAAAACCTCACACTTCCCCCACCCCACCCCCAATTTCCAGCTCGTTGCGTTTACTCAAGAGCAGCCGGGACAAAACTATGATGGTGGGCCACTCATCTCAAGAATGCAGAAAAAATTGGAATGAAAGGGCCTGCCGATATCCCAGGCCAAGGGAGGGATCTTCCCTCCCTTCTCCAGGGATGTCCTGTGCTTCATGTGAATGCACAGGGATGATCCCGGGATGATCTCCAAGAGATCGCTCCATCTTGACATGCCCATGGTGATTAATTTCACTGCTGTCTTTCTGTCAGCCACTTTGAAGTCTGTGCCTTTCAGAAGGATGACACAGAAATGTAAATACAACAAGTACCAGATAAATACTGGCTAGAAATGAAAGATGCCATCAAATGCAGAAGACGGTATAAAAAAGCAAAGCAAAGCAATGCCCAGGCCCCAAACAGAAACACAACCCCTCATAACTGCATTCAACTCTCAGGAAGATTAACCCTCTTTATCAAGGTCTCTCCTTTTTTGCTGTGGCAGCATCAAAAATTTGGGCAACCTTTAACTCCGACAATGCAGTTGATTGTTCTGGGGACACTTTGACTTCTCCATGTCTCCCGAGCTGTTTTAATCTTCAGACTATAATTTTCCATTTTCAACAATGGGTATAGTTTAATTTAAATGGATTTTACACCATGTCTGATGAATCTATTTTAGCTTAAGCATTTTAGATTTTGTTTTATGTTGTATTTGCTTTCTTTTGTCTTAGCTGCTTTGTATGCAGATGGCATATGTCGCAAACAAGAAATAAAGAACTGAACTTTATCAGACCTAATCGTTCATAGGATTGCAGCCCAATCGACATGAAATCTGTAGTACAAACAGTGTGGACAGATCTTTAAGAAGCTCTCGCTCAGTTTTTACGCTCTTCCAGACGATGAGAGCACCAGTGGTCACCTTTAAAGTGAAAAGGGGATTTCTGGGTAGGGATGTACAGTACATCTGTGTTTCAAAGACTGACAGGCATATTTTGTTCCACTGTCTGCTCATTGACAGACACACATATATATTTATATATTGAAGTATCCAGTCTGTGCCACTTCATACTAAAACTGGCCTTTTCCACACTTCCCAGGCCAACGTGCCCTGCAGATCAGTGTAAAGCTCTCCCTCACATTTTACACTCACCATTTCCCACTCAAAATCAATATCAAAATAAGTGTTACAATGTCTGTTTTGAGTGATATAATGTTTCAAAATAGACGCTGTGAGAGAAAACGCATTTCAAAGCAATCAGTTTTAAAATTTCTATCAGTCCAAATTCTCATGACTATTTAGTTAATTTTCTTTTTTAAAAAAGCAGTTTAATTTAGAAATGGCACAAAACAAACTGATGAGCAAACATGTACAAAAGTTATATGGATCGGTAACCGACTGTTCCCTCCACCTCTGTTCAAACACATCTTTAAATAAATCTTTAAATCCAGATATTCATCCCCTTCCCCCCAAATTCACATATTATGATGCCAATTTCCAGATGGGCACAAGCAAAGGTGTCATGGGAATCTACACGTCGTACTGAAGGCACTTCCATGCGCCCCCAGTACGCCCCCCAAAACGATGGTGTATTCCTGCCTACCTGCAGCCCAGAAGAGACGGAGGAGGCGGCCAGATTCCCCAGCTGCCTCCTCCTCCGTCTCTTCTGGGCTGCAAGTAGGCAGGAATACACCATCATTTGGGGGGTGTACTGGGGGCGCATGGAAGCGCCTTCAGTACGACGTGTAGATTCCCTCTGTGAAGATATACCGATTCACTCATCCCAAAAGGGTAGGTAGGACTTACCACAACCTCGTAAGGACAGCAAGTCATGTGGTTTGTACTGAGCACAAAACATCCTTCCCTATTTATTGAGTTTTAGTCACTTCCTCTCATCCCCACCCCTCAAATGGAAACTTAGTTGCGGTTGCTCACTCTAGCAGCCTTTCTTGCAGTTGCTAACAATGCAGAACTTCAAGAGTTATAAAGTTTATGATGTTGTATTGTTAATTTTTAACACACTGATGATTTGTAAATTGGGTCCCATGATGTACTTGCACTTCCATCAAATTGGAAGGGGGAAGAACAGTGGAAAGTGATCCCTGGGGTAAAGGTCTTTCAGTCCCATTGACAGAACCGCTTGAGGTTAGGGATGTCAGAGGGTTCCATTTGGGGGGTTGTGTTGGGTGGGGTTTTGCCAGCTTGGCACCCTAAACAAGGGCCTAATCTACAGCGACAGCCCTGTTGCAATGGAGGAGGGATAACTGCAATGGTTCCCATCAGCTCTCATGGGGTACACACCACTGATGTGTCCCACAAGTAAAAGAGAGCTGTTGCAGGAGAACGTGTGCCCCATGATGGCAATTCTGAATGTGTATTGGCAGAAGGACTAGGTAGATGGGTGCGGGGCATAGATTATTTTTAAAAATAACTCCTGAGAGACATGTACCAGCACAGACATGTACCAACACAAGGGGGGGGATAGATACTGTGTTGAAAATATAGATATTTTTGAGGTGGTTTTTTTAAAAAAACAACAACATGGCAATGAAACACGCCAAGGTCCATGCCCCTCACACCGAGTTGGCTGTTCCCTGAGCGAGGAGCTCATGCAGAACACCAACAGCTTCACGAAGGGGGGGAAGAACACCAGTTGTGGACTTCGGGGATGTAGCAAGAGAGCCAGAAAGAGCTGTGACAAAACCAGTCAGTGGTATTCCTGAATAACTGAGCGGTGGACCCGAGATCGCAGTGGGATCAGCTATGTGTCCTGTGTCCCAGTAGGGATGACTTTGATATTGTTCTGGAATAAATGGCTGGTGTGGACCAGGCCTCTCTTTTTTTCTCATCTGCGAGCTGGACCAGCTCACGGTTTTATGCCTTTTTTATTTGGGCAAATCATAATTCATGCAAAAGTTCTGTATCTGGGAAAGATACAAAAAAAATGTCAACGTTAGGAGAAATTTTATTCAAAAATAAATGCAAATTTTGTTCCTTTAAAAAAAAATTAAAAAAGCAGAATGATGTGGAAACTGGGCAGAATGGATTCATGATTGAATCCCTGTGAAACTGACGTAGGCAAGTTATATACCTTATCATGACTATATACATCATAATCTCTTCACCTGAGAGACACTTGAGTCATGAACAAGCCCATTTCAGCAATTATAACTGGAATTCTTTTTATATTTCCTTTTGACATATCCCGGTGCAGGGAACAAAGGTGGGTGGGAGGGGGTATTTGTGGAGAACAGGTTGTCGACTAGATAAATCTTTATTTTAGCCTTGTCCAACAGGGCTTTACTTTCGTTTTAATAAGAAATAGGCACAGAAATAAGAAATAGGCACAGAAATAGGCTTCAACTCGGGGCGTAGCTTGTTGGGGCAATATCCAAGGGATCACCCTGGATTCATACCTGTGCCTCCATATGATGCACAGGGGATCCCAGGATCAGGGAGGAATGATCCCTCCCTTTCCTCGGGATATCGCCCTACCCTTTGGGGGGGGGAGGGTTCAGCAGCCTCGGGATGATCCAGGCCTTGCTTTTTAGAACTTGGAGCCCCACCTTACAATGAAGTTAATCATTACTGGGAGTTCAATTGTTTTTTTCTCTTTTCTTTTCTTGCTCATTTCCCTTGTTCTATCACTCCTCTTCCTGCTCTAATCTTTTCCTCAGGATCCCTGGGGTTGATAACGCTGCTCTTTCAGCTTCTTCACCTTCCCAGCCCCACCCTTAACAGCTGTGCTTGACTTCAGGCAGGTAGCAGGAGCAGAGCTCCACTCAAATCTCTCCCTTTCTGGAGCCGATCACTGTACCTTTATCCTTTAATTTTAATGGAACCGCTGCTCACTCCTTATTTCTGGGCAAAATGACATCTAGAGCTGTATGAGATTTTCATTTTCCCTTGCATAACTTGAGAACATGCCCTGTACGAAGCCCTGAGTGTGAGTGCAAGAGCAAATGGATTTGCAAATGGTCAAACGTGTGCTTGTACTCATCTCATTCCCGATTCAGAGTTCAATTTGTGCAAGTTTCCTAGTTTGTACAAATTTCTTCCGCTGACCAAATCAACCCGCTTTACTTTACGGAGGAAATTGGTGCAAATTAGGGACATTACATAAATTGAGGGAGTTTTGCACAAATTGCTTGTTTGATCACTGCTAGATTTGTGCAAGTTTCCTCGTCAACATGAGACACAGACTCCAAAAAACTAAATAAATGTGGCTATTCATTTTATTTCAATTGCATTTCTTTTTGTGTGGGTTTTTTAATTTTTTTATATTCAGAATTAGGTTTTAACTTCTGGAAATCCTAAAATCTCCACCAAATGTTGCAGTATCAAGTTCTAGCAACCTCATCATCATGCAACTTGTAAAGTACTAAGATGCAGAGTTGGATACCTTTATTAGGTTTGTTAAACCAGGTTTGTCTCTGTCAGGTGGTTAAGATGTCTCTATTGTAGCGGTGTACAAGAATTTCAATTGTGTTCACAAATAAACAGAACTAGCCCCATTCACAACCAAAACGCAAGCAGATTTTTCTGAAAAAGCTCACGTTGCTGAAGGTGCGGTATCATTTGGAAAATGTGTGTTTTGGTGCAAGTCTGCAATTTAAAAGCCATGCCGTTCATAATCTTCTCTTTCCTTCTCTTTTCGTTTTCATGTTTCCAAGTGTGTGGCCTTACTTGGCTTGTGGACCAAGTAAGAAATAAAGAACGGAACTTTATCAAACCTAATAGTTTATACAAGCTCGAACCGCATAGACCATCTGTGTGCTAACATATGATCATACTTCCCCACTAGCCACTCCAGCACTTCCTTCCAGATGCTCACCCCTGCTACCACCAGTCCGCTCTCCCCCTACTCACTCCCCCCTAATCACTCCCTAATCTGCAGGACATATTGGAGGCCCACAGTAATTCGGCAATGATATGTTTCAATACCAGCTGTATCAGCTGTGTTTATTATCTCCTGTTGCTTAGCAACACAAAGTTCTTTCCCCTACCTCCTGTTGCTTAGCAACAGGTTCTTCCTCAGAATGGTGCCACGCATTGCCACAGATCACCTACGTGTTTTATATATGTAGCCGACTGCAGCCCATTGGATGTGAAATTTCGTAGTAAAACCTATGTGGACATGTGCCAGTGCTCAAAGAATTCAGTCTATGCCAATTCAAAGTGAAACTCGCCCCTCCCACACTTCCCTGACCAATGTGCACTGCAGATCCTGGAGAAGCTCTCGCTCAGGTTTTACACCCTTTCAGACAATGTGAGCACCAGCGCTCACCTTTAGAGTGAAAAGGGGATTCCTGGGTAGGGATGCACATCTGTGTTTCAAAGACTGACAGGCATACAGTATTTTGCTCCGCTGTCTGCTCATTGACAGATATATAAATCTGTGCTTTTTTAAAATCAGACATCCATGTAGCATCTGGTTTGCCAGCTAGTATTTAGCCAACCAAATTGGTGGAAAGCATTTATTGTTACGCCATCTGCCGCCCTCATAAAAAAACACGAAGATCAAGTTTTACTTCTTTTTCCATCTCTTTGTTTGTTTTAACTCATTCAATCAAACATGAGAACAAAGCCTTCTGGGAGGCTCCATGATCTTCACCAGGGAAGGTGGCACAGAGGTAGGAAAGAAGCCTTCTCCAGTGCTGAGTCTCTGCAAGTTGTCCATTACAGGAGGGACTTCATCAGCATCACTCCAGAGAGAGCCAGGAGGAAGGAGGCAGCTGACGGAGGGGAGGCTGGGGAGGTAGGGGAGGTAGGGGAGGTAGGGGAGGTAGGGGAGGTAGGGGAGGTAGGGAATGCATCTGATGGAACAGAGGCATTGTAGCAATCAATTGTTGTAGTAATAGTCATTCCATTTGCTTCAATCGTCCTTCCTTTGTTACACTCAGATTTCACATAGCAGCCCTTTGCAATGGCTTGTGCGGTTACAGAACCTGTATATAAAAAATAAAGCTGAATGGTCAGTTGAACCACTTTTCTGAGTAACCACTACCCAAACAAGCCTGTCCATCCATCTGATTTACACTTTGCCTTTCCAATGGCATGCTCAAGTTTCACTGGGTTGTTCAACTTTTGGGGAGACCATTCGTGCTCCCTGAAATGGAAGGGAGGATGGGGGGGGGGGGAAAAACTAAAGGACTTAGATGGCTTTCGGGGCAGAGAGTAGGGCATTTGCTTCTTCTTTTGGGGGTGCTTCCCCCCCTTTTTTTAACCAGAGGAATATCTGCTCCTTATGCAGCAGTGGTACCAGCTCTCTTTTGTAATAGTCTCCCATATATAAATTAAAAAATTCTGTACTGCACCATAGCCAAATCTCTCTGGACAGTTTATAAAACCCTCTCTCTCTCTCTCTCTCTCTCTCTCTCTCTCTCTCTCTCTCTCTCTCCTTTGAAGTTGGACATGTTGACACAATATTATTATTTTTTATTATTTTTTATTACATTTATATACTGCCCCACAGCTGAAGCTCTCTGGGCAGTTTACAACAATTAAAAACGGTAAACATTAACAGTATACAAAATTTAAAAACCATAAAAACCATAAAAAACAATATAAAAACAACAGCATCCATTTAAAAACAACAATTCTGGGGTCCATTAAAAACAAACTTAACGTTGTTAAATGCTGTTAAAATTCCTGGGAGAAGAGAAAAGTCTTGACCTGGCGCCGAAAAGATAACAATGTTGGCACCAGGCGAGCCTCGTCGGGGAGATCGTTCTATAATTGGGGGGCCACCACTGAGAAGGCCCTCTCCCTTGTTGCCATCCTCCGAGCTTCCCTCGGAGTAGGCACTCGGAGGAGGACCTTAGATGTTGAGCACAGTGTACGGGTAGGTTCACGTCGGGAGAGGCGTTCCATCAGGTATTGCGGTCCCAAGCCATGTAGGGCTTTATAGGTTAAAACCAGCACCTTGAATTGGGCTTGGAAACATATAGGCAGCCAATGCAAGCAGGCTGGAATTGGTAAATAAGATAAAAGAATATGATATTCAGGGAGCTTCGGCTATTGGGCGGCATATAAATGCAATAAATAAATAAATAAATAAAATAATAATAATAATAATAATAATAATAATAATAATAATAATAATAATAATAATAGAGGGAGGGAGAGAAAGACACTGAGAAAGTCAGCTCTGGAATGGGCAGAGAGCTTCTGCAATGTGCATCACAAACGCATTTGCCTCATTTACATCATAAGGTCTCCCTTTATCTGCTTGCTCTTCTTCCACATCACCCAACTTCAGCCTTTCCAGAACTCCAATCACAGTGGGCAAAAAGATGGGTTTATAATGTCAACATGTCAATTGCCGCACTGTAGTGCAGAAAGAAACATCTGTCTTTGCTTCCTTCTGCATTCTTTATCGTTTTCTCATTAACACTAGGTTTATTAGTTGGATCTCAAATTTAATGTAATTTTAAGGGTTGTTGCTCTCTCTCTCTCTCTCTCTCTCTCTCTCTCTCTCTCTCTCTTTCTCTCGTTCATTTGTCCCCCTTTTGCTCTCTTGCAAAACAAACAAATAAATGAAGAAATAACCTCAGGCTTTCCCATCCACTCCACTCTCCCAAATAGCACACAAAGTATTTTTTTTTAAAAAAAAAAAACACAACCAAAGAAAACGTGCAGAAATTCAAAAGTACTATGAGAATGAGGCAAAAAAATGGAAGCCCCTCTCTCATGGGGGAAGAAAACTGTTGGGAAACTGAAGGACAGATTTTAGCACAGCACTATATGGAATACTGAATCAGATCTCGCAAACGCGGGAGCCACAGTTCTTTCTCCATGCAACATTGACACGTACCAGTCATGGCTCATGCATTAGAGCACATGCTTTGCATGTAGAATGTCTCAGATCCAGTTCCTCAAATGATGATTTAAAAGGGTCCCATGAAACAGGTCTGGGAATGATCATTGTTTGAGACCAGGGCTGCTCCTGCCACTTAGAATGGGCAATACTGGGCTATTCAGTAGAAGGACAGCACCGTGTCTTCCTAGCCTTTGGACAAATATGGAGCCTATTCATGGGCCTGTCCCAGATTACGGTTATTTTCACTCACCTTTTGTGGTTTGGGCCAAAACAGTGGCACAGGTATCTAAGCCAGCGGAACACTTCGCTTTTTGGCCAGTACAGGTCTTACCCTCGGCGATGCAAGTTTCACACTCCAAAGAGGAACCTGGAGAAATAAGGCGGCAAGGTTTCATGAAGGATATGAGATGTCAGATTTTGTAGTCATTTGCAAGGGAAAAGGAGTAAATCCCATCTGGATGGGTAATGTGGTGTCCCTCAGAAATTAATTGGAGTTGGAGCTCAATGGGACCCAGCCCTGGAGCTTCCATGGAGTGACCTGCCATAAAAGCGTGATGAAACAGGATGGCAGGAAATTCTCTCTGACCTCAGATGGACTTTGACTACTTGGCCCTTGACTTCCTTGTGCCAAAGGTAATCCAGCCGTCTCCAGCTTGAAGCAGCTATATCTCTCTCTCCTCACCTTTAAGTGACAACCAAGTATGCCAAGTTCAATTTTGTTCAATAGGGATGTTGCAGGAATCCATCTGGGGAGTGGACCTTGGTGGGGTTTTTCCATCTCAGTCCCCCGGTATGCCAGCTTTTAGATCCATGAGCTGACTCAACTCAGTGCATGCTGAGTCACATAAGTTTCCTGCCTTTTTATATTTCTGCAAATCCCAATTTGTGCAAATCCTGGCTAAGAACATTTATGGAAATCATGATTGTGCAAAATCATGTTAATGAATTGCACAATTTGCACAAAATTGCAGGAGAAAATGGTCCTTTATACCTGCAGTTTTCAAAAGTTGTGCTACTCATGGTCGTGATTTTGTGCAAACTCATGATTTCTATAAATATTCCTAGCCACAAATGTGTGCAAATCACAGTTCAGGGACAAAAAAATGAATGAAAGAAAGAATGTTGTGAGCTCTGGCCAGGCACCCATGAACTGGCTAGTGGCTTGCCATGCATGCACATTAAGGTCGAGCAGCTGGCAGGAGTAGGGTGAACACATTAGCGTGGTTCAGACAACACGCTAAACCATGCTGCTTAACCACAAAATGGTTGATGGAATGCATTAAGGTCAATGCATTCTGTTACTCATTTTGTGGTTAAGCAGCAGAGTTTAGCGTGTTGTCTAGATGGGGTGTGTCTCTGTGTATGTAGTTTACTGATCAGTCCTTACCCACAGTGAGAAGCAGAGAGAACAAATAGAGTTTCAGGAGAGCTTGCATGATGTTTGGAGTGCACAGTGCAGCCAATTTTCTGGAGTGAAGTATCTGCAACATAATTTGGAGAATAGCCATGCATTAAAAAGCTAAAGCAATAAATAAATAAATAAATAAATAGGGGAAATGTAACCCTATTAAAAGTCAGGCCATATTTGGAGTGGTGGGAGGCAGAAGCAAGACTGCCTTGCTGATGTTTACACAGTCTTCCCTTTTTAACATAAATGGCATTTTCAGTGGTATTTTCAATATCATGATATATCCTCCAAAAGGAGATTATTTTTTATTGCATTTATATCCCTCCTTTTTTCCTCCCAGGAACCCAAGGTGGCATATATAATCCTCCTCCTCTCCATGTTATCCTAACAACAACAGCCCTGTGAAGCGGGTTGGGATGAGTGTCTGTCTGTTTGTGCATCCAACGTGTCCTGCAGATCAGTGTAAAGCTCTCCCTCACATTTTACATTCACCATTTCCCACTCAAAATCAATATCAAAATAAGTGTTGCAATGTCTGTTTTGAGTGATATAATGTTTCAAAATAGACGCTATGAGAGAAAAAGCATTTCAAAACAATCAGTTTTAAAATTTCTATCAGTCCAAATTCTCATGACTATTTAGTTAATTTTTTTTTTAAAAAAATGCAGTTTAATTTAGAAATGGCACAAAACAAACTGATGAGCAAACATGTACAAAAGTTACATGGATCGGTAACCGACTGTTCCCTCCACCTCTGTTCAAACACACCTTTAAATGCAGATATTCATCCCCTTCCCCCCAAATTCACATATTATGATGCCAATTTCCAGATGGGCACAAGCAAAAGTGTCATGCAGTCAAGATATACTGATTCACTCATCCCAAAAGGGTAGATAGGACTTACCACAACTTCGTAAGGACAGCAAGTCTTGCCCTCTGCACTGAGCACAGAACGCCCTTCCTTATTTATCGAACTCTCATCCCCACCCCTCAAATGGAAACATACAGTAGGTGGGGTTGTTCACTCTAGCAGCCTTTACTGCACATTCTAACAATGCAGAACTTCAAGAGTTATGAAGGTTCTGATGTTCTATTTCAATTTTTGTCGCACTGATGATTTGTAAATTGGGTCCCATGGTGCACTTGCACTTCCAGCAAATCGGTAGGAGGAAGGACAATGGGAAGAGATCCCTGGCATAAAGGCCTTTCAGTCACGTTGACAGGAGCGCTTGAGGTTAGGGATGTCAGAGGGTTCCATTTGGGGGGTTGTGATCGGTGGGGTTTCACCAGTTTGGCTCTCTAGAGACCAACAGCCCTTTAGCAATGGAGGAGGGATAATTGCAATGGTTGCCAGCCTCCACTATCTGCACTCATGGGGTACACGCCACCGATGTTTCCCGCAAGTAAAAGAGTACCGTTGCAGGAGAACGTGTGCCCCATGATGGCAGTTCTGAATGTGTATTGGCAGAAGGACTAGGTAGATGGGTTTGGGGCATGGATTTTTAAAAAAATAACTCCCGAGAGACATGCACCAGCACAGACATGTAGCAACACCGGGACGGGGGGATAGGTACTATATCAAAAATATAGATTTTTTGGGTATTTTTTTAAAAACACACACACGGCAATGAAACATGCCAAGGCCCATGCCCATGTTCCTCACACCAAGTTGGCTGTTCCCTGAGCCAGGAGCTCTTGCTGAACAGCAACATCTTCATGAAGGGGGGAAGAACACCAGTTGTGGACTTTGGGAAGGTAGCGAGAGAGTCAGAAAGAACTGTGACAAAACAGGAACAGTGGTGTTCCTGAATATAGCTGAATGATGTGAAAACTGGGCAGAATGGATTCATGATTGAATCCCTGTGAAACTGACTTATGATGAGTATAAACATTGTAATCTCTTCACCTGAGAGACACTTGAGTCATGAACAAGGTCATTCCAGCAATTATACTTGGATTTCTTTTTATATTTCCTTTTGACATATCCGGGTGCAGGGGGAAAGGGTGGGTGGGAGGGGGTATTTCTGGGAAATAGGTTGTGGACAAGATAAATCTTTACTTTGGCCAAGTCCAACAGGGCTTTACTTACATTTTAATAAGAAATAGGCACAAATTACCCCACTTCAGTTTGGGGCATAGCTAGATGGGGTGATATCCAGGGACTGCCCTGGGGTCGTCCCTGTGCACATGACCCACAGGGCATCCACATGACCCACGGGGCATCCCAGGAGCAGGGAGGAAGGATTCCTCCTTTCCCCCGGGTATTGCCCTACCCTTTTTTCACATTTCCCCCATGGTCTCGGGATGATCCTGAGACCGTGTAACATGTGGCTGGGTGTCACCGTTCATCCCAGCTCCTCGCGAATAAACACGAGGAGCTGGGAGCCAGGCATAGGGCACAGACCTCCTCAGGAGCTTTGTGCCTATTGGGGGTGGGTTGGGGGGAGTGGGGAAATTTATTTATTTATTTAAAAAATACTCATGATTTGCAGTTGCGAGCTTGTAAGCCTATGCAGCAGGGTCTTGCTATTTACTGTGTTATCTGTACAGCACCATGTACATTGATGGTGCTATATAAATAAATAATAATAATAATAATAATAATAATAATAATAATAATAATAATAATAATAAAAACAAAAACAAAATGGCAGCTGCGTGTAAGCAAGGGCGACGATCTCAGGATTATAAAATTGCCCTGTAACCCCCGGGTCTAGCCATGGTCTCAGACTAGGGATGTGGGAGAAATCTGTCTGAGGGGTGGAGCTAATGAGCTTTCATCAGCTTGGCCCCATGGACTCCATTCCAACTTCTGCCAGTTGGCACTGACTTGGTCCACAGTGGGTCAGGTGGCGATGGTGAGCTGGAAGGAGGGTTGCACCATGGCACTACCCTTCCTCCCTGTTGCTGCCACTGCTACTGCCACTGCCATCACCGCTGCTGCCATGCAACCCTCCCTCTCTCCCTTCCACTGCCACATCCAGCTTGCAGAGTCCCACTTTCTGGGCTGGGGCAGGTGCCAGTAGGAATATATATATATTTCAATTCTTTTTATTACAGTCAACAGACCAGTAAAACATATGAAAACATTTAAAATACATGGAATTAAAACAGAGTATGATTGCATGAAGCCTCCTTAAAGTTCTGTACTAGAAGCAAAAGGAAGTCCTGCTCCTCATTCCCTGCAAGGGGAAACGGCAAATTTGGCTGTGCACTTGGCTGGCGTTTGCAGAAGCTCCTGCAGGTTTTGGCCAATCAATTTCAATTCCTTTTATTACAGACTCTGCCACTGTTGTCACCACACAATCGGAGGATTGTGTGGTGACAACAGTGGCAGAGGGTGGGGACTTTATCATTGGGAAGGGGGATTCCCATTTCCAAGAATTACAGATTTCATTGGAGAGGAGGAACCTAGCCACTACCTCTGTTGTTGGTTTGATCATGTATAATGTATTAATGACTGTGTTTTCACGGTCTTAATGATGTCTGCCACTGTTTCTCATTGGGTCTGCGACTGCATAATAAATGATGCTGCTGCTTAGAGTAGGAGAATGGATTTCATTGGAATTTACTTGGTGGAACCCCTCCCCCAATGAAGTCCCTAGATTTTGGGAACAAATCTCCAGCTTGACTCACAAAGGCAAACTGAGTTGGGGTTGTCACAGGAATCCGTCCGTCCCCCCCCCCCAAAAGTGGGGCAGTCCAGATTTACCCATAACAAACATCACCATCTCAAAGTCCAATCCGGAACTTCAGAAGATGTCTCATTCTACTCAGACCAATTCAGAGTTGGTGCCCAAACTGAGGGTTGAAATTTCATGCTTCCCTATGTGATGGGAAATCTAAAGACAGCTATCATGGTGCTGTTGGGTTTTTTTTTTTTCTCTCTCTCTCTCTCTCCTTGTCACAGTTAGATAATATTGGCAGGCCTAGTAGTGTGGGATCATAGAATAGTAGAGTTGGAAGGGGCCTATAAGGCCATCGAGTCCCAATGCCCTGCACAGTGCAGGAATCCACTCTAAAAGCATCCCTGCCAGATGGTTGTCCAGCTGCCTCTTGAATGCCTCTAGTGTGGGAGAGCCCACAACCTCCCTAGCTCATTGGTTCCATTGTCATACTGCACTAACAGTCAGGAAGTTTTTCCTGAGTTCCGCCTGGAATCTGGCTTCCTGTAACTTGAGCCCATTCTTCCATGTCCTGAACGCTGGGATGTCTCTCCTCAATCTCCTCTTCTCCAGGCTAAACATGCCCAGTTCTTTCAGTCTCTCTTCATAGGGTTCTGTTTCCAGACCCCTGATCATCCTGGTTGCCCTCCTCTGAACACGCAGCAACTTGTCTACATTACACCTGCCAAATGTCATAGGTTTAGGGGCTTTTAAGCTATGCACATTTGAAGATCCCCTTCAAAATTAGACACCTGCAGAACGCTCCCAGATTGTAAGGAACCCCACCTTACAGTGAAGTTAATTATTACTGGGAGCTCAAATTTGTTTTTTGCTTGTTTCCCTTGTTCTATCATTCCTCTTCCTTCGCTAATCTTTTCCTCAAGTTCCCTGGGGTTTATAAAGCTGCTCTTTCAGCTTCTTCACCTTCCCAGCCCTCCCTTAACAGCTGCGCTTGACTTCAGGCAGCTAGCAGGAGCAGAGCTCCACTCAAATCACTCCCTTTCTGGAGCCGATCACTGCACCTTTATTCTTTAATTTTAATAGAACCGCTGCTCACCTCTTATTTCTGGGTAAAATGTCATCTAGAGCTGTATGAGATTTTCATTTTCCCTTGCAAAACTTGAGCATATGCCCTGTACGAAGCCCTGAGTGCGAGTGCAAGAGCACGCCCAGTGAGATTTGCAAATGGTCAAACGTGTGCTTGTACTCATCTCGTTCCCGATTCAGAGTTTCTTCCGCTGACCAAATCAACCCGCTTTACTTTACGGAGGAAATTGGTGCAAATTAGGGATGTTACATAAATTGGGGGAGTTTTGCACAAATCGCTTGTTTGATCACTGCTAGATTTGTACAAGTTTCCTCGTCAACATGAGACACAGACTCCAAAAAAATAAATAAATGTGGCTATTCATTTTATTTCAATTGCGTTTCTTTTTGTGTGGTTTTTTTTAATTTTTTAAATTCAGAATTAGGTTTGAACTTCTGGAAATCCTAAAATCTCCACCAAATGTTGCAGTATCAAGTTCTAGCAACCTCATCATCATGCAACTTGTAAAGTACTAAAATGCAGAGTTGGATACCTTTATTAGGTTTGTTAAACCAGGTTTGTCTCTGTTAGGTGGTTAAGATGTCTCTATTGTAGCGGTGTACAAGAATTTCACTTGTGTTCACAAATAAACAGAACTAGCCCCATTCACAACCAAAACGCAAGCAGATTTTTCTGAAAAAGCTCACGTTGCTGAAGGTGCGGTATCATTTGGAAAATGTGTGTTTTGGTGCAAGTCTGCAATTTAAAAGCCATGCTGTTCATAATCTTCTCTTTCCTTCTCTTTTCGTTTTCATGTTTCCCAGTGTGTGGCCTTACTTGGCCTGTGGACCAAGTAAGAAATAAAGAACGGAACTTTATCAAACCTAATAGTTTATACAAGCTCGAACTGCATAGACCATCTGTGTGCTAATACATGATCATACTTCCCCACTAGCCACTCCAGCACTTCCTTCCAGATGCTCACCCCTGCTACCACCGGTCCGCTCTCCCCCTACTCACTCCCCCCTACTCACTCCCTAATCTGCAGGACATACTGGAGGCCCACAGTAATTCGGCAATGATATGTTTCAATACCAGCTGTATCAGCTGTGTTTATTATCTCCTGTTGCTTAGCAACACAAACTTCTTCCCCTACCTCCTGTTGCTTAGCAACAGGTTCTTCTTCAGAATGGTGCCACGCATTGCCACACATCACCTACGTGTTTTATATATGTAGCCGACTGCAGCCCATTGGATGTGAAATTTGTAGTAAAACCTATGTGGACAGGATGTGCCAATGTTTGAAGAATCCAGTCTATGCCAATTCAAAGTGAAACTGGCCCCTCCCACACTCCCCCGACCAATGTGCACTGCAAATCCTGGAGAAGCTCTCGCTCAGGTTTTACACCCTTCCAGACAATGTGAGCACCAGCGGTCACCTTTAGAGTGAAAAGGGGATTCCTGGGTAGGGATGTACATCTGTATTTCAAAGACTGACAGGCATACAGTATTTTGCTCCGCTGTCTGCTCATTGACAGATATATATATATATATATATATATATATATATATATATATAATTTTTAATCTGTTTTTTTTAAATCAGACAACCATGTAGCATCTGGTTTGCCATCTAGTATTTTGCCAAGCACATTTGTGGAAAGCATTTATTGTTACGCCATCCACCGCCCTCATAAAAAAACACGAAGATCAAGTTTTACTTCTTTTTCCAACTCTTTGTTTGTTTGTTTTAACTCATTCAATCAAACGAGAACAAAGCCTTCTGGGAGGCTCCATGAACTTCACCAGAGAAGGCGGCACAGAGATGGGAAGGAAGCCTTCTCCAGTGCTGAGACTCTGCAAGTTGTCCATTACAGGAGGAACTTCATCAGCATCACTCCGGAGAGAGCCAGGAGGAAGGAGGCAGCTGACGGAGGGGAGGCATTGTAGCAATCAATTGTTGTAGTAATAGTCATTCCATTTGCTTCAACCGTCCTTCCTTTGTTACACTCAGATTTCAAATAGCAGCCCTTTCCAATGCTGTGTCCGGTTACAGAACCTGTATATAAAAAAATAAAGCTGAATGGTCAGTTGAACCACTTTTCTGAGTAACCACTACCCAAACAAGCCTGTCCATCCATCTGATTTACACTTTGCCTTTCCAATGGCATGCTCAAGTATCACTGGGTCATTCAGATTTTGGGGAGACTATTCATGCTCCCTGAAATAGAAGGGAGGATTGGGGAGGGGGCAAAAGAGCTTAGATGGCTTTCGGGGCAGAGAGTAGGGCATTTGCTTCTTCTTTTGGGGGTGCTTCCCCCCTTTTTTTAACCAGAGGAATATCTGCTCCTTATGCAGCAGTGGTACCGGCTCTCTTTTGTAATAGTCTCCCATATATAAATAAAAAAAATTCTGTACTGCACCAAAGCCAAATCTCTCTGGACAGTTTATAAAACTCTCTCTCTCTCTCTCTCTCTCTCTCTCTCTCTCTCTCTCTCTCTCTCTCTCTCTCCTTTGAAGTTGGACATGTTGACACAATATTATTATTTTTTATTATTTTTCATTACATTTATATACCGCCCCACAGCTGAAGCTCTCTGGGCAGTTTACAACAATTAAAAACGGTAAACATTAACAGTATACAAAATTTAAAAACCATAAAAACCATAAAAAACAATATAAAAACAACAGTATCCATTTAAAAACAACAATTCTGGGATCCATTAAAAACAAACTTAACGTTGTTAAATGCTGTTAAAATTGCTGGGAGAAGAGAAAAGTCTTGACCTGGCGCCGAAAAGATAACAATGTTGGCACCAGGCGGGCCTCGTCGGGGAAATCGTTCTATAATTGGGGGGCCACCACTGAAAAGGCCCTCTCCCTTGTTGCCATCCTCCGAGCTTCCCTCGGAGTAGGCACTCGGAGGAGGACCTTAGATGTTGAGTGCAGTGTACGGGTAGGTTCACGTCGGGAGAGGCGTTCCATCAGGTATTGAGGTCCCAAGCCATGTAGGGCTTTATAGGTTAAAACCAGCACCTTGAATTGGGCTTGGAAACATATAGGCAGCCAATGCAAGCGGGCCGGAATCGGTAAATAAGATAAAAGGATATGATATTCAGGGAGCTTCGGCTATTGGGCGGCATATAAATGCAATAAATATATAAATAAATAAATAAATAATAATAATAGAGGCAGGGAGAGAAAGACACTGAGAAAGTCAGCTCTGGAATGGGCAGAGAGCTTCTGCAATGTGCATCACAAATGCATTTGCCTCATTTACATCATAAGGTCTCCCATTATCTGCTTGCTCTTCTTCCACATCACCCAACTTCAGCCTTTCCAGAACTCCTCCAATCACAGTGGGCAAAAAGATGGGTTTATAATGTCAACATGTCAATTGCCGCACTGTAGTGCAGAAAGAAACATCTGTCTTTGCTTCCTTCTGCATTCTTTATCGTTTTCTCATTAACACTAGGTTTATTAGTTGGCTCTCAAATTTAATGTAATTTTTAGGGTTGCTTTCTCTCTCTCTCTCTCTCTCTCTCTCTCTCTCTCTCTCTCTCGTTCATTTGTCCCCCTTTTGCTCTCTGCAAAACAAACAAATAAATGAAGAAATAACCTCAGGCTTTCCCATCCACTCCACTCTCCCAAATAGCACACAAAGTATATTTTAAAAAAAAACACCACACAACCAAAGAAAACGTGCAGAAATTCTAAAGTACTATGAGAATGAGGCAAAAAAAAATGGAAGCCCCTCTCTCATGGGGGAAGAAAACTGTTGGGAAACTGAAGGACAGATTTTAGCACAGCACTATATGGAATACTGAATCAGATCTCGCAAACGCGGGAGCCACAGTTCTTTCTCCATGCAACATTGACATGTACCAGTCATGGCTCATGTATTAGAACACTTGCTTTGCATGTAGAATGTCTCAGGTCCAGTTCTTCAAATGATGATTTAAAAGGGTCCCATGAAACAGGTCTGGGAATGATCACTGTTTGAGACCAGGGCTGCTCCTGCCACTTAGATTGGGCAATACTGGGCTATTCAGTAGAAGGACAGCACTGTGTCTTCCTAGCCTTTGGACAAATATGGAGCCTATTCATGGGCCTGTCCTAGATTATGGTTATTCTCACTCACCTATTGTCACTTCAACCCATAAAGTGGCACAGGTATCAAAGCCAGCGGAACACTTCACTTTTGGGCCAGTACAGGTCTTACCCTCGGCGATGCAAGTTTCACACTCCAAAGAGGTACCTGGAGAAATAAGGCAGCAAGGTTTCATGAAGGAAATGAGATGGCAGATTTTGTAGTCATTTGCAAGGGGAAAGGAGTAAATCCCATCTGGATGGGTAATGTGATGTCCCTCAGAAATTAATTGCTGGAAGGTGTAGTGCAGAAATAAAGAGGCGACATGTCATAGCTGGGTTTAAACAAGGGCCAACATTTATTTGATGGATCTGCAAAGGGAAACCTAAGTGGGCATCTACCTATCGCGGTGTGAGCTGCTAATAATCAGGGCGAGGTATTCCGAGCCCCAGAGGCGGCGTGTAACCGTCGCCACGCCTTGGCTCCCCCTTTTGGGTTGGTAAGCCTTCCGGTGTCACCCCTCCTCCTGCCGCCAGGCTGTGAATAGGTGAGAAAGGTTGGCCTCAAGGATAAGCCTTATTTCAGCCGCTGGACCGCAGGGCTTGGAGCTGCTGAACCTCGGGTGTTATCCTTCACCATTTGGTGCCATGGAAAACTCACCGACTTTAACGAACCGCAGATGCCCGCCTACCCGCCACAGGGAGTGGCAAGCCTCTTGCTTAGTCACTACCGACTCCCCATCTGGCCGAAATAACTTCCTGCAAACCCTTGCGCAGATCCATCAAAAACAAATCATTGCCAAGGTCCGAAAGATGGACCCCATCCGCCCTATAAAGCTCCCTCCGCGTTGTTCTGATCAAGGGGTGTTGAAGGCTAACATCCCCATGTCCCAGGAGATTTTTATAAATTTCCCCATTGACTTTG
Organism: Elgaria multicarinata webbii; assembly: GCF_023053635.1. Taxonomy (NCBI): domain Eukaryota; kingdom Metazoa; phylum Chordata; class Lepidosauria; order Squamata; family Anguidae; genus Elgaria; species Elgaria multicarinata. The sequence goes on from NC_086183.1 coordinate 26,302,302, forward strand.
CGACGTGCGCGTTCAATGGCGCGCGGGTCGCTAGCCCATTTCCAATTTAGCCTGGGAATAATACATGACCACACAATAACAGTTCCAGGCCACTGGTTACGAATGGCCTGGAAATCATGAACAGCCTGAAGGATCAGGGCCTTGCCCTTTAAAAGCCCCAGATCATTACCGCCTAGGTGTATTACCAACACCCGCGGGGGAGGATTGACTGCATGCTGCTGCGAGAGTGTAACCAGGAAGTGCTCCCAGTGCATGCCACGCCTTCCCAACCATTGGATGCTGGCAATATTGCTCAATCGGAGCTGACTTCCCAAGCTCTATCGGGAGGCCCTCCTTCCAGCCCAGAAGACAAAACTGTGGCCACAGATTAATACTCGCAGCGGGTTCAGTCCCCTCCGGAGATTTAGGAAACAAATGAAGGGCATTAGCTACGACCCTAAGCATGCGGTTCCTCAGGCAGCTGGCGAATATAAGAACGAAAAGCCCCAGATTGCCATCTTCCTACTTGTTGAATTTGATTAGGGGAGAAACCAATAGCCGCAGCGGTGGAAGCAGCACCTATCTTAAATGAGTGTGTGCCAAATTGGTAATGTCCTAGGCCCAGAGCAGCAAGAGCCTTCTTCGTCACTGACCAAAATTGGTGTTTAGTGAGAGGAGCTCCATTGCTATGGCAAAATAGATAACCGGGGTTTGATCCCCGCAACTCCATAAAGATATGGATGGCCAAAACAGGGCATAGCTCTTTTTTGAGCACTGGAAACAAGGACACAGTACAGCCTTTGCCTGTCTGATCAGTTTTTGACCTGCGAAGTTGTAATTGTATATGGTTGTCGGATGACTGAAGGTCTGACAACTGCAAGGCCCTTCCTGAGGTGTCGCCTTTACCGGTGGCCACTAACTCAGAGATGCGGAAAGCCCCCAAAAATGCTGTAAGGGAGGTGGCATGGAATAGCCGGGCTTCGAAAGGAGAGGAGCAAAGTGTGTGCCACAGTGCACTCAACCCAATCAAAATTTCCGGGGATAAAGGAGTTCTTTTATCCCGTAAGGTTGGTCTTAGCCTAGACCAGCCTCGTAAGGTTCTTCTAATTCTGAAGTCATTGGAGGTGTCGATGACACCTTTAGATTTAGCTATGAATGCTAGAGCTGCCAACTTTCCACTAATTGTTCTGGGCTTTTCAGCTTGTCTCAGCTCCTTCCCTCTTTATTGTTTACTACAACTTATTAGATTGTAAGCCTATGCGGCAGGGTCTTGCTATTTACTGTGTAATCTGTACAGCACCATGTACACTGATGGTGCTATATAAATAAATAAATAATAATAATACAGAATTGCAGGATGTGCTCAACAGGTATAGGCCAGGATTGAGGGAGCTGTAACTGGGACCTGAATGAATGAAATTCACTACCTGCTTTTAGGTAAGCTGACCTGGTCCTGGGAGCGACTCACTGCCATATTGCTGACTCAATTTCATCTTGCCAGTTTCCCAAAAACTGGTCGGCATGACTTCCATTTTTGTTCTCTCCCAAGGGGCCAGTTGACGAAATCTTGCCACCTGCTGATGCGATAGGGCATCAGCTATGGAACTGTCCAGGCCCGGAATATGCCGAGCGTGGAAGAGAATGTTATGCCGGAGACAATGTAGCATGAAGGCCCTGACCAAATTCATGACACGCGCATTGTGTGAAGATAGTGTATTAATGACTTGAACTGTGGCCAAGTTGTCACACCAAAAATGAACGACGGAGTTTGAAAGCTCTGCTGCCCATAGTAGAGTTGCCACGTATATTGGGAAAAATTCCAAGAATGTCAAGTCCTTGCGTATATCAGAATTTAGCCAGTCCTCAGGTCACACTTCGGCGCACCACTTATCTCCCCAAATGACCCCAAAGCCAATAGCCCGGGCAGCATCAGAATGGATTTGCAGATCGCTCTCTAACAAGATTTCCTTCCTCCAAAATGAAACTCCGTTGAATTCATTAAGGAAGGATAACCAGATGTGCAAGTCATCACAAATATTGTGTGTGACTCTAATTCTGTGCTGGGGATGAGAGAGACCCTTCATGGCGTCACATAGGCCCTTCCTGGTGCAACAACTCTGCCCGTGAAGTTAAGATGGGCCACTATCTCCTGAAGTTGGAGTAAAGTGACCTTCTTAAGGCCGCAAATAAACAATAATCGATTCTGCAAGTCAGTTAACTTGTCTGGGGGAAGCCTACAACATTGGGCGATTGAATCCAATTCAATTCCCAAATATTTAATGGAAGTGAGAGGACCTTCGGTTTTTTCTCGCACCAAAGGTACTGCCAGTTCGTTGGCTAACTCATGGAAATCCTGCATAAGTTGGGCGCATTGTGCGGATCGCGCAGGACCAGTAAAAAAGAAATCGTCGAGATAATGGGTTACTGCTTGGCAGCCGGTTCTGGCCTCCAGAGCCCATTGGAGGAATGAGCTGAAGTGCTCAAACATGGCGCAGGATATAGCACAACCGAAAGGTAACGCTCGGTCGATGAAATATTGACCCCGGAATTGAAAGCCCAGCAAGTCGAAATCGGCTGGATTAATGGGCAAGATGCGAAATGCGGATTTGATGTCGCACTTGCCCATCAAGGCCCCGGGACCCTGTTTACGCACTATATTGATGGCTGAATCTAATGAAGAATATCTTACTGAACACAAGTGTTCAGGGATAGCGTCATTAACGGATCTTCCCTTGGGCGCGGACAAATTGTGTATTAATCTAAACTCCCCAGGATTTTTCTTTGGCACAATACCCAGAGGAGAAACGCGAAGATTAGGAATGGGTGGGGAGCTAAAAGGGCCTAGCACTCTACCCAACTCAACCTCTTTGTTGATTTTTTGATTGACTAATTCCTCCATTGCGGCTATGGATTTCTGATTCATAAGAAAGGATGCTTGGTGGGGGCCAACGTATGGTATTCTAAAACCAAAAGAAAAGCCTTCTAACAAATACTCTGCATCCATCCGATTGGGATAAAAAGCGAGTAAAGATTGAAGAGCATCAAGCCTGACTGGGCTGGGGCCCTTTGGGAGGTTGCTGCTGACAACCTTGCCTTCTGTTACTTTGGTTGTCATGGTTATAATCTTTCTTTCCCCTATTTCTGGTACAACTTGTAAGGGGGTGATGTCCACCGCATCTGGGGCATTCGTGTTTGTACCTACACTGGGGGCGGGAACAGTTGCCCTTGGAAGAATATTCCCAACACAACATGCGGTGTTGAACCGCTTGTCCCGCAGCCCCGGTGGAAGGCATTGCGGGTTGCTGTTTGGACAGTAAGTGACCACTATCGGCCCTCTCACCGAAACCTGGTCTAGAAGGGGTCATGAATTGTAACCATAAATCATGGTCCTTCATGTCCCAGTGCAAAGAAGGGTCTAGGGAGGCCCGCATACGAAATGATTCATCGTATGCGAGCCATGCCCCACCCTCATACTCTACATAAGCCCTATAAATCATGTCCAGGTACTTTGTAAGAGTGCAACCTCGTTCGGGGAAGTTTTGCAAGATTATTCCCATATAAATGAGAAATCCAGGCAGCCAATTGGCCCAATTTCCAATGACTTTCTTACGTCGTACCCTTTCGTACTCCCTGTCCCTGGATTTGTCTTTATCTTTTGTCTTGGTTTCCTGAAACAATAAAGTAAAGACATCCACATATTCCCCACGGATAATCTTCTCGCGAGTGGCTGGGAGTAGATGATAACCTAGCGGGGAAGCAGTATTCCTTGTTGGTATGGCCTGTGTTTCTACCCCTGCGTAAGGATCTTTAGTTGGTAAGGAAGAGGTGTCCTGTTTTGCTGGGTCACTAGCAGTACCTTGCCATACGTTGGCGCAAGCGCCAGCTGTAGATAGAGAAGTGCTAGTATTGTTAATATGATCGGCAAGTCGGTTGTCACTAGGAGCTGGGACTTCAGTTTGAACCCCAGCATCCAATACCGTGTTGGATGAAACATTGGCCGGTAAAGGAACCTCAGCCCCAGCAGCTGTATTTGGTACCGAGGAAGCAGGTGCAACTGTAGGGGACTGTTGAACAATTGAAGACTCACGTATTGTTGTGCCGCTGTCTAATCCAGTTATAGGACCTGTTGCTGTAACCTGAGTGGTTTGTGGAGTCTGGTTGTTAACAATGTTAAAGGGATTTGAAGACCAGTCTATGTTGGACAACCATGGAAGGAAGCTCAATGGATTGATTGCCCCTAGTGGAGGTGTGGTGGATTGTGTGATAGTGTTCTCACCTTGTGCTGTATGTGGTATTGGTGCCACAGTAGACGGAGTGCTGCTAATTGAGGGCGTAGACCCTGTAGCAGTTGCCGGTTGCACCGTGACTAGGGAGTCACTGTCGTGACCTGCAGGTGTTGGTTGTGAAGAGGATGAAGTCAAGCTGGAAGATGCTTCAATAACATCAAGCCGTGCTGTAATGGAAGACCAAAGCTTATCCTGTGATAACTGCCTAGTAGAAGGTCTGTTAGCAATCCTTTTATTATGAATTATGGGGGGGGGGGATGGCAAGTGGTGATGGGATCCCTCTCTCCTGTTCGGCTGCCTGAAGCCTATTCAGGATATCCATCACATCATGTGTGTCACTGTCATCAGATGAGGAGTCTCTAAAAGGCCTAGTTCGTTTTTGGGATGAGGGAGCTTTCCTCTTTCCTTTCTCCCCCCTATACCTTTCTTAGGTGGCATGGTTACAAACAGGCCAACCCCAATAAACTTCGCTTAATGTGAAAACTACTATTCAACAGGACAATATGAAACCCTGGCCAAGGCACCAGGCTCTGAGTGAAGCCTAAATTTTGAGATGCAGGCCTTGAAGGTACTAGGCCGCAGGTATAGTGCACCAGGCCCTAATGATAACCTGCTGGGTCCCCGGGAGAAAAGAACGTAACTTATAAATTTGATCTCCCCTCCCAAACTTTGACCAAACCCGGCCCTGCTTAGCTTCAGCAAAGTGGCTGGGGGCATGCGTTGGGACACAGACCCTGAATCCGAATTATGGATATGAGACGGGGGGGAGAAATTAAAAATTAAAATTTTAAATATTTAATTACAAACAACTATAATAATTTAGAGAAATTAATTAAACTGGTCCCTAAACATGCTAGGCTGCGCCTCCGTGTGGCTAAAATCGCCTCAAAAGGTTGTAAAGAAAGCTGGGTGGGCAGGGCGAATTACCCCCTCCCCACAATGGTCGCTAGAGTTGGGGGAAGATTGAAGGCCACAATGAGGCCCGGCCCCCCGGAGGTGCCGAGCGCGCGCCGCACTGGGCCGCGTTCGCTCCCCCACCCACGCCAAAAAGCAGGACTTGGAAGGGGACACTATGGAGAAATTGGAGGGAACCGGCCGGTTCCCCCCAAACCTGGGCCTTTTGGCCGAAGAAGACGTGGGTATGCAGCTGCAGAGGGACGCTGAGTCGTTGCTTAAGCAACTGGGCCGCTCGCATCCACGTAGCTGCTCCCTTCGCCAGTTTCGCTTTCGGCGCTGCCACTCAATCGGACGATGATGGCAGCCGCTTGACAAAAGAGGAGGAGAGGAGGGGGGCGAGCCTTTAAATAAGCTCTCGTACCCCTCCCCTTCTCCCAGAGGCACGAATTGCCAGCCAATCGCTGGCGTCCACACAGCCTCCCTTCTGCCCCCATTCGCAATTACTGTATTTTCTGGCATATAAGACTACTTTTTAACCCAGGAAAATCTTCTCAAAAGTTGGGGGTTGTCTTATACGCCCAGTATAAGATGACTTTTTAACCCAGGAAGATCTTCTCAAAAGTTGGGGGTCATCTAATACACCCAGTCATCTTATACGCCAGAAAATACGGTAGCTTCACTGCGCCCAGGCTACGCCGGGCGTGGAAGATTAGCATTTGGAGCTGGAGCTCAATGGGCCCCAGCCCTGGAGCTTCCATGGAGTGACCTGCCGTAAAAGCGTGATGAAACAGGAGGGCAGGAAATTCTCTCTGACCTCAGATGGACTTTGACTACTTAGCCCTTGACTTCCTTGTGCCAAAGGTAATCCAGCCTTCTCCAGCTTGAAGCAGCTATCTCTCTCTCTCCTCACCTTTAAGTGACAACCAAGGATGCCAAGTTCAATTTTGTTCAATAGGGATGTTGCAGGAATCCATCTGGGGAGTGGACCTTGGTGGGTTTTTTCCATCTCAGTCCCCCAGTATGCCAGCTTTTAGATCCATGAGCTGACTCAACTCAGTGCATGTTGAGTCACATAAGTTTCCTGCCTTTTTATATTTCTGCAAATTCCAATTTGTGCAAATCCTGGCTAAGAACATTTATGGAAATCATGATTGCGCAAAATCGTGTTAGTGAATTGCACAATTTACACAAAATTGCAGGAGAAAATGGTCCTTTATACCTGCAGTTTTCAAAAGTTGTGCTACTCATGGTCGTGATTTTGTGCAAACTCATGATTTCGATAAATATTCCTAGCCACAAATGTGTGCAAATCACAGTTCAGGGACAAAAAAATGAATGAAAGAAAGAATGTTGTGAGCTCTCGCAAGGCACCCATGAACTGGCTAGTGGCTTGCCATGCATGCACATTAAGGTCGAGCAGCTGGCAGGAGTGGGGTGAACACATTAGCGTGTTTCAGACAACACGCTAAACCATGCTGCTTAACCACAAAATGGTTGATGGAATGCATTAAGGTCAATGCATTCCGTTACTCATTTTGTGGTTAAGCAGCAGAGTTTAGCGTGTTGTCTGGATGGGGCCGTTGCGAACAAGATGCAGCAGGGTTTGCCTATCCCGATGGTAGGGATGGTGTGGGGTGTGTCTCTGTGTATGTATGTGTAGTTTACTGATCAGTCCTTACCCACAGTGAGAAGCAGAGAGAACAAATAGAGTTTCAGGAGAGCTTGCATGATGTTTGGAGTGCACAGTGCAGCCAATTTTCTGGAGTGAAGTATCTGCAACATAATTTGGAGAATAGCCATGCATTAAAAAGCTAAAGCAATAAATAAATAAATAAATAAATAGGGGAAATGTAACCCTATTAAAAGTCAGGCCATATTTGGAGTGGTGGGAGGCAGAAACAAGACTGCCTTGCTGATGTTTACACAGTCTTCCCTTTTTAACATAAATGGCATTTTCAGTGGTATTTTCAGTATCATGATATATCCTCCAAAAGGAGATTATTTATTTATTTATTGCATTTATATCCCTCCTTTTTTCCTCCCAGGAACCCAAGGTGGCATATATAATCCTCCTCCTCTCCATGTTATCCTCACAACAACAACCCTGTGAAGCGGGTTGGGATGAGTGTCTGTTTGTTTGTGCATCCAACGTGCCCTGCAGATCAGTGTAAAGCTCTCCCTCACATTTTACATTCACCATTTCCCACTCAAAATCAATATCAAAATAAGTGTTGCAATGTCTGTTTTGAGTGATATAATGTTTCAAAATAGACGCTATGAGAGAAAATGCATTTCAAAACAATCAGTTTTAAAATTTCTATCAGTCCAAATTCTCATGACTATTTAGTTATTTTTTTTTTAAAAAAATGCAGTTTAATTTAGAAATGTCACAAAACAAACTGATGAGCAAACATGTACAAAAGTTACATGGATCGGTAACCGACTGTTCCCTCCACCTCTGTTCAAACACACCTTTAAATGCAGATATTCATCCCCTTCCCCCCAAATTCACATATTATGATGCCAATTTCCAGATGGGCACAAGCAAAAGTGTCATGCAGTCAAGATATACTGATTCACTCATCCCAAAAGGGTAGATAGGACTTACCACAACTTCGTAAGGACAGCAAGTCTTGCCCTCTGCACTGAGCACAGAACACCCTTCCTTATTTATCGAACTCTCATCCCCACCCCTCAAATGGAAACATACAGTAGGTGGGGTTGTTCACTCTAGCAGCCTTTACTGCACATTCTAACAATGCAGAACTTCAAGAGTTATGAAGGTTCTGATGTTCTATTTTAATTTTTGTCACACTGATGATTTGTAAATTGGGTCCCATGGTGCACTTGCACTTCCGGCAAATCGGTAGGAGGAAGGACAATGGGAAGAGATCCCTGGGATAAAGGTATTTCAGTCACGTTGACAGGAGCGCTTGAGGTTAGGGATGTCAGAGGGTTCCATTTGGGGGGTTGTGATCGGTGGGGTTTCACCAGTTTGGCTCTCTGGAGACCAACAGCCCTTTAGCGATGGAGGAGGGATAATTGCAATGCTTGCCAGCCTCCGCTATCTGCACTCATGGGGTACACGCCACCGATGTTTCCCGCAAGTAAAAGAGTACCGTTGCAGGAGAACGTGTGCCCCATGATGGCAGTTCTGAATGTGTATTGGCAGAAGGACTAGGTAGATGGGTTTGGGGCATGGATTTTTAAAAAATAACTCCCGAGAGACATGCACCAGCACAGACATGTAGCAACACCGGGACGGGGGGATAGGTACTATATCAAAAATATCGAATTTTTTTGATATTTTTTTAAAAACACACACACGGCAATGAAACATGCCAAGGCCCATGCCCATGCTCCTCACACCAAGTTGGCTGTTCCCTGAGCCAAGAGCTCTTGCTGAACAGCAACATCTTCATGAAGGGGGGAAGAACACCAGTTGTGGACTTTGGGAAGGTAGCGAGAGAGTCAGAAAGAACTGTGACAAAACAGGAACAGTGGTGTTCCTGAATATAGCTGAATGATGTGAAAACTGGGCAGAATGGATTCATGATTGAATCCCTGTGAAACTGACTTATGATGAGTATAAACATTGTAATCTCTTCACCTGAGAGACACTTGAGTCATGAACAAGGTCATTCCAGCAATTATACTTGGATTTCTTTTTATATTTCCTTTTGACATATCCGGGTGCAGGGGGAAAGGGTGGGTGGGAGGGGGTATTTCTGGGAAATAGGTTGTGGACAAGATAAATCTTTACTTTGGCCAAGTCCAACAGGGCTTTACTTTCATTTTAATAAGAAATAGGCACAAATTACCCCACTTCAGCTTGGGGCATAGCTAGATGGGGCGATATCCAGGGACTGCCCTGGGGTCGTCCCTGTGCATCCACATGACCCACAGGGCATCCCAGGAGCAGGGAGGAAGGATTCCTCCTTTCCCCCGGGATATTGCCCTACCCTTTTTTCACATTTCCCCCATGGTCTCGGGATGATCCTGAGACAGTGTAACATGTGGCTGGGTGTCACGGTTCGTCCCAGCTCCTCAAGAATAAACACGAGGAGCCGGGAGCCGGGCATAGGGCACAGACCTCCTCAGGAGCTTTGTGCCTATTGGGGGTGGGTTGGGGGGAGTGGGGAAATTTATTTATTTATTTAAAAAATACTCATGATTTGCAGTTGCGAGCTTGTAAGCCTATGTGGCAGGGTCTTGCTATTTACTGTGTTATCTGTACAGCACCATGTACATTGATGGTGCTATATAAATAAATAATAATAATAATAATAATAATAATAATAATAATAAAAACAAAAACAAAATGGCAGCTGCGTGTAAGCAAGGGCGACGATCTCAGGATTATAAAATTGCCCTCTAACCCCCGGGTCTAGCCATGGTCTCAGACTAGGGATGTGGGAGAAATCTGTCTGAGGGGTGGAGCTAATGAACTTTCATCAGCTTGGCCCCATGGACTCCATTCCAACTTCTGCCAGTTGGCACTGACTTGGTCCACAGTGGGTCAGGTGGCGATGGTGAGCTGGAAGGAGGGTTGCACCATGGCACTACCCTTCCTCCCTGTTGCTGCCACTGCTACTGCCACTGCCATCACCGCTGCTGCCATGCAACCCTCCCTCTCTCCCTTCCACTGCCACATCCAGCTTGCAGAGTCCCACTTTCTGGGCTGGAGCAGGTGCCAGTATATATATATATATTCTTTTTATTACAGTCAACAGACCAATAAAACATATGAAAACATTTAAAATACATGGAATTAAAACAGAGTATGATTGCATGAAGCCTCCTTAAAGTTCTGTACTAGAAGCAAAAGGAAGTCCTGCTCCTCATTCCCTGCAAGGGGAAACGGCAAATTTGGCTGTGCACTTGGCTGGCGTTTGCAGAAGCTCCTGCAGGTTTTGGCCAATCAATTTCAATTCCTTTTATTACAGACTCTGCCACTGTTGTCACCACACAATCCTCCGATTGTGTGGTGACAACAGTGGCAGAGGGTGGGAACTTTATCATTGGGAAGGGGGATTCCCATTTCCAAGAATTACAGATTTCATTGGAGAGGAGGAACCTAGCCACTACCTCTGTTGTTGGTTTGTTGATGTATAATGTATTAATGACTGTGTTTTCACAGTCTTAATGATGTCTGCCACTGTTTCTCATTGGGTCTGCGACCGTATAATAAATTCTGCTGCTGCTTAGAGTAGGAGAATGGATTTCATTGGAATTTACTGGGTGGAACCCCTCCCCCAATGAAGTCCCTAGATTTTGGGAACAAATCTCCAGCTTGACTCACAAAGGCAAACTGAGTTGGGGTTGTTGCAGGAATCCGTCCGTCCCCCACAAAAAGTGGGGCAGTCCAGATTTACCCATAACAAACATCACCATCTCAAAGTCCAATCCGGTACTTCAGAAGATGTCTCATTCTACTCAGACCAATTCAGAGTTGGTGCCCAAATTGAGGGTGGAAATTTCATGCTTCCCTATGTGATGGGAAATCTAAAGACAGCTATCATGGTGCTGTTGGGTTTTCTCTCTCTCTCTCTCTCTCTCTCCTTGTCACAGTTAGATAATATTGGCAGGCCTAGTAGGGTGGGATCATAGAATAGTAGAGTTGGAAGGGGCCTATAAGGCCATTGAGTCCAATGCCCTGCACAGTGCAGGAATCCACTCTAAAAGCATCCCTGACAGATGGTTGTCCAGCTGCCTCTTGAATGCCTCTAGTGTGGGAGAGCCCACAACCTCCCTAGCTCATTGGTTCCATTGTCATACTGCTCTAACAGTCAGGAAGTTTCTCCTGAGTTCCACCTGGAATCTGGCTTCCTGTAACTTGAGCCCATTCTTCCATGTCCTTCACGCTGGGATGTCTCTCCTCAATCTCCTCTTCTCCAGGCTAAACATGCCCAGTTCTTTCAGTCTCTCTTCATAGGGTTCTGTTTCCAGACCCCTGATCATCCTGGTTTCCCTCCTCTGAACACGCAGCAACTTGTCTACATTACACCTGCCAAATGTCATAGGTTTAGGGGCTTTTAAGCTATGCACATTTGAAGATCCCCTTCAAAATTAGACACCTGCAGAACGCTCCCAGATTGTAAGGAACCCCACCTTACAGTCAAGTTAATTATTACTGGGAGCTCAAATTTGTTTTTTGCTTGTTTCCCTTGTTCTATCATTCCTCTTCCTTCGCTAATCTTTTCCTCAAGTTCCCTGGGGTTTATAAAGCTGCTCTTTCAGCTTCTTCACCTTCCCAGCCCTCCCTTAACAGCTGTGCTTGACTTCAGGCAGCTAGCAGGAGCAGAGCTCCACTCAAATCACTCCCTTTCTGGAGCCCATCACTGCACCTTTATTCTTTAATTTTAATAGAACCGCTGCTCACCTCTTATTTCTGGGTAAAATGTCATCTAGAGCTGTATGAGATTTTCATTTTCCCTTGCAAAACTTGAGCATATGCCCTGTACGAAGCCCTGAGTGCGAGTGCAAGAGCACGCCCAGTGAGATTTGCAAATGGTCAAACGTGTGCTTGTACTCATCTCGTTCCCGATTCAGAGTTTCTTCCGCTGACCAAATCAGCCCGCTTTACTTTACGGAGGAAATTGGTGCAAATTAGGGATGTTACATAAATTGGGGGAGTTTTGCACAAATCGCTTGTTTGATCACTGCTAGATTTGTACAAGTTTCCTCGTCAACATGAGACACAGACTCCAAAAAAATAAATAAATGTGGCTATTCATTTTATTTCAATTGTGTTTCTTTTTGTGTGGGTTTTTTAATTTTTTTTATATTCAGAATTAGGTTTTAACTTCTGGAAATCCTAAAATCTCCACCAAATGTTGCAGTATCAAGTTCTAGCAACCTCATCATCATGCAACTTGTGAAGTACTAAAATGCAGAGTTGGATACCTTTATTAGGTTTGTTAAACCAGGTTTGTCTCTGTCAGGTGGTTAAGATGTCTCTATTGTAGCGATGTACAATAATTTCACTTGTGTTCACAAATAAACAGAACTAGCCCCATTCACAACCAAAACGCAAGCAGATTTTTCTGAAAAAGCTCACGTTGCTGAAGGTGCGGTATCATTTGGAAAATGTGTGTTTTGGTGCAAGTCTGCAATTTAAAAGCCATGCTGTTCATAATCTTCTCTTTCCTTCTCTTTTCATTTTCATGTTTCCCAGTGTGTGGCCTTACTTGGCCTGTGGACCAAGTAAGAAATAAAGAACGGAACTTTATCAAACCTAATAGTTTATACAAGCTCGAACCGCATAGACCATCTGTGTGCTAATACATGATCATACTTCCCCACTAGCCACTCCAGCACTTCCTTCCAGATGCTCACCCCTGCTACCACCGGTCCGCTCTCCCCCTACTCACTCCCCCCTACTCACTCCCTAATCTGCAGGACATACTGGAGGCCCACAGTAATTCGGCAATGATATGTTTCAATACCAGCTGTATCAGCTGTGTTTATTATCTCCTGTTGCTTAGCAACACAAACTTCTTCCCCTACCTCCTGTTGCTTAGCAACAGGTTCTTCCTCAGAATGGTGCCACGCATTGCCACACATCACCTACGTGTTTTATATATGTAGCCGACTGCAGCCCATTGGATGTGAAATTTGTAGTAAAACCTATGTGGACAGGATGTGCCAATGTTTGAAGAATCCAGTCTATGCCAATTCAAAGTGAAACTGGCCCCTCCCACACTCCCCCGACCAATGTGCACTGCAGATCCTGGAGAAGCTCTCGCTCAGGTTTTACACCCTTCCAGACAATGTGAGCACCAGCGGTCACCTTTAGAGTGAAAAGGGGATTCCTGGGTAGGGATGTACATCTGTATTTCAAAGACTGACAGGCATACAGTATTTTGCTCCGCTGTCTGCTCATTGACAGATATATATATATATATATATATATATATATATATATATAATTTTTAATCTGTTTTTTTTAAATCAGACAACCATGTAGCATCTGGTTTGCCATCTAGTATTTTGCCAAGCACATTTGTGGAAAGCATTTATTGTTACGCCATCCGCCGCCCTCATAAAAAAAACGAAGATCAAGTTTTACTTCTTTTTCCAACTCTTTGTTTGTTTGTTTTAACTCATTCAATCAAACGAGAACAAAGCCTTCTGGGAGGCTCCATGAACTTCACCAGAGAAGGCGGCACAGAGATGGGAAGGAAGCCTTCTCCAGTGCTGAGACTCTGCAAGTTGTCCATTACAGGAGGAACTTCATCAGCATCACTCCGGAGAGAGCCAGGAGGAAGGAGGCAGCTGACGGAGGGGAGGCATTGTAGCAATCAATTGTTGTAGTAATAGTCATTCCATTTGCTTCAACCGTCCTTCCTTTGTTACACTCAGATTTCAAATAGCAGCCCTTTCCAATGCTGTGTCCGGTTACAGAACCTGTATATAAAAAATAAAGCTGAATGGTCAGTTGAACCACTTTTCTGAGTAACCACTACCCAAACAAGCCTGTCCATCCATCTGATTTACACTTTGCCTTTCCAATGGCATGCTCAAGTATCACTGGGTCATTCAGATTTTGGGGAGACTATTCATGCTCCCTGAAATAGAAGGAAGGATTGGGGAGGGGGCAAAAGAGCTTAGATGGCTTTCGGGGCAGAGAGTAGGGCATTTGCTTCTTCTTTTGGGGGTGCTTCCCCCCTTTTTTTAACCAGCGGAATATCTGCTTCTTATGCAGCAGTGGTACCAGCTCTCTTTTGTAATAGTCTCCCATATATAAATAAAAAAAATTCTGTACTGCACCAAAGCCAAATCTCTCTGGACAGTTTATAAAACTCTCTCTCTCTCTCTCTCTCTCTCTCTCTCTCTCTCTCTCTCTCTCCCTCTCCTTTGAAGTTGGACATGTTGACACAATATTATTATTTTTTATTATTTTTCATTACATTTATATACCGCCCCACAGCTGAAGCTCTCTGGGCAGATTACAACAATTAAAAACGGTAAACATTAACAGTATACAAAATTTAAAAACCATAAAAACCATAAAAAACAATATAAAAACAACAGTATCCATTTAAAAACAACAATTCTGGGATCCATTAAAAACAAACTTAACGTTGTTAAATGCTGTTAAAATTGCTGGGAGAAGAGAAAAGTCTTGACCTGGCGCCGAAAAGATAACAATGTTGGCACAAGGCGGGCCTCGTCGGGGAGATCGTTCTATAATTGGGGGGCCACCACTGAAAAGGCCCTCTCCCTTGTTGCCATCCTCCGAGCTTCCCTCGGAGTAGGCACTCGGAGGAGGACCTTAGATGTTGAGCGCAGTGTACGGGTAGGTTCACGTCGGGAGAGGCGTTCCATCAGGTATTGAGGTCCCAAGCCATGTAGGGCTTTATAGGTTAAAACCAGCACCTTGAATTGGGCTTGGAAACATATAGGCAGCCAATGCAAGCGGGCCGGAATCGGTAAATAAGATAAAAGGATATGATATTCAGGGAGCTTCGGCTATTGGGCGGCATATAAATGCAATAAATAAATAAATAAATAAATAAATAAATAAATAATAGAGGCAGGGAGAGAAAGACACTGAGAAAGTCAGCTCTGGAATGGGCAGAGAGCTTCTGCAATGTGCATTACAAATGCATTTGCCTCATTTACATCATAAGGTCTCCCATTATCTGCTTGCTCTTCTTCCACATCACCCAACTTTAGCCTTTCCAGAACTCCTTCAATCACAGTGGGCAAAAAGATGGGTTTATAATGTCAACATGTCAATTGCCGCACTGTAGTGCAGAAAGAAACATCTGTCTTTGCTTCCTTCTGCATTCTTTATCGTTTTCTCATTAACACTAGGTTTATTAGTTGGCTCTCAAATTTAATGTAATTTTTAGGGTTGCTTTCTCTCTCTCTCTCTCTCTCTCTCTCTCTCTCTCGTTCATTTGTCCCCCTTTTTCTCTCTGCAAAACAAACAAATAAATGAAGAAATAACCTCAGGCTTTCCCATCCACTCCACTCTCCCAAATAGCACACAAAGTATATTTTTTTAAAAAAAAACACACAACCAAAGAAAACGTGCAGAAATTCAAAAGTACTATGAGAATGAGGCAAAAAAATGGAAGCCCCTCTCTCATGGGGGAAGAAAACTGTTGGGAAACTGAAGGACAGATTTTAGCACAGCACTATATGGAATACTGAATCAGATCTCGCAAACGCGGGAGCCACAGTTCTTTCTCCATGCAACATTGACATGTACCAGTCATGGCTCATGTATTAGAACACACGCTTTGCATGTAGAATGTCTCAGGTCCAGTTCTTCAAATGATGATTTAAAAGGGTCCCATGAAACAGGTCTGGGAATTATCACTGTTTGAGACCAGGGCTGCTCCTGCCACTTAGATTGGGCAATACTGGGCTATTCAGTAGAAAGACAGCACTGTGTCTTCCTAGCCTTTGGACAAATATGGAGCCTATTCATGGGCCTGTCCTAGATTATGGTTATTCTCACTCACCTATTGTCACTTCAACCCATAAAGTGGCACAGGTATCAAAGCCAGCGGAACACTTCACTTTTGGGCCAGTACAGGTCTTACCCTCGGCGATGCAAGTTTCACACTCCAAAGAGGTACCTGGAGAAATAAGGCAGCAAGGTTTCATGAAGGAAATGAGATGGCAGATTTTGTAGTCATTTGCAAGGGGAAAGGAGTAAATCCCATCTGGATGGGTAATGTGATGTCCCTCAGAAATTAATTGCCGGAAGGTGTAGTGCAGAAATAAAGAGGCGACATGTCATAGCTGGGTTTAAACAAGGGCCAACATTTATTTGATGGATCTGCAAAGGGAAACCTAAGTGGGCATCTACCTATCGCGGTGTGAGCTGCTAATAATCAGGGCGAGGTATTCCGAGCCCCAGAGGCGGCGTGTAACCGTCGCCACGCCTTGGCTCCCCCTTTTGGGTTGGTAAGCCTTCCGGTGTCACCCCTCCTCCTGCCGCCAGGCTGTGAATAGGTGAGAAAGGTTGGCCTCAAGGATAAGCCTTATTTCAGCCGCTGGACCGCAGGGCTTGGAGCTGCTGAACCTCGGGTGTTATCCTTCACCATTTGGTGCCATGGAAAACTCACCGACTTTAACGAACCGCAGATGCCCGCCTACCCGCCACAGGGAGTGGCAAGCCTCTTGCTTAGTCACTACCGACTCCCCATCTGGCCGAAATAACTTCCTGCAAACCCTTGCACAGATCCATCAAAAACAAATCATTGCCAAGGTCCGAAAGATGGACCCCATCCGCCCTATAAAGCTCCCTCCGCGTTGTTCTGATCAAGGGGTGTTGAAGGCTAACATCCCCATGTCCCAGGAGATTTTTATAAATTTCCCCATTGACTTTGCGACGTGCGCGTTCAATGGCGCACGGGTCGCTAGCCCATTTCCAATTTAGCCTGGGAATAATACATGACCACACAATAACAGTTCCAGGCCACTGGTTACGAATGGCCTGGAAATCATGAACAGCCTGAAGGATCAGGGCCTTGCCCTTTAAAAGCCCCAGATCATTACAGCCTAGGTGTATTACCAACACCTGCGGGGGAGGATTGACTGCATGCCGCTGCAAGAGTGTAACCAGGAGGTGCTCCCAGTGCATGCCACGCCTTCCCAACCATTGGATGCTGGCAATATTGCTCAATCGGAGCTGACTTCCCAAGCTCTATCGGGAGGCCCTCCTTCCAGCCCAGAAGACAAAACTGTGGCCACAGATTAATACTCGCAGCGGGTTCAGTCCCCTCCGGAGATCTAGGAAACAAATGAAGGGCATTAGCTATGACCCTAAGCATGCGGTTCCTCAGGCAGCTGGCGAATATAAGAACGAAAAGCCCCAGATTGCCATCTTCCTACTTGTTGAATTTGATTAGGGGAGAAACCAATAGCCGCAGCGGTGGAAGCAGCACCTATCTTAAATGAGTGTGTGCCAAATTGGTAATGTCCTAGGCCCAGAGCAGCAAGAGCCTTCTTCGTCACTGACCAGAATTGGTGTTTAGTGAGAGGAGCTCCATTGCTATGGCAAAATAGATAACCGGGGTTTGATCCCCGCAACTCCATAAAGATATGGATGGCCAAAACAGGGCATAGCTCTTTTTTGAGCACTGGAAACAAGGACACAATACAGCCTTTGCCTGTCTGATCAGTTTTTGACCTGCGAAGTTGTAATTGTATATGGTTGTCGGATGACTGAAGGTCCGACAACTGCAAGGCCCTTCCTGAGGTGTCGCCTTTACCGGTGGCCACTAACTCAGAGACGCGGAAAGCCCCAAAAAATGCTGTAAGGGAGGCGGCATGGAATAGCCGGGCTTCGAAAGGAGAGGAGCAAAGTGTTTGCCACAGTGCACTCAACCCAATCAAAATTTCCGGGGATAAAGGAGTTCTTTTATCCCGTAAGGTTGGTCTTAGCCTAGACCAGCCTCGTAAGGTTCTTCTAATTCTGAAGTCATTGGAGGTGTCGATGACACCTTTAGATTTAGCTATGAATGCTAGAGCTGCCAACTTTCCACTAATTGTTCTGGGCTTTTCAGCTTGTCTCAGCTCCTTCCCTCTTTATTGTTTACTACAAGTTATTAGATTGTAAGCCTATGCGGCAGGGTCTTGCTATTTACTGTGTAATCTGTACAGCACCATGTACACTGATGGTGCTATATAAATAAATAAATAATAATAATACAGAATTGCAGGATGTGCTCAACAGGTATAGGCCAGGATTGAGGGAGCTGTAACTGGGACCTGAATGAATGAAATTCACTACCTGCTTTTAGGTAAGCTGACCTGGTCCTGGGAGCGACTCACTGCCATATTGCTGACTCAATTTCATCTTGCCAGTTTCCCAAAAACTGGTCGGCATGACTTCCATTTTTGTTCTCTCCCAAGGGGCCAGTTGACGAAATCTTGCCACCTGCTGATGCGATAGGGCATCAGCTATGGAACTGTCCAGGCCCGGAATATGCCGAGCGTGGAAGAGAATGTTATGCCGGAGACAATGTAGCATGAAGGCCCTGACCAAATTCATGACACGCGCATTGTGTGAAGATAGTGTATTAATGACTTGAACTGTGGCCAAGTTGTCACACCAAAAATGAACGACGGAGTTTGAAAGCTCTGCTGCCCATAGTAGAGTTGCCACGTATATTGGGAAAAATTCCAAGAATGTCAAGTCCTTGCGTATATCAGAATTTAGCCAGTCCTCAGGTCACACTTCGGCGCACCACTTATCTCCCCAAATGACCCCAAAGCCAATAGCCCGGGCAGCATCAGAATGGATTTGCAGATCGCTCTCTAACAAGATTTCCTTCCTCCAAAATGAAACTCCGTTGAATTCATTAAGGAAGGATAACCAGATGTGCAAGTCATCACAAATATTGTGTGTGACTCTAATTCTGTGCTGGGGATGAGAGAGACCCTTCATGGCGTCACATAGGCCCTTCCTGGTGCAACAACTCTGCCCATGAAGTTAAGATGGGCCACTATCCCCTGAAGTTGGAGTAAAGTGACCTTCTTAAGGCCGCAAATAAACAATAATCGATTCTGCAAGTCAGTTAACTTGTCTGGGGGAAGCCTACAACATTGGGCGATTGAATCCAATTCAATTCCCAAATATTTAATGGAAGTGAGAGGACCTTCGGTTTTTTCTCGCACCAAAGGTACTGCCAGTTCGTTGGCTAACTCATGGAAATCCTGCATAAGTTGGGCGCATTGTGCGGATCGCGCAGGACCAGTAAAAAAGAAATCGTCGAGATAATGGGTTACTGCTTGGCAGCCGGTTCTGGCCTCCAGAGCCCATTGGAGGAATGAGCTGAAGTGCTCAAACATGGCGCAGGATATAGCACAACGGAAAGGTAACGCTCGGTCGATGAAATATTGACCCCGGAATTGAAAGCCCAGCAAGTCGAAATCGGCTGGATTAATGGGCAAGATGCGAAATGCGGATTTGATGTCGCACTTGCCCATCAAGGCCCCGGGACCCTGTTAACGCACTATATTGATGGCTGAATCTAATGAAGAATATCTTACTGAACACAAGTGTTCAGGGATAGCGTCATTAACGGATCTTCCCTTGGGCGCGGACAAATTGTGTATTAATCTAAACTCCCCAGGATTTTTCTTTGGCACAATACCCAGAGGAGAAACGCGAAGATTAGGAATGGGTGGGGAGCTAAAAGGGCCTAGCACTCTACCCAACTCAACCTCTTTGTTGATTTTTTGATTGACTAATTCCTCCATTGCGGCTATGGATTTCTGATTCATAAGAAAGGATGCTTGGTGGGGGCCAACGTATGGTATTCTAAAACCAAAAGAAAAGCCTTCTAACAAATACTCTGCATCCATCCGATTGGGATAAAAAGCGAGTAAAGATTGAAGAGCATCAAGCCTGACCGGGCTGGGGCCCTTTGGGAGGTTGCTGCTGACAACCTTGCCTTCTGTTACTTTGGTTGTCATGGTTATAAGCTTTCTTTCCCCTATTTCTGGTACAACTTGTAAGGGGGTGATGTCCACCGCATCTGGGGCATTCGTGTTTGTACCTACACTGGGGGCGGGAACAGTTGCCCTTGGAAGAATATTCCCAACACAACATGCGGTGTTGAACCGCTTGTCCCGCAGCCCCGGTGGAAGGCATTGCGGGTTGCTGTTTGGACAGTAAGTGACCACTATCGGCCCTCTCACCGAAACCTGGTCTAGAAGGGGTCATGAATTGTAACCATAAATCATGGTCCTTCATGTCCCAGTGCAAAGAAGGGTCTAGGGAGGCCCGCATACGAAATGATTCATCGTATGCGAGCCATGCCCCACCCTCATACTCTACATAAGCCCTATAAATCATGTCCAGGTACTTTGTAAGAGTGCAACCTCGTTCGGGGAAGTTTTGCAAGATTATTCCCATATAAATGAGAAATCCAGGCAGCCAATTGGCCCAATTTCCAATGACTTTCTTACGTCGTACCCTTTCGTACTCCCTGTCCCTGGATTTGTCTTTATCTTTCGTCTCGGTTTCCTGAAACAATAAAGTAAAGACATCCACATATTCCCCACGGATAATCTTCTCGCGAGTGGCTGGGAGTAGATGATAACCTAGCGGGGAAGCAGTATTCCTTGTTGGTATGGCCTGTGTTTCTACCCCTGCGTAAGGATCTTTAGTTGGTAAGGAAGAGGTGTCCTGTTTTGCTGGGTCACTAGCAGTACCTTGCCATACGTTGGCGCAAGCGCCAGCTGTAGATAGAGAAGTGCTAGTATTGTTAATATGATCGGCAAGTCGGTTGTCACTAGGAGCTGGGACTTCAGTTTGAACCCCAGCATCCAATACCGTGTTGGATGAAACATTGGCCGGTAAAGGAACCTCAGCCCCAGCAGCTGTATTTGGTACCGAGGAAGCAGGTGCAACTGTAGGGGACTGTTGAACAATTGAAGACTCACGTATTGTTGTGCCGCTGTCTAATCCAGTTATAGGACCTGTTGCTGTAACCTGAGTGGTTTGTGGAGTCTGGTTGTTAACAATGTTAAAGGGATTTGAAGACCAGTCTATGTTGGACAACCATGGAAGGAAGCTCAATGGATTGATTGCCCCTAGTGGAGGTGTGGTGGATTGTGTGATAGTGTTCTCACCTTGTGCTGTATGTGGTATTGGTGCCACAGTAGACGGAGTGCTGCTAATTGAGGGCGTAGACCCTGTAGCAGTTGCCGGTTGCACCGTGACTAGGGAGTCACTGTCGTGACCTGCAGGTGTTGGTTGTGAAGAGGATGAAGTCAAGCTGGAAGATGCTTCAATAACATCAAGCCGTGCTGTAATGGAAGACCAAAGCTTATCCTGTGATAACTGCCTAGTAGAAGGTCTGTTAGCAATCCTTTTATTATGAATTATGGGGGGGGGGGGGATGGCAAGTGGTGATGGGATCCCTCTCTCCTGTTCGGCTGCCTGAAGCCTATTCAGGATATCCATCACATCATGTGCATCACTGTCATCAGATGAGGAGTCTCTAAAAGGCCTAGTTCGTTTTTGGGATGAGGGAGCTTTCCTCTTTCCTTTCTCCCCCCTATACCTTTCTTAGGTGGCATGGTTACAAACAGGCCAACCCCAATAAACTTCGCTTAATGTGAAAACTACTATTAAACAGGACAATATGAAACCCTGGCCAAGGCACCAGGCTCTGAGTGAAGCCTAAATTTTGAGATGCAGGCCTTGAAGGTACTAGGCCGCAGGTATAGTGCACCAGGCCCTAATGATAACCCGCTGGGTCCCCGGGAGAAAAGAACGTAACTTATAAATTTGATCTCCCCTCCCAAACTTTGACCAAACCCGGCCCTGCTTAGCTTCAGCAAAGTGGCTGGGGGCATGCGTTGGGACACAGACCCTGAATCCGAATTATGGATATGAGACGGGGGGGGGGAGAAATTAAAAATTAAAATTTTAAATATTTAATTACAAACAACTATAATAATTTAGAGAAATTAATTAAACTGGTCCCTAAACGTGCTAGGCTGCGCCTCCGTGTGGCTAAAATCGCCTCAAAAGGTTGTAAAGAAAGCTGGGTGGGCAGGGCGAATTACCCCCTCCCCACAATGGTCGCTAGAGTTGGGGGAAGATTGAAGGCCACAATGAGGCCCGGCCCCCCGGAGGCGCCGAGCGCGCGCCACACTGGGCCGCGTTCGCTCCCCCACCCACGCCAAAAAGCAGGACTTGGAAGGGGACACTATGGAGAAATTGGAGGGAACCGGCCGGTTCCCCCCAAACCTGGGCCTTTTGGCCGAAGAAGACGTGGGTATGCAGCTGCAGAGGGACGCTGAGTCGTTGCTTAAGCAACTGGGCCGCTCGCATCCACGTAGCTGCTCCCTTCGCCGGTTTCGCTTTCGGCGCTGCCACTCAATCGGACGATGATGGCAGCCGCTTGACAAAAGAGGAGGAGAGGAGGGGGGCGAGCCTTTAAATAAGCTCTCGTACCCCTCCCCTTCTCCCAGAGGCGCGAATTGCCAGCCAATCGCTGGCGTCCACACAGCCTCCCTTCTGCCCCCATTCGCAATTACTGTATTTTCTGGCATATAAGACTACTTTTTAACCCAGGAAAATCTTCTCAAAAGTTGGGGGTTGTCTTATACGCCCAGTATAAGATGACTTTTTAACCCAGGAAGATCTTCTCAAAAGTTGGGGGTCGTCTAATACACCCAGTCGTCTTATACACCAGAAAATACGGTAGCTTCACTGCGCCCAGGCTACGCCGGGCGTGGAAGATTAGCATTTGGAGCTGGAGCTCAATGGGCCCCAGCCCTGGAGCTTCCATGGAGTGACCTGCCGTAAAAGCGTGATGAAACAGGAGGGCAGGAAATTCTCTCTGACCTCAGATGGACTTTGACTACTTAGCCCTTGACTTCCTTGTGCCAAAGGTAATCCAGCCTTCTCCAGCTTGAAGCAGCTATCTCTCTCTCTCCTCACCTTTAAGTGACAACCAAGGATGCCAAGTTCAATTTTGTTCAATAGGGATGTTGCAGGAATCCATCTGGGGAGTGGACCTTGGTGGGTTTTTTCCATCTCAGTCCCCCGGTATGCCAGCTTTTAGATCCATGAGCTGACTCAACTCAGTGCATGTTGAGTCACATAAGTTTCCTGCCTTTTTATATTTCTGCAAATTCCAATTTGTGCAAATCCTGGCTAAGAACATTTATGGAAATCATGATTGCGCAAAATCGTGTTAGTGAATTGCACAATTTACACAAAATTGCAGGAGAAAATGGTCCTTTATACCTGCAGTTTTCAAAAGTTGTGCTACTCATGGTCGTGATTTTGTGCAAACTCATGATTTCGATAAATATTCCTAGCCACAAATGTGTGCAAATCACAGTTCAGGGACAAAAAAATGAATGAAAGAAAGAATGTTGTGAGCTCTCGCCAGGCACCCATGAACTGGCTAGTGGCTTGCCATGCATGCACATTAAGGTCGAGCAGCTGGCAGGAGTGGGGTGAACACATTGGCGTGGTTCAGACAACACGCTAAACCATGCTGCTTAACCACAAAATGGTTGATGGAATGCATTAAGGTCAATGCATTCCGTTACTCATTTTGTGGTTAAGCAGCAGAGTTTAGCGTGTTGTCTGGATGGGGCCGTTGCGAACAAGATGCAGCAGGGTTTGCCTATCCCGATGTTAGGGATGGTGTGGGGTGTGTCTCTGTGTATGTATGTGTAGTTTACTGATCAGTCCTTACCCACAGTGAGAAGCAGAGAGAACAAATAGAGTTTCAGGAGAGCTTGCATGATGTTTGGAGTGCACAGTGCAGCCAATTTTCTGGAGTGAAGTATCTGCAACATAATTTGGAGAATAGCCATGCATTAAAAAGCTAAAGCAATAAATAAATAAATAAATAAATAAATAGGGGAAATGTAACCCTATTAAAAGTCAGGCCATATTTGGAGTGGTGGGAGGCAGAAACAAGACTGCCTTGCTGATGTTTACACAGTCTTCCCTTTTTAACATAAATGGCATTTTCAGTGGTATTTTCAGTATCATGATATATCCTCCAAAAGGAGATTATTTATTTATTTATTGCATTTATATCCCTCCTTTTTTCCTCCCAGGAACCCAAGGTGGCATATATAATCCTCCTCCTCTCCATGTTATCCTCACAACAACAACCCTGTGAAGCGGGTTGGGATGAGTGTCTGTTTGTTTGTGCATCCAACGTGCCCTGCAGATCAGTGTAAAGCTCTCCCTCACATTTTACATTCACCATTTCCCACTCAAAATCAATATCAAAATAAGTGTTGCAATGTCTGTTTTGAGTGATATAATGTTTCAAAATAGACGCTATGAGAGAAAATGCATTTCAAAACAATCAGTTTTAAAATTTCTATCAGTCCAAATTCTCATGACTATTTAGTTAATTTTTTTTAAAAAAAATGCAGTTTAATTTAGAAATGTCACAAAACAAACTGATGAGCAAACATGTACAAAAGTTACATGGATCGGTAACCGACTGTTCCCTCCACCTCTGTTCAAACACATCTTTAAATGCAGATATTCATCCCCTTCCCCTTCCCCCCAAATTCACATATTATGATGCCAATTTCCAGATGGGCACAAGCAAAAGTGTCATGCAGTCAAGATATACTGATTCACTCATCCCAAAAGGGTAGATAGGACTTACCACAACTTCGTAAGGACAGCAAGTCTTGCCCTCTGCACTGAGCACAGAACGCCCTTCCTTATTTATCGAACTCTCATCCCCACCCCTCAAATGGAAACATACAGTAGGTGGGGTTGTTCACTCTAGCAGCCTTTACTGCACATTCTAACAATGCAGAACTTCAAGAGTTATGAAGGTTCTGATGTTCTATTTCAATTTTTGTCGCACTGATGATTTGTAAATTGGGTCCCATGGTGCACTTGCACTTCCGGCAAATCGGTAGGAGGAAGGACAATGGGAAGAGATCCCTGGGATAAAGGCCTTTCAGTCACGTTGACAGGAGCGCTTGAGGTTAGGGATGTCAGAGGGTTCCATTTGGGGGGTTGTGATCGGTGGGGTTTCACCAGTTTGGCTCTCTAGAGACCAACAGCCCTTTAGCAATGGAGGAGGGATAATTGCAATGCTTGCCAGCCTCCGCTATCTGCACTCATGGGGTACACGCCACCGATGTTTCCCGCAAGTAAAAGAGTACCGTTGCAGGAGAACGTGTGCCCCATGATGGCAGTTCTGAATGTGTATTGGCAGAAGGACTAGGTAGATGGGTTTGGGGCATGTATTTTTTAAAAAATAACTCCCGAGAGACATGCACCAGCACAGACATGTAGCAACACCGGGACGGGGGGATAGGTACTATATCAAAAATATAGATTTTTTTGGTATTTTTTTAAAAACACACACACGGCAATGAAACATGCCAAGGCCCATGCCCATGCTCCTCACACCAAGTTGGCTGTTCCCTGAGCCAGGAGCTCATGCTGAACAGCAACATCTTCATGAAGGGGGGAAGAACACCAGTTGTGGACTTTGGGAAGGTAGCGAGAGAGTCAGAAAGAACTGTGACAAAACAGGAACAGTGGTGTTCCTGAATATAGCTGAATGATGTGAAAACTGGGCAGAATGGATTCATGATTGAATCCCTGTGAAACTGACTTATGATGAGTATAAACATTATAATCTCTTCACCTGAGAGACACTTGAGTCATGAACAAGGTCATTCCAGCAATTATACTTGGATTTCTTTTTATATTTCCTTTTGACATATCCGGGTGCAGGGGGAAAGGGTGGGTGGGAGGGGGTATTTCTGGGAAATAGGTTGTGGACAAGATAAATCTTTACTTTGGCCAAGTCCAACAGGGCTTTACTTTCATTTTAATAAGAAATAGGCACAAATTACCCCACTTCAGTTTGGGGCATAGCTAGATGGGGCGATATCCAGGGACTGCCCTGGGGTCGTCCCTGTGCATCCACATGACCCACGGGGCATCCCAGGAGCAGGGAGGAAGGATTCCTCCTTTCCCCCGGGGTATTGCCCTACCCTTTTTTCACATTTTCCCCATGGTCTCGGGATGATCCTGAGACAGTGTAACATGTGGCTGGGTGTCACGGTTCGTCCCAGCTCCTCAAGAATAAACACAAGGAGCTGGGAGCCGGGCATAGGGCACAGACCTCCTCAGGAGCTTTGTGCCTATTGGGGGTGGGTTGGGGGGAGTGGGGAAATTTATTTATTTATTTAAAAAATACTCATGATTTGCAGTTGCGAGCTTGTAAGCCTATGCGGCAGGGTCTTGCTATTTACTGTGTTATCTGTACAGCACCATGTACATTGATGGTGCTATATAAATAAATAATAATAATAATAATAATAATAATAATAATAATAATAATAATAAAACAAAAACAAAATGGCAGCTGCGTGTAAGCAAGGGCGACGATCTCAGGATTATAAAATTGCCCTCTAACCCCCGGGTCTAGCCATGGTCTCAGACTAGGGATGTGGGAGAAATCTGTCTGAGGGGTGGAGCTAATGAGCTTTCATCAGCTTGGCCCCATGGACTCCATTCCAACTTCTGCCAGTTGGCACTGACTTGGTCCACAGTGGGTCAGGTGGCGATGGTGAGCTGGAGGGAGGGTTGCACCATGGCACTACCCTTCCTCCCTGTTGCTGCCACTGCTACTGCCACTGCCATCACCGCTGCTGCCATGCAACCCTCCCTCTCTCCCTTCCACTGCCACATCCAGCTTGCAGAGTCCCACTTTCTGGGCTGGGGCAGGTGCCAGTAGGAATATATATATATATATTTCAATTCTTTTTATTACAGTCAACAGACCAGTAAAACATATGAAAACATTTAAAATACATGGAATTAAAACAGAGTATGATTGCATGAAGCCTCCTTAAAGTTCTGTACTAGAAGCAAAAGGAAGTCCTGCTCCTCATTCCCTGCAAGGGGAAAGGGCAAAGTTGGCTGTGCACTTGGCTGGCGTTTGCAGAAGCTCCTGCAGGTTTTGGCCAATCAATTTCAATTCCTTTTATTACAGACTCTGCCACTGTTGTCACCACACAATCCTCCGATTGTGTGGTGACAACAGTGGCAGAGGGTGGGGACTTTATCATTGGGAAGGGGGATTCCCACTCTAAAAGCATCCCTGACAGATGGTTGTCCAGCTGCCTCTTGAATGCCTCTAGTGTGGGAGAGCCCACAACCTCCCTAGCTCATTGGTTCCATTGTCATACTGCTCTAACAGTCAGGAAGTTTTTCCTGAGTTCCACCTGGAATCTGGCTTCCTGTAACTTGAGCCCATTCTTCCATGTCCTGCACTCTGGGATGTCTCCCCTCAATCTTCTCTTCTCCAGGCTAAACATGCCCAGTTCTTTCAGTCTCTCTTCATAGGGTTTTGTTTCCAGACCCCTGATCATCCTGGTTGCCCTCCTCTGAACACGCAGCAGCTTGTCTGCATTACAACTGCCAAATGTCATAGGTGTAGGGGCTTTTATGCTATGCACATTTGAGGATCCCCTTCAAAATTAGACACCAGAATGCTCTCAGCCTCCTCTTATGCCAGGGGACAGGGCTTGAAACCATTCCGGGCCTTGCTTTTTAGAACTAGGAACCCCACCTTACAATCAAGTTAATTATTACTGGGATCTCAAATTTGTTTTTTGCTCTTTTCCCTTGTTCTATCATTCCTCTTCCTTCCCTAATCTTCCCCGGGGTTTATAAAGCTGCTCTTTCAGCTTCTTCACCTTCCCAGCCCTCCCTTAACAGCTGTGCTTGACTTCAGGCAGCTAGCAGCTAGCTCCACTCAAATCATTCCCTTTCTGGAGCCGCTCACACCACTTTTATCCTTTAATTTTAACGGAACCTCTGCTCACCTCTTATTTCTGGGCAAAATGACACCAAAGGAAGTGAGGCACGTGGCTACTAGAAAGAGGGCCTTCTCTGTTGTGGCACCCTGGCTGTGGAACGAGCTCCCCAGAGAGGTCCGCCTGGCACCTACACTGTACTCCTTGCATCGCCAGGTGAAGACCTTTTTATTCTCTCAGTATTTTAACACCTAATTTAACTAAAATTTAAACGTTGCTGTTTTAATTCCTTATTTTAACCTATTTCAATTTCTGCTGTGTGGGTTTATCCTGGTTGTTCTTTTTATATTGTATTTTGTATTTGTGTTTTTAGATAGTTGGTTGTTTTTGTTATGCTCTTCATGGTTTTAATTTTTGTGAACCGCCCAGAGAGCTTCAGCTATTGGGCAGTATAAAAATGTAATAAATGAATGAATGAATGAATAAATAAATAAGAGAAGTTCATTTTTCCTTGCAAAACTTGAGAGCGTGCCCTGTTCAAAGCTCTTGAGTGAGAGCGCAAGAGAAGGCCCAGTGAGAAGAACGTGTGATGGCATTTGGAAAATGTGCATTTTGGGGCAAGTGTGCAATTTAAAATGCATTCTGCTCCTAATCTCTTCTTTTTCATATTTCCCAGCATGTGGCCTTCCTCAGTATGAGGAAATGCAGCCAATCATCACTCGAACCCCATGGCTAGGATTATTCCCTTTGGCAAGTGGTCTTCCTCAATCTGCCTGCCCATCCCCTTTCTGTCGAATAATCCCAATCATGCAGGGAGCAGGGAATTTGTGTCTCACCTGCAAGACACCTGGGTGGAGTTAAGCAGCACCTACTTAGTACAATGCTTTTTTGGGGGAAGGGGAGTACCTTTGAATAAGAGATATGAATCTAACGATGCAGTTATAAATCCATGGAGAGGGAGCAAAGTGTATCATGTTTAATTTGAGTTTTACTACAAGGAACTTAAGAGTCCCATCACACTTTGCCTACTTTTGAAATTGGGATGCCTTTTTTGCCTGTCTGTCTGTTTGTTTGCCTTTAGCATCTAGCTCAGGGCAACCATGTGGAAAGGAGGACAGGGCTCCTCTACCTTTAACAGTTGTTTTGGAAAAGGAATTTCAGCAGGTGACATTTGTATGCATGCAGCCCCTGGTGAAATCCCCTCTTCATCACAACAGTTAAAGCCCTGCCCTCTTTTGTATTTGGTCACTCTAGTATAGCTCCTACAGCTTTAACTGTTGTAATGAAGTGGGAATTTCACCAAGTGCTGCATGCATACAAATGACACCTGCTAAAATTCCCTTTTCCATACAGATGCTAATAATACAGGAGCCCTGGGACATGTCTAGATGAGGGTTTATCCCGGGGATCACCCTGTGATCATCCCTGTGCATCCACATGATGGACAGTGGATCCCAGGGGCAGGGAAGCATGATCCCTCCCTTCCCCCGGGATAGCCGGGACAGCTTTAATCCTGATTTTTCATGTGGTCCCAGGATCATCCTGAGACCGCAGGACCTGTGGGGAGCTATCCTGGTTTCTTCTTGGCTCCTCATGAGTAAATGTGAGGAGCCAGGAACCAGGCACGGAACTCTTCACGCGCTCTGTGCCTAACGGGGGTAGGAGTGGGATTATTTTTTAAAAAAATAATCCTACCCTTAGCGATGGAGCTCTCATGCACTCATTTTTGATAAACACACACACACACACAAACAAAATAGCAGATGCAATGTCCTCTTCCTCCCAGGTCATCATGCACTGCATGTAGACTGAGGGGGAGGATCTCGTGACCACCATATTGTGAGATCCTCCCCTTCCCCTCCCTAGGTCTAGACATGCCCTTGTTCTCTTTCCCATATGGTCACCACAGTCTAGCCAATCATATTGGTGGGAAACATTCCTTGAAGTCCTCTCCACAGGCATGCACCCCCCCACACACACAAAAAAACCCGCACAGAGATTGAATTTATTGTTGCTTCCGTTTATTTGTTTTAACTCAAGAAATCAAAGATGAGATAGAAAGCACCTTTGATCCTCTGCAGAGAAGGTTGCATGGAAATCGACAAGGAAGCCTTCTTTAGTGCTGAGTTATTGAATGTGGCTCATTACATGAGAATTTTCATCATCAGCATCCCAGAGAGACCCAGGAAGAGGGAGGCCCCAGAAGGGGGGGCCTTGCTGCATTGAATTGTTGTGGTAGTATTCATTCCATTCACAACACTTGTCCCTCCAGAGTTACATTTAGACTTTTCATAGCAGGTCTTTAGAACGCTGTTGGTGGTTATATTTCCTGGATATGAAAAAATAAAATAAAATAAAGATGAGCGATCAGGGCAACCTTTCACGGCTTTAAATACCTCGCTATCTAAACAAGTCCTTTCATCTCCCCAACTTACACCCCACCTGGACACTGATGCACTCAGGTGTGCTAACAAAGTCAAAATTGAATGAAGCCATTCCAACCACAGCAGATCAGTACCACCAGAAATCCTGAATTTTTGTCCTCTTTGAATTTGGAGATATGACTTCAGGACAAGAGAGTTCCATTGGCTTAGGAAGAAGCGAGACACTGCTTACCATGGCTTTGGGGGCAGTTTTTTATTTTTCTATTTTAAAACTGACAAGAAACAACGACCCACCAACAATCCCAAAACAAACCAACGCTGGTGCTGATTGCAAAAATAGAAAATGAAACACCACAAAGGTGACTTTGATACTGCCATGTTTTCTTCCAGTGCTAGGGTGACCATATGAAAAGGAGGACAGGGCTCCTGTATCTTTAACAGTTGCATAGAAAAGGGAATTTCAGCAGGTGTCATTTGTATATATGGAGAACCTGGTGAAATTCCCTCTTCATCACCACAGTTAAAGCTGCAGGAGCTATATTAGAATGACCAGATTTAAAAGAGGGCAGGGCTCCTGCAGCTTTAACTGTTGTGATGAAGGGGAATTTCCCCCAGGTTCTCCATATATACAAATGACACCTGCTGAAATTTCCTTTTCAATAAAGTGTTAAAGATACAGGAGCCCTGTCCTCCTTTTCATATGGTCACCCTATATTAACACGTATTTTAACATGCATTCTGGGCTTTGTCCTCTCTCCCCTTTGATCTGCACAGTCACCTGTTACACTGGTTGCTTCCTGCCCCCCCTATTTTCCCTTTCTTTTAAGGTACTTCCCCCCTTTTTTCTTTTTTGAAACTGCTTGTTTAAATTGGAGGTGGACTTTGACTGCTGAGTCCTCAGACTACTAGCTTTGGGGATGGGGCCACAATCCACAGCTGGGGCTAAATCAGAGCAGCTGAACCCTGGAGCAAAGCTCTCTGTTTCTGGGAGTGAGCAAACAGGGGACTCCGTGTGAAGGGCAGAGTCCACTGGAATGTGGAGGGAATGGTTTCCGTGACCTGCTGGGCACGTGCCCCCTTTGTCAACAGGAACCAGCACCTGCCAGCAAGTTCCTCTCCTGGAAGAGAAAGGGATGAGGTTTGCAGCACACCTTGCTGTAAACTTCGCCTTATCAGTGAGAGTGAAAGGTTTTTAGATGAGAGGCAAGAGGTCCTCCAGAAAGAGCAACCGAAGGGGGAGGTTTCAGGACAGAGACGAAAACCAAGGGCAAAAGGTTGGGGAGTGGAAAGAACATGACACATGGAGACAGGAGACATTAGGAGGCACTTATGGAACTCTTCACAGGCAGCAGAGTTTGCCCCTGCCCCCTGGCATTTCGGCTCCATCTCCTACTTAATGTAGTTTTTACAGGTGCCTTTCTTTCTCTTTTTACTGGTATGGGTCTTTTTCCTTTGGTTGCTTGTCCCATTTGCTCTCTTGTAATAAATAAATGAAAATCCTCTTAAACATAAAGACACTGAAGGGATCTACACTACTGCTTTTAAAGCGCTTTAAAGCACTTTGAAAACGTTTTGAAAACTGTATATGCAGTGTGTCCTGGGCCCCAGCATTTGTCAAAACTGTTATAAAGTAGGGGTGTGCACGGACCCCCCACTCCACTTCACTTTCAGATCTGCCATTTTCGGATCGGGCCGCTCCGCCCCGCCCCTACTCCACCTGTGCCCACTCCGCTCCACTCGGAGATTCGGATCGGAGCTCCGTTCCCCCCCCATGGGGGGGTTACCGGGCCCTGCCGCCATCGCCGCCCATGCTGCGACGGCGGCAGAGCCCAGTAAGGGACCAAGGGAGAGGGGGACCTTACCTGCCTCCGTCCGCGGTCCGTCGCCATCTTCAATTGAGCCCAAGCGGCCCAGACTTCCTGCTGGAGCCACGGGCTCAATTGAAGATGCTGACGGACCGCGGACGGAGGCAGGTAAGGGAGAGGAGCGTGGGGGGGGATTACCAGGCCCTGCCGCCGTCGCCGCATGGGCGACAGCGGCAGGGCCCGGTAAACCCCACTTACCTTTCCGGCGGAGCTCCGGATTGAGGCAAAGGATCCGCCTTCACCTCGATCTCTTCGCCACGCTCCGCCGGCCCCCCAATCCTCTTCGCCTCTGCCTTAAGGGCAGGCGAAGCCCCCCGCTCCGCTCCTGCTTCTACGGTCCGATTAGAAGCAGAGCACATCCCTATTATAAAGCACTTTAAAGCAGTAGTGTAGATCCAGCCACTGGCTCCCCCACCCACTGGATCCCACCATCACACAGTGCTTCTTTATTAGGTGTAGCTACTATGGTTTCTCCCTTGCAGGTGACTTCCTCCCTCCTTACCAATTACAGAAATGCTAATCTTACAAGTGTGTTGCACCTCCCCAGTCTGCTTCATCCACCAGTGTCAATTTCCTGCTCCCTAATTTTGTGTTGTGTTGTTTTGTATGCCCAGAGAGAGAGCAGTAAAATGCCTACAGTTACAAGGCTTAATCTCTCGTTGAAAATAACTAGGATGTTTTTGGGTCTTTATTATTGTTTTCAGATGGGATTTTCTCTCTCACTGTTAATATCAATGCACTAACGCCAGACTTTTCCAACTGATGCCCAGAGGGATTGCTAGAAGTCCTGAAAAATGCATGCAATTTAGAGAAAACTGTCAAAATGACATATCTATGTCAGCTCAAAGGGCAGATTTAGGATGAATTTGCATTAAGCCAGTGTAGTTTTAGGGTGAACTTATGAAAAGGAGGACAGGGCTCCTGTATCTTTAACAGTTGTATTGAAAGGGGGAATTTCAGCTGCTGTCATATGTATGCATGCAGCACCTGGTGAAATTCCCGCTTCATTACAACAATTAAAGCTGCAGGAGCCCTGGCTTCTTGACCAAATATAAAAGAGGGCTGGGCTCCTGCAGCTTTAACTGTTGTGATGAAGAGGGCATTTCACCAGGTGCTGCATGCATACAAGTGGCACCTGCTGAAATTTCTCTTTCAGTGCAACTGTTAAAGAAACAGGAGCCCTGTCCTCCTTTCCATATGGTCGCCCAGTTTTGACCCAAGTTTTCTAGGCCTGATAAATTCAAAAGGACTGATTTTTCAAATGCCTCTAAAAAAGTAACCAGGGCCCCAATCTTTTCAAAACCCAGCAGGCATGACATCATTCTGGACTTCTATCGAGTGTGAAAATTTCAAGCAAATCAGATTTAAAATGTCAAATGTGCCAGCACTGGAAAGCAGGTTGTATTCCTGTTGAATGGAAAGTTTATTGGACATCACCCCTATTTTAACTGCCTCTCAAATGCCCAATCTCCCTGAAATTTGGCAAGTTTGCTGTAAGACATGGATATTAAACAGTCGGCAAAGGTTATCCCATTTGGATTCTGATGTAAAATGCAAAAAGGTATAGGTGGCACAACATACAGCAGCCTCCTATTGAAAAAATGATGATTTCCAAATTACAAAGTGAAATCTGAAAAACAAATGAAGTACATTTGAAAGTAAATAAATATGAATACAATGCAAAAAAGAAAAGAAAAAGAAAAAGAAAAAAGTTTGAATTTTTAAAATGAAAGTGTGTTTCCAGTTCACATTCTACAATGTAGCCCTGCTTCATCTTCAGTAGGTTGGCTACGTAGGGTAGGTTTAGGAGGAGAACGTCTGGTTTCTAGCATGTCCTGAGGATTTAACCCAGATCACATAGAATAGGGTGACCATATGAAAAGGAGGACAGGGCTCCTGCATCTTTAACAGTTGCATTGAAAAAGGAATTTCAGCAGGTGTCATTTGTATATATGGAGAACCTGGTGAAAATCCCTCTTCATCACAGCATTTAAAGGTGCAGGAGCTATACTAGAGCGACCAGATTTAAAAGAGGGCAGGGCACCTGCAGCTTTAACTGTTGTGATGAAGAGGGAATTTCCCCAGGTTCCCCATATATGCAAATGACACCTGCTGAAATTCCCTTTTCAATACAACTCTTAAAGATGCAGGAGCCCTGTCCTTTTCATATGGTCACCCTAACATAGAACCTCAAACTATGGCTGATAAATTAGGGTGACCATATGAAAAGGAGGACAGGGCTCCTGTATCTTTAACAGTTGTATTGAAAAGGGAATTTCAGCAGGTGTCATTTGTATATATGGAGAACCTGGTGAAATTTCCTCTTCATCACAACAGTTAAAGCTGCAGGTGCCCTGCCCTCTTTTAAATCTGGTCACTCTAGTATAGCTCCTGCAGGTTTAAATGTCGTGATGAAGAGGGAATTTCACCAGGTTCTCCATATATTCCAATGACACCTGCTGAAGTTCCCTTTTCTATGCAACTGTTAAAGATACAGGAGCCCTGTCCTCCTTTTCATATGGTCACCCTAGATAAATGCAGGAGCCACCATCTCTCCAACCACAATGTATTCACATGGTGGGGGGCATTGCTTGGGATAAAAGGACCTGCTTTGCATATAGGAAGTCCCAGGTCCAGTCCTTAAAATCCTGATGTCAAAGGATCTCACGCAGCAGGACAGTTGAAGACACTTGTCAAAGATCTCTAGCAATTTCTGGACATGATCCTTCTCACTCACCTGTGGTTTGAGACCAAACTATGGCACATGTATCTTTTCCAGCCCCACAAGTCTCACTCTTGCCACTGCAGGATTCACCAGTACTTTGGCAACTTTCACATTTCAAAGAAGCACCTATAGGAGAGATGGGAATAGATGTCATGGGAAAGACAAGATTTCATAGCTGTTTGCTAGGGGAAAGGAGTAAATTCCACCTGATGCTCATTGAACTTAATTGGAACTTGGGGTCATTTCCCTCCAGCTCTTGAATTTGCATTCAGACCCGCCCTAAAAATGTGAACAAAGCAGGATGGAAGGAAGGTCTTTCTTGACACAGGTGGGCTTTTCCAGTTCTATGTCTGCCATAGGCAAACCAACCTTCTCCAGCTTGAAGTAGTTATCTACCACCCCCATTTGCACATAAAATTGACACTGCAATCCCGGAATGACCCCCACCCCAGTGTGTATGGGAATGGACCACTTGACAGTCCTCACCTGTAGTGAGAAGCACAGAAAAGAAGAAGATCACCAGAAGACCCTGCATGCTGAAGAAGGTGCAAACACAAGAGCTAGTACAAGAAATCTTATTGTGCTGAAGTAAATTTTCTGGTGTGAATTACCTGAAGAAAAAGAACAACAAAGGGAATTTGGAGGACAACCATGAATAAAAGAACTAAACAAGTAATTTTCCTAGATCTCCTGAAAACTCTTCCATGACCTTGTCTGGGTAAAATTGCCAGAAGCTGACTAATTTGTTGCCTAAGGCCATGGCTAGATGAGTGCTTATCCTGGGGATCACCCTGGGATCACCCCTGTGCATCCAGACTTTGCACAGGGGATCCCTGGGGCAGGGAGGGATGATCCTTCCATTTCCCTGGGATTTTGCCCTATCCTTCTAGCTCAGTTTTTCTGTGGTCCCGTGCTGATCCCAAGACTGCGAAATGTGTGGCTAAGCATCGCGGTTTGTCCTGGCTCCTCGCAAGTAACCATGAGGAGCCAGGAGCTGGGCACGGGGCACAGACCTCCTCAGGAGCTCTGTGCCCATCGGAGGTGGAGTGGGGGGAGTGGGGACTTTTTTTTTTTTAAAAAAAAACCTTTCTGTTTTGCAGACAAGCACTCGTGCGCTCCTTCTCCTTTAAAAACCAAAACAAAATGGTGGCTGCAATGTCACGTGCCGTATGTAAACAAGGGTGATGATCTTGCGAGCATAAAATTGTGAGATGGTCGCCCTTTCGCCCCCTTGTCCAGCTGAGGCCTAAGATATTATTCATTGTAATCATCCTGCCTTAAAAATAAAATAAAATAGAAACAATATTGAACTTATTGCCAAAGAACATTATGAATTTGGAAGAGGATTTCACTTTTCACCGTTAACAAGGGTTGCCATTAATTAGGCAGTGTGGGTAGGGGGCCAAGGGAGTCGGTTTGGACAAGATTTAATCCTTCCAAATTTCCAAATAATAGCCACACTGTTTTCTTTTCTTTCTTTTTTTAATCCAAGAGCAGCCTTAACATTTTGAGGGCCTCAAAAAGACAGCCTGCTTATCCTCCCCCCCACCCCCGACCCAATGATCCTACTGGGCCATTGCTCTGAAAATCACAGGTATCCTAGACTTATTCATTTTGGTAGAGAAATTTAGCTGTTGTTCTTCAAAAGTACAAATAGAAACATACCAGCATACCATACATTATCACAAATGCTGATTCTTGTCTAGCTGCCTTCCCTTTGAGCAGCTGAAAAATTACTGTGCTGACATGGCTTGAAAACATCCCATTGTGTTTGGCAAATTTGCCATGGTGATGTCACCATAGCGATACTGCAGAGGAGAATAATGGGGATTGTGAAAAAGTCTCTGCCTGCCAATCAGGACACCCATCCAGCAAGAGAGTTTTTACACCACTATGGGGGAGAGGAGGCATTAGAAATGGGAAGGGCTTGTTCATGAAATGAAACGGTGGCATTTCTGCAAAGCTCCCATTCATTTCGGGATATTTTTGCCTGTTGTTACTCAAGGTTCATATCCGGCAAATGATCTGCTATATTGGGGTGGCAACCCTGTGGACACTTACCTAATAGTAATCCCAACTCAACACACTGCCACTTAGTTTGGAGTAAACACACGTAGACATGGTGGGGGAGTCTTTAATAATATGGATTTAAAATGGGGTTTACTCCTCAGAAAACACTTATTACATTGCAGGTTAACTCAACGCCAATGTTTAAGAAGCATTATCTTTCCCATTTCAATCCCCACCTTGATTTTAATATTTCATTTTAACTCCTCCCAATATCCTACACAAGATAGCCTGGGAGAAAATCCAGATACTTTTGGAAGGAAGCTAGAGATAGCACCTTGGCAACTTATTTCAAACAATTCTGAGAATGAATGCTCTTATCCATCAGGTCTCGCCTTTTGTTAAGGAAAGAATTTTTCATCCAAAAGGGAGGAAGTTTGGTAGGGAGAATTCACAGTGGGCCATCTGTCCAAGCGGAATATCAAACAATAAACAAACACCCCAGCTATTCCAGGATCACGGAGAAGGACAACACCCTGATCTTGCATCACTAGCTGGCCACTCATGGGCACATGTGGACAACCTGGATGTCCTGCCCTGAGCAGCCTTGCAAACCAGGTCAAAAAGAAAGATGCATCATCGTGACTGAATGGGGATTCCCGTAAACTTGGAAGTCAAATGGGGCTGAGGTCACTGCATCTTATTTCCAGGAATGGCCACACACAGAGAAATCAGGGTAGAATCATAGGATAGTAGAGTTGGAAGGGGCCTATAAGGCCATTGAGTCAATGCAGGAATCCACCTCAAAGCATCCGTGACAGATGGCTGTCCAGTTGCATCTTGAAGGCCTCTAGTGTGGGAGAGCCCACAACCTCCCTAGGTCATTGGTTCCATTGTCGTGCTGCTCTAACAGTCAGGAGGTTTTTCCTGATGTCCAGCCAGAATCTGGCTTCCTTTAACTTGAGCCCATTCTTCTGTGTCCTGCACTCTGGGATGATCAAGAAGAGATCCTGGCCCTCCTCTGTGTGACAACCTTTCAAGTATTTGAATAGTGCTATCATGTCTCCCCTCAGTCTTCTCTTCTCAAGGCTAAACATGCTCAGTTCTTTAAGTCTCTCCTCATACAGCTTTGTTTCCAGACCCCTGATCATCCTCATTGCCCTCCTCTGAACCCACTCCAGGATGTCTGTTCCATTCCCCATCCAAGACTGTATTTATTTTATTTTTTCTTCTCTCTCTTAAAATACATTATTATTATTATTATTATTATTATTATTATTATTATTATTATTATTATTATTATTATTTTATTTTCTATACCTCCCCATATCTGAAGCTCTCTGGGTGGTTTACATAAGATTAAAACACTTAAAAACAATATACTAAATTTAAAACTACAAAAACATATAACATACACAGAAACATACATTTAAAACAACTATAAACAACTTTAAAAGCAGATCTAGGATCAGTGAAGCTCATCACATATTGCTAAATGCCTGGGAAAAGACAAAAGTTTTAACGTGGCTCCGAAAAAATATTGATGTTGGCACTAGGCAGGCCTCATCGGGGCGATTGTTCCATAAATGGGAGGCCACCACAGAGAAGGCCCTCTCCCTTGTTGCATAAAGACAACAAATCAGTCTGGACGGCCAAATAATCATATCTAGATGTATGGAAATGAGCCAGAAGATTGCTTTTGTGCTGAGACTGCCAGGAAGAGGATCTCCTTCAGCAGGAGCCCAGAGAGAGACATGAAGATGGAGGCAGCTGATGGAACAACCTTAGAACAACCAACCCGTTTAATAGTACTTCCAGACAAATTAATCAAACTTTCACTCAGACCCCAATATGGCATGTCAGAAAAGGATCTGCTTCTGCCCATACTAATTCAGAGTTAGTCTGCTTAATTATTATTTTTTTACTCAGCCTGATTCAAGATTTGGAAAACCAAGGTTTTGTGCTTCCTATTGATTATCATGGGAAATCACAAAATTGCTCTCCTCCCCCTTCCCTGGCCTTTATGAGAATTGAATGATACATGCAGGCACATAGTAACCTCTTAGGAGAAGGTTATGCCTGCCCAATGTCAGAAAACTACATGCAGCTTTTCCCCCACTATTATCATATCTATCTATCTATCTATCTATCTATCTATCTATGAATTGATAATAACTTCTTTCATTTTTTTAAAGCAAAATTGGAGGGAATGCTATACCTTCCGTCAAATTTCAAGAGGAGTTTTTCCATTCAAGAGCAGTGTTGGCATTCAAGAACAGCTTCAAACATTTTGAGTTTCTTGAAAAGACTTCAGTCTTATCCCCCTATCTTCCTTGTGGGCAATTATACTGGAAACCGCAGGTAATCTAGGTTGTAGTTGTAAACCTTTTGTAGATTACAACTACAAAACCTGCAAAGTTTCAGAAGGATAAGTGCAGAGGTTCATGGGGAAGTGGAGTTCTCCAAATTTTAGAAGGTGGGGTGAGTGAAGTAATTCAGTTCGTGTTCTCTTCTCACCCTCCCCACTTTTCTGCAACTTGGATGAAAGTGGCACACATCATTGAGATGTATCTGGGCAATAAACAGGGAGCCAGGAGATTATAAAGTTCATGAGAAGTTGAGAAGGAGAAGGGTCCTGTCTTACAGAATCATAGAATAGTAGAGTTGGAAGGGGCCTAAGGCCATCGAGTCCAAACCCCTGCTCAATGCAGGAATCCACCTTAAAGCATCCCTGACAGATGGTTGTTCAGCTGCCTCTTGAAGGCCTCTAGTGTGGGAGAGCCCACAACCTCCCTAGGTAACTGGTTCCATTGCCATACTGCTCTAACAGTCAGGAAGTTTTTCCTGATGTCCAGCTGGAATGTGGCTTCCTGTAACTTGAGCCCATTATTCTGTGTCCTGCACTCTGGGAGGATTGAGAAGAGATCCTGGTCCTCCTCTGTGTGACAACCTTTTAAGTATTTGAAGAGTGCTATCATGTCTCCCCTCAATCTTTTCTTATCCAGGCTAAACATGCCCAGTTCTTCCAGTCTCTCCTCACAGACTTTGTTTCCAGACCCCTGATCATCCTCGTTGCCCTCCTCTGAACACGCTGTAGCTTGTCTACATTCTTCTTGAAGTGTGGTGCCCAGAACTGGACACAATGACATGGGGATTGCCCAGGTCATCTATATGACCCAGCTGCCATTGTGAAGCCATCTAGGGGCAAAACCCCAAAGCTCTGCTTTTTAAAAATTGGGCACTTACTGTGACTTTTTCCACTGATCAAAGGGCAGATGCGCATTTGCAGTCTGTCGCCTTGCTCCGGTGTTGCACCAGAGATATGTCCTGGTCAATAGCGACCCCTGATTGGTCACCATGGCTGGACAGGAGAAGGGGGAAGGAGAGGGTGGACCAGCAATCCTCAGCACTCATAAAGGTAGAAGTAAGTTAAAAGAAAGATTAAAAAGGGCCTCTTTACTCGCTGACCAGCCACCCAAAGGGGAGGAGAAAGGGGGACTATTGCTCAATTTATTTTTAAAAAAACTTTATCTCTAACTGTGCAATGTTGCAGTTATAGGGAGGCACAGAGACAGACCACCTCCTCCCCACTGTGCAAGTCCCTCTCCATTTGCTTCCTCCCTGTCCCTTCTGGGTGAAACGTTGCACTTGTTACCAGCAACATCCAATCTGGCCGCAGTTGGAGTTCTCTCAGTCCCATCAACAGAAGTTTAGATTCTGCACAGATCAATTGCGGGTTGGGAAAGGGGTGTGGGGGGGGGAGGGGGGAGGGAGAGGGAATGGGTGATCCTGTGCTCTTTTTATTGTTAAGATTTATACTGTAGCCTTCGAAGGAGTTATCAAGACAGCTGATACTGATACTGTTAATGAAAGAGGAAGAGGAAAAAGCTGGAGGTTATAGGGGGGAGGAATGGGGTGCATGGGGTGAGGGTGGGGGCTCCTCCTTCACCCCATCATTTTTGATAACCCACATTTGAGCTACTTGCCATGGGGATAATGCTGAGGAACGCAAATGCGGGGGTTCGAGGGCTTGCAGTGCAAAGGCACACCCAAGGGCTATAGGATAGAAAGTAACTTGCAGGAATGAAGAAGAAACAGCCCACCAGAGTGATCAGAGTAGAGGAGAACCATCACCACCCTGCCCTCATTTTATTATTATTATTATTATTATTATTATTATTATTATTATTATTATTATTTATATAGCACCATCAATGTACATGGTGCTGTACAGAGTAAAACAGTAAATAGCAAGACCCTGCCGCATAGGCTTACAATCTAATAAAATCATAGTAAAACAATAAGGAGGGGAAGAGAATGCAAACAGGTACAGGGAAGGGTAAGCAGGCACAGGGTAGGGAAAAACTAACAGTAGAAAGTAACAGTAGAAGTCTGCACAACATCAAGTTTTAAAAGCTTTAGGAAAAAGAAAAGTTTTTAGTTGAGCTTTAAAAGCTGTGGTTGAACTTGTAGTTCTCAAATGTTCTGGAAGAGCGTTCCAGGCGTAAGGGGCAGCAGACGAAAATGGACGAAGCCGAGCAAGGGAAGTAGAGGCCCTTGGGCAGGCGAGAAACATGGCATCAGAGGAGCGAAGAGCACGAGCGGGGCAATAGTGTGAGATGAGAGAGGAGAGATAGGAAGGAGCTAGACCGTGAAAAGCTTTGAAGGTTAACAGGAGAAGTTTATATTGGATTCTGAAGTGAATTGGAAGCCAATGAATTGGAAGCCAATTTTAAGAGTTAAAAGCCTTGGTCAAAATAAGGAGAGAAGAGAGGAAGGAGGGGGGGGGCAAAGAGAGAAAAGAAAAGAAGCCAGTGTCCTAGAAGAAGAAAGATCTAGTGGAACTGGTTGAGAGAGACCTGGACCAATGTTTACATAAGGGACTTGGAGAAAATAGTCACAGACTAGTTAGGTTAAGTGGATATGTGTATCCTTGGGTATTTTATTATCTTATTTCTCATATAGTTTTGTGTGTCTATGTGATGTGTGTGTGTGTGCACCTTCAGTTTTTAACACTTTCCTATTAACATTCTTTTCCAGTAAAATCTAAAACTTTGTGATTTGAAACTTTGTGATCTCTTTTCTTTTTAGGTTACTTATCCAACATCTAATAGCCTACTCCCACACTAGCTAAAGTAGGTACTAGGTTTGTACTGAAACTACAGCTGTGTATTTATTGATTAAAACTAAAAACTTTCAGGCTAATGAAATGGGCAGCTGAAACAGGGAGCAAGATGTCGAGGGAGTTGAAAATATGCTGGAAGTTTCAGCAGGTAAAGCTACTCACACAGAGACCAGCATTCCCTATATTCAATTTAGCTGAGATCCATGCTCAAAAAGCAAATCTAAACAAAAACTAGACACATACCAGCACTGCATACATTATCACAA
Organism: Elgaria multicarinata webbii; assembly: GCF_023053635.1. Lineage (NCBI taxonomy): Eukaryota > Metazoa > Chordata > Lepidosauria > Squamata > Anguidae > Elgaria > Elgaria multicarinata. Next base: position 26,344,096 of record NC_086183.1, read on the forward strand.
ATCGTAATTCTTGTCTAGCTGCCTTCCCCTTGAGCAGCTGGAAAATGTCTGTGCTGACGTTGGTTGATAGCATCCCATTCTGTTTGGCAGATTCGCCATGGTGACATCACCATAGCAACGATGCAGAGGAGAATAATGGTGTTGTGAGGTCCTCTTCAACTGCCACTTGGGCCAGCCAGCCAAGACAGCTGGGCAGCAAGAGCTAATTTTCACCACTACTGGAAGAGGCAGCAATAAAAACAGGAAGAGCTTGTTCTTGAATTGAAGCTGTTGCATTTCTGCACAGCTCCCATTTGTTTTGAGAGAATTTTAGCCATTGTTACCCTTCCATGACCAGGGATACACCCAGCAAATGATCTGCTACATTGGGGTTTTGCAACCCTGTGGATACTTACCTGGGAGTAATCCCGACTGAACACACAAACACTTAGTTCTGAGTAAACACACTTAGACATGGTGTGTGGAGACCTTAATTACATGGATCAACATTTCTATCCAGAATGAAATCTCATTGCATCCAACGGAGTTTGTCCTCCAGATTTTTTTTATTGGGTTGCAGATTAACTCAATGCCAATGTTTAAGCCATTCAGTCTTCCCCATTTCAAAAAGCCTCCACCCCTTTTTCTATTTTGCATTTTAACTTTTCCCGATAGCCTATGCAAGACAACATATCCCAGTACCATTTCTGACACCCTCAGAAGGAACTTGGGAGCATGGCAAATTAGAACCTTGTTTCATCAAACCACTTTTGGAATGTAGTGCTCTGATCCAAGTTTCTCCAGTTTTTAAGGAAAGGGGTTTTCATTAAAATGGGAGGAAGGGTGTTGGTGTTGGTGGGGACGTAAGAACAATCCATCTGTTCCATGTGAATGGGAAATAATAATCCCAGCTTTCCCAGAATAGTTGAGAAAGGAGAGCACCCTGATCTTCCACCCTCATCCAACTTATTTCTTTTTTTGAATTAGGGGGACCATATGAAAAGGAGGACAGGTCTCCTGTATCTTTAACAGTTCTGTTGCAAAGGGGATTTCAGCAGGTGTCATTTGCATACACACAGCACCAAGTGAAATTCCCTCTTCATTGCAACATTTAAAGCTGCAGGAGCTATACTAGAGTGACCAGATACATAAGAGTGAAAAGAAAGGGAAAAGATCCACCAACACTCCTGAAGTTGAGCGCACAAAATATAGGGAGCCCAATGTGTTTTGCATATACCAAAAGCCTTAACACGATTTCTCCTAGCCAGCAGTCATATAATGAATGTCAATGGATGTTTAGCAAACATTTAATAAACATATAGCAAAGTTAATGGTGATTAACAAGTACAAAAACATGTCATAAACATGAAAGTATACAAACAAGGGAAAATGTATAAATGTAATATTAAACGATGACTCCGGATTGTATGCACCCTTTCCAACTTCATCAGTAATACACGTTTTCAATTTTCAAAAGTTAAGCATTCACCATAACATAACCATTTAAGCGTGGCATATTGGCTGCCGGTTCTAACTCCCGTGGTAGACTGCTAAAAAACAGACAAACAAATGGACATTGGTAAACATTAATCTCCACTATGATTCCCACGGACTTTACCCTTTATAAAAATGGTAAGCAAACCTTACGAAAGGAATGGTTTAGGGTTAGGTGGTATGCTGTCAGATACAAAAGAGAGCAAGGGCCCTGGTTACCTTTTTAGAGGCACTGGAAAAATCAGTCCTTTTGAATTTATAAGGCCTAGAAAACTTGGGTCAAAACTGGGCGACCATATGGAAAGGAGGACAGGGCTCCTGTTTCTTTAACAGTTGCACTGAAAGAGAAATTTCAGCAGGTGCCACTTGTATGCATGCAGCACCTGGTGAAATGCCCTCTTCATCACAACAGTTAAAGCTGCAGGAGCCCAGCCCTCTTTTATATTTGGTCAAGAAGCCAGGGCTCCTGCAGCTTTAATTGTTGTAATGAAGCGGGAATTTCACCAGGCGCTGCATGCATACATATGACAGCAGCTGAAATTCCCCCTTTCAATACAACTGTTAAAAGATACAGGAGCCCCTGTCCTCCTTTCCATATGGTCACCTTATTTGAATCCAAAACTGCCATCCTGTCAGGTTTTCTCAGCAGCTGCAGCAAAATGATCCCTGGGTAGGGAATAGCCATTGCAGGGAAATCCTCCCCCCTTTTTTTTTAAGCTCTCTGGATTTCCCTGGAGCACCTGGGTTGGCTTGGCTTTTGTGAACTGAGCAGAGCCATGGGCTTTTCTTGAAATTGAAACTGCCAGGCGCTTTTTGGGCTGCATGGACGCTTGACCCATGGGTCCACAATTGTGCCATGGTTGCCTAACTGGATCTTGTGGGGGGTAGGACATGGGGGAGTCTTTTGGACCTCCAGAACTGGTTGGGTGCCCACAGCATCCCTACATGAAATGTTGGGGGAATTTGAATTCAGCCATTTTTAAAATTTCTTCCACTAGTATCTAGCCAAGCAAAGCACACAGTTGAAAAACATTGCTTGCTTGACACCCTACCCCCGCAATACATACAAACAAAACAACAACAACCCCAAGACCTTGTTGATATTCATTCCTTTTCATTCAATAGAAATAAAGATGTCAAATGTCTCTGAAAGGCTGAACAATCATCTCTAGGCAAGCTTTCCAAATTGCACCCATGTCCTGCTTGTGGGTCCCTGGTTGACAGCTGACTGGCCACTGCATGAACAAAATTCTGGTCTTCCTATGATCACTCCCAATAGCTTTTGAAAGTAGTAGCTAAGTGTGCATGGGGGGGAGGGAGCATCATAGCAGGAAAGAGGACTGCCTCCCCTTTCTGCTGCCCCTCCATAGTTTGAGCACTGGATAAGGTTGCATGAAAGGTTCCTGGCACAAAACATCAACAAAAATAAAGTTAGGCGGTCAGGAATATAAAAATTACTGTTTTATCAGATCTGTTATTTCTGGTGTTTCTGCAATGGGTAGGCAAAACTCGTTTACTATCTCCCATAATGACATCACTATCCCAATCCTGCCACGGAGAAGGTTCCACTGCCAAGGAATGGAACTTGGCAAGGCTGTTCTCTCCAGAGCCGAAGGGAGAAAACCTGACAATGCGGAACGCAAAGGTGGCAGAGGAGCTGTCCAACGTGGAAACAGCAAAGAGGGTGCATGAGACCAGACTTCAAGACCTGGGAGCTGTCCAGGGAGCTGTCCAGCACCAGAATCAGGTTATTTAGAGACGTCCATGGCTAGAATGAGGCTTAGATCAACTACCATTCCTCTTTTACCCCATTCTTTGGCACCTCTTCCTCCAAGGAACTTAGGGTTCCTTAAAAAGCATTTGAATTTTGCAGTTTTTGCTTCATTGTGGACCTCTGGAGAATTTGATTGATATAAACTTTTGACTGGTAGAAATAGCTGAATTTGTCTGTTTCTGATATATAGAAAGCCCGTTATATGCCTTCAAATGCCTGGGAGTAGAGGAAAATCTTGACCTGGCACTGAAAAGATGACAGTGTTGGTATCAGAAGGGTCACACTGTGGGAAGCATTGCACAGTCAGGAGGACCACCAACTGAAAAGGCCCTCTTCTTGTTGTCATAGTTTAAACCATTATAAGAACATAAGAGATGCCATGCTGGATCAGACCAAGGGTCCATTGTCCAGCACTCTGTTCAAACAGTGGCCAACCAGCTGTTGACCAGGGACCAACAAAGTAGGACATGGTGCAACAGCACCCTCCCACTCATGTTCCCAAGCAACTGGTGCACACAAGCTGACTGCCTCGGATACTGGAGGCAGCATACGGAGGCACTTTAGCTTGGAACATGCTTTTCCATGAGAAGCAGACTTGAAATCTCCTCTGCATAACATAACACAGGAATCTGGAATGCAATGCATCTCACTTGCATCTGAGGCCACCTTCACCTGACCCACATCCAGCAGAATGAAGCCCTGATGCTCACCACCACCACCACCACCACCACCACCTGTCCAACTGTCTGCTGTCCCTGACCAAACTTCAATCAAAGAAGAAGCTGCATGTCCATCTGGACATCAGGAAAAACTTCCTGATGGTTACAGCAGTATGACAATGGAACCAGTTACCTAGGGAGGTTGTGGGCTCTCCCACACTAGAGGCACTCAAGAGGCAGCTGGACAACCATCTGTCAGGGATGCTTTAGGGTGGATTCCTGCATTGAGCAGGGGGTTGGACTCGATGGCCTTGTAGGCCCTGTCCAACTCTGCTATTCTATGATTCTATGTTTGCTTACTGGCCATGGACCAGCTCCCCTCTACCTCCTTCCTACTGCTCTCAAAGATTGTATCATCAGGGCTGGCTGAGAGAGAGGGGAGATGGTCAAATGAGTGTCAGTCCCTGCTGTAAAGGAAACTGCATTATGGAGGAAGAGTAGAGGTGAATGAAGATTCACAGCCTGCTTTAGAAACACCACAACTCCAGAGCAGAGGTGGACATATTTATTTATTTATTTATTTATTTATTACATTTTTATACCACACAATAGCCGAAGCTCTCTGGGTGGTTCACAAAAATTAAAACCATAAAAAGCAAAATAAAACAACCAACAGTCTAAAAACACAAATACAAAATACAATATAAAAAGCACAACCAGGATAAAACCACACAACAGAAATTGATTTTGGAATTAAATACGGAATTAAAACAGCAAAATTTAAATTTAAGTTGAATTAGGTGTTAAAATACTGAGAAAATAAAAAGGTCTTCAGCTGGCGACAGAAGGAGTACAGTGTAGGCACCAGGTGAACCTCTCTGGGGAGCTCGTTCCACAGCCAGGGTGCCACAGCAGAGAAAGCCCTCCTCCTAGTAGCCACCTGCCTCACTTCCTTTGGCAGGGGATCACGGAAAAGGGCCCCTGTGGATAAACTTAAAGTCCAAGCAGGTACATATGGGAGGAGGTGTTCCTTCAAATAACCTGGCCCCAAGCCGTTTAGGGCTTTGAATGTTGAACCATCACTAACATGCAGCATTTGCACTCTTGGGCAATGAGGAGGCAGAAGTGGCACAGGGCCGGTGTCAAGGGAAGGCGTGGCTTGATAGCTGCTGATGAACATCCCAGCAGTGCCCCACTGGCAAGAACCCGCTGGAGGTTCTTGACCTCCCAACCCTTGCAACCTGCTGGGTGAAAAACTTGCATTCTCTTTCTCTCAGATTCTACTTGTGCATTTTGAGAAAGAGATGCAATCCCCCCCTTTGCAATTTATACATTTTGAGAAAGTTGTGCATTTTTCAAGTACACATTTAGTGGACACAAATGCAAGTTCATGAGTTAGGGTCCTCCCCCTCTGAGGTAGTCGCGCACCACGTGTACACAGAGGGGGAGATCTTGCGATAAAAATATCATGAGATCTTCACCCCTCTGTCGCACTAGACCCATAGGTCTAGCTGAGGCCTAACACTGTCTGTCTCCATCTGCAAGGGTGGAGAACTGAATTTGATTGTTTGCCCAGAGGTTCCAATGGATTCCAGAAGGCTTAGGTGTGGGCATGGGTGTGTTTGAGTTGGTATAATTGGTGCTCTGCCTCATTTTCTAGTTGGTACATCTGGTGCTCTTGCTGAGGCACTACTTAATCTGTGGAATACGGATTTGACCACAGTGGTTGACATTTGGCTCCTTTGTAAACACCTGAGATGAGGGCAATGAAGCAAGCTGGGAGATGTCTACAACACCAGTTAGGGAGTAAATACAAATGAACCCAAATAAAAGCTGGCTATCAAGCCAATTTTTGTATGGCAGTAATGAAGGTGAAGAAGCCATTTGCCTCCCATCGAAAGCAGGAGTTTTCTGAGAAACACGACATCCCCCTTCTTCAAGCGACATCAAGGCATTCCAGCTTCAATCTCATGTTAATCCTTTTGACCATCATGGATCCATTTCTCCATTTGTGGAGGGGAGATGTTTATTATTAAGTCCTCACCTGGAGTAAGAAGAACAGAGAAAAAGCAGAGACTCAAGACAGCCTGCTTAATGAAGGACACACACATGGGAGCTAGTGTGAAAAGCCTCTCTCAGATGATGTCAGTTTTCAGGGCTGCAATTCCTGGAAAAGGGGGGGGGGGGAATCAGTGAAGGTCCTTTGCTGGTTTGTCTCTGGGTTGAGTTCTATATGCCATTTTTGACTTACAAAGACCTTCACAATCCGTGAACATTATTTTTCAGTCAGAGAAAGAAAAGAGAGAAGTCCATGTTTTACAGGGGCATCGAGGAAGGCCCGGCTATTTTCACAGGAGCTGTGAACCTCAGGAGAGATTCACAGGCAGGTCCTAAAACGCAAGTGACACTGGCCATGACTTATTTGAGGACTGATGAGGGGAATGTGTGTGGCTTGGCTGACAGAAATCTGGGCATACTTGAACTCCCTCACTCTTGTTACCCAGGATTGGAACAAGGGCATGTGGCTCATTTTAAGAAGACCTGAGCCATGGCTAGATGAGGACTTATCCCGGGGGTTGCCCCGGGATCATCCCTGTGCATCCAGATGATGCACAGAGGATCCTGGGAGCAGGGAGGGGTGATCCCTCTATTTCCCTAGGATTTTGCCCTATCCTTCTAGCGTGGTTTTTCCGCAGTCCCGGGCTGATCCCGTGACTGTGGAACTTGTGGCCAGGCGTCGTCATTTGTCCCAGCTCCTCACGAGTAACCACGAGGAGCCAGGCATGGGGCACAGAGCTCCTCAGGAGTTCTGTGCCCATCGGGGGAGAGGGGAAATTATTATTATTTCCAAATAATCTTACTGTTTCGCAGATGAGCGCTGGTGCGCTCCTTCTCCTTTAAAAACTAAAACAAAATGGTGGCTGTGATGTCGCGTGCTACATGTAAATGAGGGCGACAATCTTGTGATCATAAAATCACGAGATTGTCGCCCTTTCACCCCCTTGTCTAGCTGAGGCCCTGGTTGTTATTTTAACATTGCATCGGTTCTATATACTCTTTTAATCAGTTTAATGCATTTGATTTATGTGGTATTGTTGTACTTCATGTTGTTCCCCACCTCGATCCAAAAGGAGAGGCAGGTAAGAAATTCTTCTTCTTCTTCTTCTTCTTCTTCTTCTTCTTCTTCTTCTTCTTCTTCTTCTTCTTCTTCTTCTTGAACCAGGTAACTTAGTCAACCACGGTCCTGGCAAGAAGACCAGTGATGGCGAATGAGCTATTCAGAGACAGTTTGCCAACTGGGGTCGGTGACCCCCAATTCAATTTGGGATGTACAGGAATTACATTTGTGTTTGTGTTTGTGTTTGTGTCCCATTCACACACCCCCAAATGCAAACAGGAACACAATTTTGTGTTCACTAATTCTTCACAAAGTTTCCACAATTGGAGTTTGCAAGTCCACACCTGCACAAATGAGCATTTCCCCCCAAATCTGCATCTTCACATTTTAGCACATTTTTCAACTGCGGGAAATTCACACTTCTAAAAATGCACTCCTCCCCCCCACCCTCAAAATTTTGTATTTTTCCCTATTGGAAAAAGGAAGATTCTTGCATTAAGGAATGCAAATGAGGCAAACTGAACATTGAAGAGCAATTTGGAGAACGTCACTGACGTTGAGCATTCTGTGTTTGACCATCCCTACCTACAGTACATGGCTGCAAGGGAAATTTGCATGAGGGCATTGTCTATTCATGGGCCTTGACGTGGGACTGCAATACATTGGGTGTGCAACTGACCGGACACTCTAGAACTTGTCTCATAATCACCTGTTCCACACAGGAATTCCATGACAGACAGATGGGAAGTTCCTCAGCAGACAAATCAGAACAGGATCTGGGGACACCTTCAGGTCATGGTAGGTTGTCAGAGAGCACTCCAATCACTGACTTCAACTGTGGAAGAAGTAAACATGGTTTGGAACAAATTATATGTGCTCTGGATTACTAAATAGAACAATTTGGGGCCATGTAATGTTAGGGCCAAACTATATTTATTTATTTATTTATTACATTTATATACCGCCCCACAGCCGAAGCTCTCTGGGAGGGTCACAAAAGTTAAAACAGAAAACATTAAAAAGTATACAAAATTTAAAAGCCATCAGAAACATAAAAACAACAGTATAAAAACAACAGTATCCATTTAAAAAACAACAGTTCTGGGGTCCGTTAGAAAGCAAACTTAGCATGGTTAAATGCTGTTAAATGCCTGGGAGAAGAGAAAAGTCTTGACCTGGTGCCTGAAAGATAACCGTGTTGATGCCAGGTGAGCCTCATCAGGGAGATCATTCCACAGGGGGCCACCACCAAAAAGGCCCTCTCCCTTGATGGGACACTTGGGTGATTGGAGATCCAGGGGTCCATCTCTTGACTATTTGGGGGGTGGGGTTAGCTTAAAAGAATCTATGAGGTGAGATGGAGGTAGGGATATTACAGGCACCTGATAAGGGGGTGGAGCCTGATAGACTAGAATTATTGATAATTTACGAAGAGAATGTTCTCCAGTTTCTTCACCATGCCAAAAAGCGATGGAAGGTTCTGCACTACTCTGGATCTAGAGAGATTCAACAAGTCACTGACCAATAGGAGCAGACACAGTTCCGCCTCCCAAGCCTGGCACTTATGAGCTTCAGTAGCATCTCTAACTGCTAATGGCATAATCCTCAGATAGCACAGTAAACAATGATGGACCTTCTGGGGAGGGTGGGTGGGAGGAGCTATTCCTGCCCTTTCTTGCAGCACTGTGACATAGGAAGCTGCGTCAGTCCAAATTCTCTCTTCCATGCAGTTACTAATGGCCCAGGAAACCATGCCTCTGACGCATCTCTTCACCTTGTTCTTGTTTAATACAGGACAGTTGTTATTTCTGGCTAGTAAAGGTAAGCACAGCAAGACCCGTTCTTCATTAAACTATGGAACAGAAATTTAACTTGGCAATAGAGGTGTTCACACATTTAAAAAAACTGTCATACTAAGTAGAATTTCTCTATGAATGTAAATAAGTAAAAACGTTAGTATGTGTGTAACAAGACAAAAAAATGTAGGCAGGGTTCTGTATATCATTACATCATCACTGGCCATGGCTAGACCTAGCGGTCTAGTGTGACGGAGGGGGAAGGATCTCACGGTTTTATGATTGCAAGATCTCCCCCTCTGTCTACACGTGGTGTGTGATGTCCTGGGAGGAGGAGGACTCACAGCCGCCATTTTGTTTTTTTTCTTAAGGGGGAAGGAGCGCTTGAGTGGTCAAGCGCAAAAGGTAAGTGGTTTGGGATTTTTTTACAAAAAAACTCCCACTCCCCACCACACCCCCCCCGATGGGCACAGAGCTCCTGAGGAGCTCTGTGCCCCTTGCACAGTTCCCAGCTCCTCACGGTTACCCGCGAGGAGCCAGGACAAAACTGTGATGCCCAGCCATATGTCCTACGGTCTCAGGATCATCCCAAGACCGCGGGGGGAAAGCAGGATTAAAAGCTATGCTGATATCCCTGGGCAAGGGAGGGATCATCCCTCCCTGCTCCTGGGATCCCCTGTGTGTCATGTGGATGCACAGGAATGAACCTGGGGCGTTCCCAGGGATATCAGCAGGTCTAGCCATGGCCATTCTCTCTAACAGTGGATCCAGTTATCCTGTACCAACAGAAATGGAATTAAATGGGGCTACTGTGAAACAAGATGGAAGTATTGGCATATTTGGAGAAACCCTGAAGTCTGCAGAAACACATGAACACCCCTTTTTTAAAAAAACAACAACAACCCACACACCAAAAGGGGGCAACCCAACCCTGCCTTAAAAATACCCAACCAAATGTTAGCTGGGCACACTGAATGATTATCAGGAGCCACAGAATGTTGAGTGCATATCTTTTGGGAAACAAGCACTTTTCCTATCTGAATAAACCAGGGGGGAAAAGGCTTCAAATAAGAAGAGGAGTGGACTAAACTCAGCTTTGAAGGAGAGCACAGAGCATTTCAGTGAGCTCAAACATTCCTGGTCTGCCTATCTTTACTAGAGGACACTGTAAAATCAACAGTGATCAATTTCTGTACATGAAATCAGGGATGGAGAAAAAAAAAATGTCCATTTTGCATTTTATTCTCAACCTACTTAATTTAACACTTTCAAATCAGTGTGCAAAGTGAGACTCGGCAATCTTTCAGAATTTGAACTTCTCTGAATGCTGCAAGGGAATTCTCCAATTCAGGAATGCAGACCGACATGCACGTGTTAGGTAAAATAATATTAAAAATGAGGTACGTTAGGAAATTTGCTTGTAAATATGTGTACTGTATATTAGGCAAAATGCATTTAAAAAAAAATCATGTCTTAGGAGAAAAATACCCAAATATGCTTACGAAATTTCAGGTAGATTTTTATTTTATTTTATTTTATTTGAAAGCAAAACAAAAATTCTACTAGATTGCTCTGGCTTCTTGTGCAGAGATGTTAAAAGAAAAGAAAAAAGCTCTAATGCTCATCTAATTCAAATCCCATTCATTTCAATGGGCCTACTCTAAGTAGGACTAAGTTTGGATATATTCCAAGGAGTTCTTCAAGTTAAAATGGAAGACAACTGCTCTGGGCAATGAGTCCAATGATGAGAACTGAATGGCTCCTTTCCCCCACTTCTTCGTGCTAAGTTATCACTCGTCAGTATCCTTTCAGCATTTAAAATCTCATAGGACCCTGCCTTATACTTAGGCCTCAACTAGACCAGGGGGCTGTACCATGACAATCTCACGATTTTGAGATCGTAAGATCATAGCACTGGTCTACATGCGGCGTACGACATTGCGGCCGCCATTTTTTTGTTTTAAAGAAGAAGGAGCACACGAGCACTCGTGCGCAGAAGGTAAGTCTTTTTTTTAAAAAAACAACCCTCCTCCCCTGATGGGCACAGAGTTCCCGAGGAGCTCTGCGCCCCGTGCACAGCTCCCAGCTCCTTGCAACGAACCACGAGGAACCAGGACAAACTACAACGCACGCACACAGGTTCCATGGTCTCGGGATCATCCTGAGACCATGGAAAAAGCAGGCTTGAAGGGGAGGGTGAGGTCCTGGAGAAAGGGAGGGATCATCCCTCCCTGCTCCCGGGATCCCCTGTGCATCATGTGGATGGACAAGGATGATCCCAGGGATCGCCCCGGGATTTCGCCCCGTATAGCTATGGCCTAAGTCAGATCAATGGGTCCATCTAACCCTGTATTGTCAACACTGACTGGCAGCAGCTGTCCAGGGTTTCAGGGCCAAGGGGATTTGTCCCTAGCCCTATCTGGAGACATTGAGAATTGAACCTGGGATATTTCGCAAGGCAAGCATGTGCTCAACCACTGAGCTAGGTCCTCCCCAAATCCCTCCCACCCCCTTGCAGGTGCCTGATGCCTTCCTCTGGGGACCGGCGAGCGGCCACGCTATTTGGGTATATCTAGCAATTTGGTGGAATTTTCAGGCAGAAGAACAAGGATTAAATCTGATTGATGCTTCTGTTGCCCTGCTCTTTTCTTTTAGGGTGGTCTCGACAGTGTGAGATTTGTACCACGTCTAGCAGCACGTGCACTGGACCTTTGCAAACATGCATCCCTGGTTTAGATGCATGTGCTACCATTCAAACAGAGACCATTGCAAGTAAGCTGGGGGGGCGGGGCGGGGCAAGTTCAATAGCTGCTGGACAGGGATGGATGAGAATTTTGTTTTTACTTCCAAAATGGGTTCACAATTAACCCCAAATGAGAGTGTAAGCAGAACACATCTGCCAAAAAATGTACACCAATTCTCAAACATGCGCTTGTGTTCCATTTGTGCAAATTTCCAATTTTGCATAATTCCAATTTTGCATAATTTTCAAAACTACACACAGTTTTACATCACCCGGGGAGTGGTTTGTTTGTGTTTTCTTTCTTTTCTTTTTCCTGCTAGCTCCCCCCCCCCCTCCCCAAGTCACATAGGTGACTTAAAATTCACCTTGGGAACTAATGCTTTGAATGACCTTATGGGACTCGTATTTGGATTATTTCTGGACTGATTTTTCAGTTTGGTTGGGGTTTAGGATTTGTGCAAATGCAGATTAGAGCTATTAGCACAAGCGTGCATTAGTGCCAATTTGGATTAACTAATATAAATTAGCACATTTGTGCACATAGGAAAACATGTTAATGTCCATTTGAACTAATGCGCTGATCCGCATAAGCACAAGTGTAAATTAGCTCAAGTACATCAAAATTCTGGTAAGAAAAATCTGATACCATCCATGGGTGATGGAACAAAAATGCCTGACAATCAGTGAAACACAGACAGAACCAATTTAACAAAATGCATTTATTTTTTACATTTGTATACTGCCCCATAGCCGAAGCTCTCTGGACAGTTTACAAAAGTTAAAAACGGTGAACATTAAAAAAGTATACAAAATTTAAAACCAAAAACATAAAAACAACAATATAAAAACAACAGTATCCATTTAAAAACAACAATTCTGGGGTCCGTTAAAAACAAACAAACTTAGCATTCTTAAATGCTGTTAAATGCCTGGGAGAAGAGAAAAGTCTTGACCTGGCACCGAAAAGATAACAGTGTTGGTGCCAGGTGAGCCTCATCTGGGAGATCATTCCATAATTGGGGGGCCACCACTGAAAAGGCCCTCTCCCTTGTGGCCATCATTCGAGATTCCTTCAGAGTAGGCACTCGGAGGAGGACCTTAGATGTTGAGTGCAGTGTTCAGGTAGGTTCATGTCAGGAGAGGCGTTCCATCAGGTATTGTGGTCCCAAGCCATGTAGGGCGCTATAGGTTAAAACCAGCACCTTGAAATGGGCTCAGAAGCATATAGGCAGCTATTTATGCCTTTAGTCTAGGTGGGGAATCAGTAGGGGAGGAAGCAGCAGCCAGGTACCTCTCCATCTTGCCTGGGTCCAGTTTCAGCTGAGAGCCCCTTCCTTCTTGCGACCACCTGTCACCACTGAACTTTGCAACTAAGGGCTCATCTACACCAAGCAGGATATTCCACTATGAAAGAGGTATATAAAAGGCAGGAGCCACACTTTATAGTATTTATTGCTTTATAGTAAGTAGTATTCAAGTGCACTGACAACTGTTGGGGCCCATTGACACGTACCACATACTGTTTTCATAGTGCTTTCATAGTGCTATATCCTGCTTGGTGTAGATGTGTCATGGGCCCCAACAGTTGTCAGTGCACTTCATTACCACTATAAAGCAGTAGTGTAGATCCTGCAGCACACTTCAATGCCGCTATAAAGTAGTCGTGTGGCTCCTGCCTTTTATATATCGCTTTCATATCGCTTTCATAGTGCAATATCCTGCTTGGTGTAGATGAGCCCTAAGAAACTAGTGCCTGAATTTGCTTTTCTTTCTTTTTCCCCTCCTCCCTCCCAATCCCCTTTCCTTTTGTGTCATGTTTTTTTAGATTGTTAGCCTGTGGGCAGAGACGGACTTAAGAAATATTTTTGTAAGCTGCTTTGAGAGCCCTTTTAGCTAAAGGGCAGGATAAAAATGCTTAAATAAATAAATAAATAAATAAATAAATAAATAAATAAACTTAGGTATTTTGTGCAAAGGTGGGATTTTTTCTGGAGTAAATTTGATAGCTGTTCATTTTGCACAATTTTCCTGTGGGCGTAAAATGAACACGAATGCAAATAGAAGGTTTTCAGAGAATTTGGCACTTCTTCACCCATTCTTACTGCCAGCAGGGTCTGGTGAATGTGGAACAAAGGCAGAAATTTGACTTTTTAGGCACAGGGCTGCTGTAATCACGGCTGCTTCTAGTTACTCTGCATCTCAGGTAGAGTTATCTAGAGCTTCCAACTGAGAAATGTGTGACTATCTTGACCCTGGCATTGTGCTTCCTTAAAGTCCCTTGAAACACAGAGTATTCAGGACTTACTTTCTTGTAAATCAAGGAGACAACATGGTGAGAGGAATTAGGATTATTGGTAGCCTGACCAGAGTGAGGACTAGAACATTTAAAGTGGGGCTGATGTTGTTACTTCTACTATGAAACACTTTATTCTCTCTCTCCGGCCATAGCTAGATGAGGGCTTATCCCAGGGATCGCCCCAGGATCATCCCTGTGCATCCAGATGATACACAGGGGATCCTGGGAGCAGGGAGGGATGATCTCTCCATTTCCCCAAGATTTTGCCATGCCCTTGCAGCCCACTTTTTCCATGGTCCCAGGCTGATCCCGAGACCATGGAACGTGTAGCCGGGCGTCACAGTTTGTCCCAGCTCCTCGTGGTTACTCGTGAGGAGCCGGGAACTGCGCATGGGCCACATAGCTCCTCAGGAGCTCTGCACCCATTGGGGGTGGGGTGGGGTGGAGCAGAAGGGAATTATTATTTTTTTAAAAAAAAAACCAACTACCGTTGAGCGCTTGTGCTCTTCTTCAGTTGTTGTTTTTTAAAAAGAAAATGGCGGGAGCAACATCCTCTCCCTCCAAGGTCGTCGCACTCCACATATAAACAGAGGGGGAGATTTCGCAATAAAAATATCATGAGATCCTCACCCCTCTGTCATGTTAGACCAGGTAGGTCTAGCTGAGGCCTCTCTCTCTCTGCATATAATTACATCACATTTAAGGGCACAACTCTCTTGATGATGGGAACGGTTTTTTACTTGTAGCAAACTCAGAGGAGTCTTCCATCTTAGTTAACCTTTTATTTTCTCCCACTTTCTCTCATTTCTCTCTCTCTCTCTCTCTCTCTCTCTCTCTCTCTCTCTCTGTAGCTGGGTGTACCCTTTCACTCGTAATCTTATTTTTTTCTGATTATTTCTTCCAGAACGCGGTCTTTACGTTGAAAAGCGTAAGTAGAAAAAAAAATCTTACACATACTGCTGAACTTTGCCTTGTAATACCAACTGGGTTCCTTTGATAACCCCCCCCCCCTCACACACACACACACACACACACTCACTTTTCTTGGGCCTTTTGTCCTCTTTAAACAAAGAATTATACTTTGCATATTAAAGGTGCCCGGGAGTGCCCCTTCACTTAAGATGCATCACACACAAACAAATGGTTTCACCTTATTAGTTCTTCTAAAAATGACACCTGTTGAGCTGTTCTGTTAAACTTGACACCCAAGATAGGTTTACATATCTGAAAAATCCCAAACTGATCTGATTCAAATTGCCACAAGTGAAGCAAAGTAAAAGATGCTGAAAACTGGCAAATTCATCATTTTTACTTCATACTGCCACTTGACATAGGATATCAGGAAAAAACTTCCTGACTGTTAGAGCAGTACAACAATGGAGCCAGTTACCTAGGAAGGTTGTGGGCTCTCCCACACTAGAGGCCTTCAAGAGGCAGCTGGACAACCATCTGTCGGGGATGCTTTAGGGTGGATTCCTGCCTTGAGCAGGGGGTTGGACTCGATGGCCTTGTAGGCCCCTTCCAACTCTACTATTCTATGATTCTATGATATATCTTTCAACTTTCAGTGAAAACCACTGCTGTATTTTATTCTGGCTCCTTGAGGATGTGTGCCTTTCATTGCTTTGGTGTCAATACTTATTAATGGTTTTCAGAAACATAAAAGCCTCTGTCAGAAACTGCAAGCAAAGTGATGCAGGGCATGCTCAGTTTCACTCTGAACCTAGAATTCAGCCCATATTCCAAGGTTTTCCGAATGATTCTATTACTGGGGGTTTCTATGTGCAAGGTCTATTCCTTTAGTAGTGGAATGTGACCTCACAGGGTGTGACTGCATGTTGCTACATGGATTGGGGCCCAAGCATGAGGACATAGTGAGATATGAACCCTTTGCCCCCTCCCGTTACTGTGGTCCCAATCTGGATCAGGCATCCGAAGCCTCCAATTTACATTGGTAAAAATTGAAGGAATAGGGCAAAACATGAATGCCCCTGCCCTCTAGGATCCTGATTCAGGTGAGTCCCTACAGTCACCTTCTGTTTATGG